>NW_022987828.1:748670-1948670 GCF_902827165.1 Trematomus bernacchii | reverse complement strand
TGTGTTCATAATTCATGAGTGTAGAGGAAATCATATCACTGCCCCTTAAGGGCATTGTCTATTATAGATTGAACTGATTTATGCACAGGTTTATGGTTTATTACAGTTTGTGTGTCAAAGTTATCGTCTTGATTCATGTGATTATACTGTTATATAAACACAAAGCTATATTTTATGATTTATTAGATTTCCCCCCAACAAAGGTGCATTCAGGAGTCTCTTCTGTTGCATTCAGCCCTCTCCCCTTCCATCAGGCTCCGCTCTGCCTCCTACAGGGGTCTGTCCTTGGCTCCAGGACAGGGACACTGCATCATCACTGTTCAGCACCAAGCAGGCTAACACACAACAGATATCAGATAATAAAACGCCAGCTACATTTCCTGTAACATAAAGCATCTACAGAAAACATTTGCAGCACTTTAGGTTAGGGAGCCATGGAAAGGCTACACTGTGGCTTTCACATCCTTGCTTTTTAGAGCTGCAGAGAAAGTGGTTCAGTTTTGTAAAATAAAACGTTCCTTTGAATGTCTTTGCCATAAATGTGGTATTTTGCCTTTTATGCAAATATGTGAGAATGCTATCTCAGAGCACAACGCACTACATTTTCAGAAATGTTTCCTTGACAACCAAGTGCAGCAGCTTGAGAAGCGTGTTTTCTCATCTTGTCAGAAAAAGATATCATAAGAGAATTTCAACACTGGGAGCTACACCTTGAACTCAGCTTAAATACTGTATGTAATGTGTTTTCTAAACATTGCAGCTGCTGTTAAAACAGATACGACTCATCATTGTAGTTAGAGACTTGGACTTCCAAGTGCAGTTTCTTTTTGTAGTTGATTGCAATTTCTAGCTCAATTAGTTGCCATATGCTTTTTCCTTCGTGCATATGTCAACAAGGCTTTTATCAGGGGACTATGTGTGTCTAAAACACAGTATGCCTAGTTGATCAAGGTTTAGTTGAACAACTTTTAATCTTCATACTTCATCGATGTTCCCCCGGAGTGAAATCAAGGGGAGATATTAATGTGCTGCAGGTAGTGGCATAATTACAAGGGTATGCATCACTGAATGAATAGGTTGATTTGATTTCCTTTGTGTTTAGACTGTGGATGATTTACTTAACAGTCAAGAGTGAAGCATGATTAATTTATACCGCTATGCCACATGAAACCTGATAGAAATACCTGCCAATTACAATTACCTTGAGACTTGTCGTTTTGTGTGGGAGGAAATGTTTCTATCTTTGTCTCCGCGTTTGTCGCCATTGTAGAGAGACACGAGTGCTAGGCTAAGAATTAAGTTTCAGCGTCACAACATTCAACGTTCATGATTTGCAGGTGTTGTTATCGGATGGGGGGGAAAAAACAAAGGCAACCGACACAAACATGGATTAATTGCATGGGTTTGGCAGCCGGGATTCGCTGTCAGCAAGTTGTGAAAAGATTGGGGAATTTACATCACCTAAGACAATTTGTACATGAAGCATAACTGTTGAAATGGGACACATAAATCACATTAGCTGTAACCCTGAGTCTGCCATCGATTACCTACAGGAAAACAAATGGGGGCGTTAAGGCTTCCCATCCTTAAACATCCCCATCAGGGTTGTAAACACCAAATGGGAAACATGAAGTGGACAGAAAGCTGCTCCCCATGGGGCTATTAGCCCAGAGAGAGGGGGGAGTGGGGAGACTTTCCTCTACCCCCTGCTCACCAACCAGGGGGTAATTTCAGCCCCCCGTAGCTATGATATTTATCTGATCCGTAACAGGGAAGTATGCTGGTATCTTATATTTGACTTGACATCAGGTCAAATGGGAGACAAAGGATCGTCAACAGCTCTTACAGAGGATTGGTGACTACAAAGCAGACCTAGATCTCATTGTATTTGCATTTGATTGATCTTGTTTAGAGTCCCATGTGAGTGGGCTGTGCAACAGCGAGGAAGAGAATGATTGCCACGTTATTGCCACAATCCGGCAATCAACCGAAAGACATTTAGATATGCATTGGAAAAACCTTATGGCTTAGCAAACCCACTCGACTCACAGCAGGACAACATCTGCAGAAACATTTAACATTTACAGCTGTAAGATGATGTTGTTTATTACGACAAGGGGGTTCTTTAATATGTTCAAATGCTACCTTCAAAATGGCAAGCAAATCTGCGATGACCACAGATTTGTTTTTAGAAGAGCCTCCCCCAGAGAGAGAACAGGTGGGGGGCATCCTGATTCATGGCTCATAATATATTTTGGTCTGAAACGCAGATGGGAATGCAAGATGAATTGAATGATAATATTTCCCTTAGATGAACCCTGGACAAAGAAAAAGACAGATTAATCCTCTTGACCACATTAATGAATAAGGCATTAGAGATTTATCAGGTTCACTGAGCGAGTTTATTCCCTTAACTTCGTATCAGCTATTTTTATTTAAATCATAAATACCTTCCCGGGACTTGTGTTTTATAGGAGCAGTGCTTAAGCTTTTAGTACAGACAGCAGCAGGAGCAATTTTTATCCATCCTTAATAATGACAAAGCGTATGGTGGCCTGTAAGTGACACAATAATCACTCACATCCTCACCATTAAAGCAAAATCAAGTGAGCTCATATTAGGGAGGAGATCCACAAAGAATTCTGAGGTAGAGAGCTGATGTGTCACAATGCAAAATAATATTGTTATAATTATGCTTTCTGATTTCGTCTTCAAACTGTGAAGTGCTATTCACTGACTCACAGTAGCACGATCCAACGCTGTGCAGCTAGAATGCAAGTAGGCGAGCTGGGGGGTGGGGGCTTGTTGTGAGAGGGTTTGAAAATCCCAAAGGACGGTGAGATTGGGGTCGAAAACAGACGAGAAAGGAGGTTTTCAAAAGCCAGAAATCTCTGCGCTTGATAGAGAAACTGTTGGTTGTGTACAACCTTCAGCACATACATGCTTTGAACGCCATTTTGCCCCCTTGGACACAACGTTAACCTCTAGTATAATGATAAATTGTTGGTGCTTCTAAACTGAGGACCTTCACCCTTCTCCAAGTGGACATTTTCTTTATTTACAGTAAATGCTGAGACGATAGTGGCCATGGACTTTGCGTCTCTCTAGGATAAGTTCTTTTGATAAGCTTATTATAAGCACATTTTCCTAAAAGGCTTTTTGTTAACCCGTCTACTCTCCACTCAAACATGGAATACATTTCGATTGAAGTTAAGTGACTGAATCGCAATAGATTGTAAGAAACAGAAAATAGAACTGTGGAGGTTCTCAGTCAATATTAATGACTGTGACTCTTTCAATAAAATGATTGAGGTTACAGGTCTATTTTCTAAATGTTTCCATGGATGTTCTTTTTTTTTTTTTAAATGGAGCTGAGAAAGAAAAATGTACCACTTTATCATAAAAACAACATATTGTACTGTACGCCACCAGTGGTGTACAGGCCAGTGATTTGTCTACTGCCTTATTAGACTTGAAATCATTGATGAATTTTCTGTTTGTGCAAGCCTCTCTGTGGTTTCCTCACTCTGATTAATTGAATACAGAGCAACTGTGATGGGGCAATTTACCCATAAATAATATTTGCATGCTCCCTCGAGGTTGCCTGTGTACACAGAAATACATGGCATTAATTAAACTGTCCACAATCATACCTAAAAGAGAAGATAAAAAAACCTCTGTGCATTGCCTCTTTGTCAAGGTCATTTACCATGCAGCACTACGAGTTGTTTTCTTTCATGCATTCATGTTGGGTAACTGTTATTTTGTATGCTAGAGCTCGGAGTTGACTTCCATTAAATACACACATTTTGAGGGGAACATGTTACAACGGCCCAAAACATTTCCATTAGGAGATACGCGCTGCAGTTTAAAAAAGGGTGCAAATGTAAAGTGATGCACACACCTGGGAACGGAGCGCTTGTTGACATTCTAGGATTATAAAGTATGGTGTCACTTGAAACGAACCTAAAATATATGTTTTATTGGCTTATTTTAACAATATCATCCCATGATTCCTTCTGATATTATTGCAGATCTTCTGTTAGCTAGCTAGCTTACATTGCTAACTTAGTCATTTAGAATAAACTGACAAAACACTAACAATTATGAACAGACTAACTCTGCTAGAGTGACAGCCAACTTTATATTCCCGAACGCCAACAAGCCATCTGGTCCTAACCTTGTGCATCACTTTTTAGTAAGTGGCTATTATCTTAACAACTTAGCTTCACATGTTTAACACAGAACATTTAAGTAACAAGTTTCTTCATTTTCAGAGCACTGAGCTAGTTTGCATTTTTAGTGGCAAGTTTCCTGACTCTCCTCACAGGGGAAGCAGCTAATTTGGGAAAGTAGTTTATAAATGGCAGAAACTTAGCGGACCCAGCTCACCTTTCTTCCTTGGGACGACTGCTTAGTTAGCTTAATGAGGCGGGGATGTGTGTGTGCTTGTGCATGTATTTTATTTTTTGTTTGAGAGAACCGAGACGTTAAACTTGATGAGATAAACTTTGTAAACATGTGGCACAATACCTGTTAAAACAATTCTGGTTGAATGGAGTGCTTCTTTTATAACTTCTTGACAATAACTCACCTTATTTGAGGGCGAAACACGTTAGCAGAATGTGCCATCCTCTCTCCAGAGCTCCTGGTAAATGGCTGCACTAATATTGCGCCATGACTGACAGTGGCCATTAATCACTCAGTGTGCCGAGGATGGGTTTGTTTTATAATCATTGTAGCTTTTACCACTGTACATTTATTCTAAAATCCATGGGTAGTAATTAGCTGATGTAGATGAGCAACATTAGCAAGGTCGTAAATCAACTCTGACTGACTGGAGATACAGAAATCTGTAGGCCATCAAGGTTAGCAAGTTTGATTGAGTTGAATCTTTCATTAGGAACAACTACAGGATTATAAAAAGATTTAGCTGTTAATTGTGTAGCTCATGTAGGAAAATGAATTGTATAAATGTGACTCGAATTGTACCATACTAACCCAACGGTCTTTACTTTACCTTTTTTTATATGGTACATACTGCAGAGGTGTGGACTCGAGTCACATGACTTGGACTCGAGTCAGACTCGAGTTACCAATTTGATGACTTTGGACTCGACTTGACAAAATCACAAAACACTTGCGACTCGACTTGGACTTGAACACCAATGACTCGGGATTTGACTTGGACTTGAGCCTTCTGACTTGAGATGACTTGATAATTTAATTCAGAGGTCTCCAACACGCCGATCGCGAGCTGCCGTTCAGAAGAGCAGACTCGCGTCGGGGAGAGCAGAATCTTCAGCCGCTGCAACTCTTGCTGTGAATCCATGCAGGCAGGGGCGGGACTTTATTTTGCTGAGCCACCATGCGGCCAATCATATGCGAGGACACACTAGGATCATACCATTATGTGAAAGAAGGGTGGGGGGCAGACGCTCCAAAGACAGCAGGTGTAGTGGTACAGGCCAGCTACAGAGCCACGGGGAGACGGGGAGCCGGATTTAAATGCAAGCGCGTCGGAAAAAGTCAAGAAATTTGCGAAAACCGGAAAAAGAAGCAGCATCTGGCTGCATTTCAATGATATTGGAGAAAGCAAAGCTGAGTGCAGGATTTGTAAAATGAAAATAACCTTCAGAGCAGGTTTTTTTTTGGTAACCACTCAGGATTTATTGTCAGAGGTGGGAGAAGTTCAGATCTTGTACTTGAGTAAAAGTACCAGAGTGTAGGAATACTCGGTTACAATAAAAAGTCCTGCATTCAAAATGTTACTCAAGTAAAAGTAGAAAAGTGTTATCATCAAAATATACTTAAAGTACCACCTGCAGAGGGATCTAGATTCAGGTTTTTTTCCGCATAAAGACCACCTCGCTGCACATTATCCCTTGCATAAAGATAGATCGTGGGTCCCTTATAACATGTTGTACACAGTGGAAATAAACATTCTGGTTACCATAACATCAGGGATCTTATACATTAAACTCCTTCTGAATCAAACCGTCACGGTAGCCTTACCTTACTGATCCCTCTTAAAATAGAAGAAAACACGTTACTTTATCAGCAGAGAGAAAATGGATTATTAAATGATTAATGTGACTAATAAAGAGCAGTTTGATTATTAAGTATTATTCTGTTGATCGATGTCATTACATTTGTTGAAAAGCACATAATGACTTGTTTAAGACTCGTTTTGTCAAAGTTTAGGACTTGGACTTGACTTGAACTTGCCCATCCTAACTTGAGACTTGACTTGGACTTGAGCGCAAAGACTTGAGACTTGACTCGGACTTGCAAAACAATGACTTGGTCCCACCTCTGACATACTGTATTGTTCACATTGATAACATTGTCAGAGATTTTTTATATTTTCAGACTTCATTTTCAGACACTGAACAGCTGAAATGACAACTGTTCCCACACTTCATAAACTCATGCTGGTTATCTGATTAAGCCAACATTTTGCTTTATCAGTTAGTTTAGCCTGTTTAGCCCGAGAGCCCCCGGTAGAGGGGGCTGCAGGTTTTTTTTTCACAAAACTGTGTCTCAGGGCTTCTTAATATTTAAAAACCTATTAATGTGTCATACCAGACAGTACGAACCATTTTTACCAAAACAAAACACAAGTCTCATAAGAAGCGTCTAAATGACCCCTGAGCGAAAAAATGCTGACGCACTTAGCACAGAACTCAAGGTAAAAATACCCTTATTACTTATCGTAACTGCACATACAAGATATCCGATTAAAGCTGAGATTCCACAAATTATATAGGTATTAGTATCATCACTGAGCGATCAGAACTCGCGACAGGGGAAGCAAACACAGACATCACAACACGTAGCATTACGGAGCAAACACGGGAGATCGTCTCACCTTAGCTGTTATTCTGATCAAAAGTCGTGTTCAATGGCATTAAATGATAAAAACGCTGCTGAAGGTTAATCCATAGGTTAATCCAATGTGTCTGTGTCACTTTGAAAAAACTATTGATAATCCATAATTCAATTTTTATGTAAAAATCGGAGATTTTAAATTAGCTACTAATGGTAGCCACCAGAGTGTATCGCAGCTTCCGGTTCAGGGGCATTCCGGCTGCGCACCACTCATTCACCAATGGGTAATGTTTAGATGGATTTGAGGAACTTCCCCTCGATTCTATTGGCTCTAACGGTTATTAAGAGATGTCAATCATCAAAATCGAACGAGGGGGGCCAGAGATATGGAAAATGCACCCAAATGACCCCAGAAGTGGGTTTCTTTTTCTAAACCTCTCTAAAAAGGTCACATTTCACTTGTTTTGCATCAATCTTGATTCAGCGTACTTATTATGTTATAGTTTGGATTTCTAAAGCTTTTAGTCTACTATCCCATCATTCAAGGGTGGTTTTCACTCCAAGTAATTTTTTTTTTGGACGGACACTATAATTTACATTTTTTTTACTATGTTCCAGGGGCGGATCTACCGGGGTGGCATGGGGTGGCAACGGCCACCCTAAAAAATAGCCTTGCCACCCCAGTTGGCATCTTTGTTTTGAAAGAAAAGTTTTGGCTCATCGGACATTTATGAGAGAAAATCTCTAATGTCCGAGTGCAAGTGAATGCAGCACAAGACGCAAGTCTTGTAACCCCTCCCCAGGCCCTGGCGCGAGCGAGGAAATATGATTGGCGGCGATTTCATTTGAACAGGGGTGACGGCGCAAAACGAGAAGCATTCGGACCCAAGCAGACGGAAGGAATGAGGTGGTATTTGCGGTCTACAATGACAGAGAAGAGACTGTCAAGTTTGGCTGTACTCAGCATTGAATCAAAACGCACTAAAGCTTTGGATATTAATCAGTTTGCTGAACAACATGGTAATCGCCACATTCAGCTGTTATAGGCATGCCAACTTGATGCTCTGCTCACGGATGACTCGATGAGCATACAAAACTGTTAAGATGATGACCTTGTATGTGTGTGTATTTTCTTTTTCTTTGTGGGGGTCTGCCCCCAAAAAACAGTTTTAAGTCCTGAGAAAGTCAAATAAGACGTAAAACTACACTGCCCAGCCAAAAAAAGGCCAGTAGGTAAGGACTTTCCACTGGATAATAACTGCAGCGATGTATATGTTTTAGCTGAATACACGTTTTTTAACCCTAACTGATGCAGTTAGTCACTTCTTTAATGTTTGTTCTTTCTGATGTAAAGTCAAGGTTGTAACTGTTTGCAATAATGTTGTGGGGCGCTGATCTGTTCCTTTGATTCTTTTGAATTTTGATACATGATAGTAATTACTTGTCTTTCAAATTTGAAGGAGGGTGAGCAAGCATCTTGAGGAACATTCATCATTAACTCCTCCAAAAATATAGTTTATTCAATAATAAATGAATATGTGAATCATAACAGTGATTGACAGCTGATAGGAATAATATGATTGTTAATAGTATCATATTCATACAGACAAACATCGATGAGACAGTTAATTAATGTACTTATTGCAGCAGCCTGCATAGATTTGGTACCCCTGCTGGTCTAAGAGTGAAACAAACTCATTCAGTTATTGTTCAGTTAAAATTCATTAAATGATGTCTGCCACCTTATATATTTATATGTAAGGCTTTACTGATGTGCCACAAAAATGTCACCTATGTTATTGAGTTAAAATATTAATATTGTGGCTTTCCAAGTTAACATTGATTGATATGAGTGCGATTACATCAGCATATACTTCTGCCAGGGGATGCCACCCCTCAAAATCTCCTGCCACCCTCTTGCCACCCCATGAATATTTGTCTAGATCCGCCCCTGCTATGTTCAATCTGAATTTACTTTAAAATAAAAACGTCTATATTGATTCTGACACTTCTACATCCAACTCACAGATGTAACCTTGCTTTGAGAAAAAAGATTATTACTTTTAGAAGTGAAGATATGGTCATTTGTTCTGGGAATGTCATTTTCGAGCCTGAGACCTGAAAAACAGTCTCAGGGCTTAACAGGTTAGAACACTGTCTCTAGTTTTCTTTTTTCTTTTTTAATATAAGAACCCTATAAAAGAGTTTTGATGGCTACACGCATTATATCATGCTAAAGGCTAAAGCTGCATGTCCCAGGCTAAACGTCAGGAGGGAGTTCTAACGACCAATTACGTGGAAACACCAATTGTCCGAGAAACATCCCATTAGACAAAAACTGTTACTCCAAAAAGACCCACCCATTTCTTAGAAAATACGCACTCTGGAAAAAATAGATGGACAATTGTTATAATACAGAATGACTTTTCTTCTCCCCAAAGCCCTACATTGCCTTCGTTGGTAAAACACAAGGTTAGGCATGAGGAGCACGGTTAGTTAGACGAAGGTACGAATATCAGGGGAAAACAGAGGCATGTAGGGCGGGTCATGTCATCACTGTATTTGTGCATAATAGTTAGCCATGTGCTTTTAGAAGAGATTGTATATTCAGATCCTTAAACCTTCAGAAAAATTGACATTTGTTTGACGGACAAATGGGTTGTCAGTAAAATGGGGTTTCAGTCCAATGGGCCATTTTCCGGACTTGGGGTGTTTAGGAAAATGGGATATCGGAACAATGATGTGGAACATTGTCATCATCCTCACAAGTTGATGATACATGAAGCCTTTTGGATAAGACATCAATATTAAGGATTGGTTTTGTTCTTGTACTGCACTATAGGAACAAACGGTGGCTTTTTCTACACGACCCATTTCCACTTAAAGTAGTAAGAAAAGGTACACCACCCAAATTCTTCTTTGTCTTACAACAGCCCCAAGCATTGCGCTTTAACCTGAAATAAATCTGAAGCTTTAGAACCAGCAGACTTATTAGCAAACCTGCATTGTCTCTGAAGCTAAGATCAATCCACCCCACCTGCTGGGACCAAGATACAAGAGAGGGTGGTTTTCAAGATTGCATACCAATATACTGCATAGCATATACTCGATCAGTATATACTGCATAATGCCTACTCCATTAATCCTTAAGTATGCCATCACCAGCAGCCTGTTTACACTAAAGTAAAACCAAGCAATAAGCCCACTTTTTCCTTGCATCACCCTGCAGTATGGAGTTTTATGGCGCATTTCCACTGCAGCGCATAGCGCGGTTTAAGCGTGCCGTGCCAAACCCGGCCCGTTTTTTGTTGCGTTTCCACTAGGGGTAGTTCCGGCTAACGGGTACTGTTGGAGATGAATGTTCAGACTGGAGCCACAAACCACCAGGAGACAGGAGTTTACATTTCTTTGTTTTATTTATCAGGGTATTCAGTTGGTGGGATGGTAGCTGTTGCCAATGGTTCTAGTAGAAAAGGTGAAACAAACTGATTACAGCATTTGCACATTAAAATAATACTTATATTACTTGCACATTAAAGTTAACAAATATGTCTGCCATAATTTATATTAAATTGGAACTAAATTATATTCATTACTACATTGAACAACAAATGTGTTCAATACCATTGAGGTTACTCAAGTGCAAACATCCAAATTACAAAGAGGATTCTACTTACATTGGTAAATCAACAGACACATGGCGAACAGCTACCAAACACTCAATCCTGGGCTGCGTTTCACTTCTCTTATTTTTCATTTCCTCGCTCCTCGGTCTCGGTCTCACCGGAAGTTGATTTGTCTGCGCCATCTTGAGTAGCGTCCCAATGGCCTTATTTTTGCCGGAGGACCGTGGAGCAAGGAGCGATAATGGAGGAGCTATAATCGAGGAACCACCAGACCATCCTCCTATGAAATCCTCAGACACTCGCCCCGGCCCCTTACTGTGTATCGCTCACTGATTGGACGATGCAGCGCATGCACTGATCTGATGCTTCTTGACATGAGAGCAGTTTCCCAGCGGAGTGAAGAAAACACATGAAACTCACGGGACTCACTCCTCAGTTTATACTGTGTTTTGTTTCAATTAATGTATCATTCAGTTACAAATATGTGATATATCTGAACAACAAAATGGTCAAAAATTATTTTATTCATTTATTGGAAACATTTTCATGATCGCTTTTTCGTTTTACATTTTCATTTATTGTCATTTCCATTCAGTCAGTCATTAAGTGCTATTTAAAATGTTAATTTGCTACATATCCAAACAAACAAAGTGTGCAATCCAATGAATGTTAATCTAACTGGGTTTTGATAGATAACATATCTCTTTTTCTTCTCTCAATTATTTTATTTCTATTGTGCACTCTAATCAATATTAATCAAACTATTGTTCGTTTATACATTTTAAGAATGGCGTTTATCTTTTTTGAGAATGAGTTCTTATTTTATTTTATTTCTTTGGGTCTACAACAGATGATACAAATGTTTGTGTCAGTAAATGTGTACTAACAGAGGCGGGGGTGTTTGTGAAAACAACGGGGACAGAGCTGCTGTCAGACGATCAGCTGTGCGGCGTCATCACAAACGGACGTTGCTTCACGTGACGCTCCGGAGGAAAGGACGTCCCATTGCTCTTAAAACTCATTTCCCTGCTTCTCGTGGTTTCCTTGCGTCTCTCCATGCTTCCCTGGTGGGAGGGACTAGTCGCAGGGAAACGACGCAAGTGAGGGATGCAAGGAATCCATTTAACCGAAGTGAAACGCAGCCCTGGGGTGTTTCTCAATTGCGAGTACGCTTGCTTGGTAGCACATGTCTGCCGAGCATCTTGCTTCAGAAGCGAGTCAAGAATACTTCCTGACATTTGGAAAACGAAGAGTGGAACACGCTAGCAAGTGTGCAGGTGTGTGTCATATGAGAGGCCCCGCCTTACATTTTCCGCCACAGATTTTGTAAATTGGTCCGTGCGCAAAGCATTGTGGGGATTTTAAGACCGCGGAGTCCACTCATGTGCAGCCTCGATATTTCTCCAAACGGAGTACGCCGGGCTCGGTAGATTTCCAAGCATGCTGGAGATTGGAACAGTACTTCGGCGGCACTCGATGACGTAGTATGCTTGAAATAGTGGCTCTGCAGCAGCTCCACTCCAGCACGATTGAGAAACACCCCTGGTGTGGGTGTTTGAGGACAAAGAGGAGGAAGTCCTCATCCAGGCCTCTATTTATAGCCTGTGAGGAACTTCTACCTGCTTCCCTACACAGTGCCTCTTGTGGACAGGAGGGTTACACACATGCAATTTCTAACAGGTACTGTTTCACAGTTTTTCTGGCTCTCCAAAATCCAGGTTCTTTCCGGGCCAACCACCGGGCTGAATAATGCTAAACTAGTGAGAGAATCGCTGGCAAGGGGGCTACAACTACAACAAAATGAACATATTTTAAGTAACATACTGATACCGGTTAGTAAAAACCATGAATTAATGCTTTGACAAGTCTGCAGACAGACGGCAGGCGAAAAACCTTTTAAAATGCGTGTTATCTGAATGGAGATCGGCTAAGCTAACCTTGTATATGCTCCGACCGTCCACACTCACAACAACAGACATAAATAAACCAGCGACTGTACTCGCCATAACACAGACAGTCTGTGGTTTGCACTTGTTTAACTTCTGTCTAGTTTCTGAACAGATATGAGGAGCTGTGAGCTCTGAGAGCTAACGGCTGATGTTGGTTTTGTGTTTCGCATTGAAGATGACGTCACGGCTCCGCCTACACTGCGTTACTATAGTTACTACCCCAGTTCCTAAACTGTAATGGAAACGCAGCATAAAGTGAGCCTGGCCTACCAAGGCCTAACTATACCGTACTAAGCCGTGTGAGGCCCTGCATTGGAAATGCGCCATTAGTGTTAAATAAGTTATCTCCAGTTCATTACGTGAGCCCTGGCACCTTTTGTTATTATTTTAACCAACAATCAACTTAACGGTGTGCTTTTTGTAGAATAATACGTTCATCTTGTGCTAAAAAATGTGAGCTTATCTTATAAATAAATGTTATGCAGTCTGAACACTGAATTACATAATCAATTTTATATCGTATTTAATAATAAACTTTATTTGTATAGAATTACAATGAATTAGTATGAATAGTAGGCTTGTATGCAATTTTAACCTTAGCCAGGGTTCCCTTTTTGAAGATGAACCCATGTGCAACAAGTGGGATGATTATTGGATCAACAACAATTCATTTAAGGGGGGTGTTAGGTAGCATTTGATCAATATCGAAGTACAATGAAGTTAAATGTAACAATAAACAATATATTATCATGCAAAACACTGTAAACATATCTCTCTTTCATGTGCTTTTTGGTTTGAGAATAAAATGCGCTCGCTGGTTCCTCCTGTAGCCCCATCCTCCTTCCTTTAGCAGGGGAAGATTGGGGGAGGGGGGGTTGGGTGCAGGAGATTGGGAGTGCTTTGAAATTTCAATGGGCAGGGAGATTTGGTTCCGAAACAGAGCAGTCAGTTAGTTTTCTGAAAGCCAGAAATGTGGGTTGTGTAACTCCAGCGAGGGGGGGAGGGAAAGAGGGAATAGGGGAAAGTCTGAATTTGAAAGCATCAGCAGCTACAATCAGCAGCAGGTCAGGTTGCCGCAGAGTTACTGATGTTCATTAACAAACTTTGGAGACCCAGGTAGATGTATCACGGTCAACGGTGTGCTACGAGATCTGAAAACTGCACCTGATGCACCTTTTTAAAGGGCAGCAGGATTGAAAAGAATGCTCTCACTTTGAATGTGTTCCAGCCAGAAGAATAGACTCACAATGAGATGCAGCAAACATGAGCACCGTCCAACTGCAGATTCACAGGCAAACCATTTCATTTGGCGATAACTTGATGCATGAATCACTTTCCGAGTGAAAATGTGCCACCACTACTCAAAACAATGTATTTGGGTCAGTCAGCACTTGGAGTCCTGTGAGAGGCAGAGGGATGCCACCCAAAGGCACAACACTCTGAAGCGACCGTAAAAATAAGCAGTGTGTTTTTTGGCTGGGATGCAGCGGCGCCGCTTATTTAAATGAATTGAAAATGAGACGGAAGCTGGGCCAGCCAATGCAGCAATTTCGACCACCCATCACAATCTCTATTGTCTCTTGCCAGAGGCATTTTAGTGCTGGCTAGATAAGGAGAAAAGAGAGAGATACATGTGAAACAAAAGAGGAAGGACTACAGTAGTTGGACTGGAAAATAGTCTGTATGGAGAGACCTGCGCCGAGTTACGGTGTGTTTACAACAAGAAGAATTATTACTCATACCATTTTTTTCTTAAGCTGTCTTTTTGCAGCAGAAGCCTGATGTTTTTTCAGCTGTTTTGTGTCTGAGTCATGCATTCAGTCCGGTTTCATAGCAGGGAGACAGAGGAAAAGCATTCATCAAAGCAGTATTTCAACACCTCATTTTAGCCCAAGAGATGCAAAAGGGAGGGCGGGGTGGAATTGTAAAGGAGGTCTGTCCTACATTTTTGAGTTTCTAATGCTCAACATGATGCTGAGGGGGAGCACGGGCTAGTCTGCCCTGCAGTTAATAAAGAAACCATTTCCCTTTCCTATGATCCCCCCAGCTCCAAAAAGAACCTCATTTCACTTCCACTTCATCTGCGAAAAAAAAGCTTCATGAGATATTATGAGTTTGCTCCAGTATTTCACCCGTAAAATAGAGACGTCTGAGCGTGTCCTCAATCCAAGTCTCCGCAGGACACTGTTCCTATCACTGAGACTTTGTCAGGGATTCTTTTTGTGCATCAACTGGCCTAAAGGAAAGGATCCTAGCGCCGCACACTGCAGACGGCTGTTCTTTGTCTGGCTGGACTCCCCAGCTTTCACATATTGTTTTCCATGCCTGAGTTGTTAGAGAAAAGTCAGCATGAAAAGCCCTTTTTCTCTGCCATCATCCTGCCTCTTAGAAAGAGAGCATGGAGAGGTGTGTGTCTACTTCTTAAGCAGCCAGGGAGAGCACTAAATACATTTATTCAGAGCTTTTGTTTCCCTGCACAAAGCAAGGAGTCGGATATAGCTTTGAGACACTGTATGCTTCAGATTAAAGTGAGATTATGTATGCACTTCCAAGAGCTTTACGTTATCAGGTATCTCGTAAAATATGTATAGTTTGATGTCTGCTTTAGCACTTGAGTAACAAATTACGGAGACAGTTCCTTGCGTTAGCAGCAAAATCAATTAGTTTGGCACTCGTTTTATATGAAGACTTGTATCCTCATGGTCCCCGGGGAGGGGGAGAAGTTATAAAATAACTACAATTTTGGAGTCAAACACTTGTGAGAGTACTCGTTGTTATGCATGATCTATAATGGGCCCACCTCTGCTCTGAAGAACTCCTTGTGCCAAGAGTAAATGTGCATTAAGCGTATCTAAATCACACAACTTCAGAGTTGCTTTTTAGCACTTCCTCACAATCTGCTAATTCTCTAAGCGTTGGATGAGGGAACCAACATCATTAAACTGGTGTGTGTGTAATGTAGGAGCTTTTTATTTAACCCAATTAAACACCAAACTAATTTTGACTCTACATTTCTACTCATCCCCTTTTGGTACTTAGAGTTCAGAGTAAAATGTTAAAAATGTTCTTTTCCTGCCTTCATCTTGGGGCTTTACCTCTTCTGTTCATTATAACCAGCTCCCATGCCTTTATTCACTTCTTCAAATTCTCAATCAGTGAAAATGATATGCTGTCTTTATCGGGTTACCAACCATGGCCCACAATCAGGATATTACAGTATTGCTACCCGTTTTGGCAGCTGCCTGCTACAGCACTCTTGCACAATAATGGACCAATTTCAGAAATTGTTGTCCCCATTAGTCATTTAGACACACAACAAAAAGGGAAAATAGGATCAAGGCAGTTCTCCACTTGTGAAAACTTAGAGGGATTTATTTTTCTGACCATTGCCACTTCAAATTGAGCATACAATGTGAACAATCAATCACCAGCTGAATCAGATCCTGCTGTATCTTTTTTTGTTTGGTAACTAGATGGCTGTCTCATCAATGAGTGTCATCACTTTTTGTATGTCTTGGTAAAGGCAAATGTAGCTGTTACACAATAAAAACAAACATGATTTCCTACTGCTAATTAGGGCAGCTCAATTAATCGTATTTTAATCGCAATTACAATTTTGGCTTGCAACGATTATGAAAACAACATAATCGAAATAAAACTTATTTATTTTATTTTTTTAATTTATTTTTTAATTTTTTATTTTTTTATCGTTTTTTCAGTTGAATTATACTTAAAGTTCAGGGTAATCAACTGTTAAAAACATACTGTTCACATTTTTTTTTCCATATATGGATGTTTTCAAAGTAAATGGATAATCGTTTTTAATATTAAGATTATGATTTTTGCCATAATCGAGCAGCCCTACTGCTAATAAATAATATTAATACTTAAGCTTGTACTCTCATTACTCTTGTTCCATTCAAATGTCTTCTTCAGTCTCTCGAGGATCACACAGTGTACTTAAGCCAGCAGTTCCCCCTTCAGAAGTCAGACATGGAGTACTTGAATGACGATAATTATGCAGCATTTATGTTAGGGGCCTGCCAGAATTAATCCTCGCTCTTACAAGACTCTAAATACAGAGTCAGATTAAGGCCAGACGAGTCTCCGCAGTTGGGGGTTAAAATTGACTCTGTTCACTGACAATAAATGTAGGAAGGTAAGTAGTTCATGGGAGAACATCCAATTTAGCGGAACTTGTGGGATATTGCAGCCTGCACATCTGAAGCGGCCCTCCTCTCCACACTGGCAACAAATAATGGAGGATTACTTATTTTGATTAACGCTGCATATTACTGGTCAATGTGTCCTATGAGTAGAATCTGCACTTAAGAAATGTGGAAACAATTTATTGCACGTCTTACTCATGCATAAGCAATTAGATGAAAACATAAAACACAAACATCAGCAATACGTCTTAGTATAGGGTGATTAATCAAGCAGTCATTCAGATCAGCATGACCCAAATGCATATTGATAATTCAATGCAGAAAGTGCATATTTTAAATAAACAGCTGTAGAGGCAAGTTAAACCCCTATATCAAAAAATATATACCTGAAAGCGTTTGGGCATAGCAGGAAGTCTAAATCGAGGGAAGAGTATTTAGAGAAACCATAATACAAAATAACATGGACTGCGGGGTTGTGGAGGGCGGAGCTACAAATGAGTCCCCCACGCAGCCTCTTTTACTCCATCTCTGTTTTTAGCACGGGGATGTCAGCCACTGTGGAATCAATTTCTCCACTTCAGGTCCATCTACATTTTTCAATTCATTTAGACTCATTACCAGGAGATAGCCTGAGGCAGAAGCAATTTAAGCACCTGTAATATAAGGCCCTCACAATTATTTCCTGTCACACTATTTTGGTTTTGAATTGATGTCATCAGCAATCAGGGGAAATGGAACATTTAAGATTGTTGCGGTCGCAAGGAAACATTGGATAGGGACAAGTCGAGAACAATAGTTTATTCTCTGTTATTTACCAGATTCAAGTGTTTTTATTTTGAATATGCTTTTGACTAAAAAATTCAAATGCGTTTATTTCTGAGCGTGAGAATACTAAATATTCATATGATTGAAAGAATGAATGATCAGGGCTATACGGGGGCCGACATGTGCAAAGGGCCCAAAACACTTCCATTAGGAGAAACGTGCTGCATCTTCTAAAACTATGCAAATATAAATACATAAATGTGCCAAAACACATGCAAATAAAGAAACATCTTCTCCAACCTTACAACACATGCGCAGCATTTGAAGATGTTTCCTCATTTGCATGTGTTATGTTACATTTGTAACATACATACATTTAAAAAAATGTTTCTCCTGATGGGAATGTTTCGGGCGTTGTAACGCATTTTACACCTGTCGGCAACCGTAGGGTTAGGATTAGTATTGCAAGTAATGTGAGTCTATGAGTAAAAGCAAATCCAATTGTTGCAAATATGCAGTCATTTAAAAATAGGAAATACTCCACCAGCTTTTAAATGTGAGATCAGTAAAAAAAGAATGGTCAAAAGAGACATAAATATAGTTTTACACAGACTGGGAAAGTACATTTTCATTCAGGTCATGTTAACAGTTGGCAAAGTAAGCCTGGCTAACAACTCAAGCTTCTCCAAAGCAAAAGAAGTCGACATTTGCAAAACACACAGCAAATGTGCAGCATGTTTTCTCTGCGGATTGAAAGGGAAAGGCAGTCTGAGCATTGTGCTTGAATTCCCATGGAGTTCCTGTCAAAAGTCCTTTATAGAGATAAAAGCGGTTGATAAAGTGCTCTTATCTTTGATCCAGCTCTACAGCATCTAAGACTCCTTAATAGAAAGCTGCTCAAACTAGCCTCTGGCAAGAAATGTGCAGCACAATAACTGGGCTTGTTCTTGTGGGTTGTTGCTCAACAACGTTTTAGTCTTTGAATGAAAGAATGATGATGGCTGATCAGTGATCATGACATATCATTGTGAGAACACATCGCTCACAATCCAAGAATACAGCTTAAAAAATTGAAATGACACATCCATCCTTTAAAGCAGGGGTTCCCAAAGTGGGGTCGCGAGATGATTACAAAATAAAAATTCAAAATGTAAATCTTTTTTTTTTAATTATTATTAATAATAACGTGTGCATAGACATTTTTCAGGGGCGGACTGGCCATCTGTATAATTTCCCCGCAGCGAGGCTCCCCCCGTTGATAATCCACTAGCGCAGTGTTTCTCAAACTTTTTCATACCAAGGACCACTTAACCAATAAAAAAACCCTCACGGACCACCTAACTCCACAAATATCCAAAAACAATAGGCCTGCTTACCACTCCAACAGTACAAAACAGCCTAATAATGACAGCTTAACCTTCTCTATATCGCCTCATTCACACATTAAATCAACAATACAAATACAACTACAGATTATATAAGCATTTCGTTCAAATGCGATTTAAAATGCTCACAGGTTTTACACCTCTTATGAAATGTAGACTACATTTATTACGGAGTTTATGTCCGAGCCAACAGACTCACAGATCGTTGGCTCCTGAGAGAAATGCAAAATACACTGCATGTAGTACGACACAAACCTCCGCTGTGGATTTTCAAAACAAAATACAGTAAAACTATGGTCGCAGGCCCAAGTTTAACTCTCTGAAGTCTAAGCAATTTGTTCACATGTTAGGCTCGCCTGGGCTTTTTTTGTAAAAATGCTATTAAAACATGAACCTTGGTGACCATCGGGCTGGCCTGCCTGCATGGTCTGCCTACAAAACAAAAATAAAAAGACGTTTATGCAGCCCCAACAACAGCCTCTGATCATCAACAGACTTCATGCAATTCTTCATTGGATGCATATATTAGATAATAATCTCTATCTCACTCCTAAAACATCTAAATCTACTTTCAGCATAGATACATGTTCATAAAACACATCAATCAATCAATCAATCAATCAATCAATGTTTATTTATATAGCCCAATATCACAAATGTTACATTTGTCTCAGTGGACTTCACAGTTTGTACAGAATATCAGTATGACAATACGATACGACACCCTCTGTCCTTAGACCCTCACATCGTACAAGGAAAAACTTCCGGAGAAACCCCACAGTTTAAAGGGGAACATGGGAGAAACCTCAGGGAGAGCAACAGAGGAGGGATCCCTCTCCCAGGACGGACAGACGTGCAATAGATGCCGTGTTTCATCCATTGTTTGTTCTATATGCTTCTTGAAATCCTAAAAAACACATAGTTTTTCTAGAACAGATTACAAATCGTTGAAAGGGGTCGCCAGTCTCTGGCACTGTTATTTTGGGGGTCACGGGCTGAAAAGTTTGGGAACCCCTGCTTTAAAGCATAAATGTCATGTCATGACGAAGAAAAAGAAGAAAAAGATGGCTGAACTGTTCAGTGTCAATCCTGTGGAGATGGAGGTTATACATCTCCAAAATAATGTTCAGCTTAAGTCTCAGCAAAACTCACAACATTTCTGGAGCCTTGTAGACCCAGAAAACTATAAGAACATTCACCAAGCAGCACTGAACATGTCTGCTTTATTTGGTTCTGTTCTACATACCTTTGTGAAGCAGCTTTCTCTGACATGAATGAAATCTAAATACAGAACAAGACTGACTGATGAACATTTAAATGACTCTATTAGAGTGAACCTAAGTGGGTACACTCCAGCATACACCTGTATGGTGGACTCCATGCAGTGCCGTTCATCTCACTAACTGTACAAAAGAGTGAAATGCTTGTAAGGTAGTGATTAAGGACATTTATGTGAATTTTCAGTGAAGTACTTACTATGTGGGCCATAATAATATGTGAGAGATGTGAAGTTAAGATTTTTGATAAGCTTTAGGTATTGCAATTTCACACGTGTACAAAAGTAGCTTAATTCAACTGATGAGGGCTATGTGAATAAATGTAAGCGATGTGATGGAAGTAGCTCTTGGCCACTTCCATCCACTGTAAATGCAAAAAGATTAATCCTTTCTCGATTTAATACATTTTTTCACAAATATTGGACTGCAGCTGCTGATAGCACCATGAATGTGCACATCATTGGCCATCACTGTTTCCCTCTATAGGTCTGATTCCCAACATACAGTATATTGCACTAATGATATTACAGCCCATAATGTTTTGCATTCGAGTGCAATTTGTCCTTTTTTAGGCGGAACATGACAACCCTTATAAATGCACTTCAATGACTTCTAACTCTCTAAACACACTAATAATTTCAATATGACTCCTTGTGGTAATTATCGCAGATCTTTCTGAATTGGATTGTTTTTGCAATGAGGCTCATTTGCATAGAAAGGGGCCGATATTTAACCAAATGTATGCATATTATCTCATTACAAAACTTAGGGGTGCATTTCTCCCTTTTGCATGAGACTAACATTGTTATTTTGTTATATTTTTGCAGGTTTAGGGACTGCAAAGGTGTGCAAACCGTTTGAGGTTATTGTGTTTTAAAACTACGAATTATCGCTGCAATTGGTGCCAGCATTTACATCCTTTTTTTCTGCTTTCTTCTGGTGAAAGAGCATAGTACTCTACATCTTTCACTTCAAACTCTAAATGGGCTGGTGAGGGTTTTTTAAACATCTCATATTTAGGCTGTTTCCCGATAAAGACAGATAAATCTGTAAGTGCTCTGGAGAAAATGAGACTAACTGCATGCCTCATGTAGCTTCGACTGCAACAATTTCTCCCTCGGCTACAGATCTATTGAAAACGTAAAACGGTGTGTCTTTTCCCTGCTGTCTGAAATTCCCCTTTTCCTTCCAGCCAAAAGCCAACTGCTCCACTAGATAATAAGCTGCGCCGGCTCGTCAGACAGTGCTAGCGGGAGCTGATAATGGCCACTGTCACGCTCTGTCAGCGAGAGCAGGTATACCAGTGTGTCACCTTATTGTGGTACTGTCCAGTCGGGGCGAAAGCCATTCCAGGGTACAGCAGATGGGTTGTGAGCGTCCTGAAACTGAAATCACCAGCCTTTCTGTTCAAACTGAGAATAGCATTTACAAACAGTTCCATTTGAAACTTCTTGACCACAGACATACATATTTGCACAGAGTTTTCAAATGCTACACTTACATGTAGCTACACTAAACGTTTTTTAATCATGTCTGTCATGAAGAAAGGACCTCAAGGATTGATTCACAAGAGGCTGACACATGGCAGGCTGTCATATCTCTTGCCTTTTTACAGGTTGCACTTTCTGCCCTTATAAACACCCACAAACAAACAAAAAAACAACACTTTTTTTCCCTTCGCTTGGTCTCTTTTGACTTTTTTTATACAACTTTCTACAACTCCCTTGTCCATAATACATACACATGACTTTAATGAATTATTATTATAACACTTTATTATCATGGTTGTAACCAGTCACAAATATTCAATATCATAAAACATAATGATTTATAAGGTCACTTAAGGTCAATGCCGGTCACTAATTGACATTTTACATTTTAAGATATTCTTGCACAACAAACGATGACCACTTATAGTACATTTTAACCAACTTGAAATGTATTCTATTTGCTAATATAGGTATTTTGATCTTTCAATTACAGTAAATGACCCAAAAACATTTTAAATGTACAACTACTGGAATGAAAATACTCCATGATAACATTTTAAGATACTTGACTGTATATATGTTTAGTGCTATGGGCAAAATACAATTTGTTCTAATAGTTTATTTGCAATCTTTGGGACTCTTTATTTTTTCTCAATAATTCTCTCGAAACTTGCACTTAAGATCAACGATGCACATAGTTACTGCATTTCAACCCAGTCATTACAGCTAGTGCAGCTCACATAAAGAATGCCTGGCACTCATAGCTGCAGCCACACTGCATGAGGCCTGGTACATGCTGTCTGCTGCATCGTGACAGAACGAATACTGAATGTTGAGAAATGTCAATTGCTCTGTCAATCAAGTCTCCTTGCACATGTTTCTCCACCATTGCCACGAATATAAAATCTCCAATTCTTGACTTATGCTGATTTGAGATTAAAGAAAATCCATTGCTTCTGTAGCCTATCGGTCAACAATAACCTAAATAACACACTGATTGAGTTCATCCTAAATCTTCACATGTGAAATGGAGATTTTCCAAAAGTTAGAGCAGCTCCTGAGAGTGAAATAAGTGAGATATACGGCATGTCTAGCTTCCAAATCAATACAAGCTTATATCCAGGACCTCTTGCTGCTGTAGGAGGCATACAGTAGCAAGCTCCACTGTTCACCCCCTTATCAAACTGAAATGCTTTTCCTGCAATAAACACTCTGTAGCACTTGTGACTCAAACATACTGTTAAATGGAAAGAAATTGGACCTTAAACAAGATCATATTATCAGTAATAAGGGAGTGTGGAGGATATGTATAGGGGACAAGATGAGCAAACTAAAAATCTTATATACACCCATATTTGATGCACATTTCCTATGTGTGTTAGGCATGATAGATTTCCATATTTCTAAGAGATTTGTCTCTCCCTCTCTTATTCTCAGAGAAAGACTCACCAGCTGAGCCCATAATCCCTGAACATGCATCCATAACTTATTGAGTAAACTAATGCCGCGTTTCCACTACAGCGCGCAGCCCGGTTTAAGAGGGCTGTGACGTCAGCGGCCCGTTTGTGGTTGCGTTTCCACTTGGCCTAGTACCGGCCGGCTGGTCCTAATTCTCAGTTTTTCTGGCCTCATAAAATCGTGGGGCCAGGGCCAGAGGCAACCGGGCTGTGTTTGTGACGTCAACGCTCTCGGCTGCTGATTGGTCGGAGAGAATCGTCACAATCTGCGCGCGAGATAATCCATTTTTACAAACAGCATTTTTGTTAACGGAGGAGCTACAACAATGGCAAAGAAAAGCACACCATGGTCGGTCGAGGAAGTGACGACGTCCATTATATTGCAGATGATAAGGTCCAGCGGGTGCTCGACGGGACAACTCGCAATATCAAAGTCTTTCAGGAGGTCTCTACACAGACACTGGACTCTCCAACGGCGTTACTGGAGTCTGCATGGTACGTTTTTGCTAACGCTGTGTTATTTGCTTGAAAGCTTTGTGTCCCTGCTTTGTGTCCCTGCTTTGTGTCCCTATCTGTTTTAAAGCTCACTTCTAACAAATAAGTCTATTTTATCCTTACATTTATGTTCGACAACCCCGATGGAGCCCCGAAGGCTAGCTAGGCAGATAGCATTAGCGAGAGCTATTGTTTGCTAACACCATATGTGCCATTGTTTACGTTCAGTTTGTCTTTTCTATAGTTGTTGTTGCTATTTATAGTATTGTGCTGCAGTAGTTTGTGGAATTTACAAGTCATGTTTCTGTTCTAGATGATTACATTGGGACTAGCGAGGAGGAACAGCGAGGAGGACACAACGTCCTCTGCATCAACAGCACAAACCGAGGAGGAGAGGATCTGGCCCTGCAGGAACGGCAACTGGCCCAGCAGAATCAATGCCATGTCTTATCTTATTGCTTGTTGATAAATAATTGCACCCACCAGCGATCGCACAGAAAGATGGCATCATCTAGGCGTCCCTCTGCAGTCAGAAATATCATAAACACCATCGTCCACAAAGCACTGTACAGGGGTTTATGGATTTAAGAGAATACTTATCACAGTGAAACCTTTATCATCTGTTGCAATTAAAGCAAATAAGAGAATAAATACTTGGTTAAATAATACATTTTAACTCTTTAGCAGGACAACTCTGCATACTGTTTGAAATTGAGTTTGCTAGCTTGAGGTCCTCCTCTAAAACATAACATTACATAATGGTATTAAGAATACATGATAAATACATGTAGAAAAATTACTCAATTGTAATACCCTCGTTGTGCTAGACTCAAACACATTGCTTATATATTTCAAAGAGAAGAGAACAAAAGAAAACACCTATACAAAGAGAGCGGTGCACAGCGCTTAATATTTACTTGCACTATATTTCTGTTGATCTGGGTTATTGTGTTGCACTGTTGGAGGAGCCTGTGACCTAAGATGTTCATTGTCATAACTACACTAGCTATGTTCGTATGACAAAATAAAAAACCTTGAACCTTGAGGCTGTGTCTTTCAGACAAACCATCATAATCATATTATTTTATGCTGTGGATACTTTAGCCTCCATCCATGTTAACAATTTTTTACACTTGCATTTATGAATATAGTTCTGTTGTGTTTTACACTTTTGTATTTATGTTTATAGTTTGCTTTGATATTTGCTTAATTTATTAGATTATTATTATGGGGGCAGTACTGGTGCTTGAAATTCAAATATTTACTAAATAGTCAATTCTGATAACATTTTTTTGGTTTAAATAATTTGACAAACACATGTATGTGAAAAAGAAAAGATGTATTTATGTTCAATACAATACAATGAATATTTAGGTATTACACGTAGGTTTTCCTCAGGCATCCTGAAGTTCTCCACCCACTGAGTGTGTGAAAGATGGAACAATCACATTCCACCACTCGGTAGCTCGGTCGGTAACTTCTGAAATACACAAACAAAAGCATACATATTTTAATACGTAAAAGTGGTAGCTACAATTAATTAAATACTTGAAATACTTTGGTCGTATAGGGAGAGTGAGCCTAAACACATTGCTAGTTAGCGAACGTTAGCTTACCAAGTAGCATTGTAGTTAGTAGTGATTCGAGTCGTCCTGTAGTCTCTGCGGCGTAGGAGGACTGCCCGAACTCTCGCGTCAGCTTCTTCTATACCTCGTCTTGCTATACGTCGCCTCTTTCGAAACAACTCTTGTCTATTTCTTGTGATAATAAACCACACAGCAAAAAACAAGCAAACGATCGCTTTCACATCTCCATTGTTGTGTCGCATTGAAGAGGACGTCACGGCAGTTTTAAGCAGCGTCGCTCCGCCTACACTGTTACTATAGATACTGACCCGGTTCCTAAACTGTAATGGAAACGCGCCACAAAGTGAGCTGGTCCTAACGAGGCCGGGCGCGGCCAAAGGAGGCCGAGCGGGGCCGAGCGAGGCTGTGTAGTGGAAACGCGGCATAAGAGGCCATGTGACTGCACATTCATGACACCAACTTCCACTGGGCATACCCTGTTTAATCACTTTCTGGTTTATCTATGGACTGTACAGTTATTAGGGAAGGGTGAAGAGTCAGAAAAGAGTAGAGGTTATTCATATTTTTATAAATATAAAAAAACATTAATTTGTTGGAGTCCTAAAAGTGCACTTCATTTGTCAATATTAAGGACTACTAGTACTGTAGCTGTCTTATCTATTTTCATGCATCTGTCTCTCCCTGTGTTCCCCACTCCTCCTGTGTCTTGCAGGTTCCTATCTCTGTGCGCATGTGTGTGTGTGTGTGTCTGTGTGTGTCCACCAGCCGTACCCTTTTTTCATTCCATGTCCATCAACCGTAATCACAGTAATAAACCTCTTAACCTTCATCTGCCTCCGGGTGTGAGTCCTGCATTGGTCTCCTCTTAGGAATAAACCATAACCGACAATTTAACATCAGGCAGAGGAACAGTTGATAATTAACATTTGGCTCACACTGGCACAATAACAGTGATGTTAATCACAAGCATTGTCCTTGAAAATAAATAAAACAATGGATAAATATATAAAATTAAACACTTTTAGCACAGAAACCCAGGCGTAGCCCGTCTCAACAGACATAAACATTAAACTTCACTCATGTGTCATAAAAGGACAAATGGTATGTACAGCATTGGTCATGACCTTTAGGTAGCAACAGAAAAATGAAATCTCTATAAATGCAGGCCGAATGAGTTTCCTTCGTGACTGGGTTCAGCCTTTTGTTATGTATCTAAGGAATATTTTATTGCCATACTTCACGTGCATTGTCAATGTAAGCAGCTATGCAATGCATTTGAGTAGTGAGTTTGATTTGAATGATTACTCAAACATGAATAGCCTACTATATAATAAACGGTGTCCTTCGCGACATGCTGCAGAGACACATTTAAAGGGGCCCTATTATTATATTAATCCTCTATTCAAACCAGAGAAATGTCTTCTGAATGGAAGAAACCAGATTTGAGCTTGCATTATGCTATCTGATAGACCTAATTCTCCTTTTAAGATTCATATTAGTATTTTGTGCCTCTTCTATGACATCAGCTCTTTATTTTTGTGTGGGAGATTAACTTGTTGTCCAATGTTGGGCACGTTTCATTAGAGAAAAGGTTGGGAGCACGTCCGAGTATAGCTCATCGAATGGTGAAGAGCAAGTAGTTTGGGATTCAGATCAGGATACGTCCTCTGCTCCTCCCATAGTACGTTTTGGCACATCCCACTGGTAAGAGGCCCAGGGGTAGACCCAGAATATGCTGGAGAGATTATATATCACATTTGAACGCCTTGGGGTTCTCTTGGCAAGAGCTGGAAAACAATGGGGGGGAGAAATGTCTGGAATACCTTGTTTAGCCTGCAGCTCCCGCAACCTGACCTGGTATAGCAGATAAAAAATGGATACAGTAGATGGATAGATAAAAGAGAGAAAGGTATATATTATATTTTATTAATTATTCTGGGTAGTCCTACCAACACACCTTGGGGCAGTGGTGTGTTCACTGCATAGCTAACAGCCCTGTAATGTTCTGACCTTGTTAGTTAATCTCAACCCCTATTCCCATCTCCCATAGCATTTTTATATTTAATAATAGTTATTTGCCGCCATATCCACCCCTCACATACAGAGATAATTTGTTTATGTTTGTTTACTGTCATCTACCACAGCCAAGGATTTAAACGATGGGGCGCACAGCCGAGCGTGACAACATGTCGAGAAAGACTAACTTTGCTTCCTGACAGGATGTGTCTCTGTGTCCCTGCATCTTAACACGGACGACAACATAGCCGGTGGCTGGGATTTATAGTGACACTAGCACATCACATTCTGCTCAAATAATCATAGACGCCGACACACTCCAAACTTTTTTATTCCAACTAAGCCTGTAGTTTTCTACACTCTCTGCATTCATTGCCTCTAGTCTGCTTTGGAACAATTTGAACTTTGCCACTCTCGTCGTGATGGATTTTTTTTCCCCCCTCTACAATCAATTTCCACTTTCTGGGGCTGTTATTTTATTCCTTTGAGGGTTGCCAAGGTCTGCGTGACCCTGTTGTTCTCGACCTACAACATCTCTCTGTCTATTATTGGTGGTGCTTGCTGCACATTACCCTACTCCTGACTTCTTTTCGGATTCAGCAAACATCGTCTCTTGTCTTAGTTCAGAGTGTTTGACTGCCTGTGCTGAGCTGCACAGTGCAAAGACTGCGAGCAACTCCGACACTTACAATCAGAAGCTGATCACTCCTGTGGATGTCTAACATTATCATTATCATTGGAAACATCAATGGAGGTATCATCCAATCGTAAGCTTTCTTTGTACATTAAGCTGTGTTATGCGCTCTAAAGCTCTTATCACTCCCATTCTTAAACCTCAAATCTCCCCTTATTCTGCACAGTTCATGATATACCATTCTTCTCTTTTGCAAAGCATGAAACTTTTCCTTAAATTGTAATTGGACACTTCCCCATGTATTGATATCTATAACTAGCACCTAGTACGCTCAATAACTTACATGTTGTAAATAGTTTGTTTAAAAATGTGTACAAAACAAACATGGTATACCTACAGTACAGTCTCCTCAATGCTCCCCTCAAAGAGTGTTCATGCCAATGCCAAGGCAGAGTCACTGCTCCAGGCAAAGAGGACATTTTGAGCATGTCGGTTCAAAAGATCCTCTTGTACTGTAAGATCAGTTTGTACTGTAAAGCACTTGAACACTGAACTTGTCATAATTAGTAAATGACTTATGGCCAAAGATGTATGCGAGGTCACAGTAATCTTGGCTTCTGAACATCAAAATATAATCAGTAAAACTTTGAGGTGTCAAATCCGAAGAATTCCCTGAAATATTGCCGTCACAGGTAAGGGATGGATGTGAGGTCACGGTGATCTTGACCTTTGACTCCAAATCTAATCAGTTCATCCTTGAGTCCAAGTGGACGCTTGTGCCAAATTTGAAGAAATGTCCATTAGGTGTCCTGAGATTATATCAACATCACGAGAGGGAATATGGGATAAGATACGGACAACCAGGCGACAAAATGCCTCTGCGCCAGTAACAGCTGCTGCCGGAGGCATTATGAAACTACATAAACATAATACAGAACCTTTGGAAAAGAGCCAGGCTTTCTGTTTACACTGTTTTCAGTCTATAAGCTAAGCCAACCAGCTGGTGGCTATAGCCTTATATTATAACAGACAAACACAACATGGTATTTATCTTTATCTAACTGTCTGTAAAGAAGCAAATTAAAGTTCAAGTATTCATTTAAAAAAATTATGAAAGAAAAGAAAGTATACCAGTTTACAGAACACATGATGCGGTGATTCAGGAAGATCTAATCAAAGAAAGGCATTTCGCAAAAAGGGGGCTGAGGTTTGTTCCCTACGTTACACTATTTTGCTTTAAATGATTTACACATCAACTTGAATCAGTCTAAATGTGGATATGTTATTCTTATCAAAGTGACATCTTAACTGCAGTCAACGTGGATAGAAACCTCTCCAACAGGAAACTGGAGCAGAGCTGACAGTGTGATCCCAAAATGAAAAAGTTTTAAGATCACTAATAAAATAGGTCTGGATGAAAGATGATCCCCTGTTTCTCTCTGACTGTCTCTTCCCCCCTCAACTCCAAACTGTGCCTCTGTGCTGCTGCTCTCACTAGATTCCCTCTTAAAACAGCCAGCAAACCTCAAACTTCACTAAACCTGTTTTTGTTTGCTTATTAATGCAGGCAAAAATGGAAATAAGCAAAGGATGTGTGATGAATATTGAGTAGTTTTAAGCGTTGAGCAATATGTGCTTATTCTTGAATATAAGTGCATACATTAGCATGTAAATGATGAGCCCTTCTGCTTTATCCACTGATGTGTCAGTTATCTGGTTCATTACCGGATGGTCAGTGTCTTCATTATCACAATATAGACGTGATTTCCCTTTCAATTAAAAGGCATCCTTCAGTTTGGATGGACCATTGCACACGCCATGATCTAAAGGGTATTACTCAAATTATGCTAAGCGCTGTATGGAAACTACTAGCTACAAACACTGCTGGAATAAATATTAATCTATATTTAAAACAAGTTAAAAAAAGATTCTCTGCACTGATTAGAAACTTTATTTTGCTGCTGGATGCTGAATAGATTGACCTTGTTTTTTTAACTATTATATTATTCATCTATTATTTGTACACTATTTAAAAAGTTATATAGGTTTGTGTGCATGTAAATGGTGTGCAAAGGCTAAGAACCCAAAGTTAAAGGGTTAAAAGAGGCAGGCAGTTTTAGGAAAATAAAGACCTTTTTGAACATTAAAGCATCTCAGTGGAGGCACAACATCCAAATATGAACATGAAAATGAGCATAATAGGGCCCCTTTAATGTTAAAGGGAAATTGAGGGTTTGAATATTGCTTTAAGCTGCATCTAATACTCCATTTGTTTCATTTAGAAAAAATCGGCAGAGCCAACAAATAATGAACGATTCTATAGCTTAATTGTTTTGTCAGTGCTGCATTTGTAATGCCTTGAATGCTGATTTGTGACAGCGTGCCTTTGTGCTGCGCTCGTTTGTTCTGCTTTTAATCCGTCTTGAATCAATGATTTCAAAGTGTTCTTGCTTTTTTTCTCCTGACAGGGTGAATCTTGGGACTCGTTAACTATTATCTAGCATCTGACCTTGAAATAAGTTTGACAGATGGCCACATATTCGCATTGACACTGTCCATGGAGGAACAGTCATTATTATTGACCGGCTACACCAACGTGTAAATCTGAAAATAAACTTTCATGAGGGCTTGCCTTTCCTAACAGCAGCTCAATATGTTTGAGACTCAAAACTCATCATACTCCTAACCATTAAACACCCAATACCCCTGGATCTATGACACAAAAAGCCGTAATTAATTTATAGCCCTGCTTTTCACTGCATGTGCTGATCGGCTGGCCCCAGGATGATCCACGTAAATGACTACAGGATTTTCAGTGTATTGACTGTGTTGTAATGACAGTGCTTAGAGCAGATGAGGGGCCGGCTGTGCTGTGAATGGGGGGGGAGGAGAGGTCGGACACACTGACACTCGGCACAGGCCGGGAATCCAGCAGCTTCAATTTGACAGGCCTGATTTGATTTGGTGTGTGCGAGGCATAGGTCTCCACAAAACCACTCTGGGATGCAATTCACAGCGTCTGAAAAGCCTTTGTTAAATCTCCTCAGCTTTATACGACATCCTTGGGAATTTAAGTCCTTTAAAACTTTCCCTGTATCATCAATTGTACCCTAAAACTTGAGTAAAATATGTCTAAAATGTGTCTTAAAAGGCCTAGTTTGGCTTTGTTCTTTCTTTACAAAGAAAGTTATAGAGGTAGATATTTCTGAGTTTCAGACACAACACTTCTCCTGGTTTTATTTCCAGGTGAAATACACCCTTAACGAACTACGCTGCCAATCATAAATATTGTGATGCTGTCCTGCTGAAAGCCTCAGAGAAGCTTGTGGATAGTAGATCGAAGAGAGTAGAGACCAACGTGTGAGGAACCGCATGTTTTCTGTGAGAGGGGTCTGTGGGGTGTTCTTCTCTGCCTAGCTCTCACTTGATTATGAGCCAACACAGTACTTCAGTCCCGTATCTCAAGTATCTGAATGATATTTGCAGCAGTGTTGTTGCTCAGGTGCCTCTCCAATCTGTTTGCATGTAAGCGATAAGATATCACAGCTTCCCGTGCATTTAGATTGATTTCCTGGCTCCCATACGAGCATAAATGAAGAGGTTTTTATTTGGTGTATAGTAAGTCAAATCGATCAACTTTCACTTCCGACGATTCCAGCAGGCACGCACATCTGCATGCAATACATGTCCTCTATTTCTTTTCTATTTGTCCAAGGAAATCACTTTCAAGATTGCTATCTCATTTAAACACACCTTTTCATTGCCAGCCAACAGTGAAGCCCCAGTGAGTATCACAGAGAGCTACATTTGCTCTGTGGGAAAATGACATATATATATACCTCCCTGATTCATGCCTCATACCTATTTTAACATTATTTGTACTCCATGCCTTATTGCTTTATAGTTTCAAGTCTTTCTCTTACAAAATGATGTTCCCATCCAACTAAACTGCATTCTCGATAACATGTCCAGGGAAATGTATGTTCTCCAGTATTACAGTTGCTTTTTCAAACACGTAGTTAATATATCATTCAAAGAAATCTAAATGCAACATAATTAATTGGTTAGGGTTTTGGGGAACGCGGCGTGGTGCACGGGCTCTCGGGTCAATATTTTGTGTTTAAAAACCTATTTAAAAACTCCTGTAGTAAAACCAATAAAAGTTTATAAAAGCCCTGTTTGGTCTGGGTTAAAAATGTTTACAAAAATGGATTAAAAGGGATAAAAGAGAGCAGTGGCTGCAGCACAGAGCATATGCGGCAGGGTTAAAACCTGTACTCCTGCCCCCCCGAGGGGGTCTCCCCCGGTGGAGTGTCCGAGGCTGCGTCCCACAGCATCTGGTAAAAGACCTGGTAAGTGGGTTAAAAAACATCTGGCTAAAAGGACCGAGGTTGACTTTGTTTAAAATCGGCATGCAGGTAAAATTAGTGTTAAAAAATGATAAAATAAATACATAAAAGTGCTTTTAAAAATAAGTGCTTTTAAAAAAAGTGCTGGTGATAAACCCAAATGTTAAAATATGTATAATATAAAACAAATATGTAAAATATAAAATATAAAATACACACGGGAGGGGAAATATCTTAAAATAAAGTCAACCAAGTGTCCCTAAAAGTGTTTAAAACCCAGGCCGAGGTCTAGAGAGGTGGTGCAGGTGAGACATGGGACACGCCTCGGATGATGTTTAAAAATACTTTATTAAGGGGTTATTTCAGAGTGTTTCCCTGCGGGGGGGTTAGGGTCCAACATCCATTTAGAAATGGAAAGTAATAACTAAAATATAAATAAAACAATATAAACAATGTTTGAATAGGAAACGGGGGATTAATAATATAAAAAAATAAATAAAAGATATAATCTCCTCATTTGGATAATGAAAACATGCAATACAGTGCAAACATGAAATAAACTGTGACATGTCAAATGTAAATAATAATATAAAACGTAAGAAAAATATATAAAATGGTAGTAGTAATAATAATAATAAACAAAGAAACCCATGCATTTAAAAAATCATAAAGGAGTCCAGATGAGGAGGATTTATAAAAATAAGGATAGGAAATATGTATAAAAAATAAATAATACACAGATAAATACTACAATATAAATAAATAATACATTGATAAATAAATAATTAGAATTTAAAAAGCAATACCCTTAGGTAATGTATATATATATAAAATATAAAATAGGGTGGAACTTCTGGTTTGCCATCACCGCAGAGAGGGGGTCTAAAAACATCCGGAGGGGAGAAGCACACGTCGGGAGGACAGGAGGGACCTGTTAAGTTGCAAGTCTTAAAAAAGGTAAGTGTTACGGGCCGTCTCCACGGCAGCGTTAAAAAAATCTTGGAGGTGGGCGTATCTGAAGCTTGGGGATTTGTTTGCGATCAACCAATCACATGAATCTCCCGCCCGCGACATACGAAGCCAAAAAGCCCGAAGTAAACTGGATATAAACTCCCCAAAACAGGCGAAAACATACCACTGTCTCTGCCACCTCCCTCCATGCCTGGCTCCTCCGGTTTATATCCCGGTAGGTCTGGTCATAAAGCACCGGGTGATTGATTCGCTACCGCTAATTTCTCCTCCATTTTTTGGAATATGAGGAAATGATCTGCGGTATGTCTCTCCCAGCATACACGCCGTTTGATTGGCTAGAGCTTGAACTGTCAGATTTGCGTACACGGGATTTGATTGGCTGACGCTTCCTCCTCAGCTTCAAAAGTTGAACATTGTTCAACTTTGGATCTTGAAAATCCTGAGAATCTCCGCTCGCCTGCCCACAATGCATTTCGGCGAAAGCGAAAAAAAGTGACGTCACCCCATTCAAAGTGAATGGGCAGAAGCGTTTCAAGATTTTTTAACGCTGCCGTGGAGACGGCCCGTTAGGGTTGTGTTTAAACAACTCAATTACTTGGTTAGGCTTTGTGAAAGATCATTGTTTGGCTAAAATAAGTATGTACTGTATGTTATGATTTAAACAAGTCAACGTTGAATTCTCTTTTTACACAGGACACACATCTTGGTTACGAACAAAGTGAAAGTGACGATGAGGTGGTTCGCCTTTGCCAAATATAAAATTATCATCTTTAGCCCATATTCATATTTCCTCTCTATTTCAATTTAAAATGGCACTAAGCGACAAGCCAACAACCTGTTGATGCTATTGAGGCAAAGCCATCATTTCATTGCGGGTGTTACAACCAATATAATAGAAAATAATATAATTTAATATTAAAGGTCTCCTATTATGCTATTTTTAGGCATATATTATGGGTCTCAGATATATAACAATATATAAAAAACTTGTCTATGATGTGTTTTGCTCAAAATACCAAACAGATCATGCATTTTAGACATCCCTCATATCCCTCTGTTTCAGCCCTGTTAGAGAACTGCAGGTATCGGGGTCCTTAGCTTGAAAAAGCTAATGCCTGCTCAGAATTACCCGGCAGATTCAGCTTAATGCTCTCGTGATTAAATGCCATATTATGTTCCAAACCACATCAAGGATTATTTCTGAAACAGTATGGAGCTCAAATGCTTTTTCTCTTGCCGGTTTACCACAAGGTGAGTTCCTTTTTTTATTTCCTGCTTTTTTTAAACACACTCTCTCCAGTACAGGTTAGCTCTGAGTGTTAGCGATGCTGGCTAATGTAAACAAAGACCATATTACGTCCAAAACAGTCGGGCATTGTTTCTGATAGCAACGCTTCTGATAGTGCTGTGGGTCCGCATTTCCGATTACGATTACGTCATATCGGACGTAAATCTGGATCAGCTCCGTTGTACCCCCGTTTTTAGAGATTTGGTTACGGAGGAAAAGAGAGGGTTTTATTTTCTGACGCTGCGTGAGTTCCCTGACACACCAGGGACACATATTTATGTATAAAAGACATCAAAAAGAGCATTTAGCATGATAGGTCCCCTTTAAGTGTTAATATTAACTGAATGAAAAGTCCTGCATGTCAAATAATGGCCACTTAAAGTGGAAGCAACTAGTCATAATGGCCACACATTTGTGCCTGTGTGAGTAGCTCCTGTGGGTTTTCATTAAGATGTGTGAAATTATACAACATAACAACACCAGAGGGAGAAGGGGAGGACGTATTTTCTGACTTTGATCTGTGGCATGTCGTTATGAGAAAATTAGCCGTTTGATTCTTATCCTCTACGGATATACTGCAGTATAATAATGGGATGTATACAAGCAGCAACTGTTGTCTGTAACCTTTCCAGGAAAACAGAGCACACAGGAGTTGCCTTTAATTGTTTCTTGATATATAACGTTTGCTTCATTGACCTTACTGTTTCCTGAGAAACGTAAACGAGAGAGACATGGAAATGCCTTAACTCCTCCAGAATTTTTATTTAGGGTTTAAAAAAAAAAGTGAAGCCACAAAAGTCAAACTCAAATTCAAACTGTCTTTTTATGTCATAAAAAATGACCATGCTGGCTAATCGATAAGTGATCTGAGGAAACCAAAAACACCACATTCAAGTCTAATTCATCGGTTTTCAATTCTCAAGTTGTGGTCTTTTGGCCAATGCCCTCTTGTTTTTTTGGAACCACAAGTGACACAAAAGTGTGGAGCCAAGTACAACCTAATGTTGACCAAAACCTTTTCAGGCAACCAAATGTTACAATTACTTTGCCTGAAAACACACTGTGAAGGGATTTAAGTTCTATAACTGCTGAATCACATGGACGACACCCTGAATTTCATGCTGCTTTATCATCTATTTTCCTCCTGTGTGACCTTCATTTACATAATGGACATCATGCTGTATTATCACAGGAGATCATCAAAATGCTCATATGGCTTTTTTCAGGTGACAAGGACAAATGTTTTGTCTACTAGGTATGAGCTCTTTATGGAACCTTTACCAGTAGAAATGTTGCCATAGCAACATTGACAAGGCAGCTATTAACTGAACTCCTGTGTCTGTGAACTTACATCCCTTGAAACAGCAGAGCCATGTGTTCAGGGCAAAACGTGTTCTCAAATTCTGATTAAGTCTTTAGTTTGGCTCAAAGCAGGGAGTGATGAGTGAGAATTATGTTAAAGGGGTGTAAACATTTAAAAGCCAAGTCCAAGGTAGTTCACCCTTCTACTAATCCATTCAACAGCTTGCAGGACCTTTTATAGGGCAATTATGTATGAAGTCAAAGCAATCCCACTGCTTTGAAGAACGTGTAGGTTTTCTAGATATCCCCAGCATCCATTTGATATCCCCTCAACTTTTGTTCGCCCTTAAATCTTTATTATTCTTACTCTCCAAACAGTGCATTATCCACTCCTCTTTGAAGTTGCCTTGCTGCTTGGTGGTTTAGATCGAATCTTTATGAAATACACACAGAGAAGTCTTCTTCTCCCACCACTAAAGACTCGGTCCAGAGAAAAAGACTGAGGAGGTTTCTGATATACTGTCATGCCTCAGCCAGTATACATAAATATTTAAATATAAAAAAGCATACAGTGAAGATAAGGATGAATGTTACCAGCTATAAAACTAACCGTGTGAGCATGGCTTTAAACACAATCACTCCAACATAAATCTCCTCATATTTCAGCTAGTTTGTCTGTTTCATGAAATGCCAACTCCTTTCTTCAGCCATTGTCTATCAATATGTTATGGCTCATTTTTGTGCTCTCTGGGCTTCTCTTATGCCGAAAGAACCTCAATCAATTGTGTTTGTCGGCCTGACACGGCAGCAAATCCTCCCCCGGGCAACACAAAACCACCTGACAGCTCGCATTACAGCGAAGATTGTGCCAGCCACTCCTCGGACATGGAGTTTGAGGGAATAAGGAGTTGATTATCACTTGTGAAAACGCTTTTTTTTCGGCCTTCTTATCAGTGTGGAGGATGACCTTCAGAGCTGTATGGCGCGAGGGGGGAGCCATCAGAATAAATTATAGGCTGTCGCTGCCCTTGTCAAAGAAGTCCTGCTGGTGGTTGTGACAGAGGTGTGTGATTCTCTCTTGATCTATCTCACACACTCGCACTGCTTCTTATGGAAATCACTGAAGGCTACAATTATAACTGTAAGCAGGGTAGGCACGTACTAGATGTAAATCAGACAGAATCAAAAAATTATAGGTATAGATTAACTCGTAAAATGAATGAATATATTACTCAGAAGAAAAGACAGTTAAATCTATCATATGATTTATCAACGTTTGACAAAGGCGGGGGGGGGGAAAAGAAGTGATTACCCCGCCTATGACACCCGGGGTCAGTGTATCATCGTGCGAGTAGAGGGGGGCAAGGACCGCATACATCTTCTAACCTTCAACCTTTATAATTCACCAACATCTCACTCTGTATCTGTCACATCCACATCTCACAGCCATATTGATTGTCCGTGACATATTTGTCTCTGTCGGCTCCTCTCACACTGCCCCTGATCCCGGGAGTAGATGGCCACGTTTTAAAGAGCAATAACTAAGATTTGAACTGGCCCCAGAGAACTAAATGACCACCATCCATCTGCAGTGGAGCCGACAGTGTTGTTGATCAATATCAATGAGTCGAGGATCACTTGGAAAGGCGCTGACATTTCTCACTTTCCAAATGTTATACTATTTTGGAACCTAATCCCATTTTTCAGCTGTTCTACAAGGAGCTGGCAATACAACACGCTACCAAGTATTGAAAGAAGCCACACATTAAAGCAGTTAACAGTGACATTAGGATTAATGTTGTCATTGTATATTTTTGTTGGATCTCTATAAGGAAACCAAATATCCAAGTATGGCTAACGAGAACAGTAGAGTCTGTTCAATATACTGTATATTACTAGAATCAGACATGTCTAATTTGGACAACAAGATAAAGCTAGGACAGTTGAAGGTAGGGAGTGATGAAAATAAAAACATTGTTAGTGTCTCCAGGAAATACTTTTATAAGCTACCCAGTATGTCATCAAAGTTCTTCAAACAAGGTGCATACACTTTTATACAATATGTTTTCCATGGAGAAAATCCATGAGGCAATTACATTTCCCACCAAACATGATTGGCAAAACAAATTAGTCCCATACAATTTTTCTAGAAGGCAGGAATGCAATGTCTTTGAATGTAATTGGAGTCAGAAAATACAGATTTAGAAAAAGAAAATGTGAGTCTTAATCAAACTAAGTCTACAGGCAAATGTGTTTATACTATCCAAACGGCTACACGTGAAGGTTCAGTGAAAGGTTTGCCCTTTTAAAAAGGGGTGAGAGGCAAACAATTGTTAAAACTAGGACGAGGTCACACACTTTATGGCAGTTTCTTCTCAAAGTCATAAATAGTGTTGCACTGTTGAAGTTCAAACCCTGCTTAATGTCCCCACACTGCACACCTGACCAACCGCAGCGTGAAGTGAGCATGATTGACACATTGATATTTTTTGGTACGTCATTCGCAGCATAACTCCCATTTCTGACACCCGAAAGGTAAAGGGTAAAGAAAAAGTATGAAAAAGCTTGTAAAAGTACAGCATTGTAGGTTGGTAACACTCTATAATACAGTATACAACATTTTGAGCAGGTATTAGGGATTGAGTGAAGAAGGGAACACGATTGACATCATCATTTAATGCAGTATATCCCAGAATTGAAGACAAAGTAGCAAACTAAATATCCCTCCCCCTGATGTGGGCCAGCCAACTGACGACTGAATGCCTCATAAATGCCAGACTCTGGTAGTCTGCCCCCCTGCCTATATTTCCTGAGAGGGCGTGTCTAGATTCCATGTGAACACACTTCCTTCACAAATACAAATAAACCAGTTAAGGTAGGGATGTGCGATTATGGCAAAAATCCTAATCACGATTATTTGGGTCAATAATTGATATCACGATTATTAAATACGATTATTCATTGACTTTGAAAAAATCTATTTATTGAACTTTAAAACAAATACAAATAATAATTTGAACAGTATCTTTTTAACTGTTGATTACCCTGAACGTATAATTCAACTGAAAAACCAATACAAAAATAAATGATCCATTTAAATAAATAATATCAAAATAATAAATACCAATAAACAAGATCAACAAATATTTTGGAGCGCACTTCCACAAGCTACTAAACATATATAAATATGATAAATACAAATAAATGAGACCAAAATAAATTAGATCAATTATGTTGCAGTGCACTGTCGCAACCTACAGTAGCAAAGCAAAATAATTGTTTTTTTCGATTATGTTGTTTTCGTAATTGTGGCAGGCCAAAATCGTAATTGCGATTAAAATACGATTAATTGCACAGCCCTAAGTTAAGGTATACTGGGTAAACTTTGGTCTTTGTTAGGCCTTGGTTCACACAGTATGTTTCCTGGCCATACAGTAGTTGGATCTCCAATAGATAATGTTGAATTACTAGAGAACAGACAACAAAAGGCAAATCTACAAATGACCCAGAGATGACCGAGATTAGAAGAAAACATTAACAATACTGAATCTTTGCAAACCTTCCTGACATATCATTGACGTTTGAAACCACAAATCTCATTAGCCCTCAGGACTGCATCCCCTCTCAGTACATAAAATCCTGCTGATAAGCTCAACTGACGGGCAGTCAGATATCTACTGCATCATGGGGGTTGCAGGATCAGCACATTGGACAGTGATCATGATGCACTTTGTGCAGAACACAAGCTGAACCTAAAGCAGGAGGCAGCCGAACTGAACTGTATTCTTTTACAGTTTAAAGTGAACTTTGTTTGACATCAGTGAAGTTCAGAAAGTTAAAGCCCTTATACAGAGATATGAGATAGGATTGAACTTCTGCATGTACTGTAAAGCACACCTTTATGACCCGTGGCGCACATGAAAGACCTCTTTTTGATGTTACTATTTGATCCCTGCATTATTTATAAAGGAAACTTGCAAGGGGAAGGCCAGGCCAACAAAGTCACACCCTCTATTCACCAAAAAATAAAAATAACACAACTGTTCCTCTTTTCCAGAAAGACTTGCATCTGAAACAGGAGAAAGGAAAGTCACAGGGCTAACATTGGACTTTATTACTCCTCTATAGAGGAAAGTGAAGGTAAGTACTTTCACTGGTACACACTCTGTGTATTGCACTTATAGAGCATGGTAAGCATTACCATATGGATTGGATACATCTTAATATGTATATGGTTTTAATGTTATGATTAAAATGTTTGTTGGCATCCTGGTGTTTAAGGCATTAGATGTGCATTCCTCAGTTAAAAATGTTTTTATATTAAGGGACTCCTTTGTAACTACCAAGTTAAAACAAAGTGTGTCACTTTAATTGGGGGTGGACAGAAAGAGTGACTAATGATTAGATAACAAGTTGTTATTGAGTCGATCCTAGTTTGTTCTGTGCATTTGCTGTCAATGTAGATTAGCAGGTTTTTATGAACTGATCTAATGATTGATTAATAAATAAGCTCCCAGTCTGTTTTCTAGTTAATCAGCATTATTTATAATTAAAGTCCTCAAATTGGACATATTCAACAACTTAATAGCTCTTCATAAATTATCAGGTGGATTTCAGCCTCACTTGTTCCTTAGCAACGCCTCACAAATGTGTATACCTTATTTTAAAGTGGTATCCCAGTGCCAATATTTTACTGTCATCCAAGTAATAAACAAATATCAGCACCAGTAAAGAAAAGTTACATATTTTGTATTAGAGACAATACAAGAAGCTAATCTAAAGCTCTGAACTGCAGAACCAATAAGATAGATGGGAAAGGGAAGAAAAGGCACTTTTTGATGTTTAATAAATGCTATTTGGATTCGATACATACTCCGGCAACAAGTGGTGAGATGAAAACGCAACAAAGAATAGACTATTTGTTCCAGAAAGAGAACAATCTCACTTGTATAACTACACCCAGAAAATGGAACACCACTGCAGTGAGAGGTGGAGATGTCCCTGTGTGCCCTTTTGTTCTTGGAAGAATTGTGAGTCCTGGATTAGAATGACTGATTAATTGATTCATGTCTCCTCCAAGTTAGTTTTGATTAATCTAGGTAATTGGGAACCGAGACGCCTTTTGACTGATAAAGAACAAATCAGTGTTTCATCAACATTTTAATCACATTGTAAATTAGTAAAAAGGTGTTGTGACTCTCAGGCCACTGCATTGTCATCCAGCCGGCAGATGAGAGATCATTAAAATTTGATTTGAACTGCGTCAGTCTTTTTAATAACTTAGTGTTTCCTGAGAAGAGTGTTAAATAAGGTAGCAACACAGTGTAAAGTACCATGGGTGCTCAATTAAACTTGCCGTGATGCCCAATTTTCTTGACAGTTTCATCTTTGAACCATTATGTTAAAATGGCAAATAAAATGGCTAAAAGTAGATTTCAAACTTATCGTCTTTTTTATTAACATATATTCTGTTGCCCTGCTCTTATTGGTGATGTTTCAAGTTGCAGCAGGCAGCTTCTTTTGCAGAACATCTCTAAAACCTCAGTGTACGTTACCTGCCCACCAATACATGTTTTGAAGCAACTAGTGAACATTAGTGATGTGTCGGTCGCGAACGAGCCGGCTCAAAGAGCCGGCTCTTTTAAGTGAACGACGGGAGCCGGCTCGCGCCCGCGAACGAGCGTTTTTTTTGTTTTTGTTATTTTTTGTTAAGTAATACAAGACAGAATGATATGATGATCTCCGCGCTACAGCTGCTCCGTGCATGCATGCAGTGACATGTGTAATATCCAAGGATTAGAGACTGTTGGATGCTGCTGTTTTGAGCATTGCAATACATTTATTTTTATTATGTTTTTTTATGATTAGAGACGGTTGGATGCTGCTGTACTGAGCATTGCAATATATTTATTTTCACTATGTTATTTATTTATGATTATCCTTGGGCTCAGCAAAGATTTGATGTCAGCTGTTGCTGTCTTTTTTTCTATAGTTAATACTGAAATAGAGCCCTGCTGTTTTGTCAGGGCCTTTTCTTTAAATATAATTTTAAAATGTCGATACAGTAGCCCCTTTTTTAAAATGTCTGCTTAAGTTTTTATAGGTGTTGCTATCTGCTTTGTGTAGCGTGGTTCTACAAGCAAGTCTGTGCATTCATTGGGTGGTATCAGAGAGATACAAGGGTCTGTAAATGCAATGAAAACAATTGGCCACATGCAGCAAATAATTGATATTAAACATGTAATTTTTACTTTTGAATACTTCAGTACAAAGGATGTATTGAATAATTTAAGTGATGTGTACACATATAAATCATTAGTCAAAACAGGGCTACATTTGATTGAATTATAAAAGGTATAATATGTGGTAAACTGAAGAGCCGTTTGGGAGCCGAAAGAGCCGGCTCTTCTTGGTGAGCCGAGCCAAATGATCCGGCTCACCAAGAAGAGCCGGAATTCCCATCACTAGTGAACATAGTGAAGGATTAAGCAGATAAAAATGTTACAATTTCTACCAAATGAGACCAAAATAATCTTATATTCATCAGATGGCCAAAAAAACAATTCTTAATTGCATATATTATACATCTATACTGAGGCAAAATAATCAGTTGATACTGTTTGGTTTTGTTTCTTAAATGTAGTTGAAGATATCCACAGCCCTCTACAGATAAAGCAATGACCGACTTGGCGTGTGAAGCTGCTTCCTTTCATAAAGCTGTTATTGACCCCCATTGTTGAATGGAGTCAAATCTTGTTATACTCTGCGAATACAACAGTTTCTGACCGGCCATGTAACTCCTGGGCCGGTGCCTGGCAGAGGGGTTTAATCTGGTGTGCGGGAAAGTCTATTGATCCTGTTTCTGTGTAGCAAGTTTGGCATTGTTTGTGGCTAACTCCATTGAATTCCATAGCAGTGATTGAGCAGGCTTTCATTTTAAAAATATGTTGTGTAAAAACGTCAAAGTAGGAGGACGCTTTCATATGTCTGATACATAGTCAAATGTGGTGAAGGAAGGGAAGGGGGTAGCAAGTGGGGAGAAAGACTAGTGTGTTTGTGAGGGGGGGGGGGGGGGGGGCAGTTTGGACATGGTTAGGGTAAGTGGTAAGGGTCTTGAGCAGGTGTAGCAAGTTTGGTGTCGTTTGTGGCTACTTTCTAGCTGTGATTGAGTCCCATTGTGGGCAAAACACACACACACACACAGACAATAACTACAGCGACTATTAAACATATTCCAAAAATGTTGTCGATGGTGGTGTGATATTATAGAGTAAGATGTAGCATGGGCTATGTTTTCCAGTGCTAGTTTGTTTATGTCTGTGGTTTTATACTAGTTTCACAAATACTTTATTTAACATGTCAATATCGATATACGCGCCTATATTTCAAAGTTTCTTTGAGCCTGTTATTCATCCCATAGCCTGCTGACAGCCATCCAACATTCCGACTGATTCCCCTCTAGCCTTTTCATGAATTATCTACAAAGTTGAGTTGCATGAGAATTCATTACTTAATTATTAACAATTTAAGACGAAGGGCCTCGATGCCTTTTTCCCTTATTAAGTGAGACGCCTTCCCCAGGGTGCTAACTGTGACAGCAGTGAAGAGCCACATCAACCAAAACACAAATTTCACTCTCTATTCATGTACACTTTAAGCCTAAATGGAAGATTGTAAGATATGCTTTTTCTCTTACATAAATAGGGCGCGAGACGGCGACAGTATGCATTGGCTTTGAAGCAATGAGCCACTGTTAATTGGATACAAATGTTATGATTGATAGTCTTAAAGGGGACGGATACAAGCTCTTTAGCTCGTTCTAACAGGCCTCCTGCTGCTTTATTGCAGCACATCAATAACCCGACAGTATCTCCAGCGCTGTCTGCACTCACACTGTTGCTCTGTCCCCTTTCTTTCACTCATCAGATAGGGGGCCTCCCAGCGCTCCCTCCGTGAACAAGTTACGTTCCTGTTTTTCGGCTTGTTTATGAACCGTTATCAATCTAAGCTGCCATCTTGCTGCGTACTTTTGATGAATGCACACAAAGAAGGCTTCGGAGAGCGAGGAGTACGGCTTTTTCATAAGCCTTATGCTCAATACAATATGTCAAAGCTTTGCAGCGTAGGAGACAATCATGAATGGTTGGTGGAATTATATTTGTCATTTGGAACATTTTTCATTTGGATCGCCATGTGCCAATTGTTGATTGAACGTGCCTCTGTGACCGAGAAAATCCATTTATTTTTCAGACCAATAAAAAACGAATAAGGCGTTTTTTACAAATGTTTGTTTTATGTTGTAGAAAACTTTACGAAATACAAAAGTGCAAAATGTGTTTTCATTAACGATAAATTAAGAGCTGTTTATTTATGCTCGCCAGAGGGGCAATAATGCAGATTTCAGTTGGTCGCTAAAATGCATTTTCAGAAGGTTTCTGTCAGACTTGCACTTTTGAGTAATGAAGATGTCTAATATTGAATATTAAGAGTTGCAAATTCTCTCCATACCATGACTGAAAACTCTATCTGACCAAAACATGGGAAACACCAGAAAAAAACGAACAGTATGAAGTCAAGAGGGAAAACCTGCATCGATCTTGAGGCAGACTTGCATTGAAGGGTTCGACAAAAGTGAGACATAATGACATTTGCTCTTGTTTAACTGTTTCCTTCAAATTAGTAGGATTTCCAAAAGTTATGATACCAATGTTTGCAGATACTTCGCAGCAACTCATTGCACTTCTGTAAGCACAGGGACTCTTATAAAACCTTAAACCTCCTTCAGAGCAAACAGTTCTTACAGCCTCTTGCCTGAGAAATACTCTTGTTTTTGTTTATCCCCTCTTGCCAACCATGCATCCTAACACCAAAAATGCAAGCCTTAAGGAATATCACACTTGTGTATGTGGTAAATGCTTCTCAATGTGCGTGTGGGCACCCTGCCGTGAATGCTCGTCGTTTGTGTTTGTGCGAGCGTGAAAAAGTGCCTTCAAAAAACTGATATCCAAGAAGATCTAAAGACAAATAGCTGCAAAGGTAGCGGGCCTGGCATGACAAGTGTAGATAAGCGATTATGTGTTGGTTTCAGTGGAGCAGGTGATTCCTCAGCCCTGGAGGCGGGGGGTGCGGCATTTCAGCAGCGTGGAGAGACATCATCAACATCAAAAAGTCAGCGTGCTAGAAGCTGCGGCTACGCCTTGCAAGATCAATGATAAGGGTTATGTCTACAGCTGTTCTCGCAGGAGGTTGTGTTGCTAGAAGTGTGAAAGATGAATCAATGCACTCATGGGGTGTGTTTATTATGTCCACTTTTGATGTTAAATAAGCTCACTTGCAAACATGAGACAAGTGCCTGGAGGACATTAATAGAGGTCGCTGATAAGGGAGATAAACAAAAGTTTAAAAATAGAACGGAAATTGAAAATGTTTCAGTGTTAATGAGACAGAAAATGTGTCCCTATTCCTGCAGCACCTTACCATGTCCTGTTGATGAAGATACAAACCTTTTGTGAGCGTGACCGTCCATGCTGCATCCTCCCACTGCGGCAAAACTTAAGACTCAGATGAATAATTTGTCCATCTGGGAGAAATCTATTTAGCATAAGTGACTCATATATCTGGGCATGAAGCGCGACCGGGCTTAGAGTACCACCAACACAGGAGTCGGCATTTACCAAATTTTCTGGGTGACTTTACACCAAATATATTTACAGACAGCTTATTTTTTTTCCCAACTTCACGACTACATCAAATCGTCTGTGAAGATGCCACCCGCTGATATATGAATAACTGATCCAGCTCGGGATGGAAATAAGATGTATGGGGCTCAGTTGGTTTCCATATGGCAGCAATGCTGGATAATTACTCCATAATTACCTTGAATGTTTGCACTCTGGACCGTTTGCCTCGCCAGCTGTCATTGCAGAGGCATCTGCTGGATATCGCAGCATGCAGTGGCTCACACCTTGGTCCCCCTTTGACCACCCAGAGCCACATGCTCATTAACTATCTCATAAAAAGTACAGGCAGCAGTGCGTCCACCTCCCCTGCGAGCTTATTTGTTCCTCCACCCACTGGTCCTTTCAATAAATGCCATATCTTCATGACTTAGGATCTTCAGCCGCATTGCATCGCTTCGAGATCATCCTTAATAAGCAGAGGGCTGCATCTTCAGCCACTGCTGCAAATCAGACAAGGATGCCATAACTTTAATGAGTGTATTTGATATACATGTTCTTGCCTTGTCTCACAACGACACGTGTGTGATATTTGAAAATAAACTAGATATATCTTGCACATATAAATGTCACATCCCAGACCAGAACATGCATTCAAAGTGCCTGTGAAAAATCCACTCAACTCGCTTTTTATTTGCTGAGAGGGTTTAAGGCAAGTAATTCAGGTATGAATGTGTTTTTTATAATGCATATCTTTAAAGGTCATTTTCTCAAAATTGACTTTTTTCTTTCCATATTTCTATTAGTTTTTTATGACAGTTTTTTTCCTTATTTATTTTTATTGTATTGAGTGATACAATCTATATAAGAGAAACAGAAATAATTTTGAACCTGGCTTTATACAATTGTATCCAAATAAGCACATTATTTTTGTTCTCATTTGCATATTTAAAGACAACATTTTGGATGACTTGTTATACACAAATAATTATCTTAGTTTAAGTAATTGTGGGAGTTTAATATGCCTATTATCTTTATGTATATATAATGTTTACCCTATTCACTTGTAGTGTCTCCCCTTAAAGCTACAGTACGCATCTCTTCACCTTGTGGCGCCTTCTCAGTTTCTCCTTTTCATATGGTGAAGTCCCGCCTTAACACTTGTCAATCATATTGTGTCCTTTGAATGCATCAAGCCTGAGCCTGAGGTGCCATAAAGACACCTCAGGCACCGTCGACAAACACTGATCTGCGGTTTGTGAAGCATTTATACTTTTCCACACAGGACCACATACTTAAAATGAATGTATAAAATGCACCTGAAGTTTGTCTGTTTAAAGAATTAACTTTCATCTGTGTCTGACAGATAAACTGCTTCCTCTGCTTTTGACTGTGTGGTATGCTGCGGGATGATCTCATAGGCCTCGCTGACTCATATCTGACAGGCATATCTGATTTGTATTTTGCAGTGCAGTGGGCTAGGGACAGGTGTAATCTGTTTGGATTTCTTGGGATGCTGTCAGACTGCAGCTGCATTTTCATCTTAGTCAGTTTTTCAGATAAGCCGTGCATTCATTTCTCAAAGCAACGCTGCTTTCACCGTTTCTTGATTCGCAAGGGAGAGATTGTGGATATGATGACCTTGTGTTTATCTTTAAGATCAAATATACTGTTATTATACTGTAGCCAACACACAATTACACTGGTTAAAGGGGCCCTATTCTGCCTTTTTGGATTTCCCCTTTCCTGTTGTGTGTTATATAGGTTTTTGTGCATGTAAATAGCCTACAAAGGCTAAAATCCCAAAGTTCCCTTCCACAGGGAGTTTCTCTTCTCTTATTTACACGTCTGAGCCTTTAAGCAAGACATGTAGCCTATGTTTTTCTTATGAAACATCTCAAATATATCATGTTGTATTTTTCTCTGTTCTTTTAATCAATAATTCATCCAACAAAATGTTTCCACATGTTAACAACCAGAAGATAAACATTGTACACAATAATTCCTACATAATGACGGTAAATCATCTTCTGCTTCTGAATTTTCAGTCAATGCCTGGCTTTCATCCCAGCTGTGCGAGAATGCTTGTCAAACTTAGAGGGAGTGTGGTTTTTGGGGTTGAAATCCTATCAGAGAATCAGCATTCAGCTATTTTGTGCTGAGAGAGAGATGACGCACTTAACTACCTTTAGGCAGAGGAAGACTTTCATATGTGTTCTATTGATTCTCAATTTGTGAGGCTTTCCATATTTATACAGTCTGTGACAGAACACAGGTAATCGCTCAGGCTGGGGATTAAATTGCCAATCACATCACTTGTTGTTGTGATTACCCTACACGCTGTCACAGGAAGCAGTCAATGTGCGTCGGTATGGGAAAGGTACTGAGAAAAAAATCTGAAAATCTCCCAATGAAGCGGAAGAGATGTGCACAACAATATAATTTTATTTCCCCACAGTGCCACAGTGCCAGCCTGATTTTTCACAGTCCTCGAGGATAAACACTCCAGGGCTCCTCCAACCATCGGACTCCTTGAGAAGTTAGAAATAAACTTATTTTGGCAAGAGCTTAATGAGAAGATTGATAACAGTTATTTCACCTCATATGACTCTCAGCAATAAGGCAAGGCTATTACGTTAAGTATTTAGAAATGATTGTTATTGCTGAGGATTAAATCAGTAGACATGTGTGTGTTCATCCAATAACAATTGGACAAATTGTTAAAGTGGTAACAGACAACTTTACTCCCCTCTTTGCATTTCCAAGTGGTAATGTTGTGAGTGCAGCTTTCACAAAGACAACAGTCCTTGTCTTCAGAGATGCTAACAACACAAACTGTACAAAGACGCTGCTAAACGTCTCTGTAGATTGATTGAGGTGTTGATGTATTGTTAGCAACATTGCTACCAATAGCAGCCTGGCTAACGTTACTATCCGAAGCAGGCCCGTATCCAGGATTTCGTAAATACCGAGGTCCAAAACATGCTAGGGGGGCTCGGAGGCAGGCCCCCCCTGTGGGGTCCGCAAATTGGATAATATATTGATTTCAAACCATGTCAGTGGGCTGCAGCATAAATGATATTTGAAAGTGTAATGCATGAGAATCAGTTGATTGTTACCAATAATGGTCCACATTATAATCTGGACATGCAGAAGAGGCTAAAATGCTCTTTCTGTTCATTACTCTCTCTGTCCTCTACTCATTCCTTATTGTTAACTGTATGCTCCTCCTCACTTGTCGCTCCTGCCAGTGTATTAAAAATAATTGAGTTCATTTCACTTTGCAGATAGATAGATGGGGTTATCAAGCCTACGTTGTTTGTGTTGAACAGCACATGAACAGAATGTAAATGCAACCCTGGGCTCAGAAGGCTGCACCTGCAGTTCCTCTCTGACTTCCATCACTTTCTCTCTTTCTCTCTGCCTGTCCTGTATCTCCCTTACCAAAGCTGAGCTTGGACTGATAGTCTTTTCATTATATCTGTGTCAGTGAAAAAGAAAACAATACAATATTATCTTTTAACCTTTTACTCAAATTATAATGAAAGAAAAGCATTGAAACATTCGTTAAAAGGTCTGACATTGGATGAATGAAATGAACTTTAGCTCTCTAGCTATTTTATTCATGGGTTTTAAACCAAAGTATAGCCTATAGCTGCAATATAACTTATTGGGCATGTTATCGGACGTCCACTGACTAACGAGAGCGCTCACGCGGGATCTGCTGGTCCTATGATGTCCTGCGATGAACAGAAACACAAGTAGCCCACTGGACTCAGATCTCTAGATACCTTATCACTCCGCTGCTCCAGTACAAGTCCGGACGGCGGCTGTTTGTTGATAAGTTAATGTCGTCTTCTTCTGTTTGCTTTAATAGAGGCTACGTAGTTGTGCATTACCGGTAGGTGCAGTTATTTCACGACTTTTATTATATACACCTCGAAAAAATTACCAAGGTCCGGACCTCGATGACCTCAATGGTGGATACGGCCATGATCTGAAGCAATAAAACAACTGCAAAACATCTGTACAAACTACAAACCCTGATCTCAGTGCTTTAACAAAGGAAGAATACTGGTCTCTCTTACTAGAAACTGCTCTGTTAACAAGGCACTTTTGGAGGATAAAGTTACCACTATAAACATTACTCTTGTTGTTTCACCGTCAGCCATTAGCGCTACCTGGGGATAGCTAACGTATGCTATTTTGTTCAGTTGCCTCTTCTTAGCACTGTTGTTGACAATGTGGGAGCAATAAAGAGTTTGCCTGCAAAGCCTCCCTTTTTTATTGTATTAACTGCATAAGTATAGGCGCAACTTAATCTATATCCTCTTCCTTTGTGTGCCGTTAACTGAGCCTTTATTTTCCTCGGAGATTGCGACCTGCAGACAGAATTGCGTAGTCAAAGTGAGGCTAATGAGGGACCAAGTTGAACGTTGATAGTGGTTATTTTCTACAGAAATACATTGTTCAATTAACATTCACTATAATAATAATAATAATAATACATTTTATTTTAGGCGCCTTTCATGACACCCAAGGACACCGTACAATTTGTTAAAAGTAAATAATGAAGCAACACAACCTAAAACTATTGAAAAATAATTCATAGCTATTGTATAATAATAATCCTATGGGATTGATATGATAATTATGCAAGGGGAACAAAACAAAATCACCTTTACTATTCCTTAGAACAATCTAGGAAGCTATGCCCAAAGGTAATGGCAATAAAATAAAAAGTCGAGGTCACTGGTGCTGCAAGAAATTATTTTTTAAATGTGAACAGAAGGCTTCAGATCCTGGGAGTATCAAAAGGAAATTAGAAAAACATTATGGAGTGGAAACGGTGCATGTAGTCCTTGTCAATACAAAGATGTGTAGAGATGTGTAAAGAAAACAGTGTTTGTTGGATATGAATTGTCTTCCCAAGCAGCCACACACGGTGTAGGTGGCATGGGGAAATAAGAAGATTAATGATTCCTTGTATGCAACTGAAGGTTATGCTACAGAGCAGGGGTCAGAGTAAATCATACATAGCATGCTGAATGAAAGTGTGGGGGTTTAATGAAAGAAATGGTAAGCGTAAGCCACACCTGAATTGAGCGGAAGAAAGTGGATGAAAGTTAATTACAGTTCGATAGAAAAAGTGCTTTTGGAGCAAAATTCAGACATTCCCTTTAAGGGGAAATTAGATTTCGAAGGATCAGCGTGACCTGGTCTTTAAATGGCTTCTATAGTTTTGCTTTTCCGGTAAGAAACGCTGCATCTTAGCATTCCTATGATTCCCCTTCACGTCTTATATTGGCTTTAAAACCAGTTGTTTAGCCATTAATACTCCACTGAGACACTTTAGAAGATGCTTTGCCTCTTATTAGCGTTCCATGCCCTGCTGACCAATGGAGCAATAATTTGTTATGGTGAGGGAATTTTACTTACATCCTGGATTCTCTCCTAAAAGAGCTGCAAAGTAACAACTTATCCATATGTTTCCACTATAAAACACCCAATTCTGACTTCATTTGAAGTAAAATCATTACAAACAAATGCTGTGATGCTCAAGGAAGACTGCCACGGGATTGCATTCAAACAGGGTTTGGCACCTTATTATAAGAAGTGAAATTGTGTGTTCTTCAAAGTGCTAGTCCAACAAAGACGCAACTAACAGCTACAGAGACATCCTGCAAAGGAAGAAAAAAGCACTTTTAATTTTAAGATACAAAAAACCAACACATTTTAAAGAGTAACATTGAGCATATGGGGATTCTTAGATGGCAGTCGAAACATAAACCAGTCTTTTATTTCTCCTCTTTAGAGGGCCTGTCTTCAAAGCTGCAGCATCAGCATAAAACTGCACACTAAAAAAGGAACATAAAACAAATCCAAGTCCATTAAGTCTGAAAAAGAAAAAGAAATCAAGATGATGCATGATTTGAATATTGGATATCACACGGTACAGGATCTGTAGGTACAGCTTCTTTTTTAAGTATGAAACGTGAAAAACGGAGATCAGAAGAAAAAAAAACAAGTTGAGAAACTGGAACCATGCCTTTCTATAAGCTCCTTAGACAATGATCATGTCCTGATTTGCATTCTTGTGCTGTATTATTCTCAGTGTGGATCTCTTCGCCTCATGAGTCGTGTCCGCCATGTTTTATATTCCACCTGCGTGCTTTGTGGAAAGCATGCCACAACAAGCCTGTCAGTAACAGCAGATTGTTGCGACCTTTAATAGCAACCAACATCATCGTTGAATATATTGTTTTTTCAACACAGAAGATTATCTCTCCTTTTGGGGCCATTTTTTTGTACAGTATGTGAATCACGGGGTCCACCGTTTATTGTAGGCATTTCTTCTAAATCTACACAGTGGGAGATATATGGTTGCTATGGAAAAAGCTTTTTATATCCCATTTTCTATTGTGATTATACCAGGAGAATTATTCATCCCCATTGCCACACTGTCAGGTCTGTCGGAGGCTTATATGCCTCCAACTGCACACAACCCCACCTGCTTATATCCCTGAAGCGGTTCCTCTATTTACTGTACAGGGTCATCAAGTCTTTATGGAAAACTATTACCGTAGTAAAATAAATATTCAGATCTTTTTACTGAAAGCTGCATTTACAAGTATTTAAATGGGCATGAGTAAGCTGAGTTCAGTCATGCTGTATAGACCCATAGAGAAATTGGGCAATTTTGCAATTTCCATCAGCCTTCAGCGTTTTAGAGTCTTTCAGCTCATTGTTTAGGTTTATTTATTCTATTTTATGAATTATTTATAATTATTTTCTGCCGATAAGTGGTTTCTGGTATAAAAGTTTTAATAAACCTAACCTGGCAAGCACCAAACAGAACGAAGAGAAATTAAGTGAGTTAGATTGTGAACTTTTCACACGTAAAGAGCCACATGTTTGGTGGAGACCAAAACATAGCTAAAAGGGGACTAACTTGTGTCAGATAGACCGTTAAAATAATCCAAATTAATTCTAATGTTTCCATGTGTCGAAATATAAAAGTTAGGCCTAGAAAGTTAAATGTTGCACCACCTTGATTTAAATAGTGTTATCAGCTAAATGTAAGAAAGCTGAATGGTCTGTCTGCGAGTATATTATTATAACACATTTAATATTATTACTAATGCTGTTAATGCAACCAGTTTTAGAAGCATGGCGAGGGTTTTCTTTTTTGCTATTAGCAGGCCCTTCAGAATTGCATTGGTGGAAATTGCCATACTTGAAATCCCTATCCTTCAGAAATGTTGTGAAATAAAAGTATAAAGAGACATTTATATGAAAAGTATGTATATAAAACTCTTAGTAAGTATAGTAAATAACTCTATAATTCATTGCAGCTTTTTGTTACTTTCCGCCTCTAAAATTGTTGTAATGCAGGATACTTTGAACATCCAAAATCTTTTTATTATTTTCACCAGGAGCATTTTGAACACCCATGCTTACCATTTCAGGCACGCCGTCTGGTCTCTCGGGGTCTCTTTCCCCAAGGCCCTACACACATCCTCTGCTAATTTCCTCGAGTGGTAATCAAGGTGAGAAACTCAAATGAAAAACCAACCAGCCGCCGGGCAGAAAGATCTCAGCCAAACACCCCAGAGTCAGGGCTCCGATCCCTTCTTTCCTCCCCCTCTCCACACTATGCTCTCCTCTCGCTCTTGTCCCTCCTTCCTAGTGCCAGTCCCTCTTTCACGCAAGAGTCTTTTTCCTGTGATCTCCTGCCTGCGATACAAGGTTCTGGGCACACTTTGCCATATCGATCCCATAGGGCCCGTATACTGTACTGTCAAACTCTCGATGGACCCATCTTGCCTCCTATCTTCCTTCAACAATGCTCTTTTGAAAGAACTTCATTCATTATGTAATGCTGTCTTTAATTATTTATCCTTCGTTGAGCTTCCATTAACATGCAGCAAGCTCACCTGTTTCCACCACATTTGTCGGCGGAGATCCGTGTGTTTGCCACCTTAAATGCTAATGGTTTTCGCGCTGTATGTTATACAGTTCCCCGCAGACAAGATATAAGACCTCGTATTCATGCCAAGTGTTAAATCTTTGTGAAGATTTCCTCTAATGGCTGAGAAGTGAGTGCATGCGTTCCAGTGTGTGTTTAAGGGCATTAAGTGTGGGAATGTTAAGCGTAGGGGCAGCCTCAATATATGCAAGGCTTTGTATGATAATCATTAAACCATGTGTATTAATAACCTGTGTATTTAAAAGAAGCCTTCCAGTCCATGGGTAGCTCACTAAGCCAGTGCACTGTTTATAGGACGTGACCTTAGCTCTCTCTTTAGACTGCTTTCTGCTCATAATGTGTTCTTTCTAAGCAACTTCAGCCAAGTGATGTGGTTGAGTGTTGGATTCCCTCCAAGAACCATCCCTTTATTGATTTGAGTGTTTTATTGCACCATCAGTAGCAATTAGGGCTTTTGTATTTTTATTATAATTTCAATACATTGCAAGTAAAGACAATGTGGTTAACTAACATGTTTCAGCTCTTTTAAATGTTGAATCAAGCTGATGTGTTAGAGGTTGAAATATTAATGTATTAACTGGGGCTTTATTAATCATGAATAAATAGTAATGCCTTGTTTGCATGACCATATTCTACAACTACTAGGCCATATGAGTTTTTTTCCTCAATGGCCTTATAACTAATGCTTATTCAAATTAAGTAAGAAAGCTGTTAATGAATCGCAATCTTAATATGCTTTGATCAATATGAACACAAGGATAGACATTCGTGCTAACAACACTTAATGAATGATGTGTTCTTATGAAACACAATAACCACAATGTCAATAGTGGTTCTGTATTTTTAACCCAGAATATGTTCCCTTTTCTTAAATGTGATCTGAGAGCAACAGCCTTGATAGCTACAAAGATAAAACACTTCACAGCTGAATTAGTTAGTAGTTATGAGCGAGACCTCTATATTTCCTATACAGTAAGGTAGTATTTCATGTAAAAGAACATCAATACCCAGTCTAAGATTGAATTACCTCAGAACCATCACACGCCTAGCACGCACACTATTTAATAACCCTGAATGTTGCCATATTTGTATCTGTATTTTTTGTAGCCATGTGTGTCTATGTGTTGCTATGTGTGTCTGTTTTGCTATCTCCGGTAATGTGTATATCTGTGTTGTGTCCCAGCTGTGAAAACAAAAATCGCCCTGGGAAGATAAATCTAAATCTGAGCAGTAATTATGAGCTTGAGTGAAAAGCTCTTGGTAGTTGTAGATTATGGTTGTGAAGAATAATCATTAATAAGTGGTTTATAATGACAAATAAAAAGCAATATGGTACTAATAAGCCAAGGAGACAAGCCCCCAAACAGACTAAGTATGGGGTGTGAACTGGTACCTGGTGAGGTGCCATACGCTTCCTGGGAACTGCCCAAGTGCCCCCGAGAAAGGCACTGGGCCCCAACACTGCTCCCTGGGGGCTGCACATACAGTATAATAGCTTCCCAATTCTCTCTATACAAGGATGGGTTAAATGCAGAGTCTACATTTCACTGTGTGTGCAGCGCTGTGTACATGTGTGGCGATAAAAAGTTGATTCTATTAGGGTTCCTCCATTTCCATTCATTTGTATGGACTTGTATCCATTGGACTTTCTTTTATCGTTTGAATTATTTAAAGAGCGCCGTATGGGCTAATTAAGTCTGCCCGTTGTTTACTTTGCACTGACAAATCTAATGTTATTTCCCAGTGATCGGACTGGAGGATGTTGGAAGTCAGGTATTGAGAAAGGCTTGGGGGGGTGACATTTGTTCTATTCTCAAGTGTCAAGTTATCATTTATACGATGGAATCTTAGGAGGTGTCTTTGAATTGTGTTGCCTACGTAAGTGTTCATTGACATAATAATAATAATACATTTTATTTATATAGCGCTTGTCACAACTCAAAGACGCTTTACAGTATGAGGGAGGGTAGGCAAACAAGGCCAGGCAGACAAATAAATATAGTAAAATAAAATAAACAAAAAAAAGGCAGTCAAGAGGAAGTTGATTGAGAGGGGGGGGGGCTTATGGGTAGACAGAGTTGAAAAGATGTGTTTTGAGGCGGGACTGAAAGACTGAGTCTCGAAGATCTTGGGGGAGGGAATTCCAGAGCCTAGGAGCTGCCACTGAGAAGGCTCTGTCCCCAAAAGCTGCAGAGTGTGGATGTGGGAATGGATAGGAGTCCGGCTGCGGTGGATCTGAGGGGCCTTGGGAGTTGATAAGGAGTGAGAAGGTTTGTGAGATAAGGGGGGGCCAGATGGTGGAGTGCTTTGTAGGTGAGGACCAGAATTTTGTAATTGATGCGATGGGAGACAGGAAGCCAGTGGAGGTCTTTGAGGACTGGGGTGATGTGATGCCATGATTTGGTATGCGTAAGGAGACGTGCAGCTGCATTTTGAACCCGTTGGAGTCTGTTGAGGGATGTAGTGCTGATACCGTAAAGAAGTGAGTTGCAGTAGTCGAGGCGGGAGGAAATGAAGGCATGGATTAGTCGTTCGGCTGCGGGGCGGGTGAGAGAGGGTAGGATTTTTGCAATATTGCGGAGGTGGAAAAATTAGGTTTTGACTGTTTGGCGGATGTGAGGTTCGAGGGAGAGGGTGGGGTCAAAGATTACGCCAAGGTTGCGTGCCTGATTGGAGGGGGAAACAATGGTGCCATCGATGGTGAGTGTTATGTTAGTGACCTTGCTGAGGGTGGATTTGGAGCCGATTAGGAGGAGTTCTGATTTGTTGCTGTTCAGTTTGAGGAGGTTATAATGTACATACATTCTTTTAGTTTTTAAAGATGTCACGGTTTCTGAGTCATATTTCTCTTATTTTGTCGTAAAAATTGCTAGTGGTGTTGTATTTTCTGCTTTGGAGGAATTCAGAGTTTCTAGTGGTTATCCCTGAGCTGGTGCCTGGAACTCTTTGTCCCTGGTGTTTAGGCACAAGGACAGAAAGGTCAGATGAGGAGCCGTGGATGTGACTCATGTCTTTGTGAAGTTGGTAATGGAAAAGTTGGTATCACAGCCTTTTTGTAGAAGAGGTCATGTGGACAGTACAGTGTCTGAGTCACAACGAAAGCTACAATGTCACAGGAGATCAAGTTCTTTTTTCTGTCAAGGCCTAGAACAATGTGGGCCTGTCACGAGGTTGCTTTCGAATGCATACCCTGGGACCAGCACAGGTCAACACTTTGCGCTTCCAGCTCTTCACTTTTAGGAGGGATCCGAAGGACTTTAAAGTGCTAAAAGCGAACACCAGCATTTGCTTCCATGGCCTTGGGCAGGAGAGGCATCACAATGACATAAAGAGTCTGACGGCAGCCTTAAGCTGTCTGCTGGCGTGGGACATCCTGCAAAATACAAGAGCCCACCTGGGCCCCAGGCAAAGAGTTTGACATGTTGCTACCCCTGCTAGAAATATTGATGCCCTTTGCAATGTGTGAAAAGCCTGTCTAAAGTGGTGAAGATATATTTTGTCTCTCTGGTGCCCTCAGTGAGAAATTGCTTGGGCATCCTTCTATATTTAAACCAATGTAGAAGTGTCAGCTGGATCAACTGTAGTACCACTTTCATTTTAATGCATTGTAAATACATTTAGGGAAAGTAGCAGCTAATTATGATCTGAATAAACAATAAAGCCATATGGCGTCAACTCAAAGTGGAAGTGTTTAATGACATTTTGGAGTTGCCCTGTGCATGTGAATGGGAAGTTGCTCCCAAAGGCTTTAAAATTATGGAAAGCCCTTGAGTGAGGGAAAATATTTAGTTTTTTTATTGTCAGAATGGCTAAACAAACCTCTAGCAGTTTTAAATAATAACTGTAGTCCATCAGATGGTGGAATTGTGTAGTACTGTTATACTGTGGATGTTTAACCCAAACCACAGTGTTTCTCTAACCTTAACCAAGTAGTTATCTTGAACGAAACCATGATCTCTACCAGTGGTGGGCCGTCAGGGCCAGCAAAGCCTTCTCTGCTGGACTAAACACTATCAGAATCCCTGATTTTTAATAAAGTTTTTTATTTATTTTTATTTTGTACAGGCTAAAGATACAAACATGGACATAACAATAACATATAGGAGATGACATTCCTAGCCCCCAGGAAGTGCCCCGGACTCTGAGGAAAAAATGCGTAGTGACCAAACGGCGGTACTACAATTTCCGTATCAGTCCGTGACGTCACTGGGCCCAGAAATACTTTTTCCCATTGACTAACATGGGGAAAGAGACGTCTGTAAATCAGCGGATACTTTTTTTTAAACTAAATAAACTACCCAGTATGAACTATTTTATAGCCCTTATTAGAATCATTAGGTCCTTAAAGTTGTAAAATGCACTAAAAGCCGAATCTAGATTTATTTTCTCTCTCCATTCTTTCTAGTGGGATCTCGGGGGGCGGGGCTTAAGGGGCGCATGCTCTATGACTGCACATACGGGTTCTTCTGCTCTGACAGCCAGGCATGACGGGTAATCTGTGACGTTTCGCTCTCTGAAAAGTTGGGCCATTTTGTCCTCATGCGCCAATGAGCAGCTCTCATAGGAAAGAACGAGACCCCGCCTCCAACGCTGTATCCAGTTCTTATTAAACATCCATGTGACATTTCAGACAAAAACAAAAAAACAAAGCAGAAGAAATAAAGACACAGTCAGTAGGATCACTTCAACATTTCACAAACAAAAATAGGTTGACAACCAAATACCACCAAAAACACAACATGGCAAGCCTATTTATTGTTCCTTTAATCCCACTCTTCATTAGAGCTCATTATTTCCCATTTCATGGCGTGTTCAGCCACCCTTAGATTTTTTGTGGCAATCATTTTTTTCAAAAGAAATTGTATTTTTAATCTACTCTTCAAACATTTTAAATTAAGATTACTCCTTGATTGAGTTTTAAAAATATGTATTTTAGCCAGAAGAATAGTTGTATTTATTAACTATGTCTTCATCTAAAAGCCCAAATAAAATATTAAAGAGTGTAAATGTAAATTCAATATTGAGTGTCTTCAGCCAATTTTGAATCTTAGACCACAGACTTGCAACATATGGACAATATAAAAAGAAATGCATCTGGTCTTCCTCTTCCTCATCACAGAATCTACATAATGGTGATGGTTCAATATTAAAGATGTTGAGTTGTTTTTTTGTAGCGGGAATCTTGTAAAAAATCTTCAGTTGGAAGATTCTTGAATAAGAATCAATTGTTGTTTTGTATAGTTCTAAAAAGAAAAATCCAGGCTATCAAAATATTAAAATCTTCTTCCAAGAAAGAGGAGACCGTATGAGGAAAAGCAAAGACTTTTAATAAAGTGTTCTCATTAACATGTATTAAATGATTTATATTAGTCTGTTCTCTTCAGTTCATAACTTTTCTCTGGTTCAAGGTTCTTTATTTAGTCATCTGAACATAGCTACAGTGTAGTTATGCCGATGAAAATCTTAGGTCACAGGCTTCTCCAACAGTGCAACACAAAACACAGATAAACAGAAAAATAGTGCAAGTAAATAGTAAATAGTAATACAAAAAGAAAAATAGTTTAACAAAGTGAAATAGTGCAATAAGAGTCTATATGCAAGTTATTGGAATATGTTATATTAGGTAAATAGATACATTATTTCTAAGTAGCAGCCAGATGAATATTAAGGATTTTGCTTCAACAGTTCAGGTGTTTAACAGTCTTATTGCCTGTGGGATGAAACTGTCCCTGAGTCTGGTGGTTTTAGTCCGGATGCTGCGGTAACGTCTGCCAGACGGCAGCAGACAGAACAGTTTGTGGCTGGGGGGGATGTCGGTCTTTTATAATCCGGAGGGATTTCTTCCTGAGCCGCTGGGAGTAAAGGTCCTCCATGGATGGCAGCTCCGTCCTGGTGATGTTCTGTGCAGTTTTCACCACCCTCTGTAAAGCTTTACGATTGAGGGCGGTGCAGCTGCCGTACCATGCTGTGATGCAGCCAGTCAGGATACTCTCTATGGTGCACCTGTAGAAGTTGCAGAGTATCCTGGAGTCCATGTTGAACCTCCTTAGCCTGCGGAGGAAGAAGAGCCGCTGTCGAGCTTTTTTGGTGATGGTGGTAGTGTGAAGAGTCCATGTCAGGTCCTCAGTGATGTGGACCCCGAGGAACCTGAAGCTGCTGACTCTCCACCGTAGTCCCATTGATGGTGATGGGGGCGTGTCCCTCTCCCTGCTGCTTCCTGTAATCCACAATCAGCTCCTTGGTTTTGCTGACGTTGAGATGGAGGTTGTTATCCTGGCACCAAGATGTCAGGTTTTCGACCTCCTCTCTGTACGCCGTCTCGTCGCCGTCGGTGATCTGGCCGATGACGGTCGTGTCGTCAGCAAACTTCACGATGGTGTTGGAGCTGTGTATGGCCACGCAATCGTGAGTGAACAGGGAGTAGAGGAGAGGGCTGAGCATGCAGCCTTGAGGGGCACAGGTGTTGAGGATCAGGGTGGAGGATGTGATGTTTCCCACCCGCACTGCCTGGGGTCTGCCCGTCAGGAAGTTCAGGATCCAGTCACAGAGGGCGCTGTTGAGCCCGAGGTCTCTGAGCTTGATGACCAGCTTGGAGGGCACAATGGTATTGAAGGCTGAACTGTAGTCAATGAACAGCATTCTCATGTGTTCCTCTGGTCCAGGTGTGAGAGGGCAGTGTGGATGGTGAGGGCTATGGCGTCGTCTGTGGACCTGTTTGCTCTGTAGGCAAACTGCAGGGGGTCCAGAGAGTCAGGGAGGGAGGAGGTGATGAAGGTTTTGACTAACCGCTCAAAGCACTTCATAATGATGGAGGTGAGTGCTACTGGGCGGTAGTCGTTGAGGCTGGTGATTTTTGTCTTTTTGGGGACAGGAATGGTGGTGGAGTGTTTCAAACATGTGGGGACTACAGACTGCAGCATCCTATAATGTGTGTTTATGTTGGAGCTTTTATCTAATCAAATTTCAGTCAGAATGTGTTGCTAGGTCAAATAAATCTGCCTTGAGGCATTCAGAATCAACATTGCCGGCGCTTGTAACTTAAAACCAAAGGCAATTAAACGGTTGCATTGAACAATCAGATTTCAAGTTGGCGACACCGGGGCCACTAGCAGGCGTGCAATGGCCTGTTATACTGCGTTTCTGTATAATATTAATGGTTTCTATAGCCGTGACGTCATAATGATGGTATTAAGAGGTGGATAATATGGGTTGGACACTACTGAAGGCCTAGGTGTCAGAGTCTGCTCCCTCACGTACCTATTTTCTGCATTAGCGTTTCTCAATCACCTTACAGTCACCTGGTAGTCACACCCTGTTTCTCTCTCACACTCTGTTACACCCATTAGCTCCACTAGTATATAGGCCCCCTTCACTCTCACCTCAGTGCCAGATCGTACTTCGCAGCATGCAGTTCTTTCCCGCATTACCTCCCAGATTGCTCTCACGGTTTCAACCTTGTCTGTCCCTGACCAGCCTGCTTCGCCTGTTTCCTGACCCTGCCTGTACCTGCGTCTCCCGTCTTGCCTACTCCTGGAACCCTCGCCTGTCCCTGACCAGCCCTTTGCCTACTGTCTGCCGGTTTATCTCATATCAGAACTTTTCAAGTGAGACACTTTATAATAAAGCTGTTTACCGACTTTCCCTGGTTTCCCGTGTGTTGCATTTTGGTTCTCAGCTCGTTCGTGACACTAGGTATGAAATGCACGGCCCGCTACTGATGTCTACTTTATACTTGTTACGCTGCAAATATATCATCCTACTAAAGGGCTGTCAGTACAGAAAACACCTTCTGTAGTGGAATTACTACTGAAGTATTTTGTCATTTGTCTTAGAAAAAAGATTACTAGGAACTAAGTGTCAGATACTCGACTGATCGGATATCTCACGTTATACTTTTGGAACTTTTGGATGATATTGCAACAAAACAACTTTGTTCGTTTTAAAAAAGAAAATATTATGGTTTAAGTAATAAAAAGTATGTTTGTCATCCTCAACTTTTGATTAAACGGGGGACAGAAATGCAGTCTCCTGTGTAAAGTTACCGTTCATTACACATTCATCCCAATCTTTCTTTTAACAGGAACGATAATTATTTTCAAACCTTTATTTATCCAGGTGTATCCCATTGAGATCATTGATCTCTTTTTCAAGGGAGACCTGCTCAATAAATTAAAACACAGTTGTTTTGAAAATGGGAATTTGTTTTATCCACCTCAACAAGGATCTTAACTAGCACATTACATGCTGATTTTAACATATGTCCGTGTAATCTCGCTGGGGTAAAATTATGAAATGTAAAAAAACAAAACATTAAACTCTTCAATCAAAAAAATAAAAACTGCCTTCATTCCTTCAAGGCAAAAGCCATTCAGACATTTAACCTGAATAATGGTCAGTAACAAGCAACTGAACCTAAGGGCAAACAAATCCATATCATCCTTTTTGTATCTGATGGTATCAAGTAAGAGAGAAGAACACATTGCATTCTGAAGACTTGAGGTAATTGAAAATGTTGTCAAAGTGCCATACCAGTTAGCATCACCACAGACTGCTCGGGGGGTCAATGGCCCCCCTGCACTGTTTGACAAGAGGACTCCTTTGATCCAACAATCCTCTCCTTGGTGGTGAGTTACTGTGTGCAGGTGTGCATGTAGGGTAGCAGCTAAAGGAAGAGACAACCTTACACATAAAACCGATGTCCCTCAAAGCTCCCTCCATCATGCGAGAAAGAGTTCTGAAAGCGCTGACTCACACAGTCGGTTTAGACACTTAATCAGCGAGGTCACACCTTCACATCAGAACAAAGATGTCTGACAGACGGGGCCAAAAAAGCAAAATGAGTTCTGAGACCTGGGTTGGCCTCTGCTTTGTCTATGATCTCCCATGAGCACTTTGGGGCCATGATCGCAAGAGGGACGCAAACTTTCTGGTGACAAGGATGGATATGATATATAAGGAATAGTATTGAACGTTAAATTTGAAAACCTGACCCATCTATCAATTCAAGATAGGCATTTGAGCTTTAACGATATCACATAATTCCTTTCCTTCTTTATGAAATATACCTCCATTTCTTGACGTGAGATATGTCTGGAGGTGACTTTTTAGTGAAGAGAATAGTAGTGGGAGGTTTTTTTTTCTTTTGAGAAAATTCGACAGCAGTTAAGGAACCCAGTCTGTTTGATATAAGCCCAGGATAGACAGCTCTGAAGTAAAGTAAGCTGCTAAGGTATGGTAACTCTCACAAGCAGTGCCAGAATGCCAGAGAAAGAGTTTGTTTAGGTCATTGTTAAAACCAGTTGTATACTGCAGGTTTAACAACAATAGCTTTAGTGGAGAGGGAAAAACACTTTACAGGTCAAACACGGATATCCTGAAAACCCAGGGGAAAACTCTGGTTGGGCTTCAAAGTGCTAAGGATTTTCGCAGATCCACATTTTCTGGACAGTTGGATTTAGATCAGAAGGAGAAAAGAAAACAGAAATCTCAGCTTTCTCCAGTCTTTCAAGAATGGGGTCTCACTTACAAAACAGTTATACAAATTATTCAAAACAGCATCAGCTGTCGTACAAATTGGGTTTCTACTTTGCATTCTCTGTTTGCACTCATCACTGTAAACATGCTTTTAAGGAAAGAATGGTGGTATATTTTAATGATTCGCACAACAACAAAAAAAACTGTCTTTGCTTGTTGAGTTGTTTGAAGTTTGATGTCTTAATCTATCGAGCCACATTGTTGCAAAGTGAGCGGCGTGTTTGTTGGTGGCGACTCTGTGTCAGTCAGTGTGAATTCTGCTGACTTTGTGTTCCTGGTGGGATTCAGAGGAAGTAGGAGAGCGAGAACATAGAGACCTCGGAATCTTGTACAAGCAGCCAGCCAATACAAAATGGAAAAAAGCCGTCTACAGGACCTTGAGGGAAAGCCCCGATAAGAATTTTGTCTTATCATAAATCCCACAACTGAATTATTCATACGAGGCAATTATGCTCTATCTCTTATTTGATTCACAGTAGAATGTGGGCATGAAAACAGTTCTTTGAAGTTTGGAAATGTTGGCCGTTGGCTCAGGAAAAAGTTAACAGAAAACATTTTTTTTGCAGTAGCAGTGGATGCTGGTGTAGCCTGCTTTGATTACAAATGACAGCTCACTCATAATGTCTCATATCCATTCAGAACTGAGTTATTTTTTCCTATGAAAATGAAGACAATTCGCAGTGAGAGCTACTCAGAGAAAGATGTGATTACGTTTTTGTTTTAGATAATCTGTTAATGTGCAGATCTGTGAGATTACGTTTTAAAATGGGCTGTCATGAATTTAGTTGAAATAATGATGCTCAGTTGAATTAGCTTTTAAAGTTGTGATCCTTAATGTGGTGTATTACAACAGATCAATTGTCACACCAGCATCAAATCTGACTCGAAGTCAATGCAAAGCAATGGCGTTGGATGGGTCACTACACTTCATGTCAGAGTCAAATATTGTACTATTAAATCCACAAAATGTATTTAATAACTTGAGTAACTAGTTACTTAAAACATTATGATATGATTATAGATGATTCTACCCAGCAGTATATAAATGCATTGAAACTAGCCGTGCTTTACCATATACAACATTAGGTGATGACTAATAATCTTCCAGTATTATTAGGCTTAGTTGAATACTCGATTCTGATTGGTCAATTTGGACATTTCAAAGGTTGTTAATACGCGCTAACACTCCGCTGCTAAGCATAGCATGACCATGGCTAAGTAGGATTGGGGCACTATTTGTTTTCATATCAATCAGCAGAAACATGTCCAGTTGATTTACCGTGTGCTTTCTGTTGGACAGTTACAGAAAACCGCGATCAGTGCTGCTGTCTTTTTAAGTTACGTTGCTACTGACGCAGTTCCAGCCATTGGTATATTTATTTTATTAGACTTTTCTTAGTGGAAGCACTAGTTTCCTTTTTTAAATCAATATTGTGAGTCAAGTTGTTGGTTTACTTAGTATGTGGACATGTAATAAGCGAGATTATGTGCAGCAAGGTGGTCAATAATGAAATAAGAATCATCCTGTCGGGTGTTCTGTTTTCATTTATGACCGCCATGCTGTACAGTTCATATAAGATAAGATAAGATGTGATATCTGATCCTAAAATGGGCCATTCTGCATTATGACAGCGGTGAAATCTAACTAAGTACCATTTTCTCAGTTACTTCTATTGCACCACAGCTTTAAGTTAAATATTGTACTTTTTACTCCACTACATTTACTTGGCCACATTAGCTGTGAAATTTGAAATGAACCAGTCTGCATTAGGACTACTTCTTTTGCACTTTAAGTATATTTTAGTGCCTATACTTGTATACTTTTACTTAATAGTAAGCTTTGAATGCAGGAGTATTGCTACTTGTTATGTAAGAACTTCTTTCAACAATGCTTATTTACTAAATCCAGAAATCACTGTATATTTGACTGCAGAAAAACTGCTAACCCTAAATAATTGTATTTTATTTCATGAAAATCTCTTCAGCACACGGTGATAAAGAAGCATCTCAGTTCCACGGTTGTGTAATGGATCTGAGCTTGTTCTAGTTCAGAGTTGTAATCTTATGTGTTGGAAAGGATTATGTAGTCTTTGCACCAGCTGTGTCCGCACACTTGATATCTGCCCTTTCAGGTATCATGTTTCAGACTTTAATTTGCATCCAGTTACATTCAGCTCTCATCTCAAAAGCTACAATCAAATTGCTGCTCATGGCTTTTGATAGATGAAACACTTTTAACTCACCTCAAAGGTATTTCGTATAAGCTTGTAGGCATTCAACATCAAAGAGGGTTTAATAAAAAAAAAAAATGTCAGGTTAATCTTTGATATAAAGTACATTTCAGGATAATTTTATTGCTCAATAAAAATGGCCTCTCTTTACAGAAGTGCGGCGAATTCATTTGACTAGGGGTCGTCCATGATGTGAGAATTGAATTGGGGGTCGTCCATGATGTGAGAATTGAATTGGGGGTCATCCATGATGTGAGAATTGAATTGGGGGTCGTCCATGATGTGAGAATTGAATTGCGCTCAAGCTAACTTCATGAGTTGACCTCGTCAACTTTTATATCCAGAAAAAATAAATGGAAGTGTTTTATAAGCTCTTTGAGATGAAATAAGCGTGAAATTTCATGTCTTAATTGTCGAGGTTATAACCCAGAATGTTTTTCACAATACATCATGCCCTTTCCGCTAACCCTCTTCATTTTCTCTTGAAAGCAGAAGGACATGGAACATTCCAGCATCTGTCCTTGTCACAGTCAGGATATGAGCCTCAGATTGCACTCCTTTATATGCAGCTCCGGTACATTGAATTCATGGAGGTGAGAAAGCAAATGGAAGAAAACATGGCCTCTGACTCAATGGGAAAGGAATTGTGCACATTACAAATACAAAGATGAGATCACATGTATCATTTCTCATCAACATGCTCAGATTCAGTGTTCTGAAGCCTTGGAAACAAAGCTTATTGTGTTTCTTAGCAGTGAACTTTACATCTATACAGCTTCCTGAAGGTACACGCTCAGCCTTTCTCTCTCTGCAGGCAGGCAGGTTGGTCACAGCAGTCCAATATGGCATCATGGAGTGGAATGAGAAAACGTTGAGAAATCCACTGCTGCGTGGTGATTTCAGATCGATCACTGCATCGTGTAGGGTGGAATTATCCAATTGCTGCAAAGAAAATTCCCCAAACAACCCCCTCAAATCACATGTAATAACAGCTCATTTGTATCGATCCTGCTGCATGTGTAGTTTTTGACACAGCCTTTGAAATGTGTGCGTATATCCAACTCAATGTGGACCACAAACATCCCCCAGAAAAAGAGGAGATGGTGAGCACGTGGAAAATGACACACTCTGTTATACATGCTAGGTTCTATAAGAGGAAAAAAAGATGAGACCGAGGTTTGAGCTCAGCAAAGAGGGACTGGGATGAGATTGCTTTGGTAAGCCTGTTAACGGGTCTGTGGGTGTGTAAGTGACACACACATAGACACAGTAAAATGTTGTGTGTTCAGCAAGCCAATGTACTGCATGGTCTGTTCATCTATTACCCCGATGTTATGCTTGGCTGAAACATTTTGAATTTCTAGCAAACCCTACAGTGTTTTTTTGGGTAGCACATGCAAATGAGGTCAGGGAAATATCAGAGGTTGAGTCACTGGAAATATTGTCAACATTATTACTGGTGTCAGTTTTGCCCAGGCATGTCTGTCTGGCCTTTGAAATCTTCATGCTCATGTTTGTTTCAGGGGAATTATACACTGAAAGTGATGCTGGCAGTTTTTAGGTTTTAAATATGGATTCCCATAGGACACATGCATCTGTCTCCTCCTGCATTTATTCAGAGGCACACTGTGATGGCCACAGAGAATGTAATATTATCCCAATTCAAATTCCCTTTTCACCCATACTATGGGTCAAACTTAATATGGCTGGTTTCTACATTGATAAAACCACCAGGGTTATTTTCTTGGACTTTAGAAAGTGTACTTTAAAGCCATAAAGTATATTTTACACTTATAATAAACACTTCATTCACAGACTAGATTATTAAATCTGTGAATCCCCTTTAATATGCACCAAGTGAGCACAATATAAGTTTAAATAATGAAGAGAGACACTTATCTTGAGGCCCCTACAAGAGGGCAAATTACATTATATCAACTGTTTGCCAATTGGTGAACTGAGCCACGGGGCCCTCTAAGGGTATGGATACCCCAGGGTGTTTGCCTTATTCGCCTTGCAGCCTTTACTATATTGTTTTTTAATCACCATATTTGTATCATGACTCCTGTCTTGGCTTTACCAATGCAAATTCATAACAGATGTATAAAACATAGACATCTTATATAACAAATGCACAGTTATAATTGGTCTTTGGAAAAGTCTCAGTCTGAGAGCAAACCATAGCACATTTAGTTCACTGTCACCCAAACCTTCCGACCCTTTTAGAAGTTTTGGATCAAATAAATGCAAATGTTAACTCGGTGTCAGACAATTGGCCTTAACTTCACACAGCTCAAGGCAGTCAGGGATGTTCCTCGGGTGTTAAGGTTGAGGCTTTCTTTTCAATAATAAATGACAGGAGGGCCTTGCTGGATGGATTCCCAGGCAGAGGGAAAGGTAGCTGGGTGTGTGCAGTATAAAGATCAATAGGTGATGGTGCATTTGTCAGATCTTATGGACAGGGCATGCTGTGTATTAAATCTCTTACACACAGGTCCAATGGGGTCTCAAGTACAATACTGTTAAAAAAAAACTAGATTTCCCATCACAATTCTTCAATTGTATATTTGATTTCTGTTGAACAGCAGTATTGAATGACTAAGTGTGATGTATGGCTCCAAGCATGGCAATGTTCTGTCTGTAAACTGTAAAATCCTATTATCTGGTGTTTTACATCAGCAGGAATCTTGCCATATTTGTGGGGGAACCACAGAACAGTTTCTATTTACAGCGCCTCTGACATCTTTATCTGCATCCATTATATTGACGGAAGTTACACAGCTAACAGCTCCAAATACAAATCAAGCATGCAATGACAAACCATTGGCTTCTATGGCTTCTTTCCCCCACCCACTCATTGGCTTCCTGTGATTATAAAGGCATGGCTGAAGGCATGGACATGGCGTTCAGTCGATCGTTCCACCAATTTGGTCAAGACTGAAGTATTCTAAATTGCCATTCAAATGTTGTGAAGCCATTCCCTTCTTTATCCGTCTTTTGTGATGCTCTGAAATCCGTAGTGGCACCATGAGGTTATCATGATAGATCAATATTTTACCTTAAAATAATTATTTGGATGCTACACTGACCTGTAATTAGGAAAAAAGAGTGACTCCATCAGTCCCACTGAACCCTAAAAACCTATTCTTGCACTTTTTAAACGTTGGTGAGCATACAATCTCCTAGGAGTAGTTGGTAATGTTTTATGACACTAAATTGATTTTAGTCAAACTGGATTTATGATTTATTGGAGAAAATGTGCTTTGTTCAGTTTTCCTTACTCTACTGGTGATGTACAGAGTTAGCTAGAACTGAATCCAGGCTAGTGGGCAACGGTGCCACATTAGTAATATTAGCTGGCTTTCTATATATTGTGGTGTTGCACTTGCTTTTTGTTTGACTTTATAAGCTACCCGTAAACTATTGCCAACAGTAGCTGCGTTCAGTTAGTTAGCTGCAATCAGCTAGTTAGCCATGGCTATATCGCACTACAACCGGATCCAGGCTAGCGGGCAACGGTACCAGGTTAGTAACTTTAACTAGCTTGTTGTGTTGCACTTGCCTTTTGCTTGACTGTATTCGCGACATAGTTGACTAGTTTTGCATTGTTGCTTGTTTTCTGATCAGTCATAAGTAATGGAATCAGAGCAAATGCACACAGGGGCACTACAAATGTGTTGCAAGGACATTTGCTACAGATATTTAATAATAATAACAATAATGGGTTTCATTTATAAAGCACTTCATATTTGACTTCAAATCCCGAAGTGCTACAAGCAGTGAGCATGAACAGTATAAAAACAGTAGCCTACACAACACGGTAGAATGAATAAAAAGCAATAAAAAACAAACGATAAAAATAAAATAAAATAAAAGGGTGGTAATAAATAAAAGGTCTAGGGAAAGGCTCTGTTTAACAGATGGGTTTTGAGGCCTTTTTTAAAAGCTTCTACGGTCTGTGGTGCTCTTATGTGGTCGGGGAGAGTATTCCACAGACTGGGAGCAGCCGAGCAGAAGGCCCGGTCTCCCATAGTACGGAGCTTGGTCCTGTGGGGTCTGAGGAATTTGGGAATTTTGGTTCCCCTTGGGATGAATTGTAATAATGTTGATTATCATGTGACTTATCAAGTAGTAATATATTCAGGTCAATGTGTTTGTCCAAATAATTGATAACCGAATACATGCAAAACGTTTGACATTTTAAACAGTATTAGCTTTACTTTTTGTTAAGAGGCAATTTAAGAATAGTAACACTCTCAACTAAGATCCTGAATAGAGTAAACATCAGCGTGTCAACATCAGCGTGTCAACATCAGCGTTGTAAGCGTGTCAGCAAGTTGTCGTTTCCATATTTATTTCAAAGCTGTGCCTAAGTAAAGCCTCAAAGAGCTGCTAGCATGGCTGTATTCTTACTGAAATCAAAGTACACGTTAGCTCCAATCTTAGGGATATCCAGGACTTAATGGCCACCATAGGACTGTCTTTTTCAGAAAGCTGCATACAGTACTTTTGGACTTCGCTGTGGGAGGATTACGTGACTAGAAATATCAGGCTCTTTGACATGATCCCACATTTTGTGCATTTTAATGTGACAGCTCACATGGGTCCACAGAATATATTTTAATCCCAGTTTTTCCCACATACTGAATTTGGTGGCTAAATTAAGGACAGGAAAAGAAAGCCAATTTAAGTTTGTCAAGTAATTAAGCCAAGTAACTGTAGATTAAATACATTAAATTAGGTGATAATAGGTGCGAAGAGGCTTGAACATTTTCATTTGTCAATATGGGTCACAGCCTCTTTTTTTTATTTCCTTGTTTAATGCGTCAGTGCGGTTAACGGCTCATTTGGGTAGATACTTGCTAAATGAACTAGACCAAATCCTGCCTCTTGGTTAATTGTCTTTGCAGATTCTTTGTTATACTTTGACATCTGACTCTACAGCCATTATATTGTTTGATAAGTGCATCTGTCAAGCTATTCAGAATCTCCTTCCAAGTCGCCAAAGCCAAACAACAATTAACCATTTCTAATCCTCAAACTATGACCAAATAAATTCCCCATCTTCCCATCAGCTTTAGCGATGCAATATGAAAGTTAATAACCAGAAAGTCATTTCTGGAATTCAATGATATGTTTATGGCGATAAGGAGCTATTATGATTGGTGTGAGAGGGTAAATGAGGTGACGGGGACTAAGCTGCTTTGTGACTATGCATCCGGCTGAGGAGAAGGAGCTGAGTCATTGAGGTGACAGTGTGTGGACAAGATAATGAAAAACTTCAATAATGTCTAAGGGAGGGAGAGAAGGACAATAAATCTGTAATCTGTGCCTGGAGATGTGATAACCCATTACCCACATAAAGATAACATCTGGTCCCCACACTCCTCTCTTGCAGGAGATAACAGACCATTTTACATTTCAGATTCTTATGCTTTTCTAATCCCTTGGCCCAGGCAGTGAAAGCCACTCTAGTAATCATTCGCACATATAAACAAACTCTTAATCTTCCCCGGAAAAACTTCAGAGAATTAACAAGGCTCATTTTGTGTAAGCATGCACAGCTGTTTCCCATACAGGCTTGAAATGACCTGGATTTACCGGTGAGCCAAGATTGTGTTCCAAATTGGCTTTCACGTTTGTGATTTTCCATAAAATGCAAGCCATTAGATATAATGACCTAATGTCTTATGAAATTACTGCAACCATCTTGCAACTGATCTTGAATTTCACCTCAATTCCACCTTAATAATTTGGCTCTTCCCTGACAGTTGTTGAGGGTGAAATGAATTATGTCATCTGGTTTTTATAATCCCTTCTCTATCATCTCTCTGTGTTTCCTTAAACAAACTATAGTTCTAAGAAATAAGAAAATCAATTTTGTCGGACACTAAAATATCCCAAAATATGTTCTCTCTTTTACAGATCACAACTCTGTACGTGTCTCTCTGATTAATTTACCCTCGCCTTCAGCAAAACACTGAAGCAGAGCAAAACAATTTTAAACAGCATTGTGGGAAAACCACAGAAAAATACTGGCAGAGTACAACTGAAAAATATTCTTAAAGGTGAACATGGAAAAAGTTTTGTTCCATATTGCGAGCTTTATTGTTTTTTGGAGAAAGCTGCATTGTCTGCACAAAATAAATCAGGAAAAAGATTCGTACCCTCGATTGGAACAGAATCCAAACTCCTGCTTTAGAGGCAACAACCTTGCTTCATCTTACCATGATTGTGTGTGTGTCTCGAAGTTTAACTGAACAACTTTGCAATGTCCTTCTGATGAACAGTTACTTTGGTTCAGCTATGCAGATTAACAGAATGTGATATAATAAAGGAATGCTTTAGATCCATGCTTGACAAAGACTTGCACTTTTAAGTATTCTGCTCACTGAGAAGCTACCTAAGTTGTGTTTTCTAACAGAAATAGGGCTTTGATTCATCTGCTCGGTTCCTTAACTCTCAGTTTTCTGTGATAGTGAGCTCTGTGTCAAGATGTGTTGAGTTCCTGCATATGATTTGTTACACTAAGGTCATACAAAATACACTTAGAACCTTCGCTAAACAGAGGCAACCATACTGATCTTATCAAGACTTTATAGTATCATAATCCTATTATAATATACTTACAATCAGAGGTGAGAAGTAACTAAGTACATTTACTCAAGTACTGTACTTAAGTACAATTTTGAGATACTTGTAATTTACTTTAGTATTTCCATGTAATGCTACTTTGTACTTCTACTCCTAAACAATGCAGAGGTTAATCGTGTACTTGTACTCCAATGCATTTATTTTGAATAGCATACTTAACAAAGTATGTTTACGTGCATAATTACCTCTATTAATCTGACAAGTGATTATCATAACAAAGGAAGGAATAGCTGGACAAACAATTAGTCCTAATGACGGACAAAAACATTATATTAGGCTAAACACAAGAGCATATGAGTTTGTAAAGTAGTGGACGGAACATTGCTTGCTTTTTAACTCATGGTCATTAAATTCAGTATAGGAGTCCAACATTTGGAATAGTTACGCATACTACCTGAATTTGCCTAATGAAAGGCATGTTTTCCATTTGAAAAATACACTGAGAAGAGGAAACATTTTTGATACAACATATATTGGGTTCTTCTTTTCTAATGTTACATTGTTGTGTTGTCTTCTCTTTTATGTTATCAGAATACAATAAGTAAATGCAATAAAATATACAATATATTAATACAACTGTTAATAATAACATGAGTGATATAGACTTTTGGTCATTTATTTAGCACTGTTAATATTCTTCAGTGTTGGCTTGATCCTTTAGGAGGGTATTACAGGCGGAGGTTGTCCAATCTCTCTAGCAATCTGACGCTCCGTGGCAGGCGGAGACATGATGGCAGGACTGAGCAGCAGTTATTCTACTGTTGGAAAACATATACACAAGTTTAAAATCCAACATTCAAAAGCTTTATTATCATATGCACAATAGCTACAGCGTTGTTTAAGTAATGAATGTCCTAACCCTGAATCAACAATCATTGCAACATACAATAAACTTCAGACGTGAAATTATAGGCAAGGAAAAAAACTTCACAGCGCTCCGGAGTTTAACTAGCCTTATGATAGGATGAACTTAAGCTGTAGTCAATAAAGACATGTTTAATAGAGTGTTGCTGTTAGAGAACATACCTGCGCAGCACTCCACCACGTCTTGGCTTTGGCTTCATGGCCTTCACTGTCCTCTCCCTTTGAGTTTTTTCAAAGGCTGGGATACATTTTTCCAAATGATCACTTGTTACCTGGTGACAAACATATGGTTATATAACCTTAAAGAACTAACACAAAATAATTAAGTATTTGCAATGCATAAACATAGAAGTTATCACTGTCATATTATGATCACTTAATGTAAGTAAGTTTAAGTAAAACTAACACAAGTCAATATTATTCACCTGGGCATTAGTGGGCTTGAGGGTCTCAGGGAGCGTGGACACAGTGACTTGTCTCTGTATTTGAGGATTCTCGGTGCAGGCACTAACAGGAAGCTGCTGTGCATTAGTGGAGAGTCCTCTGAAGGCAGCTGTTATTTCATTCACACACTCATCTGTTACCTGCTGACTCCTCATAGTAAGTCTAGCCAAGTCAGCTGTTAAGTTGTCCATACCATCGCTTGATAACTGGTAACTTTCGATTGACAGTCCAGCCATGGCAGCTGCCAACTCGTCCATATCATTCTTAAGAACGTGGTGACAATACTACAAAAAAAGTGTATATATTAGGTCAGCTAACCTTGAAGAGCTAAACAGTTCAAGTGGAAAGTAACTAAGTATTTGCAATGAATAAACATAGAAATGATCACTGTCATATTATATAATCACTTAATATGGAGATAAGTAAAACTGACACAGACAGTTTAAACTGCTTGTTAAAACGCTATTGCTTATTGTGTTTTCTCAGCACACTAATATAAATAAGGATGTATAATATAAAAAACTAGAAAATAGAGACTTTCCATCTTTATATAAATTTACACCAAAAAAATCATCCAAATAAATACAACTTACTGTGTTGCCACTAAAGTACTTGTGGTATCTTTTGTACATGTTTGTCAAAGAAGCTGATATATCAGATATATATAAAGGTTTGTAAAATGTTTTCTCTCTCTCTCTCTTGCTATGTCTCTCTGGTGTAAAAACTCAGTTTGAGTGACTGAAATTCAGTTGGATCTCCTCTATTCCTGACCATCGGAACCTAGAATTGTTCTCTGTTATGTTCCGGAGCACTGGAACATTCGGAACAGCACCTGTTACGAAGCCTAATGAGTGAAAATAATACAATAGCAAATAATGGTGAATAAATCAAGAAAATAAATCTGCCTCTACCATTTTAGAGTTATCTGGATAACATACTTAACATCACTTAGCTTGTTTTCAGTAGCAATATCGCTAACCATATCCTAGTACATTTACTCAAGTACCATTCTGCAGTATTTTCTCCACATAATTGTACTTTACTTAAGTATTTCCATTTTGTGCTACTTCATAATTCCAGTACACTACATACCAGAGGAAAATGTAGTACTTTTTATTCCATAACATTGATATTTAGCTCACAGTTACTCATTACTTTTTACATTATAAATCCCATGATATACTGGTATTTATATGACCCTGTTTTGTACTACAAATCTTCACAGTTTCTTAAACCTTGACAAACTAAAATAATATGACATGAACACCTGCAACTCAGAAGATGGGTGACATGTCGAAAACCAAACACCTGTAAGGGGGTTGACACTCTTGACACATTTTCTTCCTCCTCCACTTCAATCCTTTTCTCTGAAGCACTAGATGGCTGAACTCCATCCTCCTCTCTCTGACTCTGATCTACTTCTGCACTACATAAGTTGCATCCTCCTCATTAGGGTCCCTTCTTCTGAAAAATAAATGTCCAGATAATGTCAGCTGGCTTCATGGCGTCCCTTTTCACAATCTCAAAAGTTTTTAGGCTAACCAAATGCATCCGTCAACATTAAATGATCCGCTATTGTGGTTTGATGCTTTTACTCAACTAAAGGTGACTGCGTTCATAAGCTCCCTCATTGTCCATCCGGTTAGTCAAATGTATTCATAATCTATTACTACCTGCCATTTAACTTGTTTTTTATTTTTAATAATAATATGTAAGACATTTTTAATGGAATATAATTTAAGTATTTATTCTCTTCAATTTGTAAATAATTGATATACAGAACAAGTTTGATAGATTATGCATTTATTAGGGCATGGAGAAAAGATGAACAGAGACCGGGAAAAAAGCAGAGGAAAAATAAGACTTGAAACACTGCTGCCATTGTGCCTAAACAGGAAAATGTCAATGCAATTTTCACAAAATGAAGTGCTTGAGGGAGGGGGGGGGGTGAGGGAGGCGCTCGTGAATTGTTGTTACGGAAACAGAGGGGTTTTAGGTTGCCATAAGGCTGTTGACGGTCTTATTATAGGCTACATCCATTGGTTGGTTTTGTGGCACATTTGTAACGCTGTGCCAACTTGGGCAAGCACAGGCAAACTTGAGGAGCGCACACAGGGTGGAGAGGTGGAGTGAGGTTGAGCGATGGAGAGAAAGGGAGAGAGAGAGATTGAGCGAGGCAGGCAGAGAGCGTGTGCAGCGGTCTGCTTGCGCACAGAGTAGGAGTTTGTGAGAGAGCCGGTGTCAGTACCATATGTGTTCGGCCTACCATGGGTGTTTCTCAATCGCGAGTACGCTTGCTTGGTAGCACATGTCTGCCGAGCATCTTGCTTCAGAAGCGAGTCAAGAATACTTCCTGACATTTGGAAAACAAAGAGTGGAACAGGCTAGCAAGTGTGCAGGTGTGCGTCATATGAGAGGCCCCGCCTTACATCTTCCGCCACAGATTTGGGGAAATTGGTCCGTGCGCAAAGCATTGTGGGGATTTTAAGGCCGCGGAGTCTACTCATGTGCAGCCTCGATATTTCTCCAAACGGAGTACGCCGGGCTCGGTAGATTTCCAAGTATGCTGGAGATTGGAACAGTACTTCGGCGGCACTCGATGACGTAGTATGCTTGAAATAGTGGCTCTGCAGCAGCTTTACTCGCAATTGAGAAACACCCCCAATGTGTTCGGGGTCCGTCGCTTACCAATGACGTCACGCATTGTGATTGGCTGTACGGTAATCGCACGCTGATTGGTGTAACTAGGGGCGCTGACTAGGGTATACCGGGGGTCTGATCAAAGGATGAAGCTGTTAAACTGGCTGTAGCCCACAAACTGAAGCAGAATGATCTAGGGCTGTCCCGAATACCATTTTTTGGGCTCCGGATAATCGGTAGTAATCAGCAGCGAATATTCGAATATTCGGCCCGCGTGGGGGGGCGTAGTAATCAGCAGCGAACTGCTTCAACGCGTGTATTTCGGTGTATTCACGGCATTCATTTTGTTATTCTACAGTATTGTTGTTTCATAGTTATTTGTTAATGTAACCCAATTTGTGTTCTTTGAAATTGAAAAGGATATCGCATTGTGTTTGTTACTTTCGTTGCAGTTGTATACGTCTTAAGTGTAATTTGGCTTGGTTTCCTACTTATGGACATGCTTTTATTTTGAAGGAGAGTTAGCGCAGTTGACAGGAAGTTGTTGTTGCTTTGGAAACAACGTGACAGAGATTAACGGAGAAAAGTAATATCTACATATAAAGACGGAGAAAGTAAACGATAACGTTTATGGTTAAGTGTTAGCACCCCCCGAAGAGGCACAAGCTCTTACGTTGATATTGGAGATTTCAATAAATTCAATTTGAAAAAAAACGGGAAAAAACAAACAAAACGAATATCCGAATAACGAAATTGAAACCCGAAATAGTAGCCTACTCCAATGAACGAATATTCGGATATTCGGATAATAATAAAGTTATAGTAAATAATAACAAACTCCAGTGTTAGAATTCCATAATTCCATATTCATAAATAAAATGATATGCAAATAACATTTTATTGGCTGTGGACTTGTACTTTACATAATTATGTTGAGCTCATGGTAATCTAATTCAATAAACAATAACTGCAATGAACAGATAGCATTTTCTGACTCGTAAAATGGTTGGATATGGTGTCATTTGGTAAATGATTCTGTGTTGAAACATGTATATCTTTAAAAACTGCGTTGGTGTATTAGGGCGGGCCATACTATTTTTTTTTTGTAAATCGATCGAGAGGGGTGTTCAAATAACGTATTTTGGTGTGTAGAACGCACATCGATTTAGATTTATTTATTTTGAAGTTGTTGCTATGGAAACAACATGACGGAGAAAAAAGTAATATCTTCTACATATAATAATGGGCAAAGTAAAGAATGAAGTGTATGTTTAAATGTTAGCATCCCCCGAAGAGGCTCAAGCTCTTACGTTGAGTCTGGAGTTTCAATACATTCGGAATTTGACCTTGTAAAATGTCCTCTTGGGTTACCGTACAGCCAATGCGTGACGTCATTGGTAAGCGTAACGGACCCCGAACACATCTGGTAGGCCGAACACATATGGTACTTACACCGGCTTGAGAGTCAATTTCTCTTCAAAATATAATTGATTGCCAGCCTCCCTTGTCCCTGGCTGGCTTGCTAGCTCGTTGGTAACATAACTGATTTCTTCTAATGTGGCTGCATCTGGCGCTGAGTTGCCATATTCCTTTCATGAACCACTTCCTGATATCCATTGTTGCAGATAAATATAAATGATAATAGCCAAACTAACCTAGCAAGAGTAAACTGACAGGCTGCTGTGCCGCATCTCACTCAAAAACCCACACGACTCAACCCAGCAAAAAACCAGTCTCGCGCGCAGCCTTTCATTCAGAATTTCATTCAGAATTTCATAGCAAAATACAAAAATGATATTAAACTAATCTTTCAACATAGTTTAAAACAAAAATAAATATTAGGACAAAGCCCTACAAATAACAACAATAAACATAATAATAAAACAATTAAAATGTTGTATTGCCCTGAATTAAAACAGCGGGCCCAAATCCTGGATGGGCGGGCCCGCCCATGACGCCGGGTCTGCGTGTGTGTACGACTGTAAATTGTGGATAAGGGTAAATTGCCCGATTTGTTCTATTATGTCAAAATGACAGACAGATTACAGATTATTTTCGTCATTATTTAAAAAGAAATATTGGGTTAACGATGCTGGTGACAGAATCTGACGGGTCACCAAACATCTTCACCACTACATGATACTACGCCTCGTTCTGATGAGAGTCGCCTGGCAATCATCAAACCAGGGGTCTTATATTTCATTATGTGTTTGTTTTTATTAACCCTGTAATTTACGAGAATGGCCGATGTTAGCCTTAACTCACGTTTACGTTGTAATACATGTAATTTAGTGTTATCTTACATGCAAACTTTCCATAATCAACAGGTTGGGAAAGATTTGATGCGGTAACATTAAAAAAAAAAAAAATGACAACACACATACACACACATTAAGTTGGCATCTACTTATATATCGTGTATCTAACCACAAACTTACCTCAAAACTAGCGTCCATTAAAGTTGTAGCCCTGGATGTATAAAGTCACAGTTGTACCGCAAAAAGTTATTCTCCATGGGGAAGAATCGAAAAGCATCACCAAAGATGTTTTATTGAAAAGGAGATGAAGATGTTAAACCTGTGTTCAGAACCGTCTCTGGTTTTCAGTCTTCCAGTCTATGGGAAATTGTGCTGACCATGACTGAAATGGGCCATTGGGCTGAGTACTTTTACCTGTTCTACTTTCAGTACATTGTTATGCTAATACTTTTGTACTTAAACCTAAGGTTACATTTTGAATGCAGGACTTTTGGTTGTAATTAAGTTTTAAAGACCATAGTATGGTACTTTTACTAAAGTAAAGGATATGAGTACTTCTTCCAACACTGCCATCTCCGTAGCATAAGGCTACAGTGTCACTGCCAATTTAAATGAGCTGATGAGAACTGTTTCTGTTGGCTTGTGACAATTTACATTACTGATTCCCCTTATGTCCAATTCAGAGGTCATTTAAGACTTAAAACATTGTTTTTCTTTTGCACTTTTCCTTACACAGTTATGAAGGTACGATAGGAAATTGGAAACAGCTAAACTCCCCTCTCATCTCATGCTAGAAAGCTAAAGAGGTCAAGTTTCTGTCGAGGTGATAACATGACCATGGACACCAGTAAGGAAATATATGCACAAAAGGGTTACATTAAAGAAAATGGAACATCGTCCTTCACCAAGGTCACCTAATGAGAAAAAAGGATGCTTGAGCTATAAAAAGGCTAATACAACCGTTGTTCAACAGTTTTAACAGATTTATTTCTACACGATGAGACTAAGAGGCTGTGGGAAGTTGAATCCATGTGTGGACAAGAGTATGGAAACAGACCTCCTCACCAACATTTTATTCTTACAGTACGTGCAGTTAAAAAACACTCGTCAAGAATATACACTGCAGACAATATGATTTTGGTGAATAGAGTTTTTTCTTAAAAGAATGAAAACACGAGTCAACAGTGGAAAGTACTTGATCCCTTGGATAAGAAAAGTTCCCACCATTATCAGTGATGCCCTTCTTCAGGGTCACATACCTCTTACAATCACAATAAGTCAAAGGCAGTGGCGAGCCGTGAGCTTTATACCTAGGCCCTCTGACCCCCACCCCTTCCCTCGAAAAAAAGGAAAAAAAAGAGTTATTACGTCACAGCGTATGCTTCAGCGGAATATCAAAACAACGGCCCAGGGTGCAAAACGCATCAATGACAGCGACCCTCTACCACACAAAACAACACCTGTGAACCCAATTTGTGTTCTTTGACATTGAAAATGATATTGCATTGTGTTTGTTACTTTCGTTACAGTTGTATGTCTTAAGTGTAATTTGGCATGATTTTATTTTGAAGGCGAGTTCACGCTGTTGACAGGAAGTTGTTGTTGCTATGGAAACAAGAAAAGTTTTACAGCGGGCGGAACTTGTCATAAAGTCCGCGATAATGAAACCCACCCATTTAGAGGGAAGATATGATTGGTCAATTGTACTGTCATTTGACATTACTCTCTCGTTCAGTTACTATAGCGGGCCCTCTGTGAATCGTAGAGAGGGCCAGGCGAGCTTCTTTCATGTAACCCTTCACATTCAAACAGAGACCGAACAGGCAGATTCGAAGGATTTATTTCTTTGGAAATGTTATTTTATTAAATCAAGTTTTTTTTCGGTAAAACTAATGAAAAATATAACAAAAATAATATAAAAAAAAAATATATTTTTAAAAAATATATTTTTTTTTAATGTTTTTAAATATTATTTTTTGGAATATCTTAGGCCCTCACAGAGGGCCTAGAGGGCCCTGACGGCTCGCCACTGGTCAAAGGTGATGGTGGTTTGAGCCTGAAGTGCAGGACCGGAATAATCTCACAACCCACAAACCTCCCAGGATGCATTGTGTATGCACCTTGTATTACCAATCAGGTCAGCTGAAAAACTACGTTTGAGGTGTGATGTTAGTTTGGGTTATTTGAATTCAACACAAATGTATGAGTGAAAATAATATATATAAAAAACTAGACGTACACAGGAGAGAAAATATTGGGCCAATTAGTTTAAAATGTAGTAACTGTGAAAACTTATTTGTATAAACGCAATTCCAGGAAGTCAGTGCAGCCCAGCTAAGAAATAGTTCCAGACAATTTCCGTCTGTAAAACCACCACTATTTTTCTTTACTTCCAATTTAATCCTAATAAAACAAATGAGATATAAAAGGTTAATTAGGTGCTTGCAGGCAGATTTAGTTACCTATGGACAAGGGTTGGCCAGGGTTTTTTCTGGAAAAATATACTGTAGAATGAGGGCAATACTGTGGCGCTGATCTTGTATGTAAGATATATATATTCTCGCAAGAACATGACGCCCATATACAAGATGGCGCAGAGGACGTATACAACAACGCAACGTCGGAGCTCCGTAAAAACAAAGCTGACATCACTTTAACATTTTAGGGGGAACATCTGCATTTTGATATGAGGGCGCATGCTGAAAGTAAGTGGGCGCAGCGCCCCTGTTACCCAGTTTAGACAAAGCCCATAGGCTATCTTTACTCCCCTGCTTTCAGTCTTTTATGCTAAGCTAAGTTAACCAGCTGTTGGCATTAGCTATATTTTTTACAGAGTGGCTTTAAAGTGGTGCCGATTTTTTCATCTAACAATCAGAAAGAAAATTATACTTTGCTTAGCAGGGTATAAAGACGTTGTTTGTTATCCATCCTTCAAGGACAGTGAATGTTTCTTCTGAAGAGTTATCTCCGAGTGCAGAACTGAGGAATAATTTCTATCAAAAAGTTGTTTTTCAACAGTTGAGTAACTTCTTGCATTTAAATAACTGTTTCGATGTGTTCCAATCAGGCTTTCGTCCAAACCACAGCACTGAGACTGCTCTTGTAAAGGTCTTCAATGACATCCACTTAAACACAGACAGTGGCAGAACTTCAGTGTTAGTATTATTAGATCTCAGTGCTGCGTTTGACACTGTTGACCACAACATATTACTAGACCGACTAGAAAACTGGGTGTGACTTTAGGCAACAGTTCTAAATTGGGTTGAATCCTACTTAAAGGACAGAAAAAACTTTGTTTCTATAGGTAAATACACATCTGAGTTGACAAATATGACATGTGGGGTACCTCAAGGCTCCATCTTGGGGCCTCTTCTCTTTAACATCAACATGCTACCACTGGCTCAGATAATGAAAAACAACAAAATAAGTTACCATAGCTATGCGGATGACACCCTCATTTACATAACCATTTCACCAGGAGACTATTCTCCAATTCAAACACTGAGTAAGTGCATTGAACAAATCAATGACTGGATGTGTCAGAACTTTCTTCAATTAAACAAAGATAAAACTGAGGAAATGGTTTTTGGAGCCAAGGCAGAACTTATAAAAGTTAGCACTGAGCTTCAGTCTGCAATGTTCAAAACAACAGATAAAGCCAGAAATCTAGGTGTAGTCATGGACTCTGACCTGAGTTTCAACAGTCACATTAAAATAATTACTAAATCAGCCTACTATCACCTAAAGAACATATCTAGGATTAAAAGACTAATGTCACAGCAGGATTTGGAAAAACCTGTCCATGCTTTTATCTTCAGTAGACTCGACTACTTTAATGGTGTCTTTACAGGTCTCACTAAAAAATCTATTAGAAAGCTGCAGCTGATTCAGAACGCCGCTGCTCGAGTCCTCACTAACACTAAGAAAGTGGATCACATCACTCCTGTTCTGAAGTCTTTACACTGGCTTCCTGTCTGTCAAATAATTGATTTCAAAATACTACTGCTGGTTTATAAAGCATTGAATGGTTTAGGCCCAAAATACATTTCTGACCTCCTGCTAAATGATGAACCATCCAGAACTCTCAGGTCTTCAGGGACTGGTCAGCTTTCTGTCCCCAGAGTCAGAACTAAACATGGAGAAGTTATTATGCTCCAAATATCTGGAACAAACTACCAGAAACCTGCAGGTCCGCTGCAACTCTTACTAATTTTAAATCCAGGCTGAAGACTTTTCTTTGTGCCGCTGCTTTTAATTGAACTATTCATATCTTAAACTGCACTGTAACTTTTATCCATGTATTTTTTCTTTTTATCTCACACTGCACTGTAACTTTTATTAATGTATCTTTGCTTTTAAATGAGTGTTTTTAAATGTCATTTCATAATATGTTTCTTAATGCTCTTAATGTCTTTCATTTTTGTAAAGCACTTTGAATTGCCTTGTGTTGAAATGTGCTATATAAATAGCCTTGCCTTGCCTTGCCTTGCCTTGCCTTGCCTTGCCTTGCCTTGCCTTGCCTTGCCTTGCCTTGCCTTGCCTTGCTTTGTCATGTTATGTTCTCGTTAAAATGTCACATAATTGTACTCATTCTGTACAATAACTGTGTTTACGACGGGTCTAAGACATTTTAGTTTTGTAAAAGAGAGCGCGCTCTATACAAATTGTATTACTATCCACAAATAATGACACACCAACACCTTTTGGAGGCATTTTACATTTACATATTGTGCCTTGCCAAGTAAAAGCCAATGCCTAGTTGCATGGCCATTTTTACTGTATCCTTTGACAGCCACAATAAATAGCCCAATAGGTGCTGCTTTTTTTTTCTCTGAATGTAATGTTGAAAACATACAGGTCACACACCAAAGCACAGCCTCACTTGGACAGTGTTTAGTCTGACAGGGGTCTGAATAAAAGCTCCCATTTTAAGCTCCCTGACAAGATAAAGTCAGTAATGTGTTTTCTGTGTTGGCCCAGAGGGCAGCGTTTGTAAAGATAACTCTCCCTATGACTGTTCAGCTCCGTTGGTTACATTCAGATATGTCAATATCCTGTGACGCCATAAAGTGTCCATAAGGATAGAAGTGAGGGACATCTGTGACATGTTATGGATAAAGGTAAGCTCAAAGCGAGGCCTGTTTGCATTCAGGATGTGCTGCATGCCTCCTGTCACAGCACAGTGGCTGCTGAAGGGCGACTTCCATCAAGGACGAGCAATACAATGACCACTTTATCTGGCAACAATTTCCAGTATCTTTTGTTGGCTCTCAGGAAACTAAAGAGTGGTACATTCACTTCATAAACGTCAGCTTGGATAAATGTATCACATCTACAGGACAATGTGGGAGGTATTAGAAAAACAACAAACCTTATCATGTCAGACTTCATCCCAGCAATATTTTTCCCATCCTTTTAGCACAGCTCAATAAGTATGGACAGATGAGCTGGAGGGCCTGAAGCCAGACACTTGTTCAGGCATCAAAGCAAATTTGTTTAGAATTTCATGGTCTAGTCCTTTGAGTTTTTTTTAGCGAGCAATTGATACCGTCAAAGATAAGTAAGTAAGTAAGTAAAACTTTATTTATATAGCACCCTTTAAGTGCTTTACATACAGTACACAATACACAATACAAAATACAACTATGAAATGTAGAATAAAAGGCATAAAACACAGCAAGTAAAATATAGGATAAAACACCAATGAAAAACAGCTACAAACTCACCTCCTCCGACGCCCCAAAAGCCTGTCGGAAAAGGTGAGTCTTTAGCTGCCCCTTAAAAATCTCTACTGAGACAGAGGCTCTCAGTTTCTGGGGGAGTGTATTCCAAAGCCTTGGGGCCACCGCCTCAAAGGCACGGTCCCCCTTAGTTTTTAGCCTGGTTCGGGGCACCCTTAAGAGGCCTTGCTCGAAGGACCTCAGGGCCCGGGTTGTCCTGTGAGGGTGGATAAGGTCGTTAATGTAGGCTGGGGCTATAGACAGCTCTATATGTATAAACCAATACCTTAAATTGGGTTCTGAGATGGACAGGGAGCCAGTGCAGGGCACAAAGGATCGGAGTGATGTGGCATGTTTTTTTTGGACCGAGTGAGTAATCTGGCTGCAGCGTTTTGGACCTGTTGTAGCCGGTTTATTGATGTTTTGTTGAGGCAGGAGAACAGAGCATTACAGTAATCAAGCCGGGATGAAATAGATGCATGGATAGCCATCTCCAGTTCTTTATTGGATAGAAACCCCCTGAGCTTGGCAATGTTCCTGAGGTGGAAAAAACAGGTGACAAAAGATGCTCCATAACAGTGAGTATACTCTTCATTAGTGATCACGTTCTGATATATTAATCTTTTATTTTGCATACTTAAGCTAACAGACTATTTAGCATTACCAAATGTTGTTAGGTATTGCATTGACAAACGTTAGATCAAAGTTTAGATACGGTTTTTGACTCACATCTTTCCAGACTTCGCTAAAGTTGGTTGCTGAGACAAACAACTCAGAAAAACTCAAACTAAGTTTTCTCCTTGATTTATCTGTCTGAAAATGGCCATCTTATCTTCAGAATGTTTAAGCCTGTTCAAAATGGGTCCAATTTCAAGTTTGGTGACTATGGGAAGATAGTTGGTCGTAATAATAATAACACAAATATTCAGGACTGTCGCATAACCAACGTTACACCAAAACAGGAAATAGACTCGCTACTTTCTTAACTGTATCTGATAGGTCTGTAGTTGTTAGAGCAGCATCAAGCTTGAACTGGCAAGGGAGTGATCCCTCACTGGCTCCCCATCAACAATCTCTCTAAAACAGTACCATAGCCAAGTTATCACTAACAGGGATCAAACCCAAGTCTCTGCAGTGTTGCAATATGTTTTCGGACGCATAAAATATTAAAGGATAAGTCAACTTTCTAGCCTTCAACTGCATTTCTCCAAATCTAAAAAAAATGATTTCAGGCTGGATGGAAATGTCAAGTTTTAGTGCTGCCTCTAAAAAAGGATCCCTAGGGCCAGCCACTGCAGAGTTGAATAAACCTTTTTGATAAGTAACACTTACTTACTCCCCATGCTTTTATGTTCAACAAACACATTGTTTTCCAATATGGCTGTCTGAATAAACCTGTATTCAGCGTCTGTCTGAAACACTCTTTGTTCAAGTCAATTTCAGTTTACTCTGATTGGCTTGCAAGAAAAATATGGCTGACCTTTGCAAAGTGGTTCTCAAACCGTTGGTCAGGATACTTAGATCGTGGGCGGTATATTGTAATTCAGCCTGCATGTGACACAGGAAAGAGAGCCAGAATATATTGTTTAATCGCATGTTTTGACAGAGGAGCCCACAGACAAAACTGGGTTGTCTTGTTTCACAGTTTGTGGATTGGTACTCGAGCCACAATCACTGAAAACCAGAGTTTATTAATGATATAAGAAATTGCAGTTGAGACATTTACAAATCATGGATGTATAAAGAGAACTGGTAACAGCGTTGGAGGCTGGACCCGTTCATTCATATGAATGTCAGTCAATTTTCAGGCACAATGATGTCACGGACTGACACATACAGTAAGTCACATAAGCAGTACGACCTTTTTGCAAATATGAAAATGTATTTCAACGTCCGACACACGTCTTATGGGCTTGGAAACAATGAACAACTTGAAAGAAAAAAATAAACTAATATTGTATCTTTTCTGAGTTAGTATTGGTCCCATTATAATGATGAATTTGCCTCATGATTGAAAATATTTCAACTGTAGAGAAGACTGAAAAGGATAATGGATTTGCTTTCACAATTTTCTTTGTATTGTATCCCTTATGCCTTGAAGGCTGATACACGCTCACAGACTGCACTCTCTGCACCAACATGGCAGCATTACTAGTATGTTTGACATTGGGGGACTGCGGATGTTTCTGCAGCGATAGCCTCCAAAGGCATCCCAGTTCAACAATGGCATTTCAGGACAAAGACTTTTTTCTTGCTAGGTGACTTCAGGGAATGATGTGATAGACAGATACCTTTTCAATTTCGTGGCGTAGAAACTTGCTGAAGTTTGGGGTTGTCTGATCGCTGTGGAGTTCAAAGGATTGGGGAACAGCAATCAAACATACCCAGGGGCTGCCATTTTGGATATCTGGGTTAATAGTGGAGAAAAACATCTAACTCCAAAGCAGAAAATCCCCAGCTAAGCTTTAACAGTGCTCATTAGAACGAAATTCTCTATGAGAAACATGTCGCCAAGCAGGGAGTTTCCCCTCTTATCCTCTTTTTTACTCTGGGAAATATAAATGCAAAATGATTCCTTTCAACAAAGGTTCCCATCTGAACGCATTAAAGAGCGGAGGAAAGAGAGCATGCTGGCAGGTGCATATCCTGCTTCTACTTAAATGGGAATTCTGATGGCAGCAGAACATTTAGCCTAATGTTGGCGCATGTCCAAAGTTGGCTTTTGTACAAATACCTGGCTGTGCGGAGAGGCCTGGTCACAGGAGACGCTGCAGGTCTTAAGGTCTCCTGCACAGCCGTTGTCTTGCCTGCTTGTCTCTGTTCTCTGAGGCTGACATTCATGCAAATGGGTTTCAAAACTCTAGTCTCGCTTGTCTTCCTATGCTGCATTGTCCAGACTGTGGAAGCACAATGAGTGTCAGGGGAATCTGCTCACACATTCTTCCAAGATCAATGGAGCTACACTGGTACCATTGAATGGATGAGAATTATGAACTCCCTCGTGCAGAATTCATGTACTGTGAGATCAAGATGAGATTCAGAGCTGGCTCATGATGTCTCTCCTGATTTGCATACTGTATGTTCTAATAGGATTGCATCCACTCATCCTATCACTTTTGTCATTTCCCTTGACTCTCTGCCTTTCATTATCCTCTCCCACCATTCTCCATTATCTGCATTTTGTCAGTATACCGCTATTAGTGCAAAGCTGTAAATGTTTGAGGAAAGAAAAAGGCGATTTTATGTTAATGTGCTCCACGTAAGTCAAGTTTCCATAAACAAGTTGGCTAGAATGAATGGGACTGTCAGTGTCATTCATGTGCAAATACACATTACATTTGACTAAGTTCTTAGAGGCCTCTATTCACAGATGCAGTCTTGCAATGCTTTCTTTGTAGCATGATAAAGGGCTTGTGTTTAAGGATCTTTTTTCAGTCCTAACCTCCAAATTGGATTTTCACATTGCTCCATTGGTAGCTGCTGAGATGAAACAGAGTTTTGAATACATCCTATTGCTTTTCCACACAGCCAAAATTAAAATGCATATCTTATATTCTCACAGAGATCAGTTTGGTAAATGAGATGGCATATGTCCTATTCTGGGAGAAGAAAATGTGTTCCAGAACAAAAGATCTTGATGACGACACTCACACCATCAATACACGCCAGTTGTTGAGTCGAATGGGTTTCCATCTACGCCTTTGTATAGAGTCAAGAAACACAATTTAAACTGTGGTTAATAGAGTAATACCGGTTGCTTGAAAGCAAAGAAAGGTCATAAACATTTACATCTTAGAGGCAATTAAATACAGTTAAACTGTTATGTTTATTGACTCAATTGTAGCTGATGCTTTTTGGAAAAGGATAAATTGCATAACGCGTCAGAGTTTGTTAAGAAGACTATGCCATGACACTAAAAAAGTTTACCTGGAGTTTTAATGGTACTTTTTGGAAGCTGAATATCGCACTGTGAAATGATATTGATAACATTGTCTATGGTGACAGCGGGGCATGTAGATGCAGGGGCCAATGGCTCAAATGAACACCAATCAACATTTGAAAAATAAATTGTGTGCCCACATTTTAAAGACTTGGCTCTATCTTGGCTTTTCAGACAGAGAACAGGGTCTGTTGGGACCACAAGAGGCAGAATCTATATTTACATAATTTATGCTTGGTGCTCAAACGTAACATTTGGTCAACGATGTTTCCCTGATGTCGCATTTAAATGTAAAAAAATGGCATCCATCTATCTGCCCAGCAAGTTCACCACAGTTTATGTTGCGTGCTAATGGTATCAATTATGTTATTGTTCTCTTTTTTTTCCCTCTGGAGCATAAATGGAAATAGGCTATAACAATAAATGATCCTTACTTGAAATTCAGACAGAAAAATGTTAATCAATTTGTCCTATGAGTTTATGCTTCGTCAGTCAAATGATCCAAAAAGAGAATTTTACATGAACAACTGGAAAACTTGACAGTTTAAGGACGAGTGTGTAGGATTTAGAAACATCTAGCAGTGAGATAGCAGATGGAAACCAACTGAACACCCATAGGACCCGCTCTCTGAGGATATGAAGGGTTTTCTCTAAGCTAATGAAAACACAGATAATGTGATAATGTTCTAATGAAAACATGGTGATGAATGTATATAACATCTAAATCCCCCTGAATACTACAAACTGGCCCAATCTATGATGTCCCCATGTGCATTTGTGAATCCCACCTTGAAATGACCTTTTGCATATTTGATCTTGCAGCAGGTCTCCCTTGAAAAAGAGATCGTTGATCTCAATGGGATTCACCTGGTTAAATAAAGGTTTGAAATGAAATGAAAGAGAGGAAAATGAAAACAAATAGAGTCAGACACAGTTTTCAAAGTAAAAGATTTGAAGTACAGAAAGCAAAGCGCAGATGTTCGACTGTTTAATCTGACCTTATATCAACACTGTATTGGGTTTGCTGTCATTCTGAACATTTTCTTTTCAGAAGGCTTCAATATCCCATCATTTACAGTACGTTGCTCTAATTTTTATATACATTAGAAAGAAATAAGGGTAATACCTATGATTAATCAAAGCGTAGGAAATTGTACTTCGATTGTGTGGAGAATTAAGGATATCATCCATGAGACATTACATTACATGTCACTTGTTAGACGCTTTTATCCAAAGCGACTTACATACTCAATACTGTGGGCAATCCCCACAGGAGCAATTTGGGGTGAAGCGTCTCGCCCAGGGACACAACGACATGCTGACTGCAGTGGGGTTTGAACCTGTGACCCCCTGATCCCAACACCAACGCACAACCCACTGCACCACACGCCTCCCTCACATTATATCCTTAATTTGCCAGGCTTGCAAAACCTTAATTGGATCAGAACCCTGTCTGCAGCCCTTTAGTGGTTTTGTTATTAGTAGTGAGATATTGTGAAGGAGAAAGAGATTGATCTGCTCTACTGTATCAGGGGCACGTGGCAATCTTTCCAGCACATTACAAATAGACAGGACCTTTAAATTGTGTCTGACTGCTCACCAGAGACCAATCACTCTGAGCCGAGTCTGGAGTCGGCTGTAATGTGTGTGTGAAATGAGAAACATAACAGTAACGCTGCGCACAGTTTCCCTGATGAATGAGACCCTCCTTTAAACGTACGTTAAATGGGTTGGCGCTGATAGAACGGCAGGTTAACCCTTTCCTTTTCCGCAGCTTAACAGATCCCTCCTCTATGAATTTCTATGTACACATCTATTTGAACGCAAAACACCTCTGTAAAAGCTTGCAGGGACATCTGCATTTAGAGAATATGAATGTTCTTATGCTTTGGTTTACAATTAAAACTTAACAAAGCACTGTTGAGATATGTCATATTTGTATTGTACTTTTTTAAAAGAAGTTTTTTAAACAGTTTGTATAAAAGTTCAATTTATTTACTTTACTTAATTGTCCTTACTGTGTTCACGTATGCACCATTATACACCAAATCAGATTCCTTGTATGTGTTTGGCAACAAACCTGTTCCTGATTCGGATTCTGAAATGTCAGTCAAGGCGCAATAAAATCTTCATCTGTCCAATTTAAACAGGAAACACTATTAAAAACTGTTTATGTTATCTTAAAACTTAGATTTAGGGAATCTTTAGTGGCTACCAAACCACAAACTGTGAAATAATATACAAACCATTCAGCTTTTTGGACTCCCTCAATCAAAAACATGGGATTCAACAAGCCTTTCAGATTCGTCTCACCTTTCAAATTCACATGCAGACGCAATAATAGGGCTGTCCTCAACCAAAGGCAATTTGATATCAACAAAATGGAATTTCTCCACACAGAATCACACAAAAGCACCACTGAAAGATATGTGCTATTACGTTTCTTTGAAATAGGTTTTTCATGGTGAATTGATCAAATAAATCATAGTGACCAAGGCCAATGCAAAACAGCAAAGGGGCAGCCCTATACTCTTTAGAATTTCTCAGTTTTTCCACAAACAGCTAGAGAATAGAGAAGAGACAGGTGCTAGTAGAGCGTTTCAGGCGGAGGGTATACAGGTATATTCTAGTAGAAACCCAGAATGCTAGTACAAATCTGACAATTAGCATAATAGGTCTCATTTATTCTTGTCCAGTTTTTCATCTTGCAGTATGAAGTAGCAAAGCAGGTGTTGCATCTGCCTCAAGATGCAACACCTCGGAGAAACACTCAACGCTGCTGCAGGTTTCATACACCTCCCACTCATACTCATCTGTAGCACACGCAGCTATAAGGTCCTCAGGGGTTAGCATATGGCGCACATCATTTCTTCTGAGCCTCTGAATTGGCCCTAAACAAATCTCATCAATGCGTCAATATGGTCAAAGTGTTGCTACATATATACCGTATATATATAGGGCCCAACTGCATTTTAACTGTGGACGAATTGACAATACTAATGTTCTCCCATTGCCAGATTTGATTAATTAGAGCTGTATTGCAGGAAAAACCCAGTGGAGATTCAACATTTTTCCTATTATTCCCTTATTCAATAGTGGAAAGAAAAATGTGTAATGGCACTGGGAGTTACGAAGCAGAACTTTTCTTTCACTAGTGGTATTGCTCATTACGCTTACTTTGCAAAGTTTCACAAATGCCACAAAGTCCTGATGCCCTTGAAGTTCTATATTTAATCTAGAACATGCGTGGCTGCATGTGCAGTGATTCAGAAAAGGGTTTTTGTTCAGCTTGTCATCAAAGGCTTTCTCATTAAAAAATGTCTGACTTTGATGGTGTGGAGGTGGCACAAACCTAAAACAAAAGCTATAGGGCTAAAAATAAAGACCTGCTTGGAGACCACAATCACTCTGGAATTTTAAAGTTGTCAGTCAGATATCAGAGTAAGAATAAGATGTTACCTAACAGCAGGTGTGGGTAATTACCATTGTTTGTTGCCTTGTGTCAGAGAGAATCAATGCTATATTTGCACACTCAGTCTTTAATAACAACAATAAAATGCTTTGCAAAATCTGTGTAACCTTTCTTCACTTGATCTTAGGATGTGAGCAATTTCTTAGATTTATTTGGGGGGAGGACGCATGCCATAGAGCAGGTGTTACCTGACAACCTGATGCTAGGATATTTAATTATCTTCCCCAGAATTCTCCAGTTAATGTGTCAGACTGTTCCGTTCCTTTGAACCTTCAACGGTGTCAAAGTGTCACAATAAATACACCCACCTACTCACACTTATAAAGGAGTAGAAGGATTCAATCATGAGAGTCTAGCAAGCAAGAGAGAAGAGAAAAGAGAGGCAGGGAAAATAAGAGATCCAACAAAATCATGCAGACAGCCTGCCATCTATTGGACGAATCAAACCGTGCACTTCAGTGTTTAATTTCCATTTTGCTGTCGTGCTGTATTTCAACACTAGGTGGCAGTGCACTACACAAAATGCCTCATTAATCATTTTGTCCATTATGGTAATTTTGAGGTGGTAGCATTCCTCAAAGGGCAGAACATAATGATAAAATGATAAATACCAGAAGGAAGCCAGAGTTGAAAAAAACTCTGGTTCTTATCTCCAGGCACATTGGTATAATAAATAAGTCATTAATTTCCTCCTTAAACAATACTCTTACTCGTACAAAATGTATTACCTGACAACGAGAATTTTCTTTCTCTTTTCATTTTTATTCAAAGAACATTGAGTTGTTTTAACTTCTGTATATATACATTACCTTGCCGTGAATATGTGGATACATTCACAAATGTAGATAATCTTGATAAAATGTTTGGTTGGAATAAAGAATAGAGAGCCAAGGAATTAAATTGTATCATGATTGCCATCCTCATTATTAGCAACCCCAGGGGATGTATACACTGTTACAGTCTGGTAGATGAAATGCTGTCAGGTGCAGAGAGTTGCCTAGCAATAATTAAACATTAGATTGCTTAAACTGCCAGCATATGTTCCAGTGGCAACAATATATCCCCTGAGATTGCAACAGACATTGTGCTGCGTTTATTAGAATATTTCCCCTCTGGGTGTCTATGTGAGCCAATGACTAGACTAAACAAACAGTTGGAATCAAAGGTGAGCAATGCGTCAAAAGCAATTTGTTCAATAACCAAGAATGATGTGTTGCTATTACATCAGACAACTGATTGTGCAAAACACAGGCACACTTGACAAAAGGAGAAAGTGCATTTTATTTCGCCCAGTCAGTTTAAACAGGCTGTCGCACACGTTACCCAACCCTGCTGAGCGTGTCTAGTCAAGTCAGCATTTGAGTCCTTAGTCACAGTTACAGTCATTAGATTTCATAACACCTGCATCATGAGAACAGTGACTGAATCAAATACCAGGTGCCATTATGTGATTAGAGAATGATGACGAATCATTAATATGTTGAGTAACTACCAAATGAGGGCCACGTATACGTTTACAGTAAAATTTTGCAATTCAATAGTTTGTTGCAAAAGTCACACAAAAACATATCAACGTGTTTATTGCGTATAGGTATTGTACCACCTTCAGTCAAGTTCCGTTTAGTTTTATACACCAACACGTTGTAAGACATAATGGAGGTCTAAGGGAAATTGGTCACCCTGAAGACTAAAAAGAGGTACCCAGACCCTAAAAACAAAGTATTTAAAATGTATTTTTACTAACACACATTGTCTATATTTGAAAAAGTACACATAAAAAGTAATATTTACATACTACAAACAACTATATTTAACCAAATCCTCAATATCCTAATTGTTACATTTATTCCATCAGTCTAAAATGAGTATTTTGTTGTTGTACACAACGGGATCAACCTCTGATGTTAAATAGTTAAAACGCATAAATAAAATAAGATAAGATAAGATGTACTTTATTGATCCCAATTTGGGAAATGTCTGCGTTACAGCATCATAAAAACAAGGCATTGCACATAGGAGAAATAAGAGTAGACAAATTGAGAAATATGACTAATGACAGCTTAATTTGAATATATTTTAAATTGGAGAAACGAGTTTAAAGTCCCCAGCCGGTATGAATATTCATGGTTTAATTTTATTTTTTACCAGCTATTGCTACTTTTATCTGTTTTAAAAAAAACACACAGATAAAGTGTAATCAATCTTATTGTATATCCCTGAATCTCTGAAACCCACACATAGGATTGTACATTTAGATTTAGATTTGTTACCCTTTAAAGATGCTTTTTCATTGAATATGTTTGTTTTTACAGCATTTTTACAATGCTTTATAAGGCTTACCTCTCCAAAAAGAAAGCTGACTAGCAATGAGCATTACACTTTAATTCATTTAAAACTAAATGCTGCATACATGAGCAATGAATCAACAAATCAATCATTGAACATATGAAATTTGAATTATTTCATTTGAATTGAAACACCCTTTTGTGTGCTAGAACTTTTTTGTCTCAAAACGTTTGACATGTTGTTGCATGTTTGAGGTAATTAACTAAGCTGGATACAAAATGATTCTCACTTTAAGAAGACAGTTGTGTACCTAAGTTATTACAGGTTTACATTGCTGTGTCTGTGGAAGCAATGTAATCTCTCTGATATTATTATACGTATTCCCATTCTTCTTTATTAACAATTGAAAGAGCCTAACTGAACTTGTGGAGATGAACAAGGCTGTACATTCGTATCACATCGACGACGTTTTCCTTCAACTCTACTGTCTCATAGCTACGCAGCATGTCTGTCTTTTAATTGTTTTATTATTTTTGTTATTATTTATAGTCTTTGTGTATACTGGATATTGTTATGACATGTAAAGTAGGTATGTCAATATGTTTTGAGCGCTGGTTGATAGTAAAATATGTCCCACCCTAGAAGCAGGGACGTGCTGCCCCCGATCAGGAGTGACATGCCCCGCCTATCAGCATCTCCAGTCAGTGTAGCGGCGCTGGGAGTCTGGAGGAGCAGGAGCAGGCAGCACAGAGTTCAGCGGCTCCCGCTTTCGTACGACACTTAGCTAGAGCTGCTCCACAGGCAGTGGAGGTGATGATGGCGGCGGCTGTAGAGAGAGGAGGCGTCCGGGCCGCTTTCCTGAACCCGAGCAGCGGCGGCGGCGGTGGACCAGCACCGACAACCCTCCCGACTGGAGCGTTAGCCGGGGCTGTGGTCCTGGGCTCGGGATCCAGCAGCATGCCTGTACCCATGAACCTCTTTGCGACCTGGGAGGTAGACCGATCATCCCCAAGCTGCGTTCCAAGGTAACGTTAACATTGTTGTGTTAGCGTAAAATACCACAAGCCATACTATTTACAAATCACCTTATATTTGTAATAAATATGGGGCTAACGTTAGACAAACAACGCCCTCATTGACTGTAACGTTAGAGAGACGCGCTGCCACACATTTCCAAAACAGTGTTGGACTGGCTTACTAGCAAGCTAACTAGCAAGGTGGCTAATGCTAAAGCTACCCAGCAAATAGCACTGCTGTCCGAGTTCTTCTCATGTTTCTTGCTAAAAAGCATTGTATTCAAAATATTGTTTTCAAGAAGGAAACAGTCTGTTAAAATAACCCATGCTTACGTGTTTAATGTACATGCATATTTAATACATGGTTTCCAAGTGTGTAATTGTTTTCTTAACAGTTGTATACAATTGTATGCCGACCGTTATGATAACTAGCTAGCGTTTGCAAAAGTTTAGCCAACTAGTTTATCGGTTAGAGCTGTTGTTGCTGTTTATCTTCGCTTTGTGGCTACATTGTTAAATAGAACATTTCCCTTTGTCCATGCAGGCCTGTGCTTGAACTGATTTACGGAATGCATGCCACCTAATAGCAACATAACTATCTATAAATACAGTGACATGAATGCCGTTCCTCTCACAACTAGCAGACGTCGTTTTCATCCTAAGCACCGTGTGGCATCAACTGTCTGGACAAACAAGCAGTTGCACAGCCACTTGGCTATTTGAAATCCACATGATATTCCCCTTTATGTACTGTGGCCTGTTTTATGCTTATGTTCAGATATCACCTTGTATTTCAGCGTTGGCTAACTAGTCACACACAGCCATAACACATACATACAACCACTCAAAGTGTTGACACAGCAGCTGACACAAGGAGAGTAAACTGTTTAGATTATCACTTCTTTATGCAGATGCACTTGAAGTGAGCCATTAATTTCAGTATAGCTGTTCAGCAATACTCAGCTGCATCAGTATTCATCGTCAGTGAGCAGGCACTGCTGCCACCTGACCAGAACCCTCTCGGGAGCTGTGGGCACATTAATCAGCTTTGACCTAGATATGCTCCACTCATTGGGAGAGAAGTGGGCCTGAAAGGGGAGGGTTTTCTCCACAGTCGATGTGCGTGCGTTTGCCTGCTCTGCTGCCACTTTAGTGTATGCAAGAGAATGTCATACTGTATGGAATGATAGCATGCACAAAACATGGATCATTTACAGTAATAGAGGTCTTTAAAATCACAGTTTGATTATTATTCAATCTTTAGCAACTCAGCTGATTTGAACCCAATGGAGTGTTTGAAGTGACAGCATTGCTTTTTTATTTGACATAACTACCACTTGCTAGTCCCTTTTAGCATATATGATTTTATTATTGCTGCATGTAAGATGCGGGAAGGATAGGTATATTTTGTGACATAAATCTAACATGTTCCTTTGACAAAAATTATAGACTATGGATGTCTGTCTTAAAAAAAATCATTTTTCCTGGACACAAATAGAAAGCCACTAGCAACTACAATTGAAGTGAGCATGCTTCTGGTAACTGTATCCATTAAATGTTAAGACTACTGGCTAGCAGAGAAAGCAGGAAAAATGTTGGCGCACTTATAGAGCGTGCCATACATGGCGTATTGGTTTCCCACATTGCTTCCCTTTACACTTTGCTTCCTCTCTACAGTGGATTGAAAACAAGATGCAGTATTAAAGATGAATAAGGATGAGAATAGCAATGGATTATTCATGAGGCACAGAGAGTAAAGTCACCAGTCTTTGTTCAGCAAAAGACTGCAGTAGCTGCCTGGCATAAGTCTTTGTTGATATCTTGGTTGATTTCTCAGATCTGATATGTAATGGAGTAAAGTGGTATGACACAAGAGTTTATTTAGGTAAGAAACATCTCCGTTTGTAAGGTTTTTTTCTGACAGTGTCTTAGATTCGCAGTGCTCACAGCAGTTTGCTAAGTAGTTTGCCAAGCCTGTTTCTGCCTTCTTTGTTTTTAGACCACTTATCCTAGACTAGTGTGAAAGGTCTTGCATGGAGCCCAACCCAAGGCCTGTTTTGGGGTTTCTGCCTTGGCATGCATTCAGGGGTTGGGCCATTTTGTGTGCAGCTGTTTGCTCCTCTGCTAGCCTTTAGCAAATGTTGGAGTCCAGCTACTGTAAGTGGCACAGTTTCAAATGAGGGCATGGTGCTGTTAGCAATCAACTGTTTTTTATATTATTGTGGTACTCTAAAACATCTAACACAGCTGTTGTTAATGTGACTCTGCATTTTAAAATCGATCCTCCAAAGCCCTGAAGCAAGAGAAGGTTGGCTTAGAGGAAAATGTTTTATTCACAAAGGAAAAAATGTTGTCAGCACTCGTTGCTCCTTTCAGCATGAGATCTGGATCCCTTACAGTTCTGCTTTTAAAAACTATGGCACAACAATGTTGTAACTTTTTTTCTTTTTCATTATTTTCATTATTTACATTCATAGAAATACTTTTTCTTTTTGCACTTGCTATTAGCCATTGCTTTTGCTTTTGCTTGTATCAAAATGAAACAATAAAATGGCAGATACATTTTATTTGCTGTGTGTGATATAGTGTTAGACTCGATTTTACCCGCCAAGTGTTAATGGAAGCTCCTTTCTTTAAAAGGCATATTGGAACTATTGGACATGCATTGTTTTTAATTCCAGCACTGCCATGCCTGACGGAGTTGTTTCTTGTTTTAACCCTCTGGTTTACCCTTAGACCAAATGAGTTGTCAATGAATGCTGAGTAACCAAAGCAAAAGCTAAAAAGCAAACATCTTGGTGTTTTGAGCTGCTTTCAAATAAATCCTAATGAGCCACATATCTATGGCAAGGCAGGCATTTGTTGAGGGAACCATGTGGTATTTGCAGGAATGACACTAATGCAGAGGTCAAGCTGGTGCTATGTTTATCTAACAAATAATAATGTGTAGCAGCATGCAATGGTTGGCTTCTTACCAAGTTCAAAGATTTTATTTTTTACGACTTGTCAAAAGTGTTGACCTTTAACCTCATCACTTACATGACGGGAGCAACCAAGCAATTTTGTCTTGTTTACGTCACCAGGCTTCCAAAATGGTAGGGAAGGTGTTTTGGTTGCAGATTTAAAAGCTTTCAAATGCACTGAATTAAAACAGTTTTAAAGCACTGGAAATATTGTTGCACAGAGTTGTATCTACGCAGTATTTGTATGTGTCTGTCTGGTGTTCAGAGAGGTGAAGATATCTCTAAGGATTTCTCCCACGCTGCAAAATCAACCACATCTTTCCGCATTTTCCTTCTCTGGTGTTTATCTTGAGTGCACAGAGCATCCTTCTTTCTGTCCCTTTGATTCATGTGAGTCCTGAGATGACACAGCTGTATCTGGAGAGTAATTGAGTATACTCTGCAGGCTCTGGTCAGATGTTTGTTTCTTCTGCCCCAATTCTGTATATTGGATTCAAATTGACGTGTGCTGTGTATGTCAGCAGATAAGTCAGAAAAAAAAGAAAAAAAACTCGGGCAACGACTGGAGCAACATTGCTGCGTCGTCTTTGTTCTAGGTCAGTGAATATGAAGCCATCAGCCCTAAGTCTTTACATATACCTTATGTTGTCGTGCACACAGCTACTTATTATATACCCAGAAGGTTGAATTGTTTGCATGCAATCTCTAGTATCATCCCTGGCCTCAATCTCCTTGATTTAGTATCTAATTCTCTGTATGGTCACTTTTAAACCTAAAATGAAACCATTGAATCAGGATAGAAATAAAGTAGGCTTGTCGGTCAATTAAGAAGAGCTTACTTTCCTCGTATACCTCCTTGCTAACCCTTCCATCTCAAGGCTTGTATATTGTTTCTCCCAGCAGGGGTGCTGCAATAATCTGATTTCATAACAGGAAAAGAAGAGCCAGTAATCTGATGCCGCACACAGACACTGGCTGCTTAATCCTCTGCTTCCTTTTGCAATCATAAACAAGGCCCCACATCAGCCTTCTCCTGTGCCCTTCAAAACTGTGACACAGCAGCACTCTGTCTGACTGCGTCATGTTTACAATGTTTTGGGTTGGCTGATTGGTTTTATTTTCCTCTCTTCCTATTGGACATTACCAAAGACCAATATAATAGCAGTATCTCCTTTATGTGATCCAAAGCTTCTGTTCAAAAGTGTCTCTGTGTTTGGTTGGACAATATGACAGCATCATGTTCTGTTGACCAATGGCAATAATCATGGCATTAACTCCCCTCATGGAGCACAGTGCAAAGGATTGGTCAGCAGGCTCATGGAGAACAAGGATGCGAGATGCTTGGTAGCTTGACATTTCAACAGATTTAAAAATACATCTTAATTCTGATATTAAATGAGTAAAAAGAAAAATGTAACACAAGGCTCAACCCAAGCCTACAGTCTTTGTTCGGCCACTTTCCAGTATTGACATCAGTGTTTCCCCTACCATTGTCTTGGAGGGGCGCTGCGCCCCGCCAACGGAGCCCCGCGCCCCCCCTGAAATTCAAGGTGTTTAAAAAAAAAAAAAAAATAATAATATATATTTTTTTAATAATCTTTTTTTATTTTTTTATATAAATATAGCACCAAATTGCAACTAATCTATATCTGCTGTCACTTTTCACATTGAACATGTGCTTTTTTATTAAATAAACTAAACACTTTCATTTTAAGTTGTGAGTCTAGTGTTTTTGACCCTAAGAAACACTGATGCATTAATCAATAACAATAATCCACAGCTCCTCTCTCTGCTCCAGAGGTTTTAAAAAATATATATCCCAATGACACCCCCCTCCCCCCCGCTCAGGCAGCACCCCCCCCAAAGCAGTAAACCTAGGGGAAACACTGGACATGGTACACCGAAAGTGTTACTGTGATCTCAAAGTTGAGACAGCCGCTCAGTCTCTAGCGCTGTGTCACATTTTGCTTATAATGTCTTGTTTTTTAACGCTGAATTGCATATTTTATGATTGGTTTTGGTACTAGAATAATCCAATTAGAACAATTTGATTGAAACATGATTCACTGTTCTACATTTTGCTGCTGATCTAAATCTCTCTTGCATTAAAGAGTTACCCTTACAGTTAATTTACATGACATAAATGCCCTAGAGTCTATAAAAGCGCTTGATATCAGGGTCTGGACTTTGGGAAGATACACATACCATGGATAAATGAAAATGCCCCACTGTAGATCATTTCACTTTATTGATACGTTTTTTTTGTTTTAGATACTTCTTTAAAAACATGAAATAGCTTTTGGAGTTATTAACTGGTGTGGATCCCGTTGGAGTTTGCTTCTCCTTGCATAAAATCAATTCTAACTCGGCTACATGCTGTTCACACACTCTGCTAACAGTAGACCAATCACCACCCTCGCTCCCCTCTTTTTCACGCTCACTCCCACTGCCTGAAATGTGTCAAAATTATCTTGGTTTCCTTCCCTGCCTTCCTGGAGGAGGAGGAATTTCCTTGGGAAACATTTCACATTCCTGGCGACTACAGATCTGCTGGGCTTGCTTTGCATTGCTTGCTTTGCATTGCTGTCAGCCCCCCCCCCCTTCTGTACTCTGGTGTTGACCAACAACCTGTTCTCTGGGAGGGAGGGGTGAATGTGGATTGCCCACCCGGTTGAAATGTTTTGCTGAAGTGGCTCTGCGCTTCACAGTGAACAGTGAATGTGCTGAATGCTCATGTTGAATTCCTCACAAACGGAAGAAAGGTTTGTTTCCCCCTGCCTGGACCTCCGAATTGGAGAAAGGCCAGATTTGTGTGTGGGTGGATACCAGGGTCTCTGCAAGTGAAGAGATCCAACATCCTGATCCAACAAGTGAGGCAAGGGAAACTGTCCTCTGACACTGGGAGGATCCTGTCAAAATAATCACTTTGGGGACAATGTCTCTCAACTCATTTCTCTCTTGTTCTTGCTTTACTTATTTCCCACCTCTCCCATTCAGGCATTTCCTGAGCTGTACGTGCCAGCAGCAACACAGAGGCCATTATTTCAGATATACAACTCTGCAGGGTGGATGAATGAGCGCACATCACACATAATTGAAAGACATGATACTTTTTTTTTAATGGCAGTGAGAGCTCTTGTTGCTGAATTATAGCTGAGTCTACTCTTGTTTACAAACACAGTAAGGAGTAGCTTACTAAATTATTCAAATGCAATGGTTAAAAAAACTAGTCCCAGGGTCTCACTGCTGCGCTCATAAACCCAATGGAAATGTTCCTCTTGTCTTGGCTAAATAATATCCTGAGAAAATAATCAACACTTGGCAGTCTGGGAGAGGACATGACAGTCCCCGGAGTGTCACCTCTCAAACAGCATTGAGCCTGAGGCCCTTCATTTGTCTAATCGCAGATTAAAGAGTGTGTACTGTCTGCAGTCCACTCTCTGCCTATGTTCTTAATAAGCCTGCACTACTATTGCGCAACTCGTCTCCTCTTCTGTGCTAAAACTCAAAGCGTTGTGATGGTTTTATGGACAGAAATTAGGACCCAGTTCTGGAAAATAACTAAATCCAATAGATATGTCACATATTTGGTCTAAGCCTGGGATTTAGGGCTTTGGGGATCCTTTTTTTGGTGAAGACTAGAGGGAAATGTTTTTCAGTCTGCCACGCTACGAAGGAACTTAAGAGTATAAAAACATATTTTGAATCTCAGCTGGGAACATCCTGTTATCATGCTGTTTGTCTCACACTGGTTAACTGTTGGATATTACTCATTCAATAGTGTCTTTTAAATATATTAGAAAGGGAAAATGTTTTTCTTCAATTTTTTCGATCTATTGCACATTCTCTCTTTTCTATCTCGCAGTGTGTACTGATTAAGGAATCATGTCTCTCTTCTTTTCAGTCAAGTTTCTTTTCAGAAGAAAACTGTCCATCTCCACAGCAGAACCTTTTTCACATTGTGGTGTGTTTGTTATTTGGCAGCACACTGTTAGCTTTGTCATTACTCTGGCCTAATTAGCTTCACCTAGAATAACTGCTGCATGGATACAGAGAAAAGCAACGGTCTGTGTACGGGAACTATGGAGAAACTGGAGCTGGGATGCATTCAGCATATTAATCATTTGGACATAGTAAACCACGGGCCATTTACCGGGAGGAGTGGTCCGAAAGCGCATGTTGGCTGCTATTGTTCTACTCAAGTAATAGTGCCAAAACGGTGTAATTGCATGCATCAGCCTTTGTCAGCAGCATTTTTTTGTTGACGTTGCAACAATAGAGGCACGTGGCAACACATTGCTTGTTTTTTAAGTTTCTCTCTTGGGAAGTATTTTAAGAACTAAAGCGGAATCAAATTGGCTGATGCTGACGGTATTGATTGCACAGTTCCCAGTTCACAGTGGCCCTTCATTATTCTTTCTAGAAGGGTTGTCTACATTGCAGAAAATAGTTGCGAGTCAGAGTACAGTCATGGAAGACCTGTTTGTCATATACAGTACAGCTAGAATCAATAGCAACACAAATCGTTTTTACTTTTCTTCTTAAAGCTATATTTTCTAATCATGATCCCTCATTCCAGTATCATGGGCAGTCACATTTGTACCATTCATCAACACCTTTATTTTGCTAGCAGATGAGTCTGCGTTGTCAGGTCGGTTTTTTTATAAAATATTTGATCAATAATGAGAGCAGGAAGTCGGATATGACCGCGGTGGCTTTACGAGTTAAAGGGCAGACTTAATCCTGTCGGGTGCTAATCAGGCGCACCATATGGCCGTATGAAATATGAATAGCAAAACTGCATTGAATCGTTAGATGAAATGTCAGCAAAGTGAAAATTAAACTCAAAGGCAACTGCTTTTTTTGCTCAGTCTCGCACCTTCTCACAGGGTAAAGGAGATAAGTAAAGTCTTACACTGGCTCAAAGATTATATTGAACTAGATTTAAGATGATATGTAATTCTGATGTGTATACAACTACCCAGGGTCCCCATGACAGGCTTTCCTCAACATAGTTTTCTTGCATTTTCATTCTTTTCTAATACACCCCATCCATCAAAGATGTTTTAAGATTAAATCCTTTTCAGCAATTTTATAAAGAGCTGACGGTGCTGTTTTGCAATGCTTTATATTTTCTACCAAGTATATGTTATGACTTAAATAATAATTGAAGTTATTCTGCTCAATATTCAAGCTAAACTTGTTTTATATTGAATCCATATCAAGCAACATATTTACATTGACGGGAAACTACCTTCCCATGAACAGTGCGGTTAGACTTTATAACCTTCTAAATAAATAGTCATGTTTCCTGTTGTAACACTGGTGCTTTTTTCAACACTTGCTTTATGTTCCAGGTGGATTTCCCAGGTCAGTATAGGCTAGACTGAGCGATTGTTTTAAACAAGGCTTTGCTCCTGAGCAGGCAAAGAAAGATTCCTGCCAGTCTGCCCATTCACCTTAATGGGATTTTAAAGCTCAGTCATAACCTTGTCAGAGGCTGTGACCCTGACAGGATTCCACTGCATTGTGTTTACTGGTTCCTGTAGATTCATTATGAAGTCACTGAATGCAGCATGCAGTACCCACAGTCAGATGTACTGTAGGCTATAGTAGTTAAACTGGTCATTGTTTTCTGCATGCTAGGGAGAAATCTTGTTTTGATGTACTGCAGCTGATCTTGTCATGGTGTCTCACTCTGGCTCTACTTTGCCTGTAAACATGCCGTGTCTGGCAACTACAAACATGGGCCTGCTGACCTCATCAGTTTGTGGTCAGGCCTGAACAAAAGACCTGTTTAGCTCTGCGAAAACTGTAACAAAGGATGACAGCCATGCACAGAGGTCCTGAAAATGATTATGAGATCACTGAGGTTGATGAATGTAGCACAGGGTCATTATTGGAATCGAATAGGCTGCAGAGTTGCGAAAGTAGCAAATAGTATTCTGATGAACCTCAGTGGGATCATGTGAATGTTAGAACACTCTGTTAATCTGCCTGTGCCAGTAGAACAAGGGGATTTATTCTAGAGCATGTGTTCAACTTGATGGAACATGTGGACAGGTTTACCCCATCCTTTCGTTTCCTGGTGTCATCAAACAGCAAGCTCTTTTTTTTAAATTTATTTCCTCATTCAAGCCTCGGTTTTTTGTCCCATATTTCTCAATAGGAAACATACCCAACTTGCTAACACTCCCTCCTTCATCATCAGAGAAAGGTCGTCTACCAAACCACCCACTCAGAAAGAGAGTACTGGTCAAACCTCTGATTCACTCTTCAAAGACATGCATCTTTTTTATTAAATGGGCGTTTGAGGGAGAGCTTAAATCACTAAACTGAATTACAATTCTGCACTGAGCTCGATTCTTTACGTAGTATTACTGTCATTTGCCGGTAATCCCAACAACAGTCAGATTCTGCCACAGTTTTGGGGAGCCTCTTGACCTCAGAGTTCAAAAAGACCATATTACACAGTATTATGGCGGATTTGCTAATAACGCCCTCTTCACTTGCATTCTAGGAAACAACCGGTTTATCTGCTTCCCAATCAATTTTTCATTTCGCAACCCATCCCTTAGGGTGCTTTCATACCTGAGTGATGACACCTGTCCTGCCTTCCCAATGCACCAAATCGCTCCATGGCGGCTCATGTGTCTGCACCAGCTGGCTCAACAAAGCTATAATCCATCCTAGCAATGACTTGACAAAACTACATGTTGATGGGGGATATTATATTATGGCTGAAGGGATGTTGTCTGGCTGCTTCTTAATATTTACCTGAGCCAGTTGGATCGATTACGGCCAGCATCATTTATTCATCGTCCTATAAAAATGACTTCTGATACAGTGAGTACCATAGCCTATCAATTCATTATTAGACTGCAACATTTAAATATGAACTGTTATTGATTGTTCTTTGGAATACCTTTTCCAATTAAATAGCTGATCTTAAAGTATTTTAAATATTAAAAACTAGTACTGAAAATGGACAGTAATGGTTTTAGATCTGTTTGCACAGTTTGTTTGTGGTTTCTCCAACAATCCAAAGATAAACAGGATTGGGGCTTGTGGTTAGACCATCAAGTTGTGCATTTAGCCGTAGCTTGGTTCAAATATGGCTGTTGGAACACTAGAATTCCCACTAAAAAATGTCTCCCACCATGTCGATTATTCTCAAAGACGAGCTTGCGATGTTTCATCAGTTTACATTTTGTATTACCAGCATCAAAAGTGCAATATCATCCATGGTAACTAACTTTCAAGATGAATAAGCTTTATGTATGATGGCGCTTTGACAGCCCCCTTTTTAAGCCTATAGGGGTTTAGTGTTTCACGCTCACTACATGTAAGCCTATGTCTACATAACATTGTAGGAACTCTCTGTTTATCTTAATCGCATGACTTCTGGCCAGGCTTTGAGCTGCCATCTCATTACAAAATATTTTGCCTTGTGATGTGATTAATGAGTGCACACCATCTGTTGTTTTTGCATTATAATCATTAATGCCTCATGTAAAATGTTCATTGTTAGAGCCGTAGAAGATTAGAGGATACATTTGTCAGTTCTGTTTCAATACTGACCTCTGGCATTCAGCAATGTGTTGGCTTCAAAACAGTCACACCAATTGAACCCCCCCCCCCCCCCCCCCCCCCCCCTCAAGCATGTGACCTTTTTGGCATATGCAGGTTAGTTTCCCATCCGAAGATCTGTTTGATTTCAGCCTGCTTGTAACTTTTTGTGTTTGGACCTTTTGTTTATATAACATGAAGTTTAACATCAAACAAACACCAAAATCACTTCCTCTTGTTCTTTGTGCACCCTGGTCACATTCTCGTCCTCACTATGAGCTTGCAGAGATTTCAATCAAGGAATTAAAGCCCAATCAGCATATGGCCATCCGGCACACACAACCAGATATTTGGGGGTTAAATTGCTTTCGCTTGCAAGCCCAAATGCAGGCTAAGCTCTAATGGCACTTCCTACTGTGTGAAGTTGTTAAAAACCGATCCATTCAGACTCTTTGTCTTCATCGCTCATAATATAGATTGGATTGAAGAAGTTAATTTCGCTGCTTCTAAATAACCTACCATTATACACTGTATCACAGTTTTCTTGAGCTAGCTAAAAAAAATGATAATGTTGGGCTTTGTTTTGTGACTTTTTCCTGTTTAAAATATAATTGAAAGCCATGAATAAGATATCAAAAGTAAACAATGGAACCCTACTGTACATGTATTCGCCCTGAACGAATCTCGCACGTTCCATAAGCCTCACCTTGAATAGACGTGCCTCCGTTTTTCTTGTGGGAGAATAAAATATTCACAGGAAGTAGCTTTTAGACCAGCTACTTTGACTAAATTTTGCAACTACATATGAACAAATAATAGTGTTATGAAAGGACAATGTGCTTTAGCTTTCCTCAGCAAGAGCCATGAATGGAGTGAAGCGTTTTTCTTGTCCGTCCCCCCCACATACAAGCCGAAAGCATACACAGCTTCCTTAAGAATTTCATGCCGAGCATTATGTTCAAGCATGCTTTATGAAAAGAATGGGACCGCCTTCACATCTCAAGCAGAGAATACGAGAAATGGCACATTGAAAGCACTAAAAGCAGGAAGTATTATATATTTTCTTCCCTTAGCTTGGAAGCCCCCCAGCACATACCAAACATACACAGTGTCTTTCTCATACAGCCCTCTGTTACATCACTCATCCTCCATCCTCCACTTCCCCCCTGCTTTGAGCCTCTGACAATTGCTGTGCAGTGATCCGAGGGCATGGATTTGGCAAAACATCAACTAGAATGCTGACCGGGGGGAAAAGTATCACAAAAGTGCGTTTTTGTTTAGGCAGCGTATCATTTATTTCAAAGGGTTGTTGGCCCTTCTGTTGGTGGCATGCACATGGTCCATATTGGCATGATATACTTTTTTAATGGTGTTAAGATCACTGCTTTCCAAATGAGAACATAAGTATTGACAGTCACTTTGTGTTAGCTGCTGTATCTCTACTTAAGGCTCTGACTACTGTAGCCGCGGCCTCTTTGTAGGCTCTTAAACCTGAGTGTGTTTCAATCACAAGCCATTTGAGAAGCCCCTGTCACTGGAGTGGTCCAGAAATAGCGTAGAGATAGCAGCCCCATGTACTCGTACACACCAGCATATCTCGGACTAATGGCTTTGAAGGATGTTGTGCATAAGGGATCCGGGCTGTTTGTTGATGTTATATAACCGTAATAAATAATGTTTTTGTTTTTTTATCTAGTTATGTGGACTTTTTGAAACTATTCTAATCCAACGTTTTGTCAACTGGATTGAAGCTGTTTGATTTCCACAAGGAATTATCATTCTGGGAACATTACATATTTATAGATCTAACAGCTTTTATTTTTATATCACAAAAGAAAGATCTGAATGTGAATATTCTGTGAAAGCAAGCATCGACATAGGAAAAGCTTTGTGCTGTGGTTGCATAAGACTTTCTCTTTGACCGTCATTTTGACAGACATTGTTGTCAAAATCCATCTATTAATATTCCTGATTTTAATATTTGCTTCCATTGGACTCCTTTGTTTACTTCAGGAACATAGTGACATCACTACGTAACACTTGCGCTCCAACACATTGTAATTCATAGGTTAATAGGCGGGACATCTCTAAGCGGTTGACCATCACAACATAGCTAACCAATCAGAGCAGACTGGGCTCTGGTTTCAGACAGAGGGTGAAAACAGGTGCTGCAGCACAGGCAGTATGAGAAAAATAAAGAGCTTTTTGAACATTAAAGCATTTAAGCATGTCACAGTAGAGACACAATATACATATATGAACTTGAAAATGATCACAATATGTCCTCTTTGAATGATTATTCCCTCATATGCCTTCAGTGACATCTTTTGTATCAGACCGTCTTTCCCTGATGCAGAGAGTCTTTGGAGTTGATTTGAAGTTGGGGGTTTACATTTTATAAATGCCTTTTTTTAATGTCAGTGTAATACAAACTCTGTCTGCTGTCACATCAGCAGTCTCCAGACAGGCATTTCATTTCACCAAGCTCAAAGTAGCGAGTGGCCGAATCCTGGTGTCGTGCCAGGAGTTCTCTTTGAGACCTGACTCTAGGTGTGTGTGTGTGTGGTGTGTGTGTGTGTGTGTGTGTGTGTGTGTGTGTGTTGTGGTGATGTGTGGTGTGTTGTTGTGTGTGGGATGTGTGTTGTGTGTAGGTGTGTGATGTAGTTATGTGTGTTGTGGTGTGTGTGGGTGTGTGTGTGTGTGTGTGTGTGTGTGTGTGTGTGTGTGTGTGTGTGGTGGTGTGTGGATGTTGTGTGTGTGTGTGTGTGTGTGTGTGTGTGTGTGTGTGTGTGTGTTGTTGTGTTGTGTGTGTGTGTGTGTGTGTGTGTGTGTGTGTGTGTGTGTGTGTTGTGTGTGTGTGTGTGTGTGTGTGTGTGTTTGTGTGTGTGTGTGTGTGTGTGTGTGTGTGTGTGTGTGTGTGTGTGTGTGTGTGTGTGTTAATGAAAGCCAGCCGACTCATGGGAGGGTGAGGTCAGAGAGGGGCTAACAAAAAGGATTATTCGATGTACTGTGTGTGTGTGCGTGCCATGGCTCTGCTCCCTGACTTCCACCCATCTTTAATCTACCTCCCACAATTGATTTGGTTACCTCTGAAGTTCCAGGCTCACTGCAATATAGGTGGGCCAAGTTATTCAGTCTGCGCTGGAAGGGAGAAAGAGAGACATGGTGGCATGACTGTCTCCTGATTCAGCTGTTAAACACCAGTGTGTATATGTAGGTGTAGTTGCCCATGTGTGTCATACAGTATTTCCAGCCTCTGTTTGTCTGGTATCGAGTTGATCGTTAGACTCAGGTGATGAAGTGTTAAAGTCCCTGGAACTGTGAAAGCTTCATACCTCTCCTGAAGTCTCCTTGTCATTGCTGCAGAGTAAATGGATGAAGCAGCCAAGAGCAGATAATCCACCATGCCATTAACCCACAATCACAGGCCTCTTATCTAAAGCCAAATATTTGACCACTGCTGTTTGAGTGTGCTGCCTGATAAGTTGTTTTGTTTGTCCAGGACAGATAAAAGCGAGCGGATTTGAGTGTAGCCTCAAGCGATCTGTCTTTCATAAAACTGTGACTTCAGCAGCATCTCTCAATTCCTGTTCTGGCCAATAATATATATTTATGATGATTTTTAAAAGGTTTAGACCAATATTTACTCCCTTCAAACCTAACTGACTGCACTAAAAAACAATTCTTACGATGTCCTGGTGACTTCATTATAATTATTTACTCCATAGGGCTTCACTTGTTAACGTATTACACTGCTTGTTTATAGTGTATATGTTAGCCTATAATAAACTACTGACGCGTAGGTAAAATAAACAAAGAATATATTGTCTTTTTGCCATGTGGAATTCAGTATCTATGGTTGAGGAGCTTTCAATAAATCAATTTCCTTGTCCCTTTAGCATTCTGTATAATCTTAACTGGGCAAACGGCCTTGTAATCTAATGGCATTGCTTTGCTTTAGAGGCCTGAAAGGTCAACAGTTAATGAGGGTACAGTGAGTGACTGGGACGCACTAATAGGCTTAGATGGAGCGGCACTAGTCTTGCGGCTGTGAGTGATGCCATATAGGCTAAAGCTATTAGCTGCAGAGTGCTCAGGCACCTGCTGGGCACCCTGCGTCTCAAGCACTCAATAACTGTTCATTTTCACATGATATGACACTTCGTTGTTTTATGTGTCCATGTCAGTAATGGAAGATGTCACCTAGAAAAAGATTTGCACGTTTACCGTAATTGGTTCATGATTATTCCTTCCTGTGTAGTCGTTTTGTCCTCCACCTGTGACACAATTTGAACTTGAAATTATGATTCCACTCACTGTTGAAGGTTGAAAGGAAGCTGAGTGTAAGTCCTGCCCTTTATAATAAGAAAGATCAGCAGAATATCAAGTGAAATAATATTGATGCTGCAGTAAAATGTCCCCTGTGACTGCAACATTCTAAATGCTGATGCGTCAATATGTGAACAGCCTTTAATTTATATGCAATTAGGTTGTTTACTTCACTTGGGTCACAAGATATCTACAGGGAGCTAAGATGATGAATGGGAGAGGAAAAAAACAAAGTTCTGATTTAGAAATATGTTATTTTTGTCGTGCTTTTCCCTATTTTCCCGATTCATGTAATATTTATTCGGTAAAATATAACATCATTTTCCCTCTTTGGGTCTGAAACTATTATTTTAATGAAGACATTAAAGACAAAGGGAACATGCCTATTTGCAATTGAATTTAGCCTAAAATATGTTTCATCATAAATGTTTAATCTCACAGTAATCAATCGGTGTAGTATAAAGTACTATATTTTCCTCTGAAATTGTGGGTATTTGAGTAAATTAACTGAATTATTTCCCACTGATCCTGAGTATCATCAACGCTAGCCAAAGAACCGATAAGCTGTATACCAGGGTTCATGTGAGCATCAATAAAGTCAGTCCATAACTATGACGACCCAATCAGAAGAGCTTGGCAGGCGAAGTGTCAGCTAAACCATCGAAGCACCGAAACTGAAAGAGGGATTTCCCCCTTGGGCCCTTATCAACTTGGAACAGACAGAAAATGTTTCACTTATCTTTGCCGTCCACGAACTGGAGAGACAGCCGTATAGATTCTCCACCCACCAGGCCTACGCTATGGATTGATAACACTGTTGTGTCTTTGGCCCAGAGAGGTGTGCAGTGATCCCATCCCAGGCTCTCACTGGGAATGTGGGAATTACATGACAAAAAAAAGGATTAATGCATCTTTGGAGTGGCCTCTGCACACCCCTATTTTGATCTGGAGTCTGTGCACCGTCTATTCATTCCAACAATCCTTTCTAAAACTAAATTATCCTTGACCCGGTGTCTCGAGCTATTTTGGCGCGATGATGTGTGCGACACCCGGCCCGCCACCACTGCCTCTGAGTGGGTGGCAAAGTGAACTGGCACTGGGCAGAGGCACCGGGCCAGAACAGATGGCCACTAGTTTCACTTGTAGCAAAACAGAGTGGCGGGCAGGAGCGGAGATAGCACCTCCGTCTAATAATAAAACATCCCAGGTTCCCTAGGTGACCCCTTTAGCGCCTGCAGCCTTTTTTTTTAAATTACATGTGAATCCCGGTCTACTGAGAGAGAGCTGTGACTGGATAGAGATGTTGTTAAAGCATCAATCCTGCTTTCTGTCACACACACCCCTCCCTCCCTGTTACCGGTGACTCATCCTCACCATAAGGCAAGCTCTATCCGTGCGCTACCGTCAAGATTCAACATTTCTCTCCAGCTTCAAAAATATTCAAATTTCTAACACACACTTATTATGCATCCATGTGGATTAGCGACTCACGCTAAAAAGTGGTTCCTGTAAAATGTAAAAATCACCAATTTAAGACCCCGAAGGGAGATTCTACACAGGAACACCAAGTTCCTGTTGTGGAAAAGGTTATATTATCATCTTTGAAGATATATTCGGTCGGCTGCTTGGATTAACATCTCTCAGGATCTAATGACCTTCAGCTAGCTTCCTTCCTTTTCCCCCTATTCTGTTGATGAAACCTGTGTGAATGCCCTTTCTTGCAATGATGGAAGATGCTTATGGGATGGCATTTATGTTAGCACACAATGATTATGATCCCTTTTATAATGTCATGTGACAAATATATTATTGACAGTTGATTCAACAAAATAATAAAATGTGAGATTTGTATCATAGGAAACACTGACTAAAAAGCAATTATCCCACATTGTATAGAAACCTGACAAATGTAATTATTGTTTATGCCCCACAATATGACTCTCTAAAAATCTCATCTTTGGCGTTTCTAAAGCTACGATTTCCATTATGCTCTCTGTGAATCATACTTCCCTTGCAGGGAGTGTCTGAATGAAATGAAATCAGAGTGTTGCAGAGTGGCTCTAAAGGAAAGTGGGCGACTGACTGGACACTCACTGTTTGTTCGTCTTTCTTCCTCCCGTCTCTCTCCGGCTCAGACTGATCACAATTTAATGCAGCGGGACTTCTGGGAAATGTGGGTCAGGGGGAAGTTTAGCAATCTTGGCGTCTGGGTTGTTTACTTTTTTTTGTCTTGCTAGAGGCACATTAGTTGGGGGGGGTGGGAGATGGAAGGAAAAGGGGTTTTAAAGGTCACAAAATGATGTAGATCCATGAAAGAGGCGTGGAATTGAGCTTATGTATGTTTGTACACTTCTTGTATTGCTCAGTTGTTCTTGTTTTATATCGGCCTTTGTGTTCTGCAAAATGGGCCGAGCCTTAGAGGGGTCTACAGGGACCCTCTGACCTACATGTGATTTAAAAACAGTAAATTATACTGAACATGCACTTCTTCGTGCATGCTGGATCCAAGTAAGACAGCTAAAAAATAAAAAGCTTTACAATTCTTGATATAGGTATATCTTTCTTACTTGTTTAATTTAATATTGAACAGATGGCGGCGAGTCCCATCTGTGTTCAACATGTTAGTGTGTAGCAGGAAGGAGGAACAGGGCTGACTGAAAACATTTCAATGCACAACCAGGGCTTTTCAAAGCATCTGTGCCGTGTCACCTTCCATGAAGAATTCGCCCATAAAGCTGACAACATGAATCCTGATTTAGTAGCACTTTGGTGCACCATTCCCTAAAGAAAAGTCGTAGATTTGATCCATAATGAAGAGGGACACCAAGCTGAATAAAGAAAGGGTTTTATTACGGAGTTGCTCTCCCGTGTGTTCACTCACTTTCTTGGCAGCCATTGATGATTCCTGGAAGCTGCCTATTGTTATTATCATACATGCTGACTAAAGTAAAAGTAGGAACCATAGTAGGTGCTGCTTTGTCAGCCATGCTCTTCATCCCTAGATGACGTCATGAAGGTGTGCTAACACTGTGTTCGTCATGCCACTAATCTGTTTCCTTTCTGTGTGTTTTCCACAGGCTCTGCAGCCTCACGCTGAAGAAGCTGGTCGTCCTCAAAGAGCTGGATAAAGAGCTGAACTCCCTTTCTATTGCCGTCAAAATCCAGGTGGGTGGGTTAATCTCCCGTGTGCGATGCGAGTAACAGGCTCAATTGTGAAACATTTGATAGCGGCATGTCACGCTCCAGATACTGCGACTCACATGTCCCTCAATTCTTTGCCCGCGCTGTGCTCTGTTGAGCGTAATCACAAAGCCTAGTCTGGGACATGCTACTAATCCTGCCGATTGATAAAAACCTCCTGAGCTGAACATGATGCTCGTGAGTCACATCCACTCAGGTGCTTCAGATGACAGACTAGCATTAGAGCTCTAAGCAGGAGCATTAGCACCTTAAGACGGATTGTGCATCTTAAATTGATTGCTAATGCATTTTTGTGTCTGCCAGTTGCAGGCCTACATGTGCTGCATAGTTTTACGATTGTAATTTTCAAACTGTATGGTTGTCACATTGCCTCCCATTTTAAATCCTATGATGAAAAATAATTCACATTGTGAGATATTGTGAGGTGAGACCCTACAGGTAAAAAGGAAAATCTTTAAATATGCAAATGTGGTCTCCTTAAATGATTTAAAATATTTCAAAATCTTCATACATTCCATGATCAGTAATTTTGTTGACAAATTCAAGTCAAATTGTTCTCATAGAGGGAATTTGGGACATCCATTTGTATCCCACCAAAATACTGTCATTACAGCAGCCATTAAACAAATAATGATTTATTATTATATTTGATTAGAGGCAAGGCAAGTTTATTTATATAGCACCTTTCAACACAAGGCAATTCAAAGTGCTTTACAAAAATGAAAGACATTAAGAAAATGGCATTTAAAAACAGTCATTAAAAAGCAAAGATAATAAAATAAACATTAAAAGAAAAAGAAAAAATACATGAATAAAAGTTACAGTGCAGTTTAAGATGTGAATATATCAATTAAAAGCAGCGGCAAAAAGAAAAGTCTTCAGCCTGGATTTAAAAGTAGTAAGAGTTGCAGCGGACCTGCAGGTTTCTGGGAGTTTGTTCCAGATATTTGGAGCATTATAACTAGAAACAGCTATTTCCCATACATAACGCAAGACATAGGTCAATATTGTCAAAAATGTGAACATGTCCATTTGATAATAAAACGCTTCCTACTTGATTCATTACATATCATTTACACAAGAACAATTCTCTTTTCTGCAACAAGTTTTTTCTAATAAAATTAGAGTTTTTGATTGATATCTTTCGGTGACTTTAAAAGCAAATCTACAGATGCATTTAGAAAAAGTGTTTAAAAATAAACATCAAAATGTGTATTTTGGGCATTTTCTTTCCAGTAGCATGAAGGAAGACTGGTTATGAAAGCAAAATAACCCAAACACTGACATTTGAGGTCTAGCCAATAAACCCAATCTATATAATTAACAGCAAGAAACAGCAGTTGGCTGGTTACGAGACTGATAGTGTATGTTCATGTTTCAATCTGTGACCATCTGCTCTGGCTTGTGAGTGTGAACAACCCAGTTCATTTTACAGCACTGTAGCTGTACCGCTCAGTAAACAAGCCAACACTTTGTTTGCTTTCTGCAGTACAATTACAACTTATTCCTTTCTTACTGCAGAGCTACAGGATGATCATTGCTTTTGAAAAGGTGTCAATAACGTAACTTCTTCTGAGAATAATGCCTGGTTTGACTGACACGAACTGACTGATATATTGTGGCATATTATGCACCACAACGGTCGAGATCATAGACTCTCTGTATGACGTCTGCAGACAGGCCTCACAGTATGAAAACACACTCTCTCAGCAGTGAGCCTAGAAGTGGTTGTAAAGATGATGGTCCACTGCTTCTGAGAGAGAACCAAGACCTTGAGTGTAGACGCACGTACGGACACACTGTCCTGAGGTGGCCTTGAGGGAAAAAGGGAAAAGCCATTCAAACTTTCTTGAATGCAGTTGCACAGAAAAAGAGAAAATTAAAGAAAAGGAGAGAAGAGAGCTTTCTTTGTCTGTAACTTCTACCTAAGAGATTCTGAGCCACATCAAAAGAACTCTGAGAGAAAACCTACTGCTGTATTTTTCACATGCTTTTTTATACGCTCCACTTCCAGCTTTTCTAAGTAGGAATGTGCCACCTGTGTCATGTCTCTGTGAACCCATCGTGTTTGAGCCATCCACACAAGGAACTGTTTATACCACCAGTGAGTAGGGCTGTGCAATTAATCGTATTTTAATCTCAATTACGATTTTGCCTTGCAACGATTATAAAAACGATTATTTTGCTGCATTCCCTTTCGCAATGATGCTCTCAATTTGTCTTGCGTTATACATCCTGCCCGCCCGTGCGCTTTCGCCCCTCCCTACAAGCCCTCTCGGCCAGGTTGTGTTGTGACTGCAGTCTGTTTAATAAATCCATCCAAACACGTTACAAGGGAAGCTTTAGTTGCCGTGTCTTTATTCTCCGGTCTCTAGCGTTCGGTCAACTTTCACTAACCTCGTCAAGCCGGAGCCTCTTAGCTACTTCCTGTTTCCGGGTAAGGGGTTACCAAAATAAGAGTACTGCGTGTAGCAGTATAATTAAACATTACAGGTTGTAAGTGACATTAGTCATCATATTTATATATGCTTAGTAGCTTGTGGAAGTGCGCTCCAAAATATTTGTTGATCTTGTTTATTGGTATTTATTATTTTGATATTATTTATTTAAATGTAGATATAAATGTATAATTATTTAGTTTTTATTGGTTTTTCAGTTGAATTATACTTAAAGTTCAGGGTATTCAACTGTTAAAAACATACTGTTCAAATTATTATTTTAATTTATTTTAAAGTTCAATAAATGGATGTTTTCAAAGTCGATGAATAATCGTATTTAATAATCGTGATATCAATATTGACCAGAAATAATCGTGATTATGATTTTTGCCATAATCGCACATCCCTACCAGTGAGTGAGGATTCCTTGCAGAATTGTGATTATAATTGGAGAATAAAACATGATCTAACAAGAAACAGTAGCAACCAAATATTATAAAATGTTATTGTCCAATAGGAGAAATATTGCTGTAAAAATGATGAGGAAAGGGATTTAGGCATTTCATCTGATGAAGAGGAATGGGCTAAATGTGTGGCTGTTCTCTTGCTATGTTAAGGGATTTAATGATTTTTCATTGTTACTATTGGCCCTGGAGATGAGACTAGGCGTAATGGATTCTACGATGTGTTAGGAAAGTAGAAGGAGAGAGGGCACTCTAATTCATGCACTGTAATAGTAACAGAAAACGTTGAGACAAGATTTTGTAGTAGACGGTTACAATTGTGTGCAAAAATGTGTAGAGATGGTGGGATTTTATTGGCCCTCCCTCCATGTATGAACAAATGGACCCAGAGAGCGATAATGATAGGGCAGACAAATCTTGCTAGGAGATGTAAAGCACCTGGAACACCTGCTTTTAAGGATTGGGTTGCTAAAAAGCTGCTGCATATAGAAGAATGTCATATAGGATTCGTAATAGGGCAGGAACAAATGGATGGAAATAACTGAATGACATGTACAGTGAGGTAGATTTGATATGTTTATGTTCCTAAATGTATTCATTAAAATGTACTGAAGATCAATGTATTCGTTTTTTATTTTATTAATTATTTTGTATAAATATATTTCATATTTGCATCTTGGTGTAACACTAGGTGGGTTGAGAGCAATGGATAAGGATACAATACGCATTTCCGCCTTCATTGTTTTGCATAAATAAAAAAATTGCAAGTAATGATAAAATGGAGGTATAAACCAAACAGCAGTCTAGTTGGTAAAAGAACCTAAGCTACAGATCATTTACCCATTTTGTGTCGGTTTTTGGCAGCAAAATCAATTAAGTTATTCAATTATGATCCTCATACATCTTAATAATTAAGTTTATTGTTTAACTTAATAAACATCTGCCATCTGTGCAGAGTCTAGTCAAATACATGTGATATTGGACTACCTATTAAATCCCATATTGAAATGCATGTATTTATTGTAAGGTCTGTGATGCATTCAATTGTTACATGTTTTCGAGATGTTTCACAGTTTGGCTAAAAGCCTTTGAGCCTCAAACAGCCTTAACATTAACTCCACTGTTTCTGTAGTTACTGCTCTCTGCCTCGATGCCTCTGTAATTGTCCGTTTTCTCTCTCTGTCTCAACATAGTCCCCCTCGTTTTGCAATGTAATTGAAATTTTAAGCTGCACTTGGCTATTTAAAGAGAAACAAATTATCTCCTCTCAACTGTCATCCTGAAGGAGAAAGCAAGCAACCCAGTGTGGCTTTATCCATGAGCTACGTTGTCCCTCGAGCGTGAAATCTCTATTTCTGTTGAGCCGCCCGGAGGACAGCCGAGCTAAGCTTCGTTTAACGCCGCTCTGGAACTGGAGCATTAAATGCAATTTCCAGCAGGTTTGGCTGGGAAGAACACAGCAATACGGGTTTGAAGAGACGGTTAGTGAGGATGACGGAGGAATCGGGGGGGTTTTGTTTCCAAACAGTGAACGACAAAGCCTCATCGACGCATGTCCTCCATTCTGTGTCCAGCATACACTAGCCGTTTCCACTCTCTGGGTCTCATCAGGTTAAGTGGGCTCCGTGCACAGGACACACAAGCCCAGTAATGGCTAACCATTTGGATGTTATCCCAAAGCAGGCAGCGGGGTTGATGTGATTGCAGTTCAGTCTGAGGGAGCCTCTGTGCTCCCTTGGAGATAGTCTTCTGTCTCTCACCCTGGAGACCGCTGGGTCACTTCAAGTAGCTGAGGCCCCCACAGACAACCCTCTGTTGCACTGGGTTGCCTTGTAGCACGTGCACATGATCATGCAGTTTGTATTGTGTTTGGTTGCCTGAGGTTTTAGCCAAACATTGATGTCAGCTGGATCATTATATGAAAGGCGGGCTATTCTCATTTCAGGACAGGCCGCTGTCCAAAGCACTTCCATTTGCAGTCCACTCCACTGATGAGATCCAATTATGTGTGTGTGTTGAGTGAAACAGAAGCCTCTAAACACATTGAGCTCTTGTCCTGAACCTAAATCACTTCCTGCCTTTGCTGCGAACAGCAGAGCCAATTTAGAGATTTTAACATAACGAAGTAACTTTGACAGGAGTTGAACTTTTCCCACAGACTTTTTTGAGCTTTGTAGAGTTTAGGGGTAACTGACATCCCCCCGAATGGCCCCAGAAAGACAGTGGAGAAGCTTGTAACAGGGGAGAGAGGGTGAGAGAAAGGGGGGTGGCGGTGGGGAGGAAAGGACATTCAGACAAGCTTTCCCTACCAAGGCTCCGTATTGTTAATGCATGTCAGGCAGTTTGAGAGTGCTCGGCTTTTGTGCCTTGATTCTTTGTACCAGCCAGTGAGCATGAGAAAAGAGGGTGTACAAGGCCTCTTTGTGGAGCTCAAGTGAGTGACAAGGTCATACTGAGTCAGATCTCCCTTCTTTTGGCTTTTAAACATAAAATAGGAGCTGCAGCTACTGTCAAGGTACTGTCAGCGTGTCCTTCTGTGGAACATATTGAGCCATTAGGGCTGGATAGAAAACTGCTTAATACAACTGAATGCTTTGCAAGTGTCAGCAAAATGTTATTTATGTCCATTTCCCCGTTAGTTATTCAAAGCTTTGGTTTCATTTCAGATATTGACAGCGCAGTAAATGTTCTTTCAAAATGTTCCTTTATTTTATACTAGACAAACAAAGAGTTATGTGTTTTCTGAATATTTCACACTTTTATATCACAAGTTTGTAGACTAACACTTGGCAGTTTCTAACTTCAAGCAAGATGTGGAAATGAATGAAAAAATGAAATATCTGAATAATTTGATAAAGATTTTCAAAAATCCTCAAAACAATGTAGAAGAAACAGAACATGTAAACTGTAAACAAGAATCAGGGATAGAGATCTTTCTCTCGGAGACAATGTTGCTAATGGACAGCTGAGCCTGCTGGAAAATGTTCAGATCACTCAAATATTCAGAGGCTGGTTGCCAGGGATCAACTTGGAACTTGGAGAATGGCTTAATGTCTGCTAATTTTAATTATTTGATTTTATCAGTAGCTTATAAGTGGCAGAACTGTTCTCAGATGCATTGTAATGAATGATTATCAAGTTATAAAAAACTTGGAAAATCATACGTAATACTGCTTCATGTACACATGACAGAGAAATACCCCATCCAAGTGGGATGAAATGTGTTTGGAAGAACAGTTACAATTGCTCTACTTAAAGGGGCCCTATTGTGCCTCTACTGTTACATGTTTACATATACGTTAATGTTCAAAAAGGTATTTATTTTCCTCATACTGCCTGTGCTGCAGCACCTCTTTTCACCCTCTGTCTGAAACCAGAGCCCAGTCTGCTCTGATTGGTTAGCTGGCCGGCTCTGTTGTGACTGTGCAACCGCTTAGAGATGTCCCGCCCCTTAGCCTATTATGTACAATGTGTTGGAGCGCTAGCCATAAGAAGCGCAAGTGTCGCGCAAGTGTCACGGAAGTAAACAAATGTCTACAATTCTATGTGTACTATAGCGTGCAGTTTCATATCACTTATCCTTGTGATGTTCCTACAGAGGCCCCATTGCATTCTTGAATGTAGCGGCTCCTTCTATTAACCTCTGATGAATTCTCAGTATCTGTTACATGCTTTAGCAGCTCTGATGACATAAGGATCCACAGCTCTGCTCAGGATGCTTAAAGAGTTCCATGGGAATAAAGCGAGATATAGGATATCCTTCATTAATACTCTTGGCAGCTTCAGTAGACACCTGAACTAAGCTCAGATGACTTGTGAAATTTGTACGGCAGCTGATGAGTTTCCAAATATATTACACAACAGATGCCTGTCTTTCTCACTCCCGGCTCGACATTCAATTCTGAACTCGAGACTTGAGAAGCTGTTCCTGTTCTCACGTTCGCACTCTCGACTCTGTTTTTTTTAGATTAAAAGAGGTCCAAAAACAAGCTCAGTTGAAGAATTAAATGAGGAACATGATATACTTTAATCTGAGGCATGTAAGAGAAACTCTCAAAGGCTAAGACGGGTTCTCCGAGGACAGACTGTGCGGCGGTGTCCTTACAGGTGGAGGACACTTCTACAACCCCAGACATTTAAAACCTTGTGCTACAGTTGGCTACAAGAAGTTTGTGCTTGCCCCCAAATTAGCTTAGGCGATGAGTCTCTCTCAACTAGGATAGCAAGCATTAGATAATAACATTAAATGTGATGTCTATTAGCTGGAAATACAGTGGCTGCACCGTAGCAGCTACAACAACGTATGTAGAATACCAAACTCTCTCAAGGCATCGTTATAAATCCTAACCGATTTTGTCTGAGATGCTTAGGGTGCCAATGGAGACAGTGGAGAGCAGACTTGTGATTAGGCTTCTGCTTTTTGAATACTAATGCCAGTTAGGAACACTTCTTTATGTCCCTGAGCTCGGCATCTGACCCATATTTCATTCTTCCAGTAGCACTGTGAAGGAGTAGAGGACTGTTTGTACTAAGCTGCTTCAAGGTGCGAATCTGCATAAATGTGTGAATGTGAAGCAGGCTGGTCCTAAAATAAGGCTCGCACACTCAGTCGCTGTGGTCTGATAGGAGATTTGTGGGTATTTTTCTTATTCTAAAGGCAGCTGCTAACGTATTTTTTATTTATATGTACCAATTAAACGTTGCTTTTCTTTGTCTTACAGGGTTCAAAGCGTCTTTTGAGATCAAATGAGTACGTGCTCCCACCCAACGGACTGATGGAGACGGATCTGGAGCTCACATTCTCACTACAGGCAAGCACTGACGTTCTGCTGTGAATTCTCACACTGATACTGCAGCTAGTTGACAGGGAGGAATTTGTTAAAGCCCCTTCCTTACCACGTGCACATTTCTTTTGTAAATGTATTCATGTGTATTTACAGTATTTTGTATATATTACATCAGGCCCAGTTTGTTATATAAGCCTGTGCCACACTTTTTTTAATGTTATTTTGTGGAGAGAGGTGTGAGCTATGTGTAGCAGGACAGGAAGTGTTGTAGTTTCTGTCGTCACATACTGTGTCCTTCCAAGTGCAACCCTACTCCATTCAAGAAATAATCCCTACCAAAGTCACTGAAGCAGAATGAATGTATTGGATTTCAAAAAATAGACACCGCATACCGCGTGCGGACTAAAGTTGCAAGGCAGCCATCGAGGTGAATTATGACAGCACAAGTGAACAAGCTGTGGAAATAGATATATATATATATATATATATATATGTTGCATGTGTGTAAAATGTAAAACGTTTGCAAATTCTGAACAAAAATTGCCAGCAAAAATGACATCGCTGTTGAGTAAATTCATGCTGCTTTTGAATAAAGAATTGAGGCAGAAATAGACATGAGGCAGTGATGTTCAACCAACTTCTGAAACAGACATTAACTGTCATTTTGTGAATATTCAAGACCAACAAAGGCAAGTCAAGTCAATGTGAAGTTCAGTTTACGCCTTCAAAGACATTAAAACTCCAGAGGACACAGACAAGTTGGATTTAAAGAGCAAATGTGAGGATAAAATATAAAGTGTTAGAGAGAGATATAGATCTGAAGTGATGAAGGTTCAATAACACTTCAAACACACTCCAGCAGACAGACCATTAGTAACACCTACCATGTTGATTCACTGCTGGCATCAGAGTACTGTAATGGCTGTATTCTTTACAGAACACTTGAACCAGGATTGTGTCATGGTGGGAAATGTCCTTTTTCTGTGGCTGATGCATGGTAAACATATATATTAGCTGAATAGAGACACAGCAGAATAATTGATAAAGAGAATTTGGTTTCGATGGAGAAAAATACAATTTATTGGCCTTTGTCTGCAAGTGAGTTTCCATCTAAACGCTGATGAATATTTACTGTGGTCTATGTATCAACCTGTGTTTATATTTGTTTTATTCAGTACCCCCATTTTCTGAAGAGGGATGCCAACAGACTGCAGATTATGCTGCAGAGGAGGAAACGCTACAAGAATCGAACCATCCTCGGATACAAAACTCTGGCTGTGGGAGTCATCAATATGGCTGAGGTACTTTCACCCACTTCATTTCATGTTTCACTGAATTTCTCTTGAGAAACGTATCATTTTTCCTTTCAGCTTGTGATTGACATGGCTGCCAGTGTCTATGTACAATGTCTTGGTTCGCCAGTCCTGCTTTACCCATCATTCCGATGATTCATGCTCATCACACGTACTGCTGTGTGAGATTATGGGCCATCTGGAGCTGGCTTCATATGCACTTTCTGGAAAGTGCATTCAGCCATGCTATGCGGTAATAATAGACTGCAAGCTGACATAATGCCACTTGTCGATGTTTATTTGATGTAGATATACAAGATTACGTTGGTTTTTTTCCTGATCCGAGTCATTTAACATTAAGTACTACCAGTCCTGCCTCAGCTGGACATTCAGTGGGGATGTTGCACTTATGTCAGACTGTATGTTTGGCCACTGGACCATCAAAATGCCATTTTTTTTTTTTTAACACACTTCTTGCTTTGCATACTAATGCCTGCTGTCACAGTGGATATCACACATTGTAGGGACTGCTGTTGAATTGTGGGTCATTCACTTGCATCATTGTGCACGAGCAAAGTGCTCTCGCGTTTGAACACAGTGGGGGATTTTTGATAGCATGCCTACTACTATGGATCGCACTGAACCAACAATTGTACAGCAGATAGAGATCAATTAAAAAGCCTTGTGAAGGACATAATTAGCTTGCTGTTTAGATGAAAGGGAAATCAAGATGAAGAGAGATTTATCGAGCGCCATACTTATTGGAAAAGAGGGACGCAGGTAGCATTTCTCAAATGGTAATTACAGTGCCCATTCATGCTCAGCTAAAGTGACTTCCCACTAGTAGCCCCAGGACAAAAATTGACTGACATTTAAAAACAATACCAATGCTTATTGCATTTTAAAACACTACTTTACCCCGGTGCTGTTTTGGTGCTTGCTGCAGCGAAACAACCCACAGACTTCTATGAATAAAGCTAGATTGGCCATTATTGGATCCTGTCGGGTAATTATGTTGTCATCTGCTGTAGAGTTAACTCTCCCTTGCCCTCATTCTGAATCCATCGGGGAATTACGTGGGAGGAAGTCACAGTTATTGGACTTTGCATGCCGCATTGGAGTCATTGCACCCCTGACGGTGTTTGAGCAAAGCGAGCCTACTCCCTGTGCAGCTATTCATCAAGTGAAATATTGAAAGTACCCCCCAGATAGAGCTTACAATGAAATCTCATCCTTTCTCATCTGATTCATAACAGTTTATGCAAACCGCGTTACGCTGTTTGTCTCTGTGATATGAGCAAATTGGCGCGGCTCATTTCCACATTCAGAATGTAATAGCCGGAGATTTTCTTAGAGATAGCATAGCTGTGGTCTCGTAATCAGTCTGTAAATCTCTGCGAGCATAAAGCAGTGTAACAGAAGCCCTCCCAATCTCTGATGTATCGGTGTCTGTTCTTCAGGAAAGAGAGATACTGTTCTTCCATCAGGCCTCTCTGTTGAAGAAATTACTTCCATGCTATTTCGACAGAGTGATTGAAAGACACGGACATTTTACGAGACACTAAATGTATCTCCGTTTAAGAAGTCTTGAGTTTTAGACATGTGTCCTCTGTTTTATTTATTTAGGACAATGAAACATTTAATTCAAGGGACCCCATCGTGCTTTTTTTTTTTTTTTTCCTTTCCTTGGTGTGTTATATAGGTCTTAGTGCATGTAAATGGTCTGAAAAGGCTCAAATCCCTGTGTTCCCTCCAGAGGGAGTTTCTCTCCCACACACTCCCCCACTGCCTGAAACGCCTCCATTGGACTCCTTTGTTTACTTGACATAGTGACATCACTACGTAACACTTGCACTTCTACTAGCTAGCACACATTGTACGTGATAGGTTAAGGGGCGGGACATCTCTAAGCGGTTCACCTATCACAACATAGCCAGCCAGCTGACCAATCAGAGCGGACTAGGCTCTGGTTTCAGACAGAGGGTGAAAGAGAATGAGAAAAAATCAGACTTTTGAACATGAAAGCATGTAAACATTTCACAGTAGATGCACAACATACAAATATGAACCACAAAATGTGCATAATAGGCCCCTTTAACATCACATAGAACACCTGAAAATATCTTGTATATGTAAACTAACCAATTATAAAAAATACAGGGCTATTTCGTTTATTACACCACTTAGGCTGGTGAAGTAGTATGCATAATCATCCTCTTGTGCACTTATTGTCCTTTTTAATATTGTATTATACTTTATTTGCATACATTAGATCTTTACATGTTACATGTTTTACATTGTTGTTTACAATTGTGAATGAAGGAGAAATGATTACCATACCTGGGCTGTAGGTCGGGGGTGGAAGGTCACCTTTAATGTTTCTCTATATGTTTGTGTATTTGTTAAAATAGCTATTTTATCCTATTATACCAGCTTTAAAAAAGAAAAAAAAGATAATATTATCAGAAGTGTTTCAAGAGAGAGATATATAAAAAAAACTACTTTGTCTTGTATAATTGGTTTAGAGCACATTTTGTATTTGAATGGATTCTTAAAAATCAATAGCGAGCCTCAAAGTCAATCTTCCCGTATCCAGGTGATGCAACACCCGACAGACGGAGGACAGATCCTGGGTCTCCATAGCAACGTGAAGGAGGCGCCAGTGCGTGTGGCGGAGATCAGCGTGTACTCTCTCTCCAGCCAGCCCATCGACCACGAGGACGGCAGCGGCCAGGCCGGGCGCAAGACCAAAACCTCAGGTGAGCACGGACCCCCCCCCCTGTCCCTCTACATGGCTCTGTCAGACCAGCCTGTACCAGCGCTGCTCGCTCAAATCCTGTGTGTAATTTCAGCCCTCTCCCTGGAGCCAGCTCCCCCCCCCAGGCCCCTCTCTTCCTCCTTCCACATGGCTCCTATTTCCCCACCGAGAGGAATAAACTCTATTAATCCCAACCTGTGGCCAAGGATATGTTATTCCCTCCAGCTCTGCTTCATGTTGATGTGAGAGTTGAACAGACTTAGGCCCTATTGCCTTACACTTTTCTAATTCTGGACGGGGGAGAATTATTGGGCCATGCTCGGACACCACGCCTTCATCCCGCCATGCTGATCCTTCGCTTTTCTGGAAGTTATTAAAGAGGCTGCTCAAACATAACAGATGAGCTCATGCACCGAGAATTATTCCAGTGTCACTCAGAGTTTATCTTTCTCCTCTGTAGTCAGCCTCAATAACAGACATCCCAGCTAAGAGCACTGAACTGGATGTTTCACAGGCAAAAGGATGTTGAGAGAAAAAAGATCTTCCATTGCCTGATCTGTGCTCAGCTGTCAAACACGCAGTAAAAAGGGCTTTTTAGGGAATGTGGCTGCTCAAACCAATAAAATCTGACTTAGTAGTAAAACTTCAACCACTAACATTTTATTAAAACTTCATCAGAATGTAAAACATGAGCTGTCCCATCTACTTTACATATAAGCTTTCAATACATTTCAGCAAGCACTTTTAGCATTATTCATGTGCACGGAAAACGTTTTTGCATTAAATTGTACTCATTATTCTTTCCATGTAGTCAAAGTAATTCATTACTGATGAGCGGTGTGGAAAAGGACAGGAAATTAAGAATTATAAAAAGTACACAATATGCTGGAATCTTGATTTAAATTATAATAAACGGTTTCTGTTTTGTTTGTTTAACACCTTTTAGGCTACCAATGACAACAAATGCTGCTTATATGCTTACTCTGTTCCAAAACAAAATGTCAGCAAAGCTTCTGTGAAACTACTTTTGGTGAGACTGCCCAGACATGCTTGCCTGTATTTTGATGTTTTCCCTGTGTGTGTACCTCCAGACCGCTCCCCAGACATGGATAACTATTCTGAGGAGGACGATGACAGCTACTCGTCGGAGCAGGAAGCCAGCGATGACGCAGTTCATGCCCAGGTTAGCCAGAAAATGCTTAAAACAAACCTGCAATAGCCAGCTCAATCGCATACATATACGAAATTAAAGTATAACATATATAATTTATCTAAACAAAATTAAAGTCGTTCCCTAATAGATTTTGCCAGAAGCAGTTGTCCTTTCCAAGTTTTTAGTCGTATAACAATGTATTTCCTACATTTAGCTTAATGATTACAGGTAGAATTGTAGGGGGCACTATTATAAGATCTCACCCACCCACTCTGTTTTTTCAGGATCTTTATGATGAAGACGACGAGGTCAGGAAGCCGAAGAAAGCCCGGAGGAAAATGATCCGAACCACCTCCATGACCAGGGTAAGTCGCCTCTTTTTCTCCACCACATGGGAGTGTAGCGCTCGCTAATCATTGACTACGAGAACAACTCAAGACCTGCTCTGGCTGTCGTACAAGCTTTTTTAAGGGAAAGCGCACACTGTGTTCCATTTGTCCAAGCCATTAGGACGATGTGGATGAGCACGTAAAATGAACACTGTGGGTTCACTGGAGTGATTATAATGGTCTTTACATAGAGTGAATGTGAATGAGTAATCCAGTGGACAGTTACTGGGAGAAGTGATAAGCCCGGGCCCAGCTGTCATGCACATCTAATGAGGACAGTTATTCCCTTTCAGGGGGCTCTGATTTTCATAATTGCATGTTTTTTTTTTCTTCGTTTGCAGCAACCTAACTTCAAGCAGAAGTTTGTGGCCTTGCTGAAAAGGTTCAAGGTAACAGATGAGGTGAGTGTGAAAAGAATAATTTCCTTTTTTGTTTTGATCGACACCCAGGAGAAACAGCACCCCTGTAATGTCTCAGCCCTACAGTTGTGAAGTTTTTAGCAAGTCAGCTGTGAAACATATCAATTATTAAATTGCCCTTGGGCCAGGAGCAAATAAACTCAGTATTGACTGTCTAAACAATATATTGCTGCGGCTAATGTCTCCCACCTGGAGAAGAAATCACTGCCGCCCAACAGAGGTACACGAATAATTATGGCTGCATTACCTCTGTGCTCATGGATGTATGATTCATACATTTCCATTAGCAGCGATCTGTATGCACAATCCATTAAAGACCCTTTTTCTCGACCACATAATCCTGTGATAAATGCACACTCACGCACTTGTCCTGTTTAGGTTTGTGTTTTTCTTCTCTCATGTCCCTTTTTCAAATAAATGTTTCTGTGGATGCTACATAACAGCTTGTAATCAGGTCATCAGCAGGAAGTCGACCATTTGTGTGCAACAACCCCTACATGTCCATTAGTATTTAATCTGTGTATAATGATAATAATTCCCATTCAACTGTGAAATATATTGAATTTGTTGCCATTGGCTTGCTTTCCCTCTTCTACATTCTGATGTCACAGGCCTTAAATGAAAGTGAAAAATACCTTTTGAAGATTGCTAAGGCCTTGAGTAAAATACAAATATGCTGGCTGCAAAGAAACCCTCCCTTCATTGCCTTAATTATCAATATAATCAACTTTATCCGCTAAAAAGGAAAATTACACTTACTCTTCAAATCTAAAGGAAATAAAGGGATAAATACTGGCATATAACATTACATTACATGTCACTTGTTAGACACCTTTTATCCAAAGCGACTTACATACATTCAGTTCTGTGGGCAATCCCCACAGGAGCAATTTGGGCTGAAGTGTCTTACCCAGGGACACAACGACATGCTCTCTGCATCAGCGCACTATCCCACTGAGCCACAGCCTCCCTATGTATATATAATAATATATATACTATTTGTCTTTTATTTTCTTTATCCCCTTTATATGCATTATTTGTCTTTTTCCTACAATTTTTCCTCTATTTTTTACTGACTTTTTTGTAATATCTCAGTCCTCTCTTGAACTACAGAACGGTTGTAAAATAGAAACCTAAAGATATCATAAAATAAAAAACAGTCCATAAATTACATCAACAAAAGAATCAGGTTCCATTGTTAACTATGTAGGTTTCAGGGGATTTGACTACACCATTTATAGAAACAAACGGTATTAGGACCCTTGTGTGACATACAAGCCCCTCGAGGCCAGGTGACTTGTGTTTCTCTGGATGCTTCCTGAAGCTCCAGGTGGCCCGATGATCTTTTATCAGCTCCCCTGGCTCTAATCCCTTCCTTGTGGCCAGTCTGTGTGCTGGGCTACAGCTCTATAAATACATAGCCGGGAGGAGAGGAGGGGACAGACTGTGTTTATCTGCTCCCTGCCAGCTTCTGCACTTATGGAGTGGCATTAATCACCTGATTAGTCCACAGGCGGGCTGCCTGTGTGCGGCTCCTATGATATACATCCCCACTGCGCGATCGAGGACCGGCAACCTTAGCTCTCCTCCAGCACTCACTCGCCTTTTAATTGGCCTTCTTAGGACCGAGGCAGAGATGTATTTATAGCATAGATTTTCTCATTTTACAACGTTCAGTGCTCCCCTTCATTCGTTAGGCTCCATTAACCCAGCTGTGAAAGTGATTAGTTAATGCACAGCACCAGTCACTCCCTACACTTATTCAATCCATGGCCATGATTACAAATCCCTGATTACAGCGTACTGATGTGTTGATGATGTGTCTATCCCTATATGGCAGGTGCTGGACTCTGACCCTGTTGACCAGACCCAGGAGGTGGAGGAGGATCTGGACTTACTCTACGACAGCCTGGAGGTGTACAACCAGAGCGACAGCGGGCCGGAGATGGAGGACAACGAGAGCGTCCTGAGCACGCCCAAGCCCAAACTCAAGTATGTGGCACAAGGCTGGGCATTTAGCAATATCCTTTTCTAGATATCACGATATGAGGCTACTAGATATTGTCTTTGCCTTTTGGATATTCTGACATTGAATAATTGTTAATTGTCTTTTCTTTAAAAGGCTGCATTACTGTGGAGTGATATTATTTTCAGAACTTACCAGACTGCTGTAGCTGTTCTTTTGTTTTGCCTACCCACTTTGTCATAATATCCACATTCAACATCCACATTGTATTTGGAAATGTTTTTTTTTTTTTTTTTTTTTAAAGGAACATGCCCACCCACCCATTGAACATGGAGTTTAAAGCAAAAAGTAGTTAATTAATACATTTTTAAAAAGCACAGGTTTTTGATCACAACTATTGGAATATTTCCTTTTCTCCATATCGCCCAGCCCTGCCTCTTAAGCCATCTTTTCAGAAAAGGTCTTATTTTGCTAGGCATTCAATCATTTATGGGCGCAATCTTTACACAGTTTGAGTGGGTTTTTTGGAAATACAAAATCGAGGAAGTATTTACAACATGTCTGAAGTTGCAATTGGCCATTCAGTTAGGACTGCCCAGTTAAACAAATTAATCAAATTGTCTTTGTTTCTGTTTTCAGGCCGTTCTTTGAAGGGATGTCTCACTCCAGCTCCCAGACCGAAATTGGAAGCATACACAGCCAGAAGAGCCAGCAGAGAGAGCTGTCCTGTCCTGTAAGTTGATCACCAGTCCGCCCAGATGCCTCTCCACCACACTGTTTACCCATGAAGGTCTTCCTCTGTGGTATCTGGAGAAGTTCTTGTAAACAGGATTAGGTAAAGGAATTTCCTCTGGGCAGTGTTTAAATATCTGGCAGTCCTCGCTGCTTATTGTGGTTCAGGGATTCCCATGGACCATGATACTATAGGAAAGATATTCTGAGCATGCAGCTCCCACCCCTGCAGATGGGGATGGGATGGAAGGGGGGGGGGCTGCAGTTCTTGCCCTGTTCACCCCTAGAACCCTCTAGTATTTATAGGGACTGACACCAAATGACCTCTCCACCACCATCACAGACACAAATATGTTCAGAGAAGATTGGATGGAGCATCCCTGAACTCCAACTCAGAGATTTATGGCACACGGGAAGCAACAAGGACAGAGAGAGGGAGACATGCTGAGTGTGATACTTAGAGAGGCAGCGCTGTTTATAAATATCTGGGAATCCATTTCAGCTTGCAATAAAACAGCCCTGAGCATTTCACACTGCTACAGCCCTCCATTTTGCTCAATAAATGTCTCCAGTCGAACTTCATGAATGCAGGCGAAGCACTAAAGTGTTTGATCTAATTGAAATAAATTAATGTTATAAGATGCACTTAAATAGTTTCAGACAAGCACACAAGGGTAAAGCCAGTATTCAGATCTTTCACACGGTAAAATTATTCCAACACGAGTAAAAGTCTTTCACTGAAAAGAATGCAGGTTTTATCAGACATATGTACTTTAAAAAACAAATAGATTAAGTATTTATTAGGTAAAAAAAATGTCCCCTTTCAGTGTTTTACATAGAATTGTTGTATTATATTACTGTATCATCAATGTCTACTGTTGTATATGAAGTAGGAGGATTTTCTCAACACATAAAGAAACAATTTACCTCAGTTTATTTAAGAGAAATCTAATTTCAATTAACCAAAATTGAAGATACATTTTTCCCTGGATAGGATGCGTATAAAGAGCTGTAAGGAAAATAATCTTTTGAAGTAAAAAGACAAATAAAAAATGGGTATACTCAATCACAATTGCCTGAAATGTGTGCTGTAGTACAGTTATTGAGTGAATATACTAGGTTACATTTCAACCCTTCAAGTGTGTCCATATTTCTTTTGGGGTTTCTATGTGAGTTGGAGGCTACAGTGGAACATAGAGAAGCTTTTAGAGGTATTTGTACTTGTCAGATCTGCCACTTTCAGTAAGCTCGGTGGAGCGGTGAGCAGTGACATGTTTGTCATTTATATTCGCCAGAGAAGGTTCAAATGGTCTAATGTGTGTGTGTTTACCCTACAGACTGGTGACTTTCTGACCGTGGACAGATGTAAAGTGCAAGGGGCCCGGTATCAAGATGACAGCAACACCGAAGCAACCGTCGGGGTATGTGTTTGGATCAACAGCAGTTTTACTTTCCGTTTGTTTGTTTTTGCCAAAATCTCCTTTGAGCATCTCTTTTCTCAGATTTGTTTCCCCCTGCCCTTCTCCACTTGAGTGCCCTTATCCTCCCATGGGTCTTGGTTGTTTTCCAGGAAAAAGCAATGAGGGAGGGGGTTAGCAAGGGCAAGCAAACCAAACAGCACCGTCATCCATTATGGATCAGTCGAGGCGGCCCCATGCTGGAGAAATCCTGACTGATGGCGGTCGAACGAGGGGTGTTTGTTGTTGTCTGTGTACCGTCAGGTCGGTCTAACCTTGTTCTGCTCCCCCTCTGAGCGCTGGTCGCACCGCTCCACTAACCCACTTCAATCTGATAAAATAAAACCGCAGGAACCGCGTTTCCTTGGCTAAGAGACCCTGACTTTTTGTATCTCTTCCATCATGGTGGTCTCGCATCATTATCTCCTACTTCAACAGCCATGCTCTATTATTTACCAGCCTCAACTCTTTCAACTCTTACTTTTGAAATGCTGCACCACGCACAAAAGCACATCAAGAATACAGAACAAACCAGAACCCCAGAGAAACATTGATGTAGAAGTAGATGGGACATGACAGCGCCCGTGTTGAACGATAAACATCAGCATTGTCCTCTTCCAGCCCTTTTGGCTGATCTTTGCCCCCTCCCCTCTCTTTTTTTTGGTGCAGGAGCCAGAGACTGAGGAGAGCGGGCCAGGGCCGGGGGAGGTGAGCAGCTGGGATGTCAACACTGAGCGGGTGACCAGCACTGTTGGCAAGCTCTGCAAGACGGAGTCCCAAAACCACATGTCTCCCAGGTACAGTGCTCATCCCCACATCTGGAAACATGGGCACAACAGAATGTTATGTCCCAGTGTTTCCCCTAGGGGAGCAGGGGAGTTAACCCCCTAGGGTAACTGCTTTAGGGGGACGTCATGGTAAAACACTCATTCTAACAGCCCACCAAATTCAATTATCAAATTTAACACGAAAATATGTATCAGTTATCAAAATAAACACAAACCTCACACATAGGCACACATTACATCCACAGCACTTATCTAGGGAGAGAATACATCTCTTTTACTCCAGTTATTCCCCTCTTCCAAAACATTGGAGCAAGTGCCAGGAGTTGAGTTTTCATTATTTTGACTGTGTGTTAACTGCTTGCCAAATGAATCAGAGCACACAATCCAAATTGCCTGCTAAGTTACCATATGCCCGGTTGCTGTCAAAGTAATATTCCATTTAAAAGGATATTTTTTAAATGGGGCAACATTACATCACTTCCAGCCAACTTCATTCATAGAACATAATGAGGGCAAATCAGCATCAGCGATCTGTGGTAACAGAATATTCTCTGATCCAGCTCAGCTGAAAACACAGAATCCGTCAGCATGCTAACCAACCTTCACTTGTGAAACTAAAGAACAGAGGATATTAAGGATCGTATGGAATTTCAGCAATGCAGCATGAATAAAGAGACTCTATTCGAGCGGGAATAGGTTACTTTACATTTATTTTCTTGTATTTTGGAAAGGGATCTTTTTTCCTAAACGTTTTGTCATGTTCTCAGCCCAGTACATTTAGGTTCCCTGCTCTTTCTGTCATGTACTTGAACACCTCGTGTCTCCTCTCGTCCTCAGTAAAGTGGAGAACAGGCTGCAGAGGCGTCCTCGCAGCACCTCCATGAAAGACAGACAGAACTCCAAGGCCCAGAGCGACAGGACCAGCAGCATGGAGAGCGAGTGCTCCCCAGACTCGAGACTCATCGCACAGGTAAAACACCTCCAAAGATGTGACACCAAGCCGCATATGTGTCCTCTACGTATGTGAAAATATAACCTCTGCCTCTCTTTTGTGTCAAAGGTTCCCAGGAAGTCTGTGTATGACCAGCTGAACCAGATCCTCATCTCTGACGAACGCCTGCCAGAGAACATCATCCTCATCAACACCATGGAGTGGCAAGGGCAGGTCAGTGGACTTTTAAACATTAACACATTACAGTAGAAAGAGTTGGGCAGGATCAGACATGATGGGGCTTGCCAGTAGCATTTCTTGACATTATTGCAAAAAGGCAGGAATACAAACATTTAGTTGAACCCCAGTAGCATGTTTTTTATGTGTAACATATTGACATCACTATGTCACACTTGTGCTTCTATTGGTTAGCGCTTCAACACATTGAACATGATAAGTCTAAGAGGCGGGACATCGCTAAGTGATTGAGCAATCATAATAGAGCCGGCCAGCTAACCAATCAGAGCAGACTGGGCTCTGATTTCAGACATGTAATCCCTTTAAATAATTGTTTTCATTGCAAAATAATATTGTTTTCAGCCTTTCAATTATTTTTAAGAGTTTTATATTATATTAAAGGGAATATCTTTGGGTAAAGGACTGGCAAAACAAAACATTCAAAGACATCACCTTCAACTTTGAGAATCTGGGATGCACATTTTTTCACGATTTATAGACAATTTATAAACCAAATGATTAATCTAGAATAATAATAGACATACTAATCACAAGGGAAAACAGTCCTGAGTTGCATCCCAAATGTTTTCCTTTGCTGTCTTTCCCACGCGATGGACCGAGCATCCTGTGTGTCCATGAGCTCATGGTGTCCCTCTCCTGTGTTTCTGTGCAGTATGTGTCCGAGCTGCTCCACGAGCAGGGCCAGCCCATCGTGTCCACCTGCTCTGCTGCTGATGTTCAGGCTGCCTTCAACACCATCGTCACTCGCATCCAGAGATTGTGAGTCACACGCACACACACACACACACACACACACACACACACACACACACACACACACACACACACACACACACACACACACACACACACACACACACACACACACACACACACACACACACACTAGTTGTAAGACCATAGCCACCAGAAAGTGTGATCCTGCAGCCTGTTATCCAAGTGTGTGTTTATATTGGCCTTCTGCCAGAGTATTCCAGGATGCTATCGCTCAAAGGGCCGTACCGAATGTCTGTTTTTCTACTTTTAAAGCTTCTAGTGAGGTTTTTTGAGGAAGCTTAGAATCCATGTCATCACCCTAGCAGAAACAGAATATTATCTATTTTATTGAGGTATTCGAGTTGTCCGTTGGTCGGGCCGTACCATTCCTGCAAACACGTCTCAGGCCATGAGGGAATTTCTTCAAATCTGTCCCAAACCTCCTCTTTCGCTGAATCAGCATTTTCGTTGAAGTCACTGTGACCTCACAAAACACATTTAGCCATAGCATTAGCATGTTAAATAGGATAAAGTGATAAAGCGATGCGGTGTTGGACAGACACGGATGTAACCTGCAGCTTGCCAGTGGTTATATAAATCTAATTAAGGCTTTATTCAAATGTTTATTTTAATTTCACCGTTATAAGCCGAGTTCTACACTATTCGGTACAGCCTTTTCGCTTACGCTGCTGAATTCCTCTAGTGTGAGCCCATTCTATCACAATGCGTCTCGTTCCCATGAACTCCGAGTCTGCCTCCTCTCTTCCTGGGATCCATCTGCTCGGCTGCCAGCTGCTCAGGATGTCGTGTCAGAGGGAACCTGAGGCTGTCTCCGTTTGCTCCGCTGACTCTGTTAAACTGGTTTCTCTTGAATCCAGCTGAACTTCCACTCTTTACACACCTGCTCCTCAGTCGACCTGTTTAGTCCAGCTGGGGTCATGTCATGTGGAAGGTCTCTGATGTTAACTGCTCGGTGCTGTCACGGATATAGCCGGCTCCTGGGTTTCTCCTGGAATTTCATCACTGAGAAAAAGGACAATTGCAACCCACACATAGTTAGGTCCTGTTTTGCTATTGGACAGTATGATCTTTCGACATTTTACTCAGAAGTCTCAAACTCTGAAGCATCAGTCCGTTACGTCATTTCTTAGATATTCTTTACACTCTTTTTAGTCTTCATAGCTAAACTGAGTCGTAGGATTGTACGATCCAGATCTAAAAGCTGTTGCAATATTTGGTCTAACTCCAGAAAGACTTGCAGATTCTTGCAAGTGTCTGGTATTACAAATTATAACATGACATAATCTGGCTTTTGATACTAAGGTATTAACCGGTTTTGAACCAGGGAACAAAAAAAACCCTCTTTTGAGGTATACATCTTCAGACAGCCGTGAATTCTCTCACGCTCTCTCCCTGACACAAATCTCTTTGTCTTAATTGCTCACCCATCCTTTCCTTATGTCAACCCTCGCAGCTGTAACTGCAATGCGCAGACACCCCCGACGATGAAGGTGGCGGTGGCCGGCGACCAGAGTTACCTCAGCACCATCCTGAGGTTCTTTGTGGAGCAGCTGGCCAACAAGACACCCGACTGGCTCAGTTACATACGCTTCCTGGTCATCCCCATAGGTAAGTCCTCCAGGATTAGTGCAAACACCAGCTAAGGCTCTGTGTCCACAAAGCGTCTTCTTCTGGCACTCTCACCACCTTTGTTTGAAAGATTAGCAACCCGCTTTTGCTGAAGGGTGTTCTTTTTTCAATAATGACCGCCTCGTTGCACATTATCCCGCTTATTACAGGGCCACATACTAAATAAACAAATGATTTGACTCCCAATATTAATAAAAAAAGATCGTCTTGCTTCTGCTAAGAAAAAAATTGTCCTTTCCACAGCGTACCAATGGCTTGACCTGCAACAACATAACTTAAAATGACGGAAGCACTGGTCGGGGTTTACTGTAACTGCTTGTCTGTTTAGTTTATTTTTCGCTAACAAGTCCTTAACACTAGAACCGCCAATCGGGTCAATTTGACCCAGAGCTGTTTTTTATTGTGTGTAACTTTTTTTCAATAAAATATTAAAGTCTTCCAGTCCGTGACTTTTCCTGAAAGTGTGTTATGTAGCACCCTATGTTGTTAAAAATTGTCAATATGAAGTCAGATTGAAGAAATCGCCCCAAAAATTGCCATTTATACCTATTTCCACCCAGCGGGTCATATTGACCCCACCCCTTTTCATATAAACATGACGTGTTGCTATAGCAACGCCTTTTGTCTACTGCGGTTCCTTATAGACTGAGAGATAGATTGATAGATATATTGATAGATAGTTGTAGATAGAGAGATAGAGACAGTCTGTAGTGAAGGAGTGCGCTCCCGCTCACGGGAGACTGCTCGCACTGCGCTCCGCAGCAAACAGCTGTGGGGCGAGTTGAAAGTACGTTATGCTGGCCGCGGTGTCTAAATAATGCTTCCGGGCCAGCGGGCCATTTATAATGTCGAGCCCTGAGAGTCCACAGATTATATTGGTATACGTTTCATCCCTGTGCGATCAAAACTCTCTGTTCAATAAAAGAACATTTTACCTTGAAAATCAATGCATTCTAATAGCGGGTCAATTTGACCCAGGTGGCGGTTTTAGGTATAAAAAATCTCTGGCGGTTCTAGTGTTAAACAAAACCAGAGCAACCCAAACCGTGTTCCTTTTAGTGTTTGACTTCCTGTCTGCCTTCTTCTGCTGATTTCTCTAATGTCCCACTCTCTGTCAATGGTCATTATTTTGCTTAGCAGCGATGTGTTATCGAGTATTAACAACCTCTGAAAGGTCCAAATTGACCAATCAGAATCGAGCATTCAACTAAGCCATGTGATAATATCTAATAAGTGCTACTTTGTGTTTGTTTGACATTGTTTTTTCACCATGAGAAACCAACGGAAGATGCCTGGCTTTAAATTGTAGGAGGACGATAAAAAACACAACACTGCCCGGCTTTTTCCACAAATGGGCTTCACTGCCTTTGTTATGATAGTTTCTGACTGACAAATTGAGATAAGGATAAACAAACTTGGCAAAAAAAGCATTTGCTCCATTTTCTACAGTGACGTCACAAGCTCTTTATGAAAAGTTGAGATTATTTTCAACTAGAATCGCTAAAAGCCGCCGCACTAGAAAGACTTTGAAAGAGACGCATGAAAATACCCAATGTGGACTCATTCATTACTTTTTCTCTGCACAGGTTCTCATCCCCTGGCAAAGTATGTGGCCTCCTTTGACAGCCGGTTCAACAGCATCTTTATGGACACTGCGTGGAGGGAGCTGTTCTGCAGGACGGAGCGGCCCGCCTCAGGTAGGATGCACGGCTCTGATGGGGCTACAAAGAAAGGCTGCGTGTCTAATGTTCAGCCAACTTGAAAGGGAATGAAATGGGGTCAGAGGACGGGTCAGGGGCTGATGGGTGGGAAGAAGAGGTTTTCCTCCAATTGCAAGAGACAGCTACAGCTTGCTGCAGTGTAGCGAGCGGTCCTCGATTATGGCACGGCTCCTCCTCCTCCTCCTCCTCCTCCTCCTCCTCCTCCTCCTCCTCCCTGTAAACTGTCTGCTGCTGCTAAGAAGCCCAGCATGCTGTCAGAACTCTGACTCAGATACTCACCCCAAAGACTGTCAAAGTTGCAGTCTTAAGATTTTGGGCTGTTTTTTTTACCCAATCCAGTCACAGTCCCTTTGCTTTTTCTTTTCTCTTTTACATAACCACAAAGTATAGCGTCAAAAAGCCTTTAAAAAGAAAGCCTCTAAAGAAAAATGTCTGCTTCCTTTTAACTGTCTAACTTTGAACGTGCTACTCACTACAGCACTTTGCCTATAAAAATGCTGATGTAAATTCTTCCAGTCTGCAAGCCATAAATCATTTCGTGCGATTTCCTCAACTGGACACAATGACAGGCTTTAAGAAAAAAATACAGAAATAACCAATCTAATCGCTGCTGATTTGCTTATTTAGGTCATACAGAGGCATCCGTTTTAAACTGAGACTGTTTCATAACCAGTTAATGTTCACTCTTCTTGCCCCGACAGCCACGATAAGCCTCAATCATCCTCATCTATTTGCACACAGTAGGTGCAATAGTGGCAGTTCCACACATAATGTTGTATCATCTTAAAAGTTGTTCCAAGAAAATAAAAAGTATGTTAAAAAGGTACTGGGTCCTTCATGGATGGCTCTGAGTACGTTCCATCAATTAGACTGCAGAGAGGTCAAAATAAGTAAGCGCTTAAGAATCCGCCTGCGTTTCCACATATCACTTTGGCAGACATACATGTGGCCCAGAGGCTTTCTGTTAGACACACAATTCATCTTGTGTGTCTTATGGCTGACTTCACTCACGTTTTTAATGGCATTTTACACTCCCCCTCCTCCTTAAATCAGTGGAATGAAAATGATTAATGCGCACTCTTCTAGCAACTGCTGTATGTGAGAATTAGCATGTGCATCAATTGTCTTGCAGCTTGTTAGTCAGACAGGAGACAGCAGAGGTTGTTAACAATCTGCCCCCCCCCCTTTCCTGCAGACAACATCGATGTAGCAGGACGAGTCGTTCAGTATCTGGTCGGCGCCAACGTGTCTCACCAGTTCCCCATCTCAGAGGCAATGCTCACCTACAAACAGAAGAGGTAATGTGGTTATTGTATAAACTCATGTGATGTTTGTCTGTGTATGCATGCATGCTTTTGTGCTCTTTTAAAGCATGATTTCTAATCTAGAGTACTGATATAAATGCCCAGAATGTCTTTTATTCTCATTAAAAGTGAGCCCTAGAACAAATGTAGCTACGACTGATAATCAGAAAAACTGCATGAGGAAGATGTTTAAATGCAAATGCATGCAAACAAGCACATACAATAAACACACACTGTGCTGTGAGCAGGGGCAGGCAACCCGCTGCTCTAGAGCCACGTGCAGATCTTCTGGCTCCCTGTAGCTTTGACAATAAATAACATGGAAATATTTTATTTCATAAATGTTTTTGCACGCCGGACAATCTTTCAAAGGGAACACTTCTTGTGTTTGAGTTTGAGGTAATACTGTGACGCAGAAATACAAAAGTTGTAATATTAGGCCTACGACCTGTTGTGATGGTAAAGGTTGCCGACCCCTGCTCTACAGTCACATCTCTGCGGTCAAAGTCTTGGAAAATGTTTAAATTTTAACCATTATGTTTTTTTATTGTGGGGAATTTTTTTTTATTTAACTCGAATAGTGTTTAATTTGTCTACATACATTTGAAGTACATCAACACAACATTCATGAAGAACAAAAAATAATTGTATCATTTCAAATGAACAATGTTGAAGATCAGTCCGTTAAATAATAACGCCTACAAGCCGTCAAAGTTATTATAAACAACTGGCTAAAATAAACGAAATAACAGTATACAATAATTGCTGTGGGTAAAAAGGAATTCCATCATCTTAATTGTTCACATTTGCATTTACAGTAACAACTTAATTATGGCCCCCTTCCATTTTAAACAGAAATGCTGAACAGACCCTGCACATACATTAAACACCACGAGTTGCTACGGTATTGGATGATAATTATCTTTAGTTATCCGTGATTAAAGGATTCCTTTCCCAGAACCACTGCTTAATAATAGGTCCATGGCTGGTTAGTGCATGTGACAGAGCTGCACAGGCCTTCTCCAACATCTCTCAAACACAGACGCACTCAGCAGACACCTGTTGCATTTCTGTCTGCGTTTGTTGCTTTTCTTTCTGACGTTTGACCAACCCTTGCCCTCTCTCTAAGAACGGCTTCAGAAGGTACTCAACACAACACGCAGTTTTAACACTGTCGCATTCCTTCTCCCCCCCCCTCTCCCCCTTTTGATTTGCATTCAAGGAAAAGAAGTTTGTATTTTGATTTTTACATCAGGTATCTAATTTTCACTCTTGTTTTTGTTTTTTGAACCTCCTTATTTTCTCTCCTTCCATTTGGCTTGAGCCCCTTGCTGTGTCTTTAACATTTCCCCTCTTCACGCTCGATACTCACTTCACTTCTCTGCACTCCGTCCTGACCTCTGTCTTTGGTTTGGTGTGGCGCTTGACTCTTACTGTCCTCTGTGTGTTGTTGCTGTGAAGATTTGCCTAACAACCTTTAATAACAACCCCAACATATTGGAATGCACTTTTTCTGTGTCATACATCCAACAAGCCATTTTGAATGAACCCAGCACATTGTTTGTTAAAGATGTTATATTGACTTAAAAGTCCAGAATCTCAGGAGGTGTATTGGTTCACCCTTATCAGTGGATTATATTATATGGAATATTTTGCGATGATTAATTTAACTAAAGTAATAATGTCATTTGCCATGTTAATGTGATATTCCGTTTAATTCTTAACCGCATCAAAACTAATGAAACCCACATGTTTCTTAATATATAAATGAATCTAAGTGAAGAAAATCTCCATTCACAAAGTGAAGTCTTATATATTGTTTGACCCCATATAAACTGTTAATTATGTGAACAATGGTACAGGTTGTGATGGTACCCAATTCTTACACAATCTACAAAATAATTTAAACAAATATGGAATAATAGAGCACCGGCCAAGGTGGTCAGATTGCTGGGGGCTGCGTTCCTTTATATGCACTGGAGCGGGAGCCAGCAGCGTTCCTCGCGCTTCCGTTGTTTGCTGTGGGTGGAATCTATTCTGCGGGCTCGTGAAAACACTGAGAATCACAAACTAGTTTTAGGAAATGCGTTGTTGCCGCATGTTAGAGGACAAAAAACACGTTCTCAGCTCTTCCCTGTTGAATCATCGGGTGCATTTTTGTTGTTGCCTGCGTGTGTGTTAAAGGAATACTTCACCCCCAAAAGGATCATTTATTTATCAATTCCTCACTCACTTACCTTGAATCCTAGAAGAAAACTTTTTTTTTCTGGCATACCTTTGTGGTAAAAGAATCCAAAAACATATTTGTCTTGATAAATCGATGTGAACATGCTTTTTTGCTTGCTGAAAGTGAAAATGCATGTGTTCAGGAAGTAGTGAGCATACTGGATAAATTAGACTTATTATGATTATGGTTTGATTTTATGATTATATTTGTCTTTTAATTCAAAGTAAAAGGGATGAGTCATTGATAAACTGGATCATTTTGGGGTTGAAATATACCTTGTAACTTTAATGACAAGGACTTCCGTAATGTTTTCCTATCTTTTTTAAGGCATGTATTAAACTAGAAACTCAACACTTCAGAGTAGTGTTACCAAGGTTACCCCAGCTGGACCCAAACTATCACTTAAGGTCCCATGTATAGAATTAGCTCCTAGTCCCGGCTGATAAGTATGACCTCATCTTCTTTTGGTTGTAAGGAGCGTTCCCCCCATTCATCTCATTGTAACATGACCCCCAAGATGACCCCATTCCACCCAATGTGCCATTTCTTCTGCGATGGGACATGATGCAGGTCATGCAACAGCCATCTTCCCTCCAGGACCATTGAGTGTTCATGTGACCTCTGAAAACATCTACCTAAGGTCATACTCACAGCCTCTTACCCCTCTTCCTGTTTACAGCCCTGATGAGGACTCCTGTCAGAAGTTTGTGCCATTTATTGGGGTAAGATCTTTTTATTTTCCTATTCTGAGGTGCCAGAATAATGTTTTGTGTTATTTAGATCCTTATTACTCTATTGTAAAAGTACTTTCTCTTCATGGAACCATAATTGATATTTTTAGCAATACTTAAAACGGAAAATATAGTAATACAATACTCATCACCTGTGTAATACCAACGATAGCTCTGTATAATCATTTCAGCTCTTAGATCATTGGGAAATAAATTCACTTGGCAACTTATCCACTAAATTAAAAATAAATGTCGGATGGATATCTTTCTAAGAAATCACATCTTCTATAACAGAATAAGATAAAAACCAAGAAGGCACTGCATGTTACCCCGCATAAAAGAATATAATCAAAATGTGCTAATGGGTTCATGCCACCATCGCTCGATAATGAACGGTTCTGTCAAATGACTTTTTCTACACGAGGCAACAAAGGAAGACCCTCAGATGACTGTCAAGTAGAATAATGATGTCTTTATGAAAGAAATGATAGGTTTCTATCAAATATTTCTTTCAGGCTTGAGTTGTGATGAAATATTTAATAAAGCAGACTTTTCACATTAATTAGTTTCAAACTGAAGGTTCTTTTTTTTTGCAGGTTGTGAAAGTTGGGATTGTGGAGCAGAGCCTCTCAACTTCAGGTGAGGAAGGTTTTGTTATTTTCTTTTTAAAGGTGTGGTAGTATTTTGTCAGGTTAGGGTTTATTTTGTCAGGACATTTGGCCTATATATTGTGGTATTCAATAAAAAGTGTTCAAGGTCCCCTATTATACTATTTTTCAACCATATAATATAGGTCTCAGATATATATAAAAAAAGTCTCTGCCCCTGTTTCAAAAGTGCTGATTCTGGTTCTGTAGCTTTAAATGCTAATGAGCTGCTCCTGGCCACGCCCCTCTGCAAGATATTTGGTTAAAAAGAACACAATGGTGCTCTAGGACAGTGCTTCTCAAACTTTTTTCAGTAATGTACCCCCTGACCGACCCCAGACATTTTTGATAGAAAAAGCCTATATAAATAATTACAATATAGTGATGTTCCATCAGTGTTTGATTTATTAACTCCTTCATGCATGAATTACAACAAACTAAGGATATTTTCATCTTTATGCACGAAAAAAAGAATATAACGAAAACAAATTAAAACAGATTTTTCCAAGGAGTTTTTCAATTGAAGTAACCAATGATCAAACAAAATGAGCACAATTATATATTATGAAAAGCTATAAACTACAATACACACATTTGACACGTTTATATGAGGACCCCCTTAGTGGTTATAGGAATATTTTATATAAAATTGTGTTTTCTATTTAACATATTGTACTAAGATTATTTATGTAATCATGCATGGTATTTTTTTAATTAATCTTTTTATTTATTTTTAATCTCACGTACCCCCTGCAGTACCCCAACGTACCCCTAGGGGTCCGCGTACCCCCATTTGAGAATCACTGCTCTAGGAGGAAAGTCAGGTGATAAGGTGGGCGGGGTTACCTTGGTTGGCTTATGGTTACACAACCCAAAGAAACATTGTGACATCACAAAAGGGCCAAAATCTGATCAGCTCATTTTCAGACAGGATTTAATATAAATGGATCAAGACCAAAAGTGAGAGAATCTTTTGCCCTCTCTTAACACAGAGGGGACACATGTTTATGTATACAAGACATGAAAAAGTGGATGTTTCATTCATAATAGGTGACTTTTAAAGTGTTACTTTAAAGCTTTATGTAAGAGACTTTTCCCCCCCCAATGTGCAGTGGATTCAGATGATGCGATGGGGGTCAACACGAGCATCCTGGGCTCCCCAACGCCCCCATCGGCCGGTCCGTATGGGAAGGAAATCGGCGGCACCCCCCCTCAGTCTCCCTCTGTGTCCACCGCACTCTCTGGAGCTGGGTATGACACACACACACACACACACTCACATATTATTGTTTCTCAGTGGTAGTGTCTCTGACCCGCCTGTCCCTGCTGCAGCTCTCCGTGCTTTGGCAGTGAGGTGATGGGGCTGCAGGTGGACTACTGGACGTGGCAGGGCCCAGAGAAGAAGAAGGAGGGGGAGAAGAGGGATGTTGGACTGAAGAACACGCTGAAGAGTAACTTCCGCTCTCTGCAAGTCAGCCGCCTGCCCTGCGGGGGGGAACTCACCCCCCCACCCAGCATGGCCATGACTGTGGTCACCAAGGAGAAGAACAAGAAAGGTACGCCTTGGAAAACACGCTTATAAATCAATGTTAATGAAAACATCGGTAAGGGTTACGGAGCCAGGGGAGCTGGTAATGTTCCTAGACACAAATTGGAATCAACAAGATTAAAGTCATAAAAATAAAGAGAAAAAACATGTGCATTAGTACTCCCTGAGACCTGCAAACACACTTTTTATTCGTAAAACTGTGTAAAACAGTACACAAATAACACAATAAGCTAAAGAAAAAGTGTTTTGATGGCTTCATTTTTTTCTCTCCAGTGATATTTCTCAGCAAGAAGCCCAAGGAGAAGGATCTGGACTCTAAGAGCCAGGTGATAGACGGCATCAGCAGACTGATCTGCACAGCCAAGCACCAGCACACCATGCTGAGAGGTAAGACTGCTCTGTTCACACAGCTGAGGCTGCAGCGCCCTCTGCTGGAGAAGGGGGGATCTTCAATAACATTTACTTATTAACAGTTGCGTAAACAAAGTGTATCAAATAGTTTAAAGTTTATTTCATTTGTTTAAGCCTGGTATTTCTGCACAGTTGCCAATAAAGATTAGGATACACTTATATTATTAGTGTTAGACTTTTTGTAGATTACATTCAAGGTGGCTGTGGAGGGTTGTGTCCAAGAATTGGTGACATTTCATTAAATAAAAGGTATATTTTAATAATTTACAAAACATATCTTGTATATTTAAATATTCTGCTTTAATCCATATTTTTTCAAAAACAACATTCTCTGCTCTAACGCTATTATAGTAAATGACTTTGTTACAAACAATCGGGGGCGGGTCTAGAAAAACATTCATGGGGTGGCAAGAGGGTGGCAGGAGAATTTGAGGGGTGGCATCCCCTGGCAGAATTGTATGCTGATTTAATCGCAGTCATATCAATCAATGTTAACTTGGAAATAGGGATGGGTATCGTTTTAAATGTATCGATTCCGGTTCTTATCGATTCTCCGTTTAGATTCCAAAATTGTAAAAGAAAGAGGTCAAACGTTTAGATAACAAAAATATCTTTATTCTTTTAAGCTTTAACTGACATTTTTACAAATAAAAAATATACATGCAATACAAATGTATTGCACAATAGCTGTGCTTTATTTTAACTGAGCTATGCCTGTGGCAAGCTATTAACAGGCGTTACACTGTGCCTTGTCTTTTTCTTTTTTAGTGTAGTGGAGCCACACTTTAGAGCGTTTACCGCGATCCATCTTTGGTGTTATGAAGTGACTGAGCTCGTGAACTGTCTACGGGCGGGGGGAGCCTCGCTGCGGGGAAACTGACCCTCTGTCGCCTGTCAGCGCAACTTACATGATGCCGTTTAAAAAAACAATAAGGGTGGTGCCGGCCGTCAGCGTACCGAGTCGGCCGTCAACGGCCCGCTGACGACCGGCCGTTCTGTGATTCTCCAGAACACACAGATGGCCAGTCCGCCCCTGTATTCCACCGGGTCGCCGCGGCGCAGACGGACCCGGTGGAATACAGGGTCTACCGCGTTTAGGAACCGTTAAGAGTACCCGGCATTTTCTTATCGGTTCTCATCTGGAACCGAGTTTCGGTTCCCAACCCTACTTGGAAAGCCACAATATTAATATTTTAACTCAATAACATAGGTGACATTTTTGTGGCACATCAGTAAAGCCTTAAATATAAATATATAAGGTGGCAGACATCATTTAATGAATTTTAACTGAACAATAACTGAATGAGTTTGTTTCACTCTTAGACCAGCAGGGGTACCAAATCTATGCAGGCTGCTGCAATAAGTATATTAATTAACTGTCTCATCGATGTTTGTCTGTATGAATATGATACTATTAACAATCATATTATTCCTATCAGCTGTCAATCACTGTTATGATTCACATATTCATTTATTATTGAATAAACTATATTTTTGGAGGAGTTAATGATGAATGTTCCTCAAGATGCTTGCTCACCCTCCTTCAAATTTGAAAGACAAGTAATTACTATCATATATCAAAAGAATCAAAGGAACAGTTCAGCGCCCCACAACTTTATTGCAAACAGTTACAACCTTGACTTTACATCAGAAAGAACAAACATTAAAGAAGTGACTAACTGCATCAGTTAGGGTTAAATAACGTGTATTCAGCTAAAACATACATCGCTGCAGTTATTATCCAGTGGAAAGTCCTTACCTACTGGCCTAGTTAAATCAAAGTGGTTACTCTTTTTTGGCTGGGCAGTGAAGTTTCACACACCGTCTTATTTGACTTTCTCAGGACATTTTTCTTGAAGAAAAATTGTATACACACGTAAGGTATCTTAACAGTTTGTTATGCTCATCGAGTCATCCGTGAGCAGAGCATCAAGTTGGCATGCCTATAACAGCTGAATGCGGCGATTACCATTTTGTTCAGCGAAACGCCTCACAAACTTATTAAGATTTAAAGCTTTAGTGCGTTTTGATTCAATGCTGAGTACAGCCAAACTTGACAGTCTCTTCTCTGTCATTGTAGACCGCAAATACTTAATTCCTTCCGTCTACTTGGATCCGAATGCTTCTCGTTTTGCACCGCCCGTTCAAATGAAATCGCCACCAATCACATTTCCACGCTCGCGCCAGGGCCGGGGGAGGGGTTACAAGGCTCGCGTCTTGTGCTGCATTCACTTGCACTCAGACATTAGAGATTTTCTCTCATAAATGTCCGATGAGCCACAACTTTTCTTTCAAAACAAAGCTGCCAACTGGGGTGGCAACTAGGGTGGCAAGGCATTTTTCTGAGGTGGCAGCTGCCACCCCGTGCCACCCCGTAGAACCGCCACTGCAAACAATATGTATCTGCGTTTCATTCTGTGCTCTTTCAACATGTCATAAATGTATCTATGTTAATGGGACTGATTAGGTATATTAATTAGGAAGAATATAACTCAATTAATCCCATTAATCAGTGTATTCAAATTGAGGATTTAAAAAATGTCTCTGTGATGTCATAAAATCAGACCACTTGAAAACCTCAACAGAAGAAATTCTTATAACCCGTACAGACTCATCTGCACTTTGACATTCAAATTCCAGAGCGTCCATCCTGAAATATTGAACGTGTTATCTTCTTCGTGCATTAATCCTTGCTTCCTCGTCCTCAGTCACTATCGATGGAGTGGAGTGGAACGACGTGAAGTTTTTCCAGCTCGCTGCCCAGTGGCCGACCCACGTAAAGCACTTCCCGGTGGGGATCTTCGGGTACACTAAGCCTGTGTGACCCCGGCCGCCCCCCCACTCCACCAGACTCTCCGCTGCACTTGTCTCCCTGAGAGGATGCAGAGAATCAGAGGAAAGGCCGACGGGCCGGCAGTAATAGTTTTCCTGTGGAAATCTTACTGTCTCACAACCACGTGTTTAATACACAACCTTCATGTTGTCAATTGGATGTTTTTGATGTTGACGTTGTTTGGGTGTTGTTGTTGTTTTTTACACACTACGAAAAGAACAAGTACTATTTTGTAAGATTTGTGCTACCGCCTCGGAGGTATTTTGAGGTTTTATGACAATTTGCCACATTTCGATAATGGCAGCTGTGTTTGCACTTTGTTTTTGTTAACATTTTATTATTTCTGTGAAATCCTACATTTATTGTTACTCTATACGCAATGGAGGAGTGTGACGGTGACGTGCAGTGGCGTGCGTGAGATCGTTTGAGGCCGTGTTTGTGTTTGTTGTTGAAAGTTGGAATATTGCTGTGAATCTAGATGGAATCCTTCTCTTCGAAACTCCGTTTTCTTACTCGTCCCTTTACTTTCTCACTACTTTTGTAGAAAGGAACAGAAAGATCTGTTTTGCCTCGTTGCTCTTAGGGCACACTGTGTACCAAAAAAAAACAAGGAATTTTTTTGAAGGTAGCTATAATGAATGTAGCTACAGAGCATTTGTAAGAATGTGTAAGCAAACACTAACATCCAGACTGTCACACCCACTTAGAAGCAGGGTCACATAACGCAGCAGTACATATTTCAACTATCAACAGCTGAATGCCAAATTTAGTTGTGACTGTATGAACTGTCGTATTGTTTTAAGGGATTGTTTTTCCGTTCCCCCTTTGTGTTCAACTTGATGTTTCGGCTTACCTGAGTGGACGTCTCACAGACCTGCGGATACTTAGCAAATCTCTCCAGACGTGCAGTGATGTGCCAAAGTCGAGTTTGTTTTACAGTGGGACCACCAGAGCTCTTGGTTAGTCCAAACTTCACAGTATGAAACTAAAATAGTACATTAAATGTATTCATGGTCCCTGTGGAGATCAGTATTTAGATTACTGAGATAATAAACCAGTTAGTACTCCACATTTAGCCCCATTAAGCATTTGCAAAGCGTGTGCACATCCTAACCAAGCAATTACCGCGGTGTCCTTTATTATAGCGTCTCAAACATACTGATAGGTTGGACAGGTATGGGTAAAATAACAGGGGTGTCGAGCGCAATGCAAGTATTGAATTACTTTAAATCTGATGAAAGGTGTATGGAGCCTTGCCAGACGTCCGAGTCACTGCCTGTGTGTCTGTGTTGGTGTGCTATGTGTTTCGATGGTACTCCCTGAATAGTGTTACGTGAAACTTTTGCAATAGGAAACCTTTGGACAAAGGGCCTTCTGTATGAGGTAGTTGTTGCTTTTTTTTATAAAGTGAAGACTTCGATTGGCTGGCTTTTCTTAGTAATGTATATAAATATATACAAGATGTATTGTGAATTCCCCCCTACTATCCACTAAATTGAAAAGCACAAATAGCTTACCTTTATCTCTTGACATAAATGCCAAATATATATTTCCAGAACTCATAACTATGAAGTTGACTTGTACAATACAAACACTATTACTACTCTCATACATTTCCCTCACTTTGTAATGCACTTTCATGTGGTTTTCTACATATTTTAGCTCAAATTGGGACACACTTTGTTTTTGAGGTGAAGTGTTATATTTGAATTGTAAAACCACTACCTTTAGTCAAGAGAAGGCAGTTTTTGTTTTCAAAATGAACCTTTTTCATAGGGATGTTGTGTTTATGTTATGGGTTTAAGGGTCCTACGAGGTCTTGATAACCCTTTCTGGCCGTCTGTTACTTTGCCACTTGATGTTGAAACGCTTATTTAGCAGCTACCACCATGCGCGTCTGCCTGGGACTAATCAGTCAAGTTTCCCTGTCTCCTGCTTTCTGAAGGCTTCACTAATCTTCTTTGAGTCGGGACACCAACTGGCCCTTACAGTATGAAACATCAGACTGAAGTGTTAGCCGGGGCAGAGGTGTTGGAGGAAATGTGTCATGTTAGTCTTTGAAATATTAAACAGGCATAACGACGAGTGTATTTCAATGTATTTGACCTCGAGTTTTCGCCCTAATTCTAGAGGTAGCATGGGGGTGTTTTAAAAGACTGGATCAATGAGCAGGCATCCTTTAGCACAGCAACAAATGAACATCAGTGTTTGTTGAAATGCCATCTCATTGCTCCTGTTACTTGAAATGCCACCCAGTGTCATTGCACAAACCCTATTTTAAATGACATGACAGTATTTTTTAATTTACCACTTAAAAAAAAAATATGGATTACTCTGCATGTTTTACTATAGATGTAAATATGTTTTGGATTTTTATATTGTTTTGTTTCTTTCCATGCTCCCACAAGCAGTTGTGTTTATTAAAATTTGTAATCTTCTGTACAAACAGCTTGTCTTTATTCATACTTTCTCTTCCAACAAACAACCTGATTTAATATAACAAGAGACAACCATCTCAAATCCAGCAAATGTCCAGTGTGTTAGCCCGCAGAGATGGAGGGCAGGTTGACGTAGACCTTCATGGGAGGCAGGGGTTTGATCTTGCGTCCTGCCCAGCCCCCCTTCCTCTGCCACAAACCGCTCGAGGGACGGATGCCGAGCCAGCGGTTTCGCCCGGCTTTACCAATGATCCGTTTGTTGTGGTCGATGTTTGAGACGCGTCCCACTGTGACCATGCAGGTCTCCAACACCTGTGTGTGTCCAGATGAAAACATTCAGAGCAGATCTTAGTTTGAAAACAGGGGACTATTTTAAATATGGATACCTCACCTGGACCTGCTGCTTCGAAGGGAGCTGAATGATCGCAGTTCCATTCACTTTACGGAGCAAAAGGCCACTTGTGCCTGAAAAGCAAAAATACATCCAGGTTAGATATCATGAGTCACCACGTTTTACAGCAACTATAACCTTGTTACAAACGACCGAGGCACTCAGATTGCATTAAATGAATCAATGTATCAATAAACCGCAAAAACACTTTGATATTCTTACAACTCCACATATTTTATATTACCATGAAATGATTGTATTAGGTCTGTAGGGTGTGTATTTAGAAAGGGATTTTTCTCAAATTAAAGCCAATAAATCAATATCTTTCAGCTTTTATTTACTATAAAGTTGTCTTTCTCTAGAAGCTGTATGGATCATTCTTTGATTTTATTTTGTAATTATCTTTTATGGAGATAAAGTAGACACACTATTGATATATCACATGAAATATGTTGTGTTAAATTGAGTTTGATTGTCCATGACTGAAGAGTATTTGGCCTTAACTGAATTGATGAATACTTCACAACCTTATGACATTTTGAAGATAAATGAATTGAAAAAAGTGTTGAACTGTTCAGAATCATAAGCAAGAGCCTAAACAGTAACTACCTGCTGCACGAATGTACTCGGATCCTTTCCCTGGTTGTATCTCCAGGTTGTTCACCAGCGACCCCACAGGAAGGGCCCCCAGCGGGTACGCATCGCCCTCATTGGCTGAGACTGCAAAGTACAAATATTTAGTACAATGTTGTGTGAAATACAGGACTTGAGGCAAGGTTAGACGATCTTTTTACCTGCCATGCGTCCGATAACTGCAGACGTTTTAATGACGTCTCCAGGCTGCATGTTCTCTGTGGCGATGATCCATCTTTGGCGGCTGCCTCCAGCTACCATGGCGATGTTAGCAGACCTGAGGAACAGATCATGAGGATACAACTCTGTCTTTAGAATCAAAAGTCCTGTGAGGTGAGAGCTGATCTCACCTGCATGGGTCGTACCGCACTTCAACCACCTTCTCGTCAAAGGGCTGGTCCACTTTGTTTGGTTCATAGCGCAGCCGCTGGAAGTCTATCATCCGGTACTTCTGTTTATGGCCTCCACCAATGCCATGTGTTCGTACCTTTCCTGTAACACGGAAAGAAAAAGGTGAGTAACTCTTCACACCTGGCTCGAGTCAGAACATGCCCTACAGCTGTTGTCAAAGCAAATATATCACTGAATGATGTCAGCCCTTACCCCAGGTTGAACATGACTTCTGATTGATGACTTAAGTATAAAACGGGAGGAGGATGTTACTATCAGGCTTCTCAAAGTAAAACAGTTAAACTGGTGCTCATTTCAAACAGGCCTGCAACAAGTGCTGCCCTTGGCCAAATTGGGGCCCTACGCAAGATCTTGAAAATGCACTAAATAATAGAGGCCCTATGCACTGCACGTGTTCTGCGAATATGGAGGGGCGGCACTGCCTGCAACTACACCCTTTTTCACAACTATTCATTATCAGTTATTCCGCTAATTTCTTACTTGTTTACTAGACTAGACATTTGGCTTGTAATTTCCGAAAACGTTCAATAATTAAAATACTGTATCAAAATGTCTTGAGACCCAGAGTTACATTTGGAAATAGCTCGTTTGGTTCATTTGAACCCTTTTCAGGAAATGGGAATATTTTCTTATCCTTAAGGACAATTACATTTTTACCTCTGTAGATAACCTATTACACATTTACAAAAACTTTACTTAGTCTAATCAGACCTGGACTAGACTTACAGATACAGTTTGAAAATGGATTTAAACTCTGTGCCAAATTGTAAGACTTCCTTCTATTTGTAAAAACAGGAAAAAGGCAGTTTCTTTTTTACCTCCTGCGCTTATCCCATTTAGACCTTGACTAGACACTAAAATACAGTTTTTATCTCTGTTTACAACTCGTAATCTATCAGTGAAAACACAATATAGGGCAAATACAGAACTGCACAATGGCTCCCAACTTTAACCTTGTCCTCCTCAGTCTCTACCTGTGTAATCTCTGCCTCCGGTCTTCTTCATGCCAATAGGTTTGATTGTATACTTCTCCCTCAGCTTCCATTGTGTCCTGTTCTGCTTCAGAGAGGCTGTGGTGAGGAAGCCTCTGCACTGGTTTAGGACTACACCAGTCACATGAGGTGCCAGCTTTGTCTGTGCAACTCCCTGTAAACAGTAGAAAGCGATATTGATTGTCTGGTGGTTGTGATGGGGGATCAGATCTCTGGTATGAAGAACAGGCAGGGGATGTTTACCTGCGAGGAAAGCAGGGCAGGCTGGGAGAGAGTCAGCGACCGCAGGGCTCGGGTTAGACACGACAGCGCCATCATAACAGCGTCTGACAGATCTGTGGAGCAGAGGGCAGGTTTATCAGCTGGTAGTTTGTCGCTTCCGTTCATCTGTTTGTCCCACTAACTGGCGTGCAACATTAGCTTCAAAGTACTCCTGTTTTTAACCCATTAATGCTGAACTAATTACCTTCTATATTTTAAATGGCTCAATTGTGGATAAACTGTCACAGTTACTTTGCAGTAACCTTACCAAATAAACATTAGCAATCGCTCGCTTAGCGTGAGGTTAACCACCATAAATACACCTTCCTTTGAATTTCTGTTGTATTAAACCACACCGAAATGTGCCCCTTATCCCATGTCAACTTGCAATAGAATACAGTTTGAGAGTAATAATAAACCAACCTTTATATTAGACTGATTTCATCACAAGCTTCTAGTCGGCGTCCTTCACAGTCCTACACGCTGCGTCGCGCACTGATGACGTGTACTCCGACTCCCAATCAGGGGTGTATTTTCTTCTTTTTATCCTCCTTATCCTTGTACTAAATAATGTACAAGTCAAAAATTAACTTTACTATATTAAGAGCATACATCATAAATATTTGTATTTATAATTGTATTTTTTTTAAATTGTATTTAACCTTTATTTAACCAGATAAAAAAGCATTGAGATAAAATCTCATTTACAATGCTGACCTGGCCAAGAAGGCAGCAACGTTACACATAACACATAACACAAACATATAAAATACAGAGAACATAACTAAGAAAACAAAAGACGAAAAAGTATAATAATAAAAACATAGAGTACATTAACATTAGATAAATCAGCTGGTTTCAATGTCGCCTCTGGGTAACATAGCCTTTTTATGTACAATATAACATTACGTTTGTACATTAATTATTAAATTTGTTTATTTTTAAATTCAACTAAGTAAAATTCACAATTAGCTTTCTTTATAATACAGGTTCATATTATCAACAGGTATTGGGTGCTGTCAGAAGGTGGCTATAGTTGACACAATAATGAACTGTCCTCTGTTAATTTAGAGAGACAGCTTCTATTTAAAATAACTGTCTGAGTTAATTATCATATTAAGTTTAGTTTTTTCAAAACAATGTACATGGTGTGTCATTGTGTGTTTCATGTAGGCTACACGTGTAATACTAGAGGAACTATGTTTACCTGGGTAAAAGGGATGTCTGTTATATTTTCCCTTAGGAGGGTTAATTGTTTGTAGAATCATTTGGAAGATGGTAATGATATTAAAGTGGTAGAATTACTTTCTTATGTGAGTGTTGGCCACAGGTTAGCCACCAGATGTCACTAAATACTCTTGGTATTCTTTCTGTGGTGGAATTTATGGGCTATTCATAGACACTATATGGCTATGATATGGGCTGTATATATAAAGGGCTATGACTGTAGACTGGTTATGACTTTATAGTGTGGTCGTATGTCTTTAAAAGTGAGATAAAACATTACAAATAAAGTAATTTAAGTCTGCACTTTCAACTAAAAACATGTTATATTATAGCCCACCTGTAGTGATGCCAGTAGGTTTTGGGAGAGTAATTTGATCAACTGCATTTCCTAATATATTTGAGATGTTTAAAGAGAAAAAATAATACTTCCAGATCTCAAATGTTTGTGGTTAAACCCTTTATTTTATTTTAAGTTGCAATGTCTGAATATGAAATAGGCCTAATTAAAATGTATTCCAAAGTATTCAGATTAGATTTCTGGTAATCCAATAGTTAACGGTACTAATTATTTTAACAGATAAATGGCCATGTCATTTGTATTATTTTACTGACTCTGTTATTTGACTCATATCTGAATATACATCCATGACTGTCTGACCCAACCCTGTGGATCGAAAACAAACATGACGTCACCTTAATTAAATCAGCCGCAGGGGCTTCTGGGAGAATCTTGCGGTGCCGGAGACATTTTGGATTTAAAGGGGCTGAGCTAGCCGTCAGTCCTAGCTCTTGGTAAGTAATAGATGTACTTTCACTAATTAATATTATAAATGTGTGAAGCTTCTATGTGACCGTGTATTTAAGCGATATAATTGTGAAATACCGTGTATATAAATGATTAAGCTGGTGGTTTGAACAGCAGGAGCAGCTAGGGAGTGGTGATGCTAGCTGGTTAGCCGGAGCTAGCTATCAAAGTCGCTAAGCAGAGCGCTTAACAGATCAAAAAGCAAGCTTCACTGTGGTGTAGCTTATTCAATGAGCATTTACAATATCATTATAATTAATCTACCCGTGTTTATATAACAGGCAACATATGCCCATATTGCTAACACTAAATCCTGTAGATGGATATAGAATAATAAACCCCGTTTTGCACTACAAAAGTCAAAACAAAATGAAAATGTGAATTTAATTATGATCACCGCTGGAGTTAAATGATAGACCATTTAATTTAGTTTGGGATTAACTTGGAAATGTTCAGAAGACTCTGTTTGTGTTCAATTTTCGTTAGGGTTGTGCAAAGTCATTAACATGTAGCTACCACGTCATTATATCAAAAGTCGAGCTTTGTGTTTGATCAGGGCGACACCATTGTACATCTGCGTGAGTGTTATAAGCACAGGTTCCACTGCAACAATACTCCCATGTCAGGTGGTCTGCCTGGCAGTTTTTCTGCATCAGTAACGTTAGCAAAATCCATGCAGGCAGTGTTCAGACCACCATTAGTGGGGAGCAGCCCTCTCGCAGCTGGTCTCAGTAGAGTGATTGATGACTGGGCAGTGACAGTGGTACTTCCCTCCTGGCTGTCCCAGACCCCGCCACACCCTCCCTGATGGCTGGCTCTGCTTTGTGTCTGGAAGTGATCCATACAGACAGTGTTGTTGGACTGCTGTTTGTGCAGTAAACAGAGCAAGATGAAGTGATCCGGTGGTGTCAAACTTCATCAAATAGACAGAAAATGTTTATCAAGGGAGATGGCACAGACATTGTCCACTGGCTTGTTGATGCACTCTCCATAGTCTGTATTTTTTCCCCTTTTCTACCCTAGTATTTGATCATTTTAATTCCATCAAGCACCACACCCTCTCTCAAACGGCCTGTTTCTGCAGCCTGTGCTATGTTTTGTATTTGCTCATGAAGTATTTCCAGCTCAGCTTTCTCGATACGGTTGTATAAACATTTTAAATGTACTTTGCTTTAAACCAAATCCACTAGATTTTAAAGAAGAAAAAAGTAGTATTTAGTGGTTTCATCATGCCCTTAAGTCAGGAAGATTTATACTTGGCAGTATAAAGTACACAATTATACGCAATTACAGGTCATTCAGTTTATCCTCTCCAAAAGCACAATCGATTTGAATGACTGTAATGCAGTGGTAGGGAAGGATTCGGCGAACGAGGCCCTGAGGGAGCTTGATGGTGTTTTCTAAAGGGAGATCATGTAAGGCTTGAGGCCTCCTTGGAGATGGAGGCTAATGAAGAGTGGAGCTCTAGATGGACAAACACGAGAGAGAGATGGCAAAGTTCTCTCTATAAACACAGCACTATCTTTCATAACTCTGTGCAACCCTCTCTGGTATTTGATATTGGTTTCTGGGCTGGATGTGCAATGACTCCTGCTGCAATATGATATGACCTTTGATCCTTCTGCAAGGTTGAGTCATATGACAACTCGGTTCCTGATCCACCTCATCAAAACAATGTCAGAGTAAGACATGTCTATTCAGTTGTTATTGTAACAATGTGTTTGTTTTTTTATAACAAAATACATTTAGCTATTGTGGTGTTTGAAGATTCTTTGCTTCATATGAGACTATGATTTATTGTTGGTTAACTAGTTGAATAAGAAACATTGCTTCAGTGGAGGTGCCTTTAGGTCTGGTTAACATCTGAGACTGCATTAACACTACTCTGGATTGATTTTCCTCATAAGACCAACGGTGGTCTATTGCCAGATATTTAGGGACTAATATGAGTTGAGTCTAGTATAATCATGTTATCAGAAACCAGATAGTCCTTAAATCACTGCTGTGTCAATAAGCCTTTAAAGTCCCTTAAGAGGTTTATACATTTGAAAATGTTCTAAAATATAATAGTCCTTTGTCTGGTGGCTTAAAAATGTTCCCATCACTTATGAGCTGGATCGTAAAAGTGAAATGATTGGATTATAAGTGAAAGTTGTCTTATCAGAAACTGTATTGGTTGGTCCTAAGGTGTGAATGTATTGATGTGTGCTTTTTGTAGTACAATGAGACAGTAGGTGTTGGCCTTGCAGTGGCTTACATGGTAACATGTAAATAGTGTCATAGAGCCCACCCTTTTGAGTCTCATCAGATTCATCCCTTTGTGTCTGATGAGTGCAAAGGAGCAGAGTCTAGATCAGGATGTGTCCCTCCCCCATCAGACCTGCATCTCCACCCTCCTCTGCTCTCCTCCAGCTGTGGGCGGGGCCGTCTCTCGATGTGCGCCCTGAGCTCATGTTGTTGTTTTTAATTCTGACGGAGCAGTGGGAAGGTCATCGTCATCCCGCAAGCAGCTCCGTCCTCCTCTCCCCACCATCGGCGCTCATCTCTCTCATCCCTGTCCTCTCTCATTTCCATCTGCCTCTGGCACCCTGAAGGTTTCCTTTTTCATTTGAAGGAGGATCGCTGTGGATTTGCACAGTCATTTTATAATGCACTTGGCCAGCGTTTAGCGCTATTTCTGGAGGAGGAGTCATTATTTCATCAGCTTCTCACCGTGCCAAAGTATGAGACTCTGATCTGCCACTGAAACTGAGGTTAGTTTCCTGGTCCAGCAAGCTGTAGCCAAACAATGACGGCATTATTCATATATGGCTTAAACCTTTAGTAGGCATTTAGGGGGTTTTGTAATGGATATCTAGATTCTTTGTAATATTCCCTTTTTGCATTGTTTTTCATCCTAAAAAAAGACTATACTTTGATTACAATAGGTCGTTTTACTGAACTGATCCTATCTGTTGTATAATCAAACATCTCTTAATGCACCAGGTCTCATCTTCACCGGCTTCTGATATAATGATAGGCTCTGAATGAGGGATTTATTTAAAAAGCTTTTCCTCTGGTGTGCCTGTGTTTACAGAAGTGAAAATGTCTTCTTAATGGCTACTTAACTGGCTGCTGCTGAACATGACTAACACTTGATCCTGATAACTCCTGTACCCTATCATGAGGTCTATTGGATAAAAGGCCAAATGACATGATTCTGAGCTGTAGTTTATAAGTGTGATGTGTACATGGTGAGTGTATTTTAGTATTGAGTAGTCGTATTCTAACTAGTTATAGCTGGTACATTTATTATTATCTTGTGATGCTGTCATTAGTTTAATGTGCCCATGTTTTGTATGGAACACCAACAAAGTCAATGTTAAAGATGAATTCAAGCGCAGCTTTAAAAAAACCAGCCTGTTGGACTTCATCACAACTCTTTAAAGACGTGGGACATATTAACTCCAGCAGTCTGAGGAAAGCAACAGTCGATGATACAGGTGTCGGTGAATGATACGAAGGCGAAGCTGCTTGTTTTTGCACTGACTGACATGAAAGCGCTTCTTCTCTTTGTGAGCTACTTCATGCTCTCAGCTAGTCAGGCCTTTCATCCAAACAGGCGTTTAACTGCTGAGGCTCTGAGTGACTGTACTGGGTAAAAAGCTGTCTGATCCAGGAACATGCTTGATCTTTCAAAGAGACCATTTCAAATCATGTTCATGGAAGGGAAGAGCTTAGGCACCAAACCCTTCCAAGGAGAAAAGTACTGTAGGCAAAACCTGGGTTTTATAATCCTTTTATTTTGGGCTTTTTGTAGCATAGCGATCATAGAGAGCAAGAGTCTAAATGTTCAAACTTCTATACAACAGTCGTATCTTTGCAAATGCAAATTAGAGTCAGCTTAATTTGTTTAAAGCATGTGATAGACTGTTATGTAAACTACTGACTTATGTATTGACAGCACAAAATGGCTCTCAGTTATGTGCTGCCTGTGGTCGGATTTTCTTTCGTGCAAGTTCTCCCCCAACGTGTTACTTCTTGTCTGCTGACTATTTCACTGATTGTAAGCCCTCCCTCTGGTAGTTCTGTTTTTGGTGTACTTGACATGAACTTACAATGACCATTACAGGGTTTTTACAAGGAATTCTTACCATAACAGTTTCCTTTTGAAATATCTATATTTGATTTTGATATTTTATGGGTTTTTTTAAATGCAGAGCAACAATGAGATCACACTTCTTCTAGACATCCATGTAGGTAAAAATGTGATGATCTGTAATCTCTGGAAGTGGCTCAGAACGAGTGCATGTTACTATTAATCTTTTATATGTTGTTTGATTTAAAATGGGGTCATTTGATGGGGGAAACGCTTCTTTGAAGAGGTTGGCTGTCTCTGTGAACTAGCTTTTTACTGCTCCTCCAGTAGCTCCTGTAAAGAGATCATCGTATATATTGTGCAGTGAAATAGTAAATTGCAGATGAGACATGCACAAAGTCACCTCTGGGTACCGTGTAGAATGTGATCTGTATGAATCCATCAGCAATGCTCAAGCTTTTAACATCTTAAACGAGATGCAAGCAGATTTGCATCAAGCTTACTCCACCCTTCACTTTTTCCATCACTACCCTGAGGCTTCAGGAATGTTTCTTTGTGTACGAAAACATTGGCTATTTCTTCTAACAATATGCATTTTTTTAATTCTTCATTAGATTTAAGTAAGGGGAGTCATGAACCAAAGAAAAGTAAAGCTTTTAGTCGAAGTAAGTTGGAGTTATAAAAACAATATCCTTTCACATCTTAGCTGTATCCTCCCATTCACTCGTACTGGTAGGGTACCTGATACCTTTTACTATCGATCGCTGCCCCTCTTCTTCCTCTCCGGATCCTCCAGCTGGTCGTACACAGGCTCCAGTGTCATCCTGTTAATATCTACGGGCGGGGATGTCAGAATATCTATCTGACATCCAGTTGGTCATTAGTTAACTTTAGTAGCTGCCCCAGCGTGCTCGTGCAGTGTCCATCATTACACGTATTAGCATCATAAATGACACTCCCCTGACTGCCCTGCTGTTAATACATGATGCAACGTGCACAACATCCTCTTTAATGACTGGATACTAGCAACACACACAGTTGTGTTTGTTTCTGCCAATGCTTGTGTCAGCTGTAAATGTGCCAAGGGTCCACTCAAAATGCACCCAAACACCTTTTTTCTTTTGTAAGAAGTCAGAAAGCTGACAACTTAAAGTGGCCAGCCATTTAACGCTGCTATTATTAATTGGACGGTTGATCTTGCAAAGCTTTTTAGGCAAACGTTAATCAATTAATTGTATTCATAATAATCTGATGAATTGAATATAATGAAAATAATTGCAATTCCAACAACCATTTCTAATTATGTTAGGATAATATTCATTCTTAACCCAGCTGTCAATGAATATTAAGAAAATCATTTCACATCTTTTGTAGCTACGTTAATTCCAGCTTTCAACCACAGGATTAAACTTGGCTGCTATTACATTTTTTGTTGTCACATTCCTAAGAAAATAAGATAAGATAAGATAAGATGGTACTTTATTGATCCCAATTTGGGAAATTGTTTAAACAGGGAGCTGCAGCCACCTAGCACGGCGCCGAGAGCAAATAGCTATTTGTTGTAGTCGTTATGCTCAAGTTAGGCTTATGTTGTTTTTTTTATGCACTGCTTTTGATAGACAATTGCGGAAATGCAAGTAGCAGAGCAGGGAGCGGCTCTCTAATGGTGTAGTTCATTTCTTCTCTTAGCAGACGGCTCTCAGCTGGTGTTTAGCACGGCAAGCCCCTCTTCCATAACCTCTTATTCTCCCTGCTGCAGAAATACTGAACGCACTAGCTTTACTTTGCCTGGAGCCCAGTGGGAAGGGTAGGGCCGCCTTTGGCAGCGACATTACCCTGATGTATCCACCAGGGACGTGGCTCTGTGAGTCACAGGCTATCTTCAGTCTGTTTGGGGAAAATGGCACATGTTCCATGCACTCACCCAAAGGTCTGGCATTTCTACAGAGCACACTGTGTTATTGACACTGGAGTTTTCTGCAACTTGACCAGCTGCTGAGATGTATTTCTGAGGCTTTTGTCATGTCATCCTCTCCTTGACTCTCCAGCCAGTCATGCAGCCGGCTAGGCCTCTGTTTGGATAAAGAGCTGGCACCAGGAGCACTGCAGCATCTGTGTGCCCTCTGTCACTCTGCAAGCTGTGGCCATGCTCACAACTAGGGCTGCACAGTTATTCCAAAATGTATCGAAATGGCAAAAATATTCGTGCAATATTTGGCGATTTGTGTAATAATATCATTATGAATGAGGTATTGTGGTCCTGCATAAAAGTCCCAATCTACAAAAGATATTCCACAGACTCAATGAAAAATCCTTGTTTGGCTCAGATCCTCTTAGAAACTCACACTGACTTAAATATATTTATACTTTGGCTAAGGTATAAATAATTATCAATCCGTGCAATATGGCGAACCTTATCGCAATTGCATTTTCTGTCAAAATAAGTGATTTATTTTCCAAATGGAGCAGCCCCATTCAATTATTATAGGTGCCAACAGTCTGTCCAAAAGAGTAATATATTTTCGGCAATCCCTAACACGTACAGCAGATATTACACACATGCTCTGTATGTGTACATTCATTAAACCATTTTTCCTTTGGTCAGAGTATAACTTATGTGTTTTATAACAACCCTCCTTATCGTATTGCATTCATTCTGGGGTTTTTTAATTAAAAAAATGATGACCGACCTACCCACTCATGAAATTTGAATCTCTCCTCTCCCTCTAGTGATAAACCGTGAGTTCATTACCTTTTTATGGTTGTCTCGTTGCTAGTGGATCATGCTAGCGGAGCAAAAAAATGACTTGTTTCATCAGGGCGAGGCTTTACACACTCAGACTTTGATATCTTTAAACAGAGAGTGGAGAGTGGATTCCGTCGGTTCACCCCTGCAGAGAATGCTTCAGATGGTTTATAGTGGTGAAGATCATTTGGAATTGAAGATACTTTGAATTAAATAGAGGAAAACGAATAAGACATGTTAGCCGAGCTCTTGTGTCCTTTGTTGTGAATGAAAGTGTTAAACAAGCACAGCTGCATCTTCAGAAGACCGTTTCAAACATGTCCTTTTAACGTGGCAGCTGCTGCCGTTCAAATGTTCCCACAGTGTCCAGCGAGCGAGCCTGTTGTAACAGTCGTTTTCCACTCCTTTGTTCTCAGGTTTCCCTAATCTTACATAGAATATGTCCATCATGGTGTATCCAAGAGAAGAGAAGCTGGAGAAGCTTACTCAGGAAGAGATCATCTCCAACACCAAGCTGGTGATCCAGGGTCTGGAGGCCCTGAAGAACGAGCACAACTCCATCCTCCACAGCCTCCTGGAGACCATCAAGTGCCTAAAGAAGGACGAAGAGGCCAACCTGGTGCACGAGAAGTCCAACCTGCTCCGCAAGTCTGTGGAGATGATCGAGCTGGGCCTGGGAGAAGCGCAGGTGAGATATTGTTTGGTCGACAGAATAATATGAGCTTAAGAGATAATCAGGTGGGTTACAATACAGCAGACAAAGAGAGAATGGTTCAGAGTGTAAGAAAAGTAAAGGCATTTTTTTATAGCACAGTTCAACAACTAGGCTTTACGAAAACACTAATAGCTTTACAACGTAGTTTAAAGGGGACCTATCATGCAAAATGCACTTTGTGATGTCTTTTATACATAAATAGGTGTCCCCGGTGCGTCGGGGAACTCACGCAGCGTCAGAAAATAAAACCCTCTCTCTTTTCCTCCATACCCAAATCTTTTAAAAACGGGTGTACAACGAGCGGATACAGATTTCCATCCGAACTGACGTGTCCATCCGTGGTGACGTCGGCGGACCCACAGCAAGTTGCTATCAGAAACAATGCCTGGCGTGTTTTGGACGTAATCTCGTCTTTGTTTACATTAGCAAGCCTCGCTAACACTCAGAGCTAACCTGTACTGGAGAGCACATGTTTTTTAAAAAGCAGGAAATAAAAAAAGAACTCACCTTGTGATAAACCTGCAAGAGAAAAAGCATTTGAGCTCCATACTGTTTCAGAAATAATCCTTGACGTGGTTTAAACAGGATGGCGTTTTATCACAACCGAATTTAACTTTATCTCCGGTATAATTCTGATCAGGCATTAGCTCCGCCTCCTCTTCTTTCTTTTTTTCAAGCTAAGGACCCAAGATCCGCGTTTCTCTAACAGGGCTGCAAAAGAGGGGTTTGAGCAGTATGAGGCATGGCTACAATGGGTGAACTGTTTGGTATTTTGAGAAAAAAAACTTCACAGACATGTTATGTATAGGTATGGCCCTACAATATATTTTTCAAATATAGCATGATAGGTCCACTTTAAAGTAAACGCATAAAATGACATGTAAGTACCTTTACAGTCATTCAAGAGCCAAGAGAACAGAAATAACAACGAGCTAAAGCAGAATAAAACACATTACACCTTATAATAAAAGTAACAGTGCTGTGTAAGATTTGAATAATTATTTGATTTAATAAAGGGCAGCAAAAAAACTGAACAAGTCTTCAGCCTGGATTGAACAGAATGTAGTAAATTGGTGTTAATCCACCGAGTCATGTGTCTTTTGGTTGTGAGTTTCTGCTTCCTCATTCTAAACTGAGTTTGTGTGGTGATCATGATTCATTCAGACCCAGTTTGTCCTCTCCTGCGTTGCCGCTGCGACATTTTGTCTCCGTTAAATGCTCACAGTTCCTGAATGCTGTCTCTATCGCAGGTGATGATGGCCCTGTCCAACCACCTGAACGCGGTGGAGTCGGAGAAGCAGAAGCTGCGTGCGCAGGTGAGGAGGCTCTGCCAGGAGAACCAGTGGCTGCGCGACGAGCTGGCCAACACCCAGCAGAAGCTGCAGAAGAGCGAGCAGAGCGTGGCCCAGCTGGAGGAGGAGAAGAAGCACCTGGAGTTCATGAACCAGCTCAAGAAGTACGACGAGGACGTCTCGCCCACTGTAAGACATGTTGTTAACGATGCATGAAAGCTGTATTATTAGGTTACTTGGGTTGAAATAGTTTGATTTATTTTATTTCTACCATGTTTTATGTGCAGGATCCTTTCAAATACATTATTCCTCTTTAGCATGAAAAGCACCGAGTTCAATTGACGGAATAGAATGTTGTTTTATTTCTCGGCCTATGCAGTTAATTGACTTGTTGTTTATTATAAGCAGAATGGGACAGAAACAGTCAGAAAACAATTTACACATCCAGTGCATGATCCTACTTGGAATATTTAGTATGCATTAGCCTAAATGACTCCAAGGGGCAGCAAACAGTCGATTATATCTGATACAGGAAGAAGATCACAGCTTCCAGGAATGAGCCTTTCTGGTCTGGTCCTTATTGATCCAGCAGTTCAGAGAAATTGCTGCATATTCTGACCTTATTGTTCGTCACAGAAGGAGGCTGTGTTTTCCTGTGTCCTCTAGCTGCTTATTGCAGGAAGCCATCCTGCCAATAACCTGAATTCCTCCTGGAATCAGCTTTTCTCATATGGCTTCTGTGTTAAAGCCCAACTGAAATCTCATTTAGTCATTTGATAGAACACACACCAGTGTGTATGTGAGGTTTGAATAGCTGGATCAGAATAAGAAAATATCTCCACACAGTAAGATATCAATCTACAGAGGCAGTTACCTAATGTCAAACTAATGATAAACTAAGGGGTGTCATCATGAAACCAAAATATATCATATTTCTCACTTAGGGTTTCTGGTCTTTTTCTCAAATGACGGGAAACACAGGAAAATTGATAGACCGAGCAGATATATATATGTCAAGGTCGACATAGTTCTAGGATTTAAAATAAAGCACCGTATACAGATGTCAAAAGGTCAATTGTGTGTAAAAGTGACAACTGTATCCAACATGAAGCTCATGAAACAATGTATACTTTAAATGTTAATATTGAATGTATTGGTCTAAATTACCACCAATGGCATACTTTTCTGAATATGAGATATAGTTATCTTGATAGCCATATCGTCTTAAATATTTAAAGACTGCCGCAAGATGGTTGCTGTCAGTTAACATGACTAACAGGTTTGTTTTCTCCTCTCAGCAGGAGGAGAAGGACCGAGAAACACCAAAGGACTCCCTGGATGACCTCTTCCCCAACGACGAGGAGGAGCACGGGCAAGGAAGTAAGAGAACAGGATCCATCTCTTCTGCATCATATGACAATTCTTCTAAGAAAGTTATTCAGAGTAAAGAACTAAAAAACATGTTAATCAAAAAGTATTTATATATTGTGAAGAAAATGTTTAGGCAATAAGGATTTTGTGGTCTCAAAGTAATCACACTTGGTGACGGGACATGTTCAATTACATTTAAAAAAAAAATTATAACCCATAATCTAATTATTACACAGATTTGCAAATGGAGTTTTAATCAGGTCTGAGTTTCTCTCTCTTTGACGTCCAAACTGACCGTTGCCCTGTGCCCCCCCCCCCCTCACAGGTCAGCACCAACACAACAGTGCGGCGGTGGCAGCGGCTCAGCAGGGGGGCTACGAGATCCCTGCCCGCCTGAGGACCCTGCACAACCTGGTGATCCAGTACGCCTCCCAGGGCCGCTACGAGGTGGCTGTCCCTCTCTGCAAGCAGGCTCTGGAGGACCTGGAGAAGACCTCTGGACACGACCACCCCGACGTGGCCACCATGCTCAACATCCTGGCCCTGGTCTACAGGTCGGAAATGCCTTCAATTATGAGCTTTTGCTAGTTATTCTTCCTATTTGACTGCAAAAACAACAAGAAACACTCATCATGTTTTACCGTTCTTTCTCATTCAGGGATCAGAACAAATACAAAGAGGCCGCCCATCTGCTCAACGATGCCCTGTCCATCCGTGAGAAAACCCTGGGCAAAGATCACCCCGCTGTAAGACTCCACCATCTTCATAGCAACCATATCTCCATGGGGACATATTCATAGATCAGATTAGTTATCTGGTGGTGGTTTATTATTGCACATGACTCTGTAGACTGAGAGGCAATTACCTCACAGTCTACTGTACTTTTTGTTCTGTGCCGCCAGTTTTTTCCACCATCACAGTATGGATTTTAAACCTGTGCCTGCAGGCTTTTAAGGAATCAACCACAGCTGCTGAATGGCTGCTCTTACATCCAGCATAAACCAAACTACAATGAGCTTGCAGTGAGACATTACACATTCAATTGTGCTTTTTTCATAGCCTCTGGGAACAGATTTGTATGAATCGATTTACACTATGGCAACAAATTGCATTGTGTGGCATAAAGGAAGCTATTACAGCACATTGTTTGCTTCATATTGTTATTACTGCTGTCACTCAGTCTGATCCTGGATACAGAATAATTAAACCCAAAGGATTATTACTACCATCCTGTGTAATCCAGGTGGCTAACATCCCAGTACAAAAACAAAACAGATAAAGGAATTAGCCTCATTTATATATTTCTTCTCTTTCTTATAAATCCAGGTTGCTGCGACGCTGAACAACTTGGCTGTGCTGTACGGAAAGAGGGGGAAGTACAAGGAGGCCGAGCCGCTGTGCAAGAGGGCTCTGGAGATCAGAGAGAAGGTAGGCCACATCCCTGGATCACCAGGAGATCCACCCGCAGCACTCGCTGCCAGTGAACAATTAGCCCATTGTATTAAAGTCATTCAAAGTGGTAATATTTCCACAATGTAAGATCGAGCTTCTCTAACACCAGCAATTATAAATAGGGAAATTATTTTCTTAAATTATCTGTGAAGTTTCCGCTGGGGGACATTCCCGTGACGGACGAGTTTAATTGAGAGCATAGATGAAAATGGAGAGCAGGAATTAGGCAAAGGGACAGCGCTTAGCAGAGCGCATTGAGTTTCTCTTTCCCTAAAAAGCTTTATTCGTTATCCTCTCTATTGATCAGCCAGCCTTTTAATAGGTCTCCTGCAAGCTGTAAATAAAGGAGACATTCAGAGAGAAGGCCTTGAGGCAGCAGCACAAACTGATATCTTATTTGTCCCTGATGTCTCTCAGGTCCTGGGGAAGGACCACCCAGATGTGGCCAAGCAGCTGAACAACCTGGCTCTGCTCTGCCAGAACCAGGGCAAGTACGAGGAGGTGGAGTACTACTACTGCCGGGCCCTGGAGATCTACGAGAGCAGGCTGGGGCCAGACGATGCCAACGTGGCCAAGACCAAGAACAACCTGGTGAGAGACACGTTAAAACCACTACATCTGCTTTTATTGTGCTTCTTTTCTTTGCTATACTTTGAAAATAATTGCAGTCCCTGTTGAGCTGTGAAGGTACCAAGATAAACACAGGCAGAGCTTAGTTATATTGTGAGCAAATGACTCATCTGTTCTGTCAGCCAGAGTGTCTCTGTGGGGGCGAGTGTAAACTGTTACCGCTCTCTGCCTACAAAGCTTCCACTGGAAATATCTTTTAAAACCATGATGTTTTTCAGATATTCAATGCACCAGAATTTTAAAAGGGAGACTATTTTATCCAACACATGCTTTTTCAAAACAACAGTTATGAAAGGAAGGTTCATATTATGTAATGTCACACTTCAGTACAACAGCAGCCTCATTAATATGGCTGTGTATTGGCAATAATGTGGCACTTATCATGATTTAATGGTTATGATGCAATATATATTGTGCTACTGAAAGCAAGTGGGTATATTGCAATTTAAAAGACAAAATAATTGTAGTTTAGGGAAACTGTCAGTTGTATATCAATCACACCATACTAATAAAAACAGAGTTAAAAAAAGAATTTACATTTTATGCATCCGAATAGTAGGATCCCACACACTACCTTTGGGCCACAATTAGCTAAGGAATAACCATTTATCTATTTGCAACAACAAATGTAATTAATCCAAAGTGATTGCAGGATTCTTTAGAAAGACTATTTTGGTAAGTACAGTAAGTTATCCACATACTTGTACTGGGGCTTGGTCCCTATGCAAAGGACCCAAGTTCAAATGTGTCTTGGGACCAATCTTGGCGTGTCATTCCATCCGTCTCCCCCTTTCAACACTATCACTTAAATAAAAGCACTGGTTGCCCAAACAAACTTTTACCAAACCAACAGTGTTATCGTGAATCCATACGGTATCACAGAACATAATATGGCAATACTCGAGTGTATCAATATTTCTACCCGGTCTCACTGATGAAGGCGAGGCTGTATGGAGACAGTAAGGGAGCCTCTGAGGTCCAGTCCCATCCTTTTATGAGTCACAGTGCCTTGGGGAAATATGCAGATCCACTGCTCCTGCTGTCAGGAGGCACATTATGAATCCCTAAAAACTCAAATATGCTTTCTCTCTTTTTTTCTTCTTCAGGCGTCCTGCTTCCTCAAACAGGGGAAATACAAGGAGGCTGAGATTCTGTACAAAGAGATTCTGACTCGTGCTCATGAGAAAGAGTTTGGATCTGTTGATGGTAAGGTCTCATCAGAGATATTGTAGATTAGAGTGTACGGCAGCACCCATTTCAAAGGTTTACTTCTATATTGCAGTGGTGGAGTCTATCAACACAATAGAAGAACAAATGTGTCCCTAGAAAATTGGTTTTGCATTTATAGTGCCTTCTGTATTGAGATATAATGTCCTATTTATTTTATTTCATGAAGAATCTGAAAAATAATATTTATAAAAATATTAAATTCAAACATTCTTAAATAATCTCAGGGATTATAGTCATATTTACCACTGTCAGTAATATTGGGCCAGTGTTATAATGTTTAAATTCCATCTTGAAACTGATGGTGGCAGATGCCAGGAGTCACGAGCCTCTTCTGATATTGTGTAGCACAATGCGTAGAAACAATCCAAAAAGTATATAGTAAATAGTTCCTGGTGGATTCAGTGAAACATCCTGGGGTCGAGCAGCTAAGCTGTTTTCCAGTCCTGTTGAACCGTGTGTAGACCATCTCTCCTGTGTGTTTGTCTGCAGCTGAGAACAAGCCCATCTGGATGCATGCAGAGGAAAGAGAGGAGAGCAAGGTGAGGGGGTTGTCATGTTATCCACGAAAATATTTAAAGCAAATTCAATTAAATGAATGTGTCAAATCATAGCTGGCAACATGAAATACAACCGTGCTGTAGCATGGGAAAGAATAGTGAAATACAAGCTTTCATTAGTATGTTTCCTACACACACACACACACTATAAGCTCCAGCGAGCATATGGTAGTTATATGTAAACACTGGGAAAATGCAGCTGATCCAGTTTTAACCTCCACTCCCAGTCACGCTCTTTTTCTCTTCCTCTCCTCCCTTATTTACTTCCAGGGCAAGCACAGAGACAACACTCCCTACGGAGAGTACGGAGGCTGGTACAAGGCCTGCAAAGTCAACAGGTGAGGCAGAGCGGGATCAGCGTGGTGTAAGGCGAAGTCAGAAATAAAGACATGTCATAAAGGCCTGGGATTAGTCTCTTCACTTTTGTTCAAATGTGTTCTTTTATAAATGTGTGAAGTTAATATATTGTAGAAATGTTTTTTTATTTTACAGTATTTTTATTTTTCCTCCTTTTTTAATTTTGCAAAGTGAATAATTTTACTTAAAATGTTACTTAAATTACCTTTTATTTAATATTCATTCATTTTTATATTTTTTTATATAGTCAAGCATCGTTTTTAAAGACACCAATTCATGGTATTATATTTGTCAAAAGACACAAAAAAGAACTAATATATAGAACTAGAGATAATAATGAACATTAAATAATGATAAAATAATTATCAAAAAACTAACAATTATTTAGTTTAAAAAATCGAAATAATGAATTAATGATACTGTTATTTGTTTAACTTTACCTACAAAATGATCCTATACATCACATAATAACACAACACCTCCTACCCGAAACCCCACACAGAGATTTGTTTCCCTCTGAAACTTGAGAGACTAAAAGTTTCCAGAACTTCTTAAAATCCTTGAACTCGTCTTTAGGATGAATCAAATTCCTTCAAGGTAAAGTCTCCGTAGTCATATGACAGGAAGCTTTGTTGTGAACATTTTGATTTTCCTCACCTTTGGGTAAATATTGTTCTGCCTGTCCCATTGTCCAGCCCGACAGTGAACACCACCCTGAGGAATCTGGGGGCCCTGTACCGCCGGCAGGGCAAGCTGGAGGCTGCTGAGACCCTGGAGGAGTGCGCTGTGAGGTCTCGCAAGCAGGTCAGCGCACATTGACTTTACAGACAAAATACCTGTTTACTTATCAGTGTCCTGTTTATGTCAATGCTTAAATATGTCCCCCAAATCTCACGATGTTTCTTTCCCTTTCTTTACAATGCTATGGATCCAGAGCAACACAGTAAGTGGTTTGACTCTCACCGATGGCCCCCATAGAGCCTCCACCTCTCACCCCTAACACCACTCCCATCTTTCAGACATTTCAAATGTTCCCTTTGTCTCTGCCACTGTGACAGTGATTAATTTAAAGAGACGGACAACATCAAATCCCTTTTAATACCTCCATGTAACTCCACACTCTCATCCTAACCAACCAGCTAATGTCTACCTCAGAGCTAGTTCTAATTACTGCATGTTTGTGTTTTTGTTTGTGTGTGGCACTTGTGTTTTGTTCCCATCAGGGCATCGACCCCATCCACCAGACTCGTGTGGTGGAGATCCTGAAGGATACAGACGGCGACAGGCGGAGGAGCAGGGAGAGCCTGAGCAGCGTTAAGTATGAGAGCGGCTCTGAGACCGGAGAGGAAGTGAGTATTGGCGCCGATTGGAATGGGGTGAGTACAAATCCACTAAAGAGTCCACTCAGTCGTACGCCTCACTGGTGAAACAAGAGATCACAGAGAGTGGACTGGTACAGAACATCCCAGACAAAAACAATATGACATTTTGAGACCATGGCAAGATAATACAAATGTAATGTAATATAATATATTTGAACGACAATACAGTAAATAATAAAATAATAACAATAATATTAGTATTAGACGACATGAAATAAAAGAAAATGGAATACAATAAATACAAAACATATATACATAAGTGATCAATATAATAACAATTTACAATAAAGACAATTGTATAATAAATATAGTGATGAATAAAATAAAAAATTCAAGAATTCTGTTAAAATGAAATAAATCAAAAATGATTTCAATAAACGCTTATTAGTCAAAAGACTTGCTGAGTAGGTAGGTTTACTTTTCTGTTAACATATTGAAACACTTCCTGCTTCTATTAGGATTTGAGAGCAAAGGTTAACATTTAACAGGAAGTAGATTCTTCTGCCTCCTGTACCAGGAAAGAAGCCCCTCTAGATGATGCACCGCTCAGGAAGCCCTCGCTCCAAACAAATTAGTCATTCCTGCATGACCTATTTCATGATGTCAGTGTTGCACATCATCACAAGTTACAAATGAGTGACCTAATTCATTGTATATGAATATAAGGTTTGTGACCTTTTTTTTTATAGATGAAATGGCTGCCTATTCCTAATTCTTGATTCACCGTCTCTGTACCAGTCCATAGCCTCCTTGTAGACGTGCCTTGTTCCTCTCGTGAGGTCATTCTGATTATCCAAAACTGTAAAGCTGATTGAGTGTCTTGGCATGCCGAACCCGTTGTTTTTGACAGCATCTGAGTAGATGTTCATGTTTTGTGTCGTCCATTGCTTGACAGTGAAGTCCCAGTGTCTTGTTTTAATAAGCGTCCGTTCTGCTGGCAATGCTTCTGCACAAGTGGAGCGGTAACAAAAAGGCACTCGCTCATTCTGTGGCACCCTGGCAACCACGTGAAATATTTATCTGCTTTTGTGAGACTCACAAAGATGCATCCTTTCGGAATCCCTATAAGGATGTCTCATATTTTCCGCTGTTAAAGAAATCGACAGCTTTTCCCAATATTCTGGATGTTCATTTCCCTAATCTGAGCAGTTGATACGCAGCTCTTTATCCTGCTGTTTAACTGTCTCATTATACCATCCACTCTGGCTGTGTTTCAACAATCGTTAGTTTCCTTTTGCCGCATGGCTTTTATTTCTGCACAGCGTGTCCCATTGGTCTTGTCACCCCTCTCCTCTTTAATTAAGAGGTCAGAGCTGGAAGCATGACATTCATTGCAGCAGATAAATAAACACTGTTAGCATAGAGCTGCGTCCCAGCTCAAAGAAGCCCTCTGGTGATGCTTACATAAAGCACAGTGCAGGTGGGTGCCAGCAGTAATGCCTCGTCTGAGCCTGTGCCCCCCCCCCCCCCCCCCCCCCCCTCCCTCACTAAAGTGCAGCCACACCCTTCACGGCACCAACCCCAGTTCAAACATGCATGTAGCTACGGCAGCCTGCTGGGCTCAACATTAACATGCACACTAATGGACCGTATGTGTTAACTGTGTTTACACATGGTTGATAAATGTCTGTTAACCTCATATCTGCCGCTCTCCTTAAAGGTATAGATTGGATTTTCTGAAATAGGGTTGTTTGAAATACTTCTCCATAGTCTGAGTATTACCTACAGTAATAATCAGAATGCCTTTATTCGTCCCACAGAGGGGAACTTTGCATTTGTTACAGCCAAAGACGGCTTAATATTAACCAAGAAGCATGCATCAAATGATATTAATGATTAAATAATTACACAATAATTACACAATTTACAACATACTGCTGTGGAAGCAAAACAAAATGTTTGTGCCAGTTTATTGTACGTTTTATTTAGAATATTTTCCCTGTTTTACTTTGCAGAAAGAAATTAGTCTGATTGTGATTCTGACTGTAGATAATACTGACTATGGATAAGAACCGCTTAAAACCCAATTTCAAAATAATCCAAACCATCCGTTTAAGCAGAAAGATGGGGTTTAGTTTGCTGGCTTTTGTGTGAATGTGATGCTTCTCTACACACATGTTCATATGTATAACACACACAGCTACTCAAAACTGCTTCACTCCAGCAACAGCATGCACATTTCCAAGCGTGCACCTTTATTTGTGAAACGTGATGGCGTGTACTACCATTTCATTATTCATGTCACAACCACAGCAGTAGAATGTAAAGGCACACAGTCCAAACAGTGAAAAAAAAACTCCTGCTTGTTAAAGATTGTCTAAAATGTGTCACGAAACATGAGCTTTTTAACTAAAAGACTGCTTAACAAACTCCATCAATCCATTCATTTACAAAGCTGCAAACATACGTCACTACAACTTGTGTTTTAGAAAATAGGCTTGTAAAGTGCTGTCTGTGTGTGTAGATAGAGACGATGTGGCCCGTCAGAACTATCACTCAGCTGCTGTAGAGCTTTGCCCAAACATGTCTTCACTCTGGAACTCACTGAGGCTATAGGAGTGTTTCACCTGACCGCTATAAACTCTACATAGAGCTCACATAGTTTGTGTCGAACAAGTGGAGGTATAACTGAGGAGATGCTCAGGTTAATCGGTAATATCTGAAGTATGTGCGTGTCTCTTTCTGCATGACTTGGTGTATATTTGTGTCTGCTTTGCGCTCTCGGCTAGATGCTTCAATGTGCTGCCTGTCTGTTTGCATGATTTCCTAGATTTCCTCTTTTTTCCTTTTTTCTGTTTCTACGTGTCACTCACTAACCTACTACCTTGTTGATAACTCTTGCCATGACAACCAATCAGCCTGTCAATCAAATGTCCTGTTTCTCACTCAGTGGATTGTACTCTCCCTCTTGAACTCTCATTCCTAGGGCGGGTTGGGTATGTAGTGTCATAGTTATTAGGATAGATGATTAATCTTTAAGGATAGGGAACAGAGGACCGGTCGAAACAAGTGCAGGATTTAAAATATTTCATCAGATAAAGCACTCAATTTTAGGTTGTTTTTTTTCCAATAAAGGGCAAAGATGTTATCTAGAATATAATTTCCCTCTTGAGATCAGTGTAAAACCAGCATGCCCCTCTCTGCTGATGCTTGCAGATGTCCTGTCTGCAGTGCACAGTCACTGGCTGTCTGCAGTGTGCCAAGGCTTTAGTGGTACCCAGAGAGAGGAGAGAAACAGCTGAGTCACCGTGACTGCAAACACCAACCCACTGCATCACTGACCCACCCTGTAGTGCAGGTCCTCAGAGAGCTGTAGTGTCTCACAGAGATGGATTTTCACATCCTTGTTTGCATAGGATCCCTGATTTTGCTAGAAAAAGTCATCAAACCCCAAGCTGGAGTTAATACAGAACAGTTGGGGCAGAATACACCGTTCTACAACAGTGCTTTTTCATCCTTATTAGGTTACTTCAATTTACACAGTTAGCTTTGTACATATTATTGTTGTATCATTTGTTTTGTACATAGTGTTTTTTGATCATTTTCATAATCACCTCAGTGTATTCAATAACTGTTAGCTACATTAGCTAGTCATTTAGTGTAACACCAATGTTGTGGTAGTTTAAACGGCCTGAATTTCTACGGCTCTTGAAATGTATACCTTCCACTTTTCCCGAAGCTCAACATCTGCTGGGATGGGTGAAAGCTCTCAGAGGAAGGACCTAGCTAACTTTATAAAGCAGACCGCTCTCCTCATAAACTCTAGGGTGCTTTTCTTCAATTTAGGCTAACAGCGCTTTTTATGGACACTGAGGTCAATGTAAAAATGATAAGAAACCCCAAAGCAAACATTAAATACTATTAACAATATGTACAAAGCTAAACGTTGAAAAGCGACATAACTAACTTAAGAATGACAAATCTGTTAAATAGGGTGTGAAGGTAAAGTTACAGGAAGTAAAGACACATGCGATTAGTAGAACTGATAGATGTTGGGTGTAGAAAAGGCATGAAGCTCAGATTTGTGTAGGTGTGTAGCGTAGGCAGCCCGACCCTGATCTCTTAATCTCACAATGTGTGCGTTTTTTTTTTGTCTGTTTCTCTCTCTTTCTCTCTTATCAGGCCTAAGCCATCAAGATTATTCCTCCATCCTTCTCTCCTTCCCCAACACAATAGCAAAAAGGAAGTGTGTTGTCGTTCCCTCTGGCCTCCTCTGTCCCAACAAAGCAACAGCTCCTCTGCCCCCTCCCGGTGCCAGCAGAGACACAGAAAGCCCCCCCCCCCCCCCCACCCTCTCGCGGCTGCCATCTCTGCCCCCCCCCCACCCTGCTGGGACGTTTTGGTCTTCTCATCTCGGCTCTCTCTCTTCCTTTCACCCTCGATCCTTTCCCTCTCACTAACCCTGTGTCGAAAGGCTTTTCTTCTCTCTCTGTAACATAAAAAAATCATTGTGTGTGTGTGTGTGTGTGAAATCTCCTTCCCTGTGAGGAAGCCACTCGCACATCTTTTTCCTCTCTCCAACACACATTTGTAATTTTTCCTAGCTGCATAGTAGATTTATTTGGCTGGATAAGGGGAGCAGGAAGGTTATTTATTGGAAGAAGGCAAAAGATGATTTGAGGAGGTGTTGACAAGAAGTAACGGTTAAGAGTCAATGTAATTCAAAACTGCTGTGCTTGGTCTCAATCTGCTTAACAAATGAAAGGTGACCTCAAAGCTAGCTTCCAACCTGTTGCCTGTGTTTAGCCTCATTTTATTCAGTTTTTAAAGTTTTTTTTTAGTCGTTGGTGAGTTTTGAGTTCTTCCCAATAATGAGATCAAACGCTTAAGCAGCTTAGAAATAAATGGTACTGTATAGTTTCACATGCTAATCCAAATATCTAATTTCTTGTTAACATCTGAAATGAGAAGGGAGCATTGCCATTTTGTTTTTTTTATAGATTTATTTCCTTTTTAATTTGTATCATTTTGTTTACATTTTTTTAAAGTGTTGATTCTTTTGTGGCTGAATATTAAGGCAGTAGTTTGTGCCGCAGTGTGAAAAAGACCAGAAGGGCCGACATCAGTCGAAAGCAAATTGTCAGATCACAGCAAGCTGTTGCCATGGCAATTCATGTTCAAGTCGCTCGCTCTGGTGTCCTTGGTTTGATTGAGTATTCACGCAGGCTCTACGCTTGAACAATATATACACAGTAGCTCACATTTACAAAGGGAATTAGCAATGTTAGCGACTGTTGTAAAGCTAATGCGACGCTAGAGACCAACGAGCACGGACACTGGCCACCTGAGAGATTGCTTAATATTAGTAAATCCAAGATAATGGCTGTGAAATGCCCAGAATTGCCTTTTTATTTGTCAGTGCAGTATTAGAAGCTTTGGATTCCACAGTAGTTTAGTGTGTATTGGTGTATGTGTTGGTGGTACAGTCCACTCTGGCTATTTTGAACACGAAGCTTAATGGAGTGTGTTGCCTTTTGTTTTTGTTACAGTCGTTTGCAAAGTAAACATTGTCACTCTGGTGAATCATGTTTTTAGACAACCGAAAAAAAAGTGCAGTGAGAGTGTTTCCTCAAGATCAACATATTGTTATTTCAGATGTTTAACTAACTGAATGTAAAATGACTTCTTTAAAAAGTGTAAGTGTAGGCTGTATTTCTAGATCTGTGCATTCATTATACGGCTTTTCGGTATGCTACTTGATTCTTCATTCCTTCCAATGAGTACACCTTTACTTCTAATGCAACTGAACAAAAGGAATTGACTATGTACATCACATAATTATGACAATATTGTTGTGTTAGTGGAATGCTTATTTATTGAACTGTCTATTCTCGACATATATATATATAGTGTGACTTCAGTTTCCCAAAGTGGAATTACATTAATTGTAAGGTCTATAAGCACTATCTTAGTATAAGTAGGACTGCATTATATTTACCATTCTGCATTGTGAAGATTATTGCATCAACACTTGTTGGTATTCTCAAATAAAAGTTTTTCATTTGTGGAGTTTTGTCTTTTTCTCTGCATCGGACCGAGAAGACTGTGGTATTGTGCGATCAGTGGAAACCTATCATTGTGTTGAGTCTCTGCTCAGTGGAACAGAAATGTCCAATACCTGTATACATCCTCTGGTTTACCCACAATGCCCTCTGCTGGTGATATGCCTGATTGCATCATGATTATCAAAATACAATCAAAGTTAATACATTGTTTTGAATGCATTCCACCAAAGCTAGAGGGTGTTACACTAACAGTGTTTACTGGTCAGTTAGTGAATAAACACACACTATGCAGGACAGCTAATATGTAGCATTATAATTCCAAAATGAATGGATTGATGGATGAAAAACGTTGAGCTTTATATTTTCATTAACTTTTAATCTGCTGGTTGACTAAATAAATGCTAATTTTGTTCATAAACAATCTGAATAAAGTGACAAATCCAGCAGCCCAAGTTGACCAATGAACCCAAACCCAAAGATATTCTTGCCATCATGAAAGACAAAGAAATTAACAAATATTACCGAATAAAACTCTTAAACAATGCTATTTTGGCATTGTTCCTTAAAAAAAGATGAATTGACCAGAATGAAGGAAAATGACACAGCACACTTGCTGGAGCACAATGAGTTCAGTGCTCAAACTGAAGTGACTACAGTTTATTCTAATGGTGTACCATTTGAGAAGAACATTTACTCAATGATTCATTACAATTAGGTAATGTTGAATGTAAGTTATCAGAAAGTGAAAAGATGCTAGCATTGCCTGCAATCGTTAACAATGCAGACGGTTCAGCAACATATTTCATCACCTAATGAATTGCTCTTTAAATAATATAATTCATGACATGTGTAAACCCCTTTTTGTGAGACCCCACGCTGTTTGGCTGCACCAGCCATTCACAACAGGACTGGCCTACATCCAGTAAAAGGATAATGATTTGCAGATGTGAGTTCTTGTCTCTTCAGTGCAGAATGGTTGTGCTGATGCTTGTGTGTGTCTGCAGGACGGCAGCGGGGCTCTTCAGCGCAGCGGCTCCCTGGGGAAGCTCCGGGACGTCCTGCGGCGCAGCAGCGAGCTGCTGGTGAAGAAACTGCAGGGCAACGGGCCGCCTGAGCCTCGCAGCACCAAGTAAGAATACAGGATTTCTCTGTAACGATGGGTAGCAGACAGTAATAAGCAATGCTGTTTTGAGGCAATTTGAATAGTAGTTCAAGCTCCATGGATACTTATTTTGCACTTGAACCCAGGATACAGTATTAACATTATTGTCTTACTGTTTGTTCAACAGCATGAAGCGCGCTGCTTCCTTGAATTACCTGAACAAAACCAGTGATGACCCGTTCCAGGTGAGAAACAGTTTTACACTCTCTTAAACACAGGTTGCCATTTTCTACCACTAGAGGTCTCTCAATCAGCACAACAAAAGATGGAGGGGGAAGCTGTGTAGGGTCATGGGAGTTGTTGTCTTTACCCCCATTTTCAGTGAGCTTCTCCTGGTTAGGATTCGTTAGGTGTTTCTTGTCCAGGAGGTTCTTACAGCAGCGGTATCCTCTCCAAACAGAGCCAGTTATATACACCAGTAAAAACAACAAATAAAGCTTCACCATAAAAAAAACACCAACACAAAGGGGGGCAGAGAGCCTTTACTTTGCTTAGCTTTTTTCTCTGATAACATAAGATCCAGGTGCCCGATGACTCCTTCACCCGGTTCAGATATATAGCTAAAAACAATAGAGATTGTGGCTTAAAACTGGATAAAAATCAACTTATGAGAGCACCAACCAAAAAAAAAAAACTGTTACCTTGATTCAAATGACAGATTTCTCTAGGTTTGACATTTTTGGGAAAAATAATGATGTTACACGATTCAGTAAAATAAATAACATGGGTTTACTCGTTTTTAGTGCTTTTAATGCGGAGATGTTGCTTATTGTAACTTGCTATATCATTAAAATTGTTATATCCTATCTTTCATGTTGTCTCCTCCTGTATCTTCTCTGATTTTTCTCCTTCTGTTTCCCTATCAGACTCGGGGAGTTCGTAATTTGAAGGAGAGCCGGGGCCTGAGCTCCAGCACTGTGGATCTCTACACTGGAAACTGAGCAGCAGGTGTCTGATCAGCTGATCTGTTCCCGATCCAAAGAGGCTCTGACCTTTGGCTCGTTCTCTGAGCTGTAATGATCACAACAACACTACCAGACAGACTCCATCACACTGCCTTCCTCTGCTTGTTAGCATCCAACCCCAAGACCCACATCCTCCTGAGTTAAGACCCAAAGACATGTTCGGTCATCAACACATTAACGAACATATTTGGTGTGTTTTCTTTCCAGTTTGTTTTTAAACCAGGTTGTTTCCTTTTGGTCTTCCAGAGACAGATTGATCTATTTTCCCCTCATCGTGTTCCTAGCAATGGTGATGCCTCAGTGCCTCCTAAATATGGCCGAGAAAATGTACCTCATCTCTCCCCTTATTCATCATCTGTGACTCTGCACTTTGACTTCAAACGTTGCCATATTGTCTCCTGCTCCTGTGAATGTCTCCCTATGTTGTGTGACTTGAGATCCTTGATTGTCTTCCTGTGCCATCTATAGGTCTAAATTAGAAAATAAATACGTTGTACATTTCTATTTTCTCACAAACTAGTTATAATAAATAGGCCTGGTGGCTATGAAATGATATAATGTAATATTATGACAAAAAATTATTTTATTTTTATTTGAATGATTTTGCCTATTGAGATTTCTTTGCAATGCGAGGTGTTGGTTAAAGCTTTGGGACACAGGGTGACTTGTTTATCTTACTGTCATGAGTTGAGTCATGTGACTTGTTTAGGGTAATTTATACAAAGTTTTGGGGAAAAATAGAAATTGATGCTGCTTTTATCTCCAAGTGTGTTTTTCTGCATTGGTTTTTCTTCCATTGTAGAGAAAATGTATTTGAGGCATTTATGGTCTGTAAAATACAACAATGAAAATGCTCAGCTTTTTTAATTGTATATAAAAAAATTACGAGGATGAACCAGGTTTCTTAATGAATAATGGTCATCCTGAATGATCTCCGGTGCCATACAGATTAGAGCTGCTAGCTGTGAGCACATCCTCTTATAATGTTGTTTACAGTGATTAGAATGTGTGATACATGTGATAATTATAGGTTTTTGCACAATTCTCAGATCGGTTTCTTCTGACTATGATTTCATTTTTTAGTGAAGCACAAAAAAACTGGAATGTCTTGTAATTATAATTGTTTTGATAAATGTTTTTTCTTTTTATTATTTGTAATCAACGTGTCACAAATCATAGAATTCATCAGTAAATCAGTGTCATTGTTGGTAAGAGTTGAATGTGTGTCTCATATGTCATGAATAGTCTGATGGAAAATTGGAACCACTGATAATGAAAATTAAACCAACAATGTTCTATTTTATGGCGTTCATTCTTATTTCTGGGGGGGAATTTGTAAAAAGAAATTTGTTTAAAGGGGGCCATATTATGCTTGTTTTCAGGTTTCATATTTGTGTTTTGTGCCTCTACTGTGACATGTTTACATGCCTTAATGTTCAAAAAGCTCTTTATTTTTCTCATACTGCCTATGCTGCAGCACCTCTTTCCACCCTCTGTCTGAAACCAGAGCCCAGTCTGCTCTGATTGGTTAGCTGGCCGGCTGTGTTTTGATTGGGGAACCATTAAGCGATGTCCAGCCTATCATCTTTCTAGAGTGTGTTGGAGTGCTAGCCATAGCCAATCTATTAGTAGCAGCCAATAGAAGCACAACTGTTACATAGGGATGTCATTATGTTACGGAAGTAAACAAAGGAGTCCAATCTAGGCAATTCATGCAGGAGTGTGGGTAGAGAAACGTTTGGATTTTAGGCTTTACAGACCAGTAACATACATACACCTATATAACACTCTACAGGAAGCAGAAAACCCCCCAAAAATTCCATGAAGATAGTCCTTAAATGTCAGTGTTTTAATGAGTGTGGGAACCCTGATGCCTTGCCAAGTTGTGATATATCACGGGTAGAGTTTTCCCTCCTCTTGGTGGAGGTCAGCCCGGGGTTTCTCGGCTCTCTGGTAATCTCTCACTTTGTCAGTGCTTTAATGTGGAGCTTCCACTATTCATCACTTTGAATTTACCGACCGAAGGATGGTTTCGTTCTACAGAGAGCTGTCATGCAGAGTTCATTTTCGAATGAAAGTAATAATGTTTTCTTCTAGCGATTGTACAGCTCATTCCTAAAGCCTTCAGTCCAGTTGCATGTTTCTACCAGACATCTATGTGCCAGCTGGACCAGCAGCAGGGCCCACACACTGTTCTACCACGGTGCCAGCAGGGCCGTCCCCTCAAGGTGACAGTGGGCATGAGGACTCACTGGGTGTGTGCCATGTATTACATGTTGAACTGATACATGTACACAATGTGCTGCTTTGCTGAGATTAATAGAGTAGCTATAAAGCAAGAATAGAAGATACATGATTTCACTTTAACAACATCTGATTCTAATAGCATAAAAGAGATAGTTAGTACCCACTGTGAATTGAGAATTGTTCTTTTTTCATAACAGCCAAAATGGGCAATTTTATTTGGAAATCGCAACAAAATTGAATTATTTTCCAAAAACATTTACTCCACTGACGATATATGCATGCTATACCAATTAAGGCTTGCATGAATTAAACAAGGTTCTGCACATGGAAGTTTACAGATTGAACCAGGGGGTTGCACTGTTGTATACCTTATCCAGGTCGGGTACGGGCACCGGAAGCGGCACTATAGGAAAAGAGAGAATACACGTAAAGCAACATTATAATCATTGCTTGATACCGTACGTTGTGATTTCAAAATAAAATTACATTTACGTTTGGGATTTGTGTCTATACTGCTTCACTAAAAAGAGCTCAACTGATACAACACCAAAAGATAATTGAAACACATATCAATAGCAATGTTAATAACAATTAGAGAAACAATATATATACACAACCAATGTGCAAAATCAAGTAGACTGAAAATTGCACATGCTCAAAAGCTTATGCTAACATTCTCTTTACAGAGCATAGGCCTACAAGTGAAAACAAACTTAACCAATTTAATTATGATGAAAGTAATACAAGTTATTTTTTCAGAAAGTACGGTTGCTACCAGTTTAAAATAACATGTGGAAGAAGTTACACTTTCTTACATTTATTTTGAAAGTCCTAACAGGAAGTCGTATGCATTGTCTCTGCTCGCTTGACGCAGTTGTAAAACATCACACAGGCGAGTGGGAGGAAGCCAACTTGGAAACACCGCGGAGCGAAACTCCCTCTTGTTGCGGACTGAACTGTCCCAGCGGTCGGCGGCTCTGGACGCAGGCAGACGGCAGCAACAAACACCGGGTTGTAATGTACCACTGCGGACTAAATTAACACCAACCCTCTGTCCCGCGAGCTACCTGGAAGTTTTAAACTTCGCTTGAAACTTTCGGCGGGGCTTCTCAGTCTGAACTCGTTAAGTCGTTAGTCTGACCGGCCTGTAAACCGAAGCGTCGGTCCGCACATGTTTCTGCCTTGTTCCTGCTAGTTTCCAAAACAACCAGGTGAACAGGCCGTCTGGCTCCCCCGGGGACCTGCGCAGGTAACACGGGTTAGTTTACCTGTACGCACACGGTGACGCACGGAGCGTTTTTGCCGTTCCCATTTCGCCCTACGGCTCTCTCCCGTAGCAGCCGGAGAACCGCACCGGGGACCCACCGAGCACCAGGACGGTCATGGATCTACCCGGAGAGAGCGAGCCCAGGCGGAGGAAAGGCAGGAGGAACCCCGCGGTGATTACCAGGAGGAACTCACCGGTGGATACCATGTATGCCGTCGGTATTATCTGCCTCCAAGGTTGGTAACACGCTGTAGTATTTCAAGACATCTGTATGCATACGTTTATATTTCTCCTGTTCATTCAGAGGCTGTTAAGCAAGTAAAAACGTTGGAAATACAGACACCCATTGTAGCGGACCCCGACATTGACCCCCATGCTTTTCTTAAGGGTTTGCTGTGGCTGGTTTAAGTTAGTTCATACTGCCTACAATGTGTGAAATATAACATAACATTTCTACACATAGAGAAAGTAAGAGTGACAGCTGCTTTTCTCATTAATTTATTCAGAAAAACTCTTACTATTAGTAGTAGTTTAAAGAGTTTGAACATTTTGTTTGTGGTCAATGGAGGAATGGGGCTCCCCTCCCCCCATTGACCCCAGTTTGGAGGAAAGTATTTTCACCCATATTTATTTCACTCATAGGACTAAACTAGGAACTTGCAAATATATATATAGTACCAATACTATGTGTTTACATATTACAATAGTTTCCCAGTAGTTACATGTATATCCTGGAGCATGGGAAGGGTAGTTTTCCATATATCATAGAAGGCAGCCCTGCCATGTCATTATGTATTCCCAGGAGTATAGTGTCAATCCTCACACAACACATTGGATACGCCATTTCTGATTATCATATTCATAACTCTACTCTGCCTCTCTGCGCCCCATGGATGCATGCTTTCATGGGCGCTATTCATATGCAGAGGGGTGCAGACTAGAGTGCTTCTGCCTGAGTGTTATCCCAAAAGAGAAGAGCCAGGAAAAGACAAATCAACATGACTCAAACGCCCCCCCACATTGTCTAAAGCCTTTTAAAAGTTCATAACCTCGCCTCGTGAGAAGAAAAAGCCCGGAAAAGATCCTTCCTAGTTTGTGCGAGGAATGCTCTTATCCGGCCAAGGATCTGGCTCATTAACTCACCGTTCATCATGTCACAACTAACTCTGTTTTATCTGATCTGCACATGTAGACTGAGACGAGCACAGATTGTGTTTGTGTCTCTGCCTTCAACACACGAGTGATAGCCAGAGTGGCTGAAAAATTCCTTTAAATTGAAGTGTCTGTCGCCCCCCTCCAGCCTCCTCATGGTGCCCACTCTGGGATGAATGTGTCCTCTGTGTGCGGGCAGCAGGGGAGACGGGAGGCTGCTCCGGGTGTGTGTTTATAAAACTCATGAATAGAGCCTAGCCAGGTACTGTCATGACTGCCTCGTGCTTTTAGCCCCCTTCAGACGTGTCCTATTTTTAAAGGGACTTTCTGAATGTGTTGGAAGCACTGCAAGGGTAGGAAATAGCGGTGAATGAGACAACGTTTTTATAGTCTCTCTTTTCCCACATAAAGCTGTCCACACCAAACACTCCACGATTCCGGAGGGTTGTCTGATGTTCAGAATCCGGGCCCTGTGGTCCAATATTTACCCAGATCCTTTTTTATTTTATTTTTAGATGACAGTAATGGTTCTATTTTGCATTTTTGCTTCTCTGCATCTGATCTGGTTTCTATTTGTGGCTGACCAGCGCCATGCCCGACCAGCGCCATGCCCCTGAAGCAGCTCTCAGTAGATGAGAGCTACTTATGGAGTTAATGTCCATAATGTGAATACATCATCTCTCTTCCCATCCGCCCACCCATTCTTTCATCCTCGTCCTGCCGTGTGTTTTTCATTCCCTGATTCATCAAGGCAATCGCATTCCTGAAGTATGAAATAACTGGGCTTATTGCCGAGGAGCTGAGATAGACGAGAAATGTTTAAGAAACATCCTCACACACTCTTCTCTCTCAAAGACCCCCCTCTTTGATCTCTCTGCCTCACCGTGCACATGGAGAAGATCTGCATTTCAGCTCTCCTGGTGCATTAGTAATTTGGATGCCCGTGCTAAAAGTAATATTCATCTTGTGCAATCAGATTTCTCGATAGTGAGTCCTGACTTTATTGACTTGTATGGCTTCCATAACCCGCTGTAAAACAAGACACTGTAACTTAAATGCAGGAACAGCAAACCAGTTATTACATTTGTGTAATGGATCTGTTCGCTCAACAAATGGATAGGGTTTAGCCCTGAAAAATAAGACGTCCAGGAAGTCTGAAACAAGCTCTCCTGTAGTCAAGAGTCGACCCGATTTTTAATAAATGGTGGCTCCAATGATTCTATCCGATGGTCCTAATCTGCAGCATTTGTTTCAGCTCTGAGCAGATACCATGGGGGGTTATTTTTCTCAATATTTTGTTGGCGTGGCCACCCGTCTCAGCTTTATTTTAAAATCCATACGCTTGGCTCTTATTAACCCTGCTGTGCCCGGACCCTGAAGCTGTTTGGCTGCACGCTGATTTGTCAGATTCAGAAGGGATGAGAGCATGATGCCCGAGTAAACACAGAAATATGAGTGGAATATATCGGTTTGCTATTTACAATCCTGCAGTGGACAACAGTCATCAAAATTAAATTGAGTGGATTACAATACAGAGCATGCCATGAGATTGGTTTCCCTCGTACAAAGCTGTTGATGCAGTAAACCTCTGTAGCTACATTCATGCATCATATAGTTTTATCGTATTATAAGACAATTCTAACCCAGATTGATTCTTTCTTTGAAAAGCAGCTCTCACTGTTTCTATTCTGAGCCATCTTTCCTTGATTTCCCCCTTCCATACAAATTGACAAAGATGTATTGTTTTATTCACTACAGAGCTGCAGGGGTTGGATATTATATGAACATCTGTGCTGCACATCATTGCAACATCTAATGCAATCCACTCCAGCAGCTCTGCAATGGGCTCCATCTTGTATCCCCTTTTCTATGGCAGAGTAATGCAGGCATTTATAGATTTAGTCATTTTAAGTATAGTTTGTGAAAATGATGGCGGATATCTCAAGATAAGTCAGGGATTTAACTCCTATCGTGTAATAAGATCTTACGTTATTGTTTTAGTGTATAGATAAATGTTACTTTTAAAAATTGGAATTGGGACAAAAATAGGTACTGGGCTGCACTGTCAAATAGATAAACCTGTTGCTGCGTCACTCGCGTTTATGTCCAAATCCATCAGAAAACCAAGTTATGTTTTAAGCATGAAAGCCGTAGGCCTATAGCTGCCAACTGTTCAAACTGTGATCACCAGTTCAATACATTTTACAAATTCGACTTGGTTTCTATACTTATTTGAACATGTATTTATTTATTTTTAAAAATAAATATATATATATATATATATATATATATGTATATTTTTGTAATTTATTTTTCTCACATTTTTCGGTTAATCGGTTAACCGTTTTTTTGGGGGTCGAATATTCGAATATACATTTGCTTTCAAATTCCCATCCCTAGTTCTCAGTGTGTTTGTGCACATGAGAAAGTTTGACTGGTAGCAAAAGTTGTGCGATTGGGGGAGGATTTCAAGGTCTCCCATGGCTCTAGTTTCTGGTCATTCATCAGACGATGTTTATTCAGGTTTGGTTGAAGCCTTTTGAACTTCAGAGTGCTCTTTTTCACCCAGTCGGCATGTGCAGTTTGCACTCACTCCATCCCTAGCACTCACTCTCTTTTCCCTGGGGAGGATCTTCTTGCACTCCCTCAGAGGTCAGAGCCACGGCTACCCAATATCTCAGAGTTGGGGTGCCTTGTCAGTCCTAAATTGATGCGCCCGTGTCTCTTCGGTTCTCTGGTGTCCAGCCCATGACCCCAAAATTGATATAGGTGTGCCATCTTTAACGATCTAACTGAGGAGTGAGAAGAAAGAAGAAAGAAACATGTCGGGCTTAATTGAAAACATGCGACCTTTAATAAAAATGACTTACTGTGTCTTCAAATTTTAATCAAACACGATGAAAGGTATTCCATTTGGAAGCCACATCTCATCTTTTCTTTGGGGTCAAAAAAGACATTAAAGAATTGCAGAGGAAATGCAACAGAGGGGAAAGGTTGCCTGGATGACATTTTTCTTATGAATAAGGGAAAACCAGCTTCCCGTTAGCTCCATTTTTTATATTTAGCTTGACGCTGGCGTTCCTAAAAAGTGTTGAGTTAAGTTATGGATCAATGGTGGCCAAAAACAACTCTCTCATCAGCCCGAGGGAGAGATTAATGAAACAAAGATGGTTTTGATAGATTATAAGAAATGGTGTCTGCTAATATTTTCCAAGCTGCGGCATTAAATGTTTGGTATGTGCGTGTAGGAAGCGTACCTGCTGATTTGTGCAGGAACACTAAAGCTCATTGATGTTTCTTTGATGGGACTGGAAAAGAACCGACGTTCATCATGACCGCTGGCCCCTGTGGCCCCTGTTGGCTCCTTATCATCCATAAAGCAAAATAAATAAAGGGCTGCGAGGATCGAGCTACTCGCTTTAAATGATGATTACTGCACCTAATGACCCCAGTGCGTTTGCTGTTGTGTATACATGCATGCGCGTTGGCTCGTGTGTTAGGGGTTTAGCTGGCTCTGCTGTTGGACCCTGTGGTTCTGATTGGAGTCGGGCCTTGAAGATATCCGTCTCTTTTTCCTTCTCTGCTCTCATAGTTGGTCTGTTGCCTCTCGTGGTTGCCAGTTTTGTCTGAAGGGATCTCTGTTGTTTATTGACTTGGTGGCTGCTTGCACAGCTCTGTCTCTGTGTGGACTGGAGGAGTGGGTTAGCCCGCACCCCCGATCCACCACTGCGACTACCTTTGTTGTGTTGCGCTGAGCGAATTCTTTTCATTATTTTATTCTGTGGTGTTTCCAATTACTTGCTGCCATGCTTCAGTGGGATATTATGTGTTATGGAGATCAGCATAGGTCTGTATGCTGCTGAGATATTTAACCCAGGAGTGACTCGGGTTGATGGGCTAAGCTAAATGTTAGCCTAACATGTGCTAACGCTTGCTGTGCGTTGGCTTCATCGATTGCAGAATAACAACATTCTGTGTACATGAGAACAAGTTAGCATGACAAAGCTACATTTCTTTGAGAATATTGAGATATTGCAATAGCTTTGAACATGTACCTCTATTGATATTGCAACAATATTGTGAAGTTTAATATTCGTGCTTCAACCATGAGCTAAATCATTATCGCCAATGAAATTGTGACTGTGGGCAAAGGCCAAATTAGAATGAGAAATTACAAAAAGGGTAATAGTATAATCAATAAAAAAAAATCTTTGTCTCAAGTGGTGAGTTTGATATAGACAAGCTTAACTTGTGTAATTGTACTACCTAGCAGTTTAAGATTTTGGAAAACCAATCTAATCCCAAAATACATTAATTGATTTATTTTACTGCCAAAGAGAATCGGGAATGTTCAAACCTGATCTGAAACATCGAAACAGAAAACGCCCTCAATAACGTGTGTGTGATCCTTCAGTAACCTTTCATTATTGTTTTCTCATCAGATGACGTTCCTGTCATTAACTGACTTTCTTTAACCACAGCATGATCTAATCTGCTGTTGCTAGCTACATATCTGCTATTAGTGTAACCCACAGTTTTGTGTTCACTTTAAAGATGATGTTTGACGCTGTGGATATAACCCACTCCGACAGTCATACATCCTTACAATAACTCTCCCCCCCCGCGGGGCAGGTGTGAGGCCCTGGTGAGGGGGAAGCTCGCCTTGTGAGTGAAACAAAATCCCTGTTTTGTTCCCACGTCGCTGCCAAAGCATGCGCAGCGCTTCCACTGCATTCAAATGCATCTGATGGAAACGTGCAGGAATGCTTCATTTGGCGTCAGCCCGTTTGAAGGAGGGCTCGGGGGGGGGGGGGCGAAAAGGAGGGCAGGAGAGGAGAAAGGCGTCTGGCATGCCATTGCATAATCCAAGCAGCCATTAACTCTTTGTGTCCCGAGGCTGAATGAACTCATCATAGCAACGGGCCACAGGCAGAGTGACACCCGGCAGCTCTCAATCAGCCCCTGGCTCCTCCCCACCAGGCCGGCAGGTTTAAACAGGCTGAAAAGGCCTCTGGTGTTTAATGGGAACCATGTTTGATCTTCTAATGAAGGGGGTCAGCTGGCTACAAGTGACCCTGCAGAGGGCCCAGTTGTTGTTTGGAGAGAACATATTTACCTTCAGTAGTTTGCATGCCCTCGTATCTGTGTTGATTTGCCGTATCATCCAGTTTACTCGCTCTCTGCTGTGTTTGGCGGCGCTCCTCATTATGCTGTATTTCACTGAGCTCAAAGGCCCGATCCGTCTCCATGGCAGCATGTACACTGTAAACCCCCCGGTCCCGGTACCTGACTGAACCTGCAGGAGCATGGATTTACTATGTTACGACGGAGCCAGAATAATGTATGATTTAAGCTGGTGGCTTCATCTGCTCTTGGCGCGGTGAAGCCTGTGAATGTTTTAGAGCTTTCCGGTTCCTCTGAATCCGCACTCGTGCATTTTGGATGTGAACCAAGTGCCATACTACCACTGGCTCCCAGGCTTTGGAGGAGCGCAGTTGTATCTCACAAAGAAGATTACTCCACCACCACCACAACGTTTCTTAAGAAGAGTTTTCTCTGAATCATTTTAGGGGGGATTTCTCAGTTGGAGATTTCTTTTGTGTTTTGCAGCTTGAAGAAAATGTTGCCTTGAGTGACACACAAGCATGCTGTGAATCAATCCGGAATAAATATGTTTGTGCAAGCTGAAAAAACAGCAGATTGTACAAAATGGCAGCGTATTTAATTGTGTCAGTAGGTGTGTGTGTGTGTAATCAGCACTGTATTGTCACACACTGAGAATATCTCAATGGGATATCATGTTAAAAAGGAAGGAATAGGAACAATAGAAAGACAATTGACAACACCATTTTGCCAAGAACTAACCCTAACCTGTCCAAAATCAACTTTTTCTTGAAAAAAATAAAAAGACCATGGCCCAGGGAGTAGATAATTGATTGATTTAGTTTCTACTCCCTCCACACAACATATTAAACTGTGTGCCTTCAGTGTGTAACCGTGTGCAAATGTTTAAAAGTGGCTTTATCATTCATCTTTGCTCTGTTATTGCCCTTTACTCCGCCTCTAACAGTGAAGGCACTGTTCAGTTGATTTATTTATCGGCTCTATAATCACCCAGTGAAACCTCTGCTGACCCCAGGTCTGTTCCCAGCCACGTTCAACGATTCTACATCTCCTCTCCTGCAGCCAAGTGCGCCCAGCGGCATTAGCACATTATGGTCAGCATTGTTCTGGACTGGTAGACAGTAATTACCTCAGCAGAGAGGAGAGCTCATTACCCAGCCGCAATTGTTATTTTCCGTGGTTTTAATTATGTTAAACAACCTCTCAAGCATCCTCGTCTTCATCCCGTTTCCTCGCTGCCTCCGCTGCCACACTCGCACTTTGCTTCACCTTCCCATGCACCCTTTCATTTTTGTTCGTTCCACTTTCGCAAACTATGCCAACTACCGAATCCCTTTAAACTATAAAATATACTATACTATACCCCCCCCCCCATGCTCCTTTCTGCTGTCCTCTATCTGAACCTCCCTCTGAGTCGGCATGAAGCCTGACTTCAGAGGATTTTTTTTAACTCATCTTTTCTGACAGAGGGATGGCACAGCAGCAGACTGTGTGGGTTTGCTGCATGAGGAGGTTTTTGGTTTAACTTTGGTCTGTGCTCAGTGTTGGGAAGGGATCTGAAACGAGACCGCGAATGTGTGTGGAAGCTTTTCATTTTTATTACCAAACATATTGTCTTTCACTTTCAAGTCTACTCTGTGTCCAGTGATTATTTCTGACCAAAATGCCTCCAGATTATTTTGTATTTCTTTATTTGTATGTGTGTCCTGTGAGGAGATATTACCGTCTGTAGTTTTGTTTGGTTGTTTTCACCAGTGCAGCACGAGGTCAGAGGCTATTCCTGCATCATCTGCTACAGGAAGGTGCTTCCTGTTTGTCTTGCATTATTCCCTCCATCCTTCCACACCGCTGGAGCTTGTGTTGTGGAGACAGACATGATGTGTGAGGCTGCTCTCCCTATGTTTGTTTTCAGTGTTTGATTCAAAAACTAATCTGGCTGTTTTTATGGGTGCTAAAAATGCTTATTCTGAGTTTCCATGGAGAATTTGAGTGCTTTGCGGTCTAAAAGCTGTTTTTCAAAGGATTTTCCACTCTGCCAAGAATAAAAGTCTTGAGGGGCAAACTTGATTTCTGGTTTTTTAGGGATATTATTTTACATGAAAATGGCCATGTATACATTTACACAGGCTGGAAAGCACAGACCGGAGAACACTTACTGTGAACATTTTAAATAAATGTTATCAACCTTTCAAAACATTTGAAATGATTGCTTACATAATTGTTTAAACCTTCTGTCAACTCTTTAGCGTTACAAATTTGATACATTTTTAATCAATAAACACCTTTTAAGATTACTTCCACTTGCTGCATCAAAATTTGCCTTAAAAGAATACGAATAAATGAATTTAATGATCAATATAGTTGCATAAAAATGTATTGTATGTCACACAACATGCATACAATTCAGTGAACAATTCATAAAATACATGTTGATTGTTGTGGCCACACATTTATTAGCTTATCAGTGTTCTGTAGCTGAAATGATATGTTAACTTCAGTCATTGTCATCAGCTATTCCAGCCTCAGTCAACAACACCATATATTTCCTCCCAAATACCACACATTGGTCAATCCCCACAGAGGACAAACATGTCAAATAATACAAAAAACAAAACACAGCAGTACAATGGGCTGCTCTGTGCAGGTGCAGCCAGCTAGCCCGGCCTTGTTGAATGGGGAGCTTGGGACAGTGTTTCCTGTCCTTATCTGCTGAGGTGACGATGGACAGAAATGCCCGTGTTGTGTCTGACAACTGACAATGGTCCCCCTCCTGGGCCAGAGGAAGCAGATATTTTTGATGTGGTTGTTTCCCCCTGGCGTCACGTCAGAGCGGATGAGGATCTCCGCAGAGTCCTCTTTGTTCCACGCTACAGCTGCTCTGCGTCCTCATCCAGGTTAAGACCCAGACATAGGGGCCAGGGTCCTGTCTTTCCTCACTGTGAACCACGTGGCTGGGGGTCTCGGCCCTGTGTGTGTGGTCAGGATGGAGCGCAAAGGCTACACTCTCCCTGAGGGTCTGGACAACAGCGTCTGCAGGAGAAGGCCGACGGCTGTTAGGCTGTTAGCTTCCTGTGGTGCGGATGGCGGGCCCGACAGACGATGCCTCTGGAATTTAAAAAATATATAAACGCAGACTGACGCCTCACAGGAAAGGAACCTTTGCGTAAGTGCATGTTTTAGTGGGGTATACACATGGGGCTCATGCACTTGGGGGTACATGTCTGTCTGTTTTTATAGCATCCTGGCATTTGTCATCATTAATGGACTAAACCAGACATAAAAGCAGGTGTGATGCTTTTTTCCCGCCCATGCATTTTGTAGTTTGTCAATGAATTTCCCTGCTTTTCAGTCCATTGCTACATAAAAACATAATGCAAATCCTAAGATGCTGTCTGTCACAGATGAGATGATGAAATTGACAGAAATAGGCCAGACCTTTTCTGTCTTTGTTTCGTATCTGTTTTTGGTGAAATATTCTGCCATTGTTTAGAGATGGAGTTGTTTCTCCCCTTTGCGTTTTTGCACCATGACTTCACTGTTGCTCTTTCATCTGTACATGGATGGTTTCCAGGCTTTAGTCTGCCTTTGTCTGTGCCCTCCCGTCCTGTCACTTTTGTAGGGAGCAATGAAAAGGCTGCAGTGAAAGCAACACCCCTGCCTTCCCTACAAGCTCACAAGTCCATCTTAGAATGAGGTCAGATGACACAGAAGCCCCGGGTGCTCCTCTCTCGCTGCCTCACTCTGCTTTTATATTCCTCCCTCACACTCTTTGAACATGCATCGACTGTGGCGTGCTTTGACGGGAGCCAACTAACGTCTGACTCTGGAACAGCGAGCGTCTACCCCTCTGATGTAACAAAGCGTAGAGATATCCTCCTGTCTGCTTTAGAAACATGTCTCACTGTATGTGTGTTGAGTGACAACTATCAAATACACCTTGAAGTATTCCTCACATGCAAAGTCAAACAGAAGAAAATATGTCAAAGGCTTTTTTCAGCCAGTGTAAATGTTCCAAAAATGACTCATTAACTGAGTCAATGCTAATTTCCATTCGTACAGGAAAAACAAATATGAAAAGGATAATGTGAAAAATACAAGAAATGATTTGAGGCCAGTATTAAAAACGAGTAAATGAAAGGAGAAAATCTCAAGAAAGAAGGAAACTACAATTTGTTGAATTTAAACTAATTTAATGTGTATACAAAATGTAATGGACATAAATTAAATCTAAGAATAGCAGCATTTACTGTAAAATAGCTGATTAACAATAATATAAACTTATTTAACATACTTTAAGGGCAACACCTTTTCACTTAAGTAATCAGGTTTTAAAGCTGCAATGCCTTGATTTGATCCCCTTAAATCTTAAAGGGCCCCTTAGCCTATTACGCACAATGTGTTGGAGAGCTAGCCAATAGAAGCAAGTGTTACATCGTGATGTCGCTATGTTACAGAAGTAAACAAAGGAGTCCGATGGAGGCGTTTCAGGCAGGTGGCGGGAGTGTGCGGGACAGAAACTCCCTCTGGAGGAACTTTGGGATTTTAGCCTTTGCAGACCACTTAAGGCCCTGACACACCAGGCCCAAATCGGCCGTTTTCGTTAGTCGGACGACGAAGCGTGCCCTGTCGCCCAAACTCAATTTGGTGTGTCCCGCACCGTCGGCCGTGACACGCCTTATTTGGCCTTTCATGGCCGACGCACGGCCGATTCAACATGTTGAATCGGCCGTGCGTCGGCCACAGGCAGTCGGACAAAGAAATCACTCTGATTGGCTGTTCAGCTAGCGAATCAGTGCATGAGAAGCGAAACGGTTGCTTGAGAATGTCTTCCACAAGCAACACTCCAATGGCTGATAGCTCCAGTACCGCACAAAACATCTTTTCGATGGACGAGAGTGAAAATGGAACGCACACGTTATTTGTTGTTTGTTTAGATCACGCAGTCTGTTCTTCTTCTCTGTCTTCCGGTTGTTGCCTCTTTTGAATGACGAATACACACTACCGTCGCCTGCTGGTAAGGAGAGTTATTGCCACTCACGCATGCGCAGTTCGTACGTGCTCGGCTGAAGTCTTGGCGGTGTGTTCCAGTGCGACACATGGCCAAGACGCAGGAGAACACGGCGACGCAACAGTCGGCGTCGACGAGTTCTCTGGTGACTGCTTGGTGTGTCAGGGCCTTTACATGCACACAGAATATCATTATCCATCCTCATATTATGGCCAATAGACTTTTCAGATATTCATTCAGCCGTGCTTAACATGACAGCACCTAGCCGGAAAAAAGAGTCTTGTCATGAATTAAACAAGCATTATTATTCATAGACACCCGCACAAATGTTTCTCATCTCTCTCAAGAGTTGGATGTCCTGCAGCTTTTCCTCTACCACTCCCTCTTTTGTTTGATCTTTTTTTTCTGGCACTGTAACTCTTTCTCAAACTCTGGTGCTGTTCAAAAGGGAATTAAACATGAGCGAGATCCCCAGTGTGAGGAAACGGTGAGACACGTTCACAGAATATGCTGAGTGTATCAGAGCCGAGCCTCCCTGAGCTGCTGGCCCCAGTAAACACTCACATTCACAAACTCGCACTAACATTAGTTTTCTTTGGAAACGTGTTACTTTGAGGCTGCCATGCGGGGATCCTCTATAGTCTGTGCATTTCCTCAAGTCATTACTTAGTACCTCATTTCTGGTAAATGCTTAGTTTACTTTGGAAATGTGACTATATTACTGAGATGTTTGTGGAAGGAAGGAGAAGTGCACTTTGTTCTTCACCACATCTGGTTTACTATGAAAAACTGTAGAACGTCCAAAGCATTAATAATGTTCTGAAACGTTTGGAGGAAGACAAAGGCGGAAATATTAGCTTAAGGCAGGAGTGCATTTTTGATCTATGCAGTTTCAATATTTTTTAGTTACCTTAATAATTGGAAAACTTGATTTGACATCCTTATGTACAAATTGGACATGAGTTGCCATCTCCATGTAACAGCTGGACATTAGGGGAGTAAAGGTTTGTCTGCTGCTGCTTGTTTTCTGATAAACACCCTTATCAGACATTCAATTGAGGCAGGACTTTGGGTGATTTGGGCAGCTGGAGGACATCAGGCTAAGAGGTTAGGGGTTCAGAGAAGAGTTGAAGTCACCCCCTCCCCAATAGCTCCTCAGGTTTCAATACAGATGGACTTTAACCAGCGATAACCTGATTCCACGTGAGGAGAAGACAACGGTTTTTAAGCATCTACAGATGGACGTGTGAGCTCTTAAGTGCAACCCTGTCGGCTCGTAAAGCGTAATGAATGATTTAAAGGTCAGGGGAACACGAGGATCCATTTGCCTCGGATACCTTTTTTACAGATGTCTTTCTAAAAGGTTACAGTTTTGACAATAGGGTCTTTCCTCTGATATTCTACAAAGGGAACTCATTCCAGCTGTGAACTGATGATGCCTTGCTCACAAAGAGCACTTTCAAAGGACTGTCCTGTGAAAAAAACACTGTACATTTAACATGAATGTGTGTGTGCTCTGGGAGATACGGACAAATAGACATTTTCCAGTCACTCTTGGCCAATTTGATCCTGATCTGATTTTCTCTGTGTGGTGGTGTGAGACGGCCAAGGCCACATTCATTTATTAAATACAACTCTAAACTCGAATGTGTCTGCCTTTGCTGCTGCATCTAACCCCAGCTAATCCGGCCTGCAGGGTGGAGTTGGATGATGGTTATCTCAAACGTCTTTTAATATATTATAGAATAGGAAGCTTCATATTTCCTACTTCTGACACCATCGCAAACTTGACTTAAATGCTTTGTGGTTAGAGGATCATAAACTGTAGTACTCATTTGTTTTTTTTACTAGAGACTACTTGAGTTGATTTGCTTGTGTTATAATTACAAATAGAGGATACCACTAAGTATTGCAGAAGATAAACTGTTCCTGTAAATTACCTAAATAAGTCACCATTCATATAGAAATGGTATGCATAATCTTGTGATTACTTCTTCGGCTTTCCGGAGTATTAGGCCACGACTCGTGTGATTCACGTGTGAATACATGGGAATAAGATTAGATTCATTCAGGTGCTTGGATTAACCTACTTTTCACATTTCTCAATCAGTTATTGTAAACTGACACTCACACATATTGTTTATAGTTTATTGACAGCTGGATTAAGTGTGGACATGTTGCCATTTGTACAGTTATGAGGCAAAGATGATTGACTGCCCTCGTACTCGTAGTGAGTCACTCTCCAACATCGCCTTCTCTGTATACATGCATCTGAGAGTACTGCTCACTGCCTGTAGCACTTCGGGATTTGAATTCAAATATGAAGTGCTTTATAAATGGAACCCATTATTATTATTATTATTATTATTATTATTATTATTATTATTATTATTATTATTATTATTATTATTATTATTATTATTATTATTATTATTATTATTATTATTATGCCTGCAAGGGAAACACTGTGCAGGGTCTTGTGAGTCTGATGTCCCTTTTTTAAGGTCTGTTTTATGAATGAGGGCTGCTTTTAGGTGGCTAGCTCCTGAGGTCACAGTGAGCCGTGCAGCCAATGATTCCTCTCTGAGCTGCTCAGCGGAGAACAAGTGGTTCTTGTTAAATGCGAGCCGGAGAGAAAATAGCTATAATTGAATGTGAAACCATATGCTTCTTATTTGGGGGGAATGCTTTTTTTTGTTGCTTTAGATCTTGTTAAATGTAGTGTTGCCAGACTACTCAGTGCATGCCATAAACAATGGCCCATTTTCTGCGTTTTATGATGGAATATTACTGTATGATGAACAACCGTTCCCAAAGAAGCTTCAAGCTATTTAACGCAAGGCTGTCTTTGATTTTTCCAGTTTGTAAATGAAACCTCTGTGGGCTTTTTTTATTCTCTTAGAGCAGGAGTGTCAAACTCAAATACACAGTTGGCCAAACTTAAAGAATTGGTACTAGTCGAAGGCCGGACTGGTTCAATGTTTATTGCAAAACGTATTGAAATGAACTTATTGCACATATTAAACCTGGAACTAACAAAGCTTAAATTATTGCCAATAAAAACAACATTAAACATTAAATAATCAGTTGCATTAATTTCTTATGGCTCTATCCGCAGCTTTTCCGGAGTCATTTCTTATGATTACATTTTTCCACAGGCCAACAACAGCTTCAAAAAAACACTTTCCCTCAAAGAAAAGAACAAACATGCCCTGTTGTCTCAAGAGAAAGTGCAGAAGGAAACATCCATTTAAACTCAGTGTGCTGCTAGTTCAAGCCAGATACTTGGCATCTCATCTTGGGTGCAAGTTCATCAATGTTTGGGCTCAGGCTCTGAGCTGAGGAAACCCTCAGGATTGAGTGAAGGTGTGCGTGCAATATACCGGCGGGCCAGATCTAATAGTAATTCAAAATTATCCTGCGGGCCGAAATTAAATCCACCAAGGGCCTGATTTGGCCCCCGGGCCTTGAGTTTGACACGTGTGTCTTATGGCGCATTTCCACCGCAGGCCTCGCTCGACTTTAGTACGGTTTTGTTAGGCCCGGCTCGCTTTAATGCTGCACTTCCATTACAGTTTAGGAACTGGGGTAGTATCTATAGAGTGGCGAAGTCCCTCCCCTTCCGGTTGAGCCCCATGGGACCTTATTTCGGAAAAGTTATGCATTGAAGTCAATGGAGAGAGAAAGATTATCTTTCGATCCCGTTTGAATTGTGCCACGAATTACACATATGATGTTTGTCAATTTAAAAGATAATTTTGCAAGTAAAAAAAAATAAAATGTGTCTTAAAACTGTGAAGTAACACATTTGTTTGTGTGAACCGCTCAATGAACTACATCTCTGGTCTCACAGAACAACACACGTCACCAAGATGGCCGTCACTACTGTCAACAAACCGATTGACTACCCTCACTATCACCACAATGAAACACGTCCTGAAGAATGTCATGCAAAGCTGCCTGCCTGCCTGCCTTCGATTCTCTCTGAACTGCCCGGTCGTTTTAATGTTTAATGTCAACCATTTGTGCAGATAGCATGAAGTAGAGAAGATCGCTAGCGTTAGCGTTAGCATTTCTCCCCCGGGCTTAAATTGTGTATTATAGAATGATCACACCGGTGACAGTACTATTCAAAGGGTTCACGAAATATGACTACTACTCTTACTGTTTAACATTTTGGGTTACTTAATGTTACTTCATGTTAAGGCTAATAAAAATGACAAGGCTGTAATGCTAACTAACGTGCTAGCTACTAGCTAGGTAGCTAACTTGATCTACACACTCCTCTTTCATCAGACGGGAAGCGAAAGAACAAGCAAGACCCATTGCTGGTATAATAACAACCTGGTACTAAGCACACAGGCATCTTGTGAAAGTTATCTTATCTTAGCCAGCGCCATATAGATAGATTATATATATATGGCGCTGATCGTATATATACGGTATTATACGTGCATCGTAGTGTCTCAATTGTGACATCACTTACGCGACTCTGGGATTTGTAGTCTTTCTAGTTTCGTATTTTTCAAAGTCTTATATTTCAACAGTTTTAAGACAAACTGTGACTTTTTTGACATGGAAATTATTTTTTAAGATTGACAAACATCATATGTGTAATTCATGGCACAATTCAAACAGGATCGAAAGATAAGTTTTCTCTCCCCATTGACTTCAATGCATAATTTTTCCGAAATAAGGTCCCATACCCCGGAAGTAAGTGGGAGGGACTTCGCCACTCTATAGTAACGCAGTGTAGGCGGAGCCTTGACGTCATCTTCAATTAGCACCCCCAGAAAAACAACATCAGCCGTTAGCTGTTAGCACTCAAGCTCACAGCTCCTCATATCTGTTCAGAAACTAGACAAAAGTTAAACAAGTACAAACCACAGACTGCCTGTGTCATGGCGAATACAGTCGCTGGTTTATTTATGTCTGTATAGGCCGTTGTTGTGAGTGTGGACGGTCGGAGCATATATTGCGTTAGCTTAGCCAATCTCCATTCAGAAAACACGCATTTTAAAAGGTTTTTCGCCTGCCGTCTGTCTGCAGACTTGACAAAGCATTAATTCATGGTTTTTACTAACCGGTATCAGTATGTTGTTACTTCGGCATCATTTTGAAACGTGTATTACAATTAAATCACGGTCAAATATGTTCATCTTGTTGTAGTTGTAGCCCCCTTGCCAGCGATTCTCGCTCTAGTTTAGCAAACTCAGCCCGACTCAGCCCTGTTTGTTGGCCCCGATAGAACCACGATTTTGTCGGGCCAGAAAAAAGGTGAAAAAGTAGCCCCGGGCCGGAACTAGGCCTAGTGGAAACGCAACCAAAAACGGGCCCGACACGGCACGCTTAAACCGCGCTCCGCGCCATGGTGGAAATGTGCCATTATGTCGCGTTTCCACTACACGGCCTCGCTCGGCCCCGCTCGGTATGGCTGGGCCTCGTTAGGAATGGCTCACTTTATGGCGCATTTCCATTACAGTTTAGGAACTGGGGCAGTATCTATAGTAACGCAGTGTAGGCGGAGCCGTGACGTGATCTTCAGAGGACCCCAGAAAAACAACACAGCCGTTAGCTGTTAGCACTCAGAGCTCACAGCTCCTCATATATGTTCAGAAACTAGACAAAAGTTAAACAAGTACAAACCACAGACTGCCTGTGTCATGGTGAATACAGTCGCTGCTTTATTTATGTCTGTATAGGCCGTTGTTGTGAGTATGGACGGTCGGGGCATATACTGCGTTAGCTTAGCCAATCTCCATTTAGAAAACAAGCATTTTAAAAGGTTTTTCCCCTGCCGTCTGTCTGCAGACTTGACAAAGCATTAATTCATGGTTTTTACTAACCGGTATCAGTATGTTGTTACTTCGGCATCATTTTGAAACGTGTATTACAATTAAATCACGGTCAAATATGTCCATCTTGTTGTAGTTGTAGCCCCCTTGCCAGCGACGCTCTCTCTAGTTTAGCATACTCAGCCCGACTCAGCCTCGTTGCCTCTGGCCCTAGACCCACGATTTTATGAGGCCAGAAAAACTGTGAATTAGGACCCGCCGGCCGGTACTAGGCCAAGTGGAAACGCAACCAAAGACGGGCCGCTGACGTCACAGCCCTCTTAAACCGGGCTGCGGGCTGTAGTGGAAACGCGCCATTAGAGTCTCTGTTTTGTTCTGCTCGGTTCAGTGAGAGTTTTTCTACTTGCTGTAGAAATGATGAGTGAATCCGTGAAAAAAATATGCGCTAATGGATTTCATGTGATTTTTGGCATGTGGTTTATAAAGCGTTATCGCTTTTTGATTGACAGCAACCATCACTGACTGTTCATCACTTCTCAGCCCTCTATATGTGCATTGATATGAATGCTTTTCATTTTGACAAGGTTAACACAAAGCGACGAGCAGGTGGCTGCATGAATCTGATATATAGTTTGACTGAAGGTATTTAAGAAGTGTGCAGTTTCTTTTGGCCGCGCTTCAACAGAACTATGCTAATCCAAATGAAATAACGGCTCGCTTTGCAAAATAAACAAAAAACTTCTTGTACCTTTTTTCGGGGCAGGTTGTACATTTTATTCCCCCTAATGTTTGTTTTAGCTTGTAAGCTGTTGGTTGAGTGAAGCAGTTTGATTTCTCAAGAGGTTTGTGCTTTATAAGCTACAGGGAAGAGGTGGGTTGTGGTAAAATAATATATTTGCCACTGCAGACAGAGTATTACGTTACAGAAATCAGAGTTCTGATATTTTTCTTCATTTTAGCTAGAAGTGGAAGGCTTGTCAGAAAGGTATGTTCATGGATTCATAGCAGAGCAGAGATGCTGGGTGTGCCTTCAGACTCTCAAGAGTGAAGTTCAGCTCCTCGGATCAGTGGCTCTTTGTTACTGCATATTAGAAAACTCTATTCTGACCCTCTGCCGTAAGCCACACTCTCTGCAGTCATACGCCTGACCCCGGGTGTCAAACGCGCCGGACAGAGTCGCAGCTTTATGATCAAAGGTCGAGACATGTGTTTTAACCTCAGGTCCTGAAACACTGAGACTTCTGTATTACATGACCCCTCACCTTTTAAACAAGGCAAATCTGCTCCTTACTGGGTCATTATCTGATTATCCCTCACCAGGTAATCTCACACAGGAAACTCCCATCTTAACCAGCCACAGCCACGTTGTGTGTTTAACAAGCTCATAAATCCTGACAAATTGTCACTTTATCTAAACAGCCTCAACCATTCTACCTCGTCTGTTGTTTCCGACTAAAGCTGAACTGTTGCAGTGTTATTTCTCGGAATGTAAATTACTTTGTGTTACAAGGCAACATTCCTCTCAGAACATAAAGTTCATCCAAACTTTAGTGAACTAACACAGTGCTGACGCGGTGACTCCTCGACCCTCTCTCTGTTTGTGTGAAACTCAAACAAACCTTGCATACCTTTACATGGTGTAATGGATTTTTTTTCTTGTGCACACTGTCAACAAAATACATCATTCTCATGGCAAAGTGAACAAAGCAGAGGTGATTTAGGTGGAATCTACTCCATTGTGAAATCATGCACAGAAACACTGAAGCTAAGAGGAGCTCCATCCCCCAAAGATGCGTTAGTGCCTTGCTGTGGCAAGTTATCTGGGCAGCTTTTCAGGCCAGAGGTGTGACACAGGGAGCAGGCAGAAAAACAGGTTCTTGGTGATAAATAGCAGGCCCGGTTTGGAAAGTGTCTCCTTTCTGACAGAGGATCAGGCTTTGTCTTGAAATGTGAGCTGCCGCTCTGCAGCCACTGCCAGCTTCTCAGGGACCCTGACTTTCAACAGGGCACAAACACAAGGGTGGAGGGAGAGAGAAAGCTTTATGTTACATGGGGATGCCTCGGGCAGACAGAGGGATACAAAGATTTGAGTAGCTGTTGCTGTCTGTTTAAAGGGGATTACCATTTAATAAGAGCTACGGTTATCGATATACCAATCAGTATACTTTAACATGTAGAGCTGTCAGTCAGTGTCCAGGGCTCAAACACTTGAACATATGAAGAGGCAATGAAACACATCCACTAGGGCTGCATGATTATGGCCAAAATGATTATATTTCCAACATTTTTTTAGATCAAGATTACTTACCAAGATTTTTATTTGACCGACACAATATGTTTAATACTCATTTCCATTCAAAGAAACAGCACTGCTTTCACGTCTATGTTGTACTACATTCGTGCTCATTCTAACATATTAACAAATTAATACTTAAAAAAAGGTATGCATTGAATATAGCAGTTGATCAAGTAAGTACATTCTGGAAAGCCATCCTGTGATCGGGATTGACATTGAATTTATTGTGCAGCCCTCAAATCCATGTGTAGTTTATATCTTAAAACCACGTGTCTGATCTCACGCATTACATTTTCAGACTGCCAGTTATTGTGGTGTGTTAATTTTGTGTGGGTTTTTACGTTCAGCTCACTCTTAGCTTTTATGTGGGGAATGTTGAAAGTAGAGTTGATATATCTATTTTAAGCTTGCTTTTCTCACTGTCAAAGATAAAACAACTGCTCTCAACAAGTTTTCACTTGCATTTGTGACTAATTTAGTTTCCTTTTCTTGTGTGCAATACACTGCAGCCATTCTGTGTGTCCCCTTTAGGAATAAGCATGACTAATCAAACGTCGTGACACAAATTACAGGGCAAGAAAGATGTCCCTTTCTTCTTTCAAACAGTTACCAATAAGTTGTGAGAAGCTGGAAATTCCAGGGGCATAATAGCCTCATATTTCAGTCCAGAAACATACTGGTTTTCTCCCTTTAAACACCACACGCTTCGTGCCCTAGTGGTCCATTAGTACTTACAGGCAAGTTATGTTGAAGCTTACTTTTATAATGAGATCCCTCTGCTGTGGGTCTCTCTGTATTCCTGTTTCAATTAATTGTGCTGCTAGGGAACGGCTGACCTTGTGTGTCCTGGGATCTTTCTCTCTTTTGGCTTATCTCATCCCACACCATATTCCCAGTGTCCTCAGGTGGGATGTGTGTATAGGTTTATTAATGTGTTTGTGTGTAGATGAGGCTGGTTATGCCAGGTGGTCAAATTAAATTGGTTTGCCCATAGTGCCACTTTTCACGGGTCACAGATCTCACCTGCTGTGTCCCTCAGGCACGCAGGTTCAATCCCTGCTTTGCCCACAGCTGCACTCCGTACTAAAACACCTCCTTCGAAATTGACTTAAACACTCGCATATAAACGCAGGGGAGTGAATTGGAGTGCTCCGGATCTTGTTTCCTTGGAGCCTGCAGGAGTGGTGTGTAATGTGATGGTTGCAGTCCATCTTATCTGCTGCTTTGAGTCATTGATGGATGAGGACGACTGGTGAGGAGATTGTTCGGGCTCATTATCGTCCTGTCAGACTGCATGGACCCCTGCATGCACATACGTGTATAGAAGAGCTTTTTGTTTGGTTGCACCATGAGCCGCTTAATGTATGACAAATAAGTGTTGTCAAGTCATTCTTTGGAGATGCTTGCCAAGGGCGAGTGTGATTCACAGGATCCGTTGAGTTTACTTTGAATTCCTTCCCCAAAATCAAGTCTGTTTTTTTTATGTCCTAGTTTAGTGCAGACTAAATGTTTACCCCCTGCCTATCTGATAAACAAGAGCAGAGTGAAACACTTAACCCGTGGCTGAGGGGGATCTGGGAGAGCTGTGGGAGATTTAGACAATGTGTGTCAGGCATTCCTGTTGGTGGGAGTGTGGTTTCCTTGGCTTGTTAATTTCAGCCATGAGGTCAGAAGAATACACAGTCGGAGCCATCAGTCATGAGAAGGCTTTGATCAGCCAATGAGACGAACAGGGAGTCAGCAAGAGTCCTTGAGCTCTGCAGCGGACCGTGACTCACCTGGGTTTCAAGGGGATAAACCTTGTGGGCAGTGACCAAATGGGATTATACTACAACATGAATGTAGCCAAGCATTGTACAATATAATACAAGAGTCTGTCATTATTGGGTTACTTCATGCATGCAGAAGCAGTTTGATCTTTCTTTCTGCTGGAATTAATAAATGTATTGCTAAACCATTTTTAATGAATTGATTAGTGACAACCATTTGGATGATGACAAATCATCAAGGTATTTATCCAGAAGAAATTACAAAAATCAGCGTGCTCCTTTTTATTAAAGTCAGGTTTTCACCTATTAGGATCCATCTTCCGGGAACGATGAATGTCTGTCCAAAATGTAATTCAGGCAACATTTGTTGACATATCAGTCTACACCAAAGTGGACACGGACCAGCTGACTCCCATTAGATCCCTGACAACAAAGTGGCTAAGGCGCTGTTTACACGAGGAGAAAACTGCTTGTATCTGCATAGTTTCGCGTGCGTATAGCCCTATTATTTACACGAGGCCGATAGAAACTGACCCCACAAACAATAACGGGTCCCAAGGTGGATAGATTTGCAAACGAAACGCTCTGGGGGGTCAACCGAGTCCGTGTAATCACCTCGATACGAATATTTCCTGAAAAAATAACGATAGCCCCGCCTCTCCCCACCTCTCCTGCTCACTGCTGTAGCAACTATTAAAAATAGCTGTGTTAATTAAACGCACAAGGGGTTCTTGAATGAAATAATATTATAAAAGGCAAACCAGAATTGTTAACGCCCAATATACTCCTTAAACAAAATAAACGGAGTCAGATTTCGTGCATTGATCCATTATATTGACAAAGGTGCGATCTCACCCGGTGTTTGTAGAGAATATCTCTCTTTCTGAGCGCGTCCTCTCCACGGAGACGTGCTTCTTGGTCGGTCGATGCAATATCCACAGATTCGGTTTCTTTCAGTTAACTTCCCCGTTGCATTTATCCATATGCTGAGGAAATGACTATATCCCGCTGAATACCAGCAATCGCCACACACACTTCCTCCTGTCAGTAGCTACTGCTACTGACCATGCTACAGATATTAGTGCAACAATCTACAGCTCCTCTACCACAACCATCAGCAACAAGTGGACATGGAGAATTACATGAACTACATGTTGCTAAATAGTAAATACACCGCGGGCCGGGGCATGAACAGAAGGGTAGCCATGGCAACATTGCGGCGGGGGCTGCTGGGCTGCTCTTCTTCACTACTTTTGGTGTATTTTGGCGGAAGTTACAGCGCCACTTACAGTCCCGGCATATGTACTACAGCGTTTCCAGCGGCCTCGTTTGAACAGACACGTTAAATGAAACAAATGCATGTGAACGGAAGACTTTTTTGAATACGCATACTGTGCATAAACGCAAACGGTCCCGTGTGAGCGGGGCCTAAAAACTATTCTCTGCTAATAACGATTTCTCGCCACATGATCAGTTGTTCATTTGTTTCAACCTTGTATATAAATATTCTTATTTACCATCAAGAGTCGTCTTAACGCTCACTGTTCCCTCTTTAATCGGCGATGATCAGTACTGGTAATGAATGCAAGTGATCTGATTGTGTAATCACAACTACTAGCTTGATTTATTCAGACGACGTTATGTCTGGTTGGAAACACGAAGGCAGTTGCTGGAATGCAGTTGTTTTTAATTGAACCATTTCATTAGCGTTTGCCAATCCCTTTTCCTCCGTGGCGTTTTTGTCCATGCCATGTGTGTTGCCCATCCCACTCTAAGCGAGCCGCTACCCATACTAATGCAGAGCATGATTTGAGCGGATCCAGCGTAGAGGGCTCATTCAAGAGCTTTAAAGGGGGGGCTGAGTTTTTGCAGGGTTGTCACTCTCTCATTGAGGAGCAGAGGAGCGCGCCTCAACACATCTTACTCCGACACAAAGAGAGGCTGTGATGTACATACAAATGAGCCCATAATAGGTGGTTTTGTCACTCAATTCCTTCTTAGTTTAATCTCACGAACAAACGCTCTGTGTGCCCGCGTATGTGTGTGTACGTGCACATTACCCATGCGTGGAACTTATTAGAAGCTCTTACCGCGAGCAGATCCTTGCCTGTGTTTTGAAGTCTGGTACAGAACCTGAAATCAGCCCCCTCCCCGCGTTCTTCCCAAAACCCCCTCACTCCCGCCCAATTCCCCTCAAAAGCCTAAATCCTGGGGAAAGCAAAAACATTGTTCATTCTCGGTGGGCATGACCTGCAGGAGATTGTGTGTAAAGCAGGAAGTAATTAGAGCTAATTATTCTGCTTTAATCATCGAAAAAAACTCCACGGCTGCTGCCTCACTGCTGTCGTTGGTTAACCAGCGTTCTCGCCATATCATTATTGTTCATAGTGGTTTGTTGTTCAGTAAAACAGACAGGCAAAGGCGCATAATGCCCTCTGTTTACAAGCACCCCGAGTCATCTGAAAGGGTGTCGGAAATCTGAAATTAATTTGCTGTTATCGGGCACCAAACACGTCCACATCTTTGTCGTTATAACTTGAGCCTTCCTTTAAAAACTTGTATCTTGTTTTTTGTGTTAGCCCTTTGTCCTCGGCACTATACTGTCTGTACTCCTAAGTTACAATTTACAGGTTTATGGCTCTGATACTATCCTAAATGTGCAGACAATGACGCAGTGGAAACATTTCTACATGTGTACCAGCTCTTTTAGACTCTTGTTTTTCCTCTGGCAGTTATTTCTGCTCAGATCAAGTTTTGTTTGCTGAAACAAAATCCCTGATAACAAACCAGCATAGGTAAACTAAGTCTGCATCCTTTTCCCTTCAGACTTCTATTTGAATTATATGGCTGGGCGATAATTCAGTGCTACTTTCAGTTGAATCATATCTTGAAGTTTATTGTATGAAGCCATTGTGCTAAAAAACTAAACAAATGTCTTTTGATAACGTATAAGCCACAGAAAAATCATTATCAAGTTGTATAAGCTTTACATGTTTGAAGAGTGTCCTCTGATGTATTCATATCAGTGGAACACAGTTCATTGTGTTAAATTAGTAGAATTATTTTTGCATGTGATTTTTATCCTAACAGATTTACAAAATGTGTGATAATTCCATCTCCAAATCTACCACGCTATATTTGTAAAAAATACTGGAGTCCCTTCCTTCCTGTTACATCATAGAACATGTATTGACGGCACCAAGAAAACCAATCCATCAAATCCAACACATACTACATAGGACAAGCAAAAACAGGTGGGATCTGGTCCTCATGCCACGGCCCAGTCACACGAGTGTCCATCAACCCCACGGCTTGTTCACGGGTCCATCGGGGGAAGTGAGCCCTAATTGCCAGGGGAAATGGGATGGTCTTACAGGGAGGTTCCTATTGTAGCCAAGGCAATTAACTTGGCTTCTTTCATCTGAACGTCTCCTTTGAAAAGAGACATTGTATTTAGCTGCTCTGTGAGCACCGGGATGGGACTGAGCTGTTAGCGGCTGCATTCCCCTGCAGTGCCAAAAAGGAGGTGTGTGTGTGTGTGTGTCGGGGGTTGTTGTTGGGACGCCACAGACACGCCGTCCCTGATTGCCTGACCGTGTCGCGTCCCCAACGCTCGCTCAGTGAAACAGACTTCCATTTCTTCAATGCTGTCAAAACCAATAAGCTTTATCATCCCCTTGCTTTCTGCTGTTAAAATACAGCCGAGTCTGACTGGGCCTTCTGTTTACTCTGCAGTATTTTACCTCGGAGCACTTCCTCTGAGTAGTTAGCACAGAGCCTGAACTTACTTTTATAGCCCGGTTGTTGCAGAGAGCTGCTTGATCTTCTGCCTGCTCAAAAGCCAGAGCACTGTTTGGGCGATTGGATATGTGCCTGCAGGGGCTTGGCTTACTGTAACAAACCCTAAACCACAATCTGCCCATCGTTTTGACACGTTAGAAAGAGGTAGATGATGTGTGCCGAACCAGGATTGAGCCGATACCGGGGGGGGAGGTCGCAACTCATCACGCCAGACACTAAAACCAGGTTACGGGAACAATGGGAGACCTGAGGAGGAGGAGAGACGCCGGTCTGTGAAGTTCTGCAGCCAAGCATTTACGATAGTCCTCTGCATGTCTGCTTCCCAGTGGAGTGGAAAGGAGGCCACGCAGGGCTGAGGAGATCCAAGCTGTGCTGGGCCAAGGCATGTGGAGGAAGAGGTGGGATCCAGGGAACGGTGGGGGCAGACAGCCCACACTCTTAACACCACACTGTGAAAGAGAAACTGACAGCCACAAATTAATTCAACATTTCAGTGAATCATCTCTTCATTTGCCCACAATAATCCACCGCTACCCTCCTTCTTTCCTTAACTCCCTCTTCTATCCTCCTCCCTCCGTACCCACACAACCCTTTTCACCACCTTCCAAGCCGTTCAAACTCTTAAAAACTCCAGGATGTCTGGAAAGAGGATTTCAGCTGTGTTGCGTTTCTTTCCCTTCCTCCCCCTCATCTACATTTAATTAAAACATCAGAGATAACACACATGAGTGTTTGGGAGTGTGAACTAGCGCTGCTCTTTGGGGAACATACGGCACTGTATTTCTGTGACCCACTTTTCTATGAGCCAGTGTACCCTGCAGGAATTTTGCATTACTTTTGGGTAGATACTGTAGGCAGAAAACTGATTAGGCTTTAACTGTGTTTGAAGTCAATTAAGATTTTCACTTTTACTTCTTACAAGGAATGCTTTTTACTACATAATTCAAGCAGGGTTATTTAGAAACCCAAATGATTGTAGTTTAGGGGGGAAACAGTTGGACATCAATGCAAGTGTTTCTTTGCAAATAAAATGTTATTACACAAAGCTATAATTTAAAAAGAACAAAATGTGTTAAATAAATTAATGTATGGAAATAAAGGAAGATAGAAATCAGAAATGAAGATGCATCAAGAATAGTTTTGTAATACAATCTTAGCACCCTAAATAGAAATCAAATTGTGTTGTACCTTAAGTAGGTTAGCTTGTTCATGTTTGGTCCACTTATGGCGCATTTCCACTACACGGCCTCGCTCGGTATGGCTAGGCCTCGTTAGGACTGGCTCACTTTATGGCGCATTTCCATTACAGTTTAGGAACTGGGGTAGTATCTATAGTAACGCAGTGTAGGCGGAGCCGTGACGTCATCTTCAATGAGAACCCCAGAAACACAACACAGCCGTTGGCTGTTAGCACTCAGAGCTCACAGCTCCTCATATCTGTTCAGAAACTAGACAAAAGTTAAACAAGTACAAACCACAGACTGCCTGTGTCATGGTGAATACAGTCGCTGCTTTATTTATGTCTGTATAGGCCGTTGTTGTGAGTGTGGACGGTCGGAGCATATACTGCGTTAGCTTAGCCAATCTCCATTTAGACAACACTCATTTTAAAAGGTTTTTCGCCTGCCGTCTTTCTGCAGACTTGTCAAAGCATTAATTCATGGTTTTTACTAACCGGTATCAGTATGTTGTTACTTCGGCATCATTTTGAAACGTGTATTACAATTAAATCACGGTCAAATATGTCCATCTTGTTGTAGTTGTTGCCCCCTTGCCAGCGATGCTCTCTCTAGTTTAGCATACTCAGCCCGACTCAGCCTCGTTGTCTCTGGCCCTGGACCCACGATTTTATGAGGCCAGAAAAACTGTGAATTAGGACCCGCCGGCCGGTACTAGGCCAAGTGGAAACGCAACCAAAAACGGGCCGCTGACGTCACAGCCCTCTTAAACCGTGCTCCGCGCTGTAGTGGAAACGCGCCATAATGCTTCTATGTACTGTAATCTTATATCATTCCCCTCTCATTTTGCAAACACAGTGAACTGCTATTGAGAATACATTGCATTTTCTTACAGTGCTATGTGGCAGTAGTCTGGACTGAAGAACACATGATAAATGTAACATTTATCATGGTTTTGTTACCTCACCTTGTCTGTTTGGGCGCACTGTCCCAACATATATATACCTGAAGCTTATCTATATATATGGGTAACGCAGTATTGGTGCCCTCCTTCCTTCTGCCCTCCTTCCTCCTGCCCTTATGCTGCTCACTCAAGGAGAGGAGCTTCCCAGTCCAGTGGCTCTGCCTGTGAATACCTATCATTGTCCTTAGCTTTTAGGGAACTCAAGAGGCTGGCGCAGGCCACGTTGGCTGGGGTTCAGGAACTCTGCGAGGCCAGAGATTAGCAAGGCATGGCAGGGTCCCTGATAACTGACACCCTGCACGCAGGCATCTGAGCCGCTCTCCCATCCCGCTAAAGACTACAGCCACAAAGACGCCTTTCAGCGCTGGGCACGGTGGCGCTAATCCCCTTAGCACAAAGACCCTGGCCACCGATAGCATCTAAATAACTCCTCAGTAAATGTCATTTGCCTGAATTAGCCGTATAGTATCTCCTGATGCCGGTGGATTGCATTGTGGGTTGTGCAGAAATATTTGTGCCTGTTGTGATTTCTCTTGATGTGCTGTTGAGTGCTGGCGTTTAATAAGCCACGAGGACAGGTCACCCACTGAGCTGCTCTGCCATTGGCTGCTTGGCCCCAGGTTTTAGGTCAATCTAGTGCAGTGGCTTTGTCGAAAGCTTCCTTAACATTCATGTGGCATTGAACCGTCTTACTGTTGGCCCTCAATGACACCATAGCCTTTAAACCCTTGCAGAGGAGCGCCTGAATGGGTCAGAGCTGGACACTTAACATCCATACAGTGGATATTGCTTCAGATTTCTCTATTATGAAATGGCCTCTGGGCATCATCTCGACTGCAGGCTTATTCAGGTCACCAAACGTTTGATTGAGGTTACATTGTCCTTGCTGGGCTCTTGTCACAAAAATGGTAAAGAAGCATTGACACCCTGAGGGGATTGACTGCTGACAGTGGAAGAAAACAGCCATTTCTTGCTCTGGTTTAAGAAAGAGCTTGAAGTACATAGAATGTGCGGATTGCTTTTTGGTAAATAAAAAGGGAAAGCCAAAATGATTTTATGCACATATCTGATGGAACTGTGACAAATACCAACTGAAGCCATTTTTGCTGGAATAAAAAATATAACAGCGAAGGGATCTGTCACTCGTGAATGAATATTAACTCTAGTTACAAAAAAACATACCGGGGGGATGGCTGCTTGAAGATATGAGGATCATCCCTCCTCTCAGTAGAAATAAATTACCCTTAATTGACCTTTGACCACTGGTGAGTCCCCTTCTCCCTCGAGGATCAATGTCCTGCAATGGTTGCTGTGGAAACGCCTTTTGGCGGATGCTGCCTGGACAGATATGAATGAGGGGCTCTCTGGCTGCCTAAAATCACCCCTAACACCAGCTCTTTAAAAATAGACTTGTAAAACATGATATATAGCCTATTATTAAAATTCTTATTTGCGGAGTGTAATTATACCATACATTTATTTGGCAATGGGAAATGCTAAGGCTTTTCCAATCACCAAAGAAGAATTCCCATCTCCTTATAATGCAGCTCACGTCCAATCCTTTTGTAAGCCCATCAGTCCGTTACGAGGGGCATGTCGGGGTCTTTCCTCAGACAAGACCTTGAGCTGCGGATCAATACATCCTGCTGAAATGGAGAATTGAAACAAACAACCTGTGTGCTGTTAAAGTCTACAAGGAATTTGCAATCCTACGTTGTTTGCTCTCCTCCCTGCTGTCCTACTGGTCTTGGATGATTTCCACAATTGGAAGGGAGGGGGGGGGTTTACTCACTACAGTAACCCGTCCCTCAATTCAATAGTGCTGACACCTGAGAACTGGACCATGGCTGTATTCGCCCTATAGCCTGGCTTCTGGGTTGAGGCCAGATGGAAAGATAGACCAGACTGTTACTGAACGCCAGATAGGGGTGGGACAGGGGCTGAAATTAGACATGCAGATACTCCTGTATTTACTGTGAAACAGGATCTATTATTGTTTGGCAGTAGCTGGTTAAGTATCACTGTTTTGTTTTTTTTGTCGTTAGAAACAGACAATTTAAAAGTCAAGGGAGGGATCTGTTACTGAAGCTCCGCCATCCTCTGAAGCCTGAGGAAAATCGTTAAATCACTACGTCTGGAGGCAGCGGTCACCATTGATGTATTGAGGCAGAGCTGCTCTTTGTGCTACTGATACACACAGGAGGGGGGGGGGGGGGGGTGAGAAAGTTACTGATGATGCCGAGGGTTCCCTTTACACCTTTTTAAAAGCAGACTGAGATTTATTGGACATCCGTCTTTTGAATAAGATCAAAGTTACACGTGGCCGGTGAGACTCCGATAGGATAGGCTCACGCGAGTCATTCCGTCACGTTAACTGGAGTTTGACTTGTACGGTAACTGCATGGAAAACCACAAATCTATCAAGCAACATTAAAGAGGCTTTGTATGAACAGATCACACAAAGAAGCAAAATTCATTGGTGCATCTGGTTCTGGTGTCTTTTACAAATCGGTCTTTCTACAGGTTGTTGAGGATTATTGGTTATTGGTAGTCTTGGTCATTTCTTTGTGTGGTAAATGACTTATTTCCTTTCAAATGTGTGAAGCTTTTGCATACATCTTTGTAGACAAACTCAGTTTTAAAGATTACTTGAAATAATTCAGTTTTGACACGCCACATTCACCAAAAGCTTCACCTGTGTGAAGATTTAATTTCAGCACCACAAATGAGTCAGTTAAGCGCAGCAATGACAACTAAATTCATTTGATTTTCCCATTTATGTTTTTGTTGTTTTTAATGCTGGTGTGATCGGACCCGTATTTATCCCCTGCTTTGTGCGTGCCTTTTATATATTCTCTCTTTACATGGCTCTTAAAAGAGTATGTAATTGTCTGTTCGTCTGAAAGCAGCTCTTCTCAGTGTCCCGATAATGTTACAGCTCCCAGAAGCCGCCATTGGGGTCACGTTACTTTGAGCACTCCCTTATCTTTAGACCTAGAGAAACTACATATCGCTGCTAAAAACAAGGTGTTCTGGAAATGTTCACCTTGGAGTTTCACGTTGAGCTGCAGATCACGTCAGGCGGCATATGCACGGTTTTGTCCTCCATAGTCCTTCCCCTCAGGCTGGGATTGCTGGCAGAGACAGAAAACTCTCCTGCTGTCTTTCTTTCTTTACTTAATCCTCTTATAAATAGGCCACTGTGTCTATTTTACAGGCAATAAAGCAATGAGTCCTGAGCATGTCGGTAAGGTTCAGGGGTTTGAGAAGGAGGGCGAGGGGTCTATCATGGTGGCAAAGGTCTGGTCTTGAACACACTGATAAACAGAGATCCATTTCTTGATGTGCTGTCTGTTATTTAGCTTTCTCTTCCCTCCTGTGGTGCTCAGGCTGCGCCAAGATGAGCCTGAAACAGCGGGAAGATAAATGTGGACGGGGAGCTAGTGAAGGGGAAAGAAATAGATTTATGTTACACTGCTCATGGGGGCTTTTATAAAATGTAGTTGGTGCTCCTTTTCATGGATCGTTCCTTTTGAGGCAGAGAGAAAGCCGGAGAGGAAGATGTGTTGACCTGAGCCACTCTTTCCTGGATGAAAGCATTACCCAGAAGCCCTTTGTTTTGGCCCAAGAGACCACTCCTGCCGTGGCGAGGTTTATACCGCCAGCGATGATGAACCGTAAATCCATCACGGCCATATTGTTTTGGGGAAATGTATAAAAGATGAGTAGATGGATTCATGTTTACACCTGGATTGATCTGTCTCGTCCTGCACTCCAGATGCACAGAGGTTTATCTGCCAGGAGCCATCTCAATATTACCGCAGTGATGCACTGTGTGAGAATTAAATAAAAGAAACACCTTTCAAAGATAGAAATGTTCATGTTGCCTCAAGGTAATACACAAGGAAAGATGTTGGCAGAGAGAAACCTTCTGTTTGTGTCATTATGTCTGTGTTGATGTTGAGCCCATGGCTAACGTTCTTCTTTTCTTTCCTTCTTTCCTTATGTCCACTTGGACGTCACTGTGGCATTTTCAATCAAAGGTAAGCTTTAAAAGAAATCTTGATTCTGCAAGGCAAACACATTTACTTTGAGCTCATGGGAAATGCCATGCTCTTTGCTTCACAGTAAGACTCATCTGCCTTGCTCTTTGCATCTCATCTTTTAAGAAAACCATGGATCAGTAGGATCCTAATTCTCTTCAAAAATTGACGATGACTTGGTTGGAATACATAACTGTAAAGCATCCGTTTAGTCTTCTTACATTTTAGAATCAAACGGGAAAATACCTTTTTGTTTATACACTATATGGACAAATCAGTTAATGAGGGACATAGTGGCTGAAACTGGATTAGCTGCATGTGATTTAGAGGAATGTCCATGTTCTTCACTACAAACTTCCTTTTCTACAAACTATGATGAAGGGACATTTTGTTTTTAAGCTGGAGAAAGACGCAAGAAAGCCATAAATACTGAAACAATTTGACACACACTGCTGCAAATTACTGTAACAGATGGGCAGATTTAGCAAAACAGTGTCAACGAGTAAGATGGCTCAATAACCAGTCACTTGTCAATGCAAAACAAAGCAATTACAGACGTAAGAGGCAACATCATTTCATGTGCAAATTAAGCATTCTAATTGTAGTGGGGGGAAATGAATCCTTGGGTAGATGTGAGGCTTTCTGAAGTCGCACTTCGATTCACTGATGTTCTTTCCTTGATTTACATTACATGTCACTTGTTAGACGCTTTTATCCAAAGTGACTTACATACTCGGTACTGTGGGCAATCCCCACAGGAGCCATTTGGGGTGAAGTGTCTTGCCCAGGGACACAACGACATGCTGACTGCAGTGGGGTTTGAACCACCAACGCACTAGTCCACTGCGCCTAGGGATGGGTACCGAGCCCCGGTATTAAACGGGCCCCGGGGCTGAATTATTAAAGACCGTGGTACCGTTAAGCTCCGACGTTATCGGTCTTTTTATTGGTAGGCCTACTGGAGACACGTAAACAATATATGTTATGTATTATTGCTACACAAACATTATATTGCAGTTTTAGGGTCGCCAACTCCGTTTCTAATACGCGAAAAGACTGTAAAATGCGTCTATGATTATTTTTAGTATTTTCGATCTTTCCAATCCAGACTCTCTCTACCCCGTCTGTGTGCGAGGGGGTGGGGCAGTTTACACACACGCAGCTGCTATACAGCCGCACACACACACACGCACACACACACACACACACACACACACACACACACACAGAGGAGATGGCGGAGAGAACGCGCTCCGAGGTGTGGTTAAACTTTACCCGTCTCGCTCGTTACCAAAAGTGCAATAAGAGTTTAGCATGTAAGGGCGGTAACACGAGCAATTTGTCTAAACATCTTGTAAAAGTGCACCACATTCAGACGGAGAAATGCACCGGGTTCGACTGTCTTTCTAGTAGCTCTGTAGCGCCATCCACGAGTAACATTTCCACGTCGGGTATTATGTATGCTAGCAGCAACACACGGAGCTAACTCAATGATACAAACATGGGTTAATGATTAGGTAACTGAGTTATTTATTTTGTTAAAGTTTCAGCTATTCTGTTTACAGTTCTGTCATCAGATTATTTAATACCATTTGTTAAAACATTGTTGTTTCTTTTGATGTGAAATATTATGTATTTCATTTAAATAAAAAGCAATGTTAATTTTGTTCACAATTTGTTTAGTAAGTTTACCTTATCTTTTTCTCTCAAAGTACCGTTAAAGGACCGGATCGATAAGCGGTATCGATAAAAGTAGTAGTACCGTTAAAACCTTAACGGTACCCATCCCTAACTGCGCCACACGCCTCCAGCTAGTGTTGTTTTGAAGACGTTGGCATCTTTGCAGTGAAGCTTTTCAAAGTGAATTCAACAATTAACTAATACATTTGGTTGGGGGATTTCAAGCAGGATGTTTGTTTAGTCTAATTTTAAATGTGTGATGTGGATTTCCCCTACATAAATATAGCACTTCTGTAGATCCAGCAGTGACTGTAGCACAAAAGCTCATCAAATGTATGAATCCTATACTTTTAAAGAGGTGGGGCTTTTGCAGGGTTACAGTAGTGGATTGCATTATGAAGTTAAGGTGTTGCTAATAAATTGTAACTCATTGCCTATATGAGCGTCAGAAGAACTTGTGAAATGACATGAGTGGCTGCATACCCTAACACAGACCACCTCTTTGCTTCCATGACGCCAGAGCTTCGTTTAGAACCTCTGCCACTGTTGAAATGGCTCAAAATCTACTTAGGTGGCCATTAATGTGTCAGGGCAGGTTGCCCAGTGCAGCCTATATGAAATACTAAACCACTATATAGTGCAAGCTGTCTCCTCTCTGTAGAGGGAAAATGTAAAGCCACTAAAGAGCAGAGAGAACAAAAACATCTGAAGGGGCACCAGTACAGCACTGATGTGGGGTGGGTAAGGATGGCAACGATTATGGGATAGCAGCCTTGCTGTGGTCTCCCAGGCAGGCAGACGGGAGAACTCAGACAGGAAACAGCATTGTCCAATCGCGCTTATAGACGAGACGGGCTCCGACAGAAAGACAGGGGAGGGCTCCAGCTTCTCTCAGGTAATTGGCTATCGGCATGGGGGACGACACAGCGTGAGACGAGATTCTTTATTCCAAACAGGCAGACACACACTCACTCCCTTCCTTTTCCTCTTTGCTTCCTCCCCTCTTCACCTTTGAGAGAACTGCCTGTAACAACAGCTGCTGCCCTGCACCCAGTTAGTATTCACACACAGCCAAGAGAGCCAATTAGTGGCCTTAGAGCGTATAATTGTGTGTCTGTGATTCTGTGTGTGTGTATGTGCGTTTTGAAGGTGTCATTTCGTTAAGTCTCAGGGGGTCGCGCCACCTCCTGCAGTGAGGTGTCTCTCCCCAGAGTGTGAGTGACAGTACACTTGGAGGGAGGCCATTGTGCCAGTCAGGCCTCACTGGTTTCCAATGCTGTTTACATTTAAGGGTGAAAGGAAACCAGTAGGATGTCGTCTGTATCTGTGTGTGTGTGTGTGTGTGTGTGTGTTTTTACTGGAGACTGACCAAGTAAAAACTTTCCCATTCCTAAATTGGTGGGAAGATTGTTTTTTATATATTTAGTGTTTAATGGATTATTTTAGTCCAGTTCATGGACTTATTTCAAGACATATTTAGTTTTTCTCTGAAATAGTTTGCTTGAGTTATGTTTATTAATTGTATTGCTTCGGGCGTCATTACAACTTGAAGAGTTTTCTAGGTTATTGAAAAACACATTAATGTATAGAATATACAGTAGATATATACTGTATATCTAGAGTGAAATCTTACTGTTGAATTCCCATTTCTTAGCTATGGCACTTCAGTTCAGGAAGCTCTAAAGTAAAGTACTTCCCGTACTCCAGAGGAAATAGCATCTCTCCATTATAAGAGGAGAGAGAGTGAACTGGGCTTTTATAAATGTCTCGTAGGAAGCATTAGACTACATGTCCTTGCATCATGGGATATTCTTGTTTTAACAAAGTGACTCCGTGCTCCGAAAAAAGCCCATTAGATATCTAGGGCTAGTGAACCTCCTTCAGTGGGACCATTAAAAGCATCCTGTAAGGCAGGGGTTTTCAAAGTGTGGGTAGGTGAGCCTCCCCTCAGAGAACATAAGAACAGCCGCGCCCCCCCTCCCAAATTATTATTGCTATTATTGTTGTTGTTGTTGCTATAATGCAGGGGTATTCAATTGCATTTCAAAGAGGTCCAGTAAGAGAACATTTCATTAAATGCTCTGTTTTCTCTGTCTACCGTTCTCTTTTTTGAGCACGCCATTTGAAGTTACTCCGACTGTTTCTCTCTTCTTGTCTCTGTGTGTGTGTTTGAATCTATCGTGCTGACTCACTGACTGCACCGATTTGATTGGCTGAGTAGCGTCACCTCCTTAAAACATTAAACAATAACTTTTTTAAACCTTTTTATCTTTATGTTTTAAACTTTTTTTTTTTTACATTTTCAACATGGTGGATAAATCCTTATATGCTCCCGGCAGCACACTGAACGTCAACTTTGCCTCCTCATTACACTCACCCCTACTTAGTGGGAACAATGAGTCTGCGTCTTTGATGCGCACAGGCGGATGATGCAATGTAGACAGGAATAAACGCAGATCATCTTCTGGCTGCAGCCTTGACCGGTACTTGCTTTTGATCAAAGTAAGTATTATTAAAATTAAAATAAAGGGCGGTGCCGGTCGTCAGCGAACCGAGCCGGCCGCCAACGGCCCGCTGACGACCGGCCATTCTGTGATTCTCCAGAACACACAGATGGTCAGTCCGCCCCTGCCAGGACCGGTCCATGAAAATCCTAGCTTCAAATAATCGTGGTCATACTTCCTCCGTTTTCTGCCAGACGCCGTCTCCTCTCTCACTTTAGGTAACTTCACAAAAAATCGATCCATGTTGCCGCTCGCATAAAGTTAGCTGAAGTTAACTAGCTAGATTTCACTGTTTCTCGTTATTTATTTTTCACGCTGCGCCTCCCCTGAAGCTCTCTGGCGCCCCCCCGGGGAGGCGCGCCTCATACTTTGAAAACCGCTGCTGTAAGGCATATGTGAAGTTTTAGAGAATCGAAATATGTGATTGTTTATGTGACCTTTGTCCATTTAGGGAAATAATTATATCGTAACATGAGTCAGTCAATACTCTAATAAAAATATTATAGTGAGAAACACAGTAGAGCTAACGGTTCTAAACACAGCAGAGTTCATTAGAATTAGAAGTGAAGCCTTTTCTATAATGCATCAGCTTAAAAAACAAAACCCCTCAAAGTCCATTGTGTCGGGTGTTAATTGGACAACATTAGACATGACACATTTGTGAGTTGAGAACATTTTTCCATCAATGTTTTTATGTTCCTTTTATTATGTTAATGTGTTCAAGATTGCTCGATTGCTTGTGTAGTTTGGAACGAAATGTTTCCTTTTTTTTCTGGCTGGTGCTGACATTTTTCATTTAATTTTAAAGGAGTGTGCTTGAGAGTAGATTTTTGCTTGGCGGTTTTTGGCGGTTGTTTTTTGTTGATTGCACCCTTATAGTCATAGCCCTTGTTTGAGGCAAGTGGCCACTACACATCCCACTGTATTGTGCATCGTCTGTATGTGTGGAAAGGTCACTCTGTGCTTGACATTTATGGTCATTACCATAGCTGAGCATCCTTCCAGTCTACAAACTGAGTTTTTTTTCAAACCAATGACTGCTCTGAAATGAAACCATGAGTCTCCACTGAGCCTGTAGCCAAGAGGGGGGAGGGGTCTTCAGTCGGCTGGTCAGGATCACCGCTGGTCTAGCCGCAGTCTGTAACTCCATACACTGACTTCCTCATTAGACCAGAGCCCTGAGCAGAAACAGACCATCCACATGAGAGCAAGTCGTCCATTGGAACCCCCGGTTTACTCAAAGGCAGAAACATTGACATGTTTCAGACACAATCTCCATTTTGTCTCTCTGTCTATTTCTCTTGAGCTTTTACTCCCTCTTTCCCCTTCTCAGCTCCCATATTTCATTCAATATCCGTGCACACATTCAACATGGACATTTGTAGAACAGATTGTAGAGCTGGATAACAGCTGCTGTTCTGCTCTGAAGTGTTTTCCCTACTTGGAGGTTGATTGAGTGGAAAGACAACGACCCACTGTATCAAGATTAGTTTCCTGCAAAGACGTAATGGAAAGAATGTTTCGGAATTAGGATAAATCGTAATCAAGGTGGATTATGATTATTATTATTTGTTTCCCAGTACAGACGATACACAGAGAACTGCCCATTGTTTCATGAAGTCTATGAAGGGGAAATCCTGCTGATAGCTTAAGAATTTAACTTTGTTTGAGCAGAAAGGTCGTACGTTGGTTTTTAAACCCGTTTATCTTACACACTTATCCCTACGGAAGTCTGTCGTCCTGTCCTATCTCAGATCCTCGCCCTGACCGTGTTAGTGTCTAGATGCCTATCAACAGGTGCAGTACCTGGACAAACACTCCACACAGCAACGACGCCGAGAGACCAAACATTTCATTTCCTGTCCAGAGACCCCTAATCTGCGGCATGTATGAGGTGGTGAGCCTCCACTCATCTGGTTTCAGTTGACATAGCCAGCGCTGCCTTATTTCTTTCAAGCTTGCAATTAACACAAAGAGCTTTTCTCAACACGGAGGTGTGAAGGGCGAGCGCTGAGCTGTTGAATTGTTCACAGAAACAACATAATCACCTTGACCGTGATCAGCTCCACCTGAGTGGGTGGAAGCGCGACAACGTGGCGTGCGTTGCCAGGTAACGCAGCCAGTAAAGTAGTTTACAACAAAGGCATTTAGCTGCACTCATATCAAGAAATTACTCTGATGGTTAAAGTAATTTCCTCAAGCCTGGAGGAATATTATTTTTGATGGAAATAGGGCTGGATCTGTTTGCTCTAGTGATTATTATTCGTCTTTATCCTGTAATTTGATTCTTCTGGGCTCTGCTTAGTACCTCCATCAGCTAGTTATCCTTCATCAGTAGGTTTTCCTGCGCTGCAGCCAGCACCTGATGGTCTCTAGAGTTAATGATTTACGACTAAATGGAACAAGGATTATACCGCTAAATCAGATATTCTTTCAACATGTCTGGCAGTAAGAAAACATTTTTTAAGTGATTTTTCCCCTCCTCCTAATTGCTCTCTTTCCTCCCACTTCTCTCTTCAGCACTGAGGTGTAAAGTACATTCAGCTCCCTCTCTATGCTAATACAAACAATTGCTTTCAAAGCTAAAAGTATGGCGCCTTGCTGGGGGTCTGCCACATCCTGCCCATTCCTCTGTTATTCAAATAATCAGAGGCGCTGAAAATGTCATGCACCCCCTACGGCACGCACACAGTCATCCCATGAGATTTGGAAGTGGCACTTATGCTGCAATGTCCTTTGATATACTACACTATATATTTGACATTTAAATATAAACAGAGGTGATGCATTTAGATATGAGAAATATATCTGAATTCCTTTCTCAAACACTCAGTGCATAAAAAAAGATTCATATGGCATGTTTATGCCTACCCTCCTAAAATGTGATTGATTTCATTTTTGATCTTTAAAAAATGACCCACTTTTTGTTCATGTTTGCAGATATAACTTAAGAGCGTAAACACTTGAAACACCTAGAAAGATGTTGTCAGAAATGAATAAGCTTTATATAACTGTCAATACATCTAAAAAACATTGAGATGTGAAATGAGGTGAAGTTTTTTTTTTTAATTCAAGCTGGGTTTTTCACCTCATGAAATAAATGAAAACTCAAACAGATGGTCATTCATTACACATCAGCTGATCCCGAAGCCAGGTGTGAACTGCAATCTGTCTCATCTGGATGTAGACTCCAACTGGACTCACTATAGAGGTATCAGATCTGAGCAGTGTGTTGTAAACCCAAATACAGTAAAGTACAGAAATAGGTTACCCCCCCTCCCCCTTCCCTCTCATCGCTCTTCATGGCTGTGCAAAGGGACCACCTGCTGGCTCCCAAACAAGACGGCGCCATGTGCTTTCCTTAATGAAAAGATAATGCAACCTAATTAAAATCATTTGGGTTGCAGATGCATGAAAAACACCAGGAACCGTGTTGCAACGACGCACTAGCTCTTTAACGCTCCTAATGGGATGCTTTTGATGTCAAATTGTATTAAGATGACACGCATTCTCATTAAGGGCACAATTAGTTCCTCGTGTGTCATGTCAGCCTCTAGTAGGATCATGTTAGCAGTAGTAGCATTATACAAGCAGAATTTGACTGCACATCAGCTGCTGGCATAGACAACAACAATGCCTGTATTGGGTGTTAGGCCTAAACGTGTCAAAAGTCATGTGTTTTAAAACAAAAAAACGTATTGTGAGTGGATGCTTATCCTTTCTGTTTTGGTGTTTACAGAGTCGATAGGTTCATAAAAACACCCATGTGGTCCGCCATCTTAGAAACCTTTCTCACAGCGGGACAGTCTTCAGGGACTGCAGTTACAGTAGACGTCTGTCCAGCAAGGTTACAGCTTATTAAACTGTGGTGACTACACTGAGCTCGCTCTGCAGAGCCCGCCAAGCCCTGCTAGGAAACCTAACCCACAGAGCCGAGCGGTCCTGGAAACAACCTGGATGCCAGGCTTGTTTGATTCCCTCCTCCAGCATCAACATCCATGTGTGTTTGTGTGTGGGAGGAGGGGAGGGAGAGGGAGAGGCCAGGAGGCCACCCAGGTCTTAAATCACATTTTCTGAATGAAATAAGTAAAGTAAATAAACGCTTCCTCCCTGCCTTTCTTTCATGAACTAACATGTCAGAGGTCGGGTGTGTTTTGTCGTTTTAGACAAGAGCCTGGTCTCAGGGTACACTAGTGCAATAAAAACAGTTCCACCGTCAGAGGAGGATATTGCGGATTGCGTGTACCGGAGGGATTCAGCAAGCTTTTAAAAACAGACTTTCGAAGGCCAATGGTTGATGGACTGTTATAGTGTGATGGAGAGAGACAGCAAGACGAGAGAAAAAGTGAGTTTTAATGGAATCCTTATTGTACTCTGGAGCCCCATTGAGTGACTGAGAGATTCTGACTCTTCCAAAGCATCCATCCGTCCATCATTAAGTATTCCATCTCCTCGATTCTAATCTTTCTCATTAGATACTGACATGGTGGAGGAATCTAATTTCAAACCTCCTTTTTTAATTATCCCCCTTCAATATATTAGCAGTTGGATGTTGCAGCAGGAACGTGGCTTTGGATTGACCTGGAATGAAATTGTCATACTCAAGGGATTGGTTTATCTCCATTGCAATCTCATGTCTTCCACAGTGTGAGACAGTGATAGCAATGAATCTACTACTCTCCCTTTTACAGCCTTGTGGCGCAGACAGCCTGAATGACTGGGTATAACATAGCCCTCATTTTCTTCTCTTTTATACCCTTTATTTTGAAATTCTCTCTTTCCTCTTATCTTGGCTCCCTCCCCTTCACACTGGGATAGTTTGCCAGAGGGATTGTAGATTGCCACCACATTCCTGGTTGGCACTCAAATGACGGGACATAGCCGAGGTGCAGGCATTAGCCAGAGCCTGCAGAGAGGGGACCGGCACTGGCAGCCAAGGACTCAGCGCCCATCTGCTGCCAGAGCCAGGGAGGGAAGCATCATTTATTACTTCCACTGATGCGAAAAGCAGCTCTTGTCACTCAGGAAATGCATTGTCCTGAGATTGCTGCTACTCTCAAAAGTTTCCATCCCAAGTCCACATATTTGGCGGCGCTATTTTCCCCCTCTCTCTGTTTAATCCATTGGAACTTGTTCATCCTCACAGATCATATTTCAGAAGGCAAGACACTTGGAAACTGAATCCCATGTCTTGCCTCTGCTTTATCTCATATCTGTCATATATTACTCTGGTGAGGCAACGTCTACATGCCCTCAAACGAAGCTCTAACTCCCACTTTAGAAGCAACCCTTTGGACATCTATCAGTGTTTAGCCCGGCTGCAAACTGCTAAGCTCCTCTGTTCCACTGTGACCTAATCTTCCATCTTTGGCTCTAAATGCTGGAAAGAAATCACTGAGTGTGACCTCAGATGTTTGACATCACTGTTCCTTTTATATTTAGTTTTATACCAAACCCTCTGTTAATTTGTACTCATGCTCCTTGCAGGGTAGTTAAAGCACTTACTTGTGTAAACTGTTTTCCTGTGTATAGAACCTTTTGTTGTTCGTATGAAAAAGTGGAAAAATAAATGACGGCCTTTCTTCTCCACCGCTGCACCTTTCAGTTTTCCCTCTGAAAGTGGTGTCATTACTGGATTAGTGCCCAGTTGTTCAGGACCAAAGAGACAGGAACCTGCCTTACCTGAGCAAAGCCTAATCCTCTTTAATCTAATAATTGCTCTCATATTCACTGTGTCTTGAAAAGAGCGCAGCTGCCAGGCATGGTTTTGGCTCCAGATTGCTGTGCACCATGGGTAATAATAGCCATGTCCCTTCAATGGCCAGGTTCACATATGTGGATTCTGTAAAGGTTTTATCATCATCGTCATCTTTTGGGTTTTCTCAAACTAAATGAATAACCTTTTTTTCAGTGCATCTTTCTTTTCTTTCTTGTTCTGTTTTCTTGCTCCTCATCAGCTCATGTTCTGTCCTCCTCGGCATGGACGGATTACACACGGATGCATTAGGCTGCCTGTGTTTCAACAGTCAGCCCTTTTATGAGTGGGTGTTGAAAATTGTTGAGAGCTGCCCGTTCTCAGATGTCTCTATTTTAGATAGAGCTTGACAGTTATATGAAGACTGGTGTGGAGGGACAGAGCAGTGGGGTTGCTGAGAGACAAGGCTCATATCTTCTCTGAAAGGCTTCTTCATGGACTCCATTTGTCCAGAGCAAGCTGATCAAGCTCCCGGAACTGCCATTTAAACGTCATACAATAACACTGAATAGCACGCCACTGTGATGCTACGCTTAGTGTTAAAGTGAAATAACCTCAGCAATGAGGTAAAAGCATAGTCAACTATTTGGTGCAAAGACATCTACAAACTGGTGACGTGGAAGTACAAATTGTGATAAGTGTATAATATCTATCATTAAAAAATGTATGTTTGTAGATGGAACTATTCATAAAATTGAGAAATGTGATGGAAAAAAAAATCCTGCTTCAAGATATTCAGTGTGACCTATATTTCCAGCCTCCCAAAAAGATCTGTGATTGTGTTTCCTTTCCCCTCCCTGTGTAATGAAGATCCACAGCAGCGTTCCCCAGAGGCCAAACAAGGCCCAGTCCTCAGTCCCCCCCCTTAAGCCCACTGCAGTACGACTAGTAATGAGGCGGTAATGGCCGAGGATGGGTGGCCTATTAACGCAGACTTGAAGGAGCGTTTGGGTGTGGCCCAGCCAACACTTTGATGCTGTTGACCGCCTCCCGGTGCGCTTATTAAGAGATTTATGGCTGACGCCTGTCTGCCGCCACCCCCCCACCCCTCCTGCGCGCACTGTGACATATGAGTGTTTTTGTTATTTCCCTGTCATGGAGACCATATAGAGAACTGCCTCAAAGGCAGAGGTGTGCTGGCAAGCAGCAGCTCGTTAGGAAGCATGAGAGTGCATTTCTCTGGAGCGAAGGAGATGTGACATACTTCTGTCAAAATGCCATGTTGGATAAAAAAAAATGTTGTTGAGGAAAATGAATTTATAAAAAAACTTTCATGCAATCAGTGTCATGTTTCTGGTAATGGAGCTAATATTAAGAGATGTCAAAATGGGGATCATACTATAAATTCCACTGAGGCGTCATGGATGACTGTTGCTGCTGTTTGAGGGCTGAATGGAGCAAACATATGGTCCACCTGGATAGGTTGCATGCTTGTTGCCATGCCAATGTTGCCTGATAATAAGCTGGGGATGGTGGTGGGGGGAGTCTCCATCTAATGGGTGCAGAGCTCGCTTCCTGCTGTCAGCAGCAAGATGGAAAGTAACAGGCATAAAGTGATAGTGATCTCATTGAGGTTTGTTATAATGAGCCCGGCCCACGAGCAAGTGGCTTTGCAGAGCGAGACCCCTCCACAGGGCAATTACCTGGCACAATAAGAGCAGCGATTGAATAAAGGTAGCCGTGTGCATACCAGTGTTAGTTGTAAAAAGGCTGCCCGGCCCTGCTGCTTTGAACACGGTTTTCAATTAGAAGCAGAGGAATGAACACAGATGAGCTCTGCTCTGTATGTATGCCGCACAGAGAAGAGAATAGTACCTGGGGTCAGTTCTTTTTTGATGTAATGAAAAGAGACAGCAGGGACTCCTTCTTTTATTACTTTGATCCATTTTAATTTGATAGAGAGGAGGTGCCTCTTTGATGGCACATCAGGGCTGGTATGTTTGTTCCCACCTGAATGTTCCCTTGTATGAGGCTCAGGTGTCATTTGTAAACCCTGACAAGAAACCCTGCATTGGATATTTTAAGATTTCTTTAACTGAATTTGTTCTATAAATAGAACGTAAAATGAATGACCATTCATTTCAAGGGTCACAAGGCCCCAGTTTCTCATAGACCAGGGAGATGACTTTATACGTCTTGTTCTGTCAGTTCATATTCATTTTTTTATTGTATGAGAAGGGGGAAAAGCAGGAAATCTCAATATTTGAGAGGCTTTAAAAATACATGTTCTGCCATTTCTTCATGAAAATGACTAACAATCGATTATTTATCAAAATAGTTGTCAATTGTTTTTCTGTTAATTGATGTGATTGTGATCAACAGGCTTCATATTTAGTGTACAGAGATTAAAGTATTATCAATTCAACTAGCTTTATTAGCATGACAAGCTTTGTACAACCTGACATCTAAACATAAATATACATTTGAAATGTACTGTTAAGTTCATACACATTTTGAACAAATGCAAGAATAACATGGTTTCTTTACAAGGAGAATAATATACTTTTTGGAAATGAGCTAGAAATTTAATTATTAAATACAATTTAAAATAATTTAAAATCACAGAACAATAGAAAAAGTTGATGTGAGTATTATATTATACAAAGTATTATCAATCTTTCCCTATAATTTTCAAGGACAAGTCTGTTTTTATATCACTGTAAATTGAATAAATGTGGTTTGGGAATCTTGATCAGACAGAACAAACAATTCAAAGGCTTTAACCTTCAGTCAAAGAGGAATTGATAATATAAAGTCAAAGTAACAAAGTCACCAAGTGTAAGTCTACAAGAGCTGATGGAGGTCAACAATGACATCAGTCTGTGGTGACCTCCACTGTCACTCCCGTCACGATGGTTTGACAGAGACATTGAACCTGCTCTGACTGTCTGCTTAACGTCTCTGCTGTCAGGTTAACTAAGGCGGGCTGACCTCTTTGTTTGGGCGCCATCTCAGCTTCACGCACGGCTGACTTCTCTGTGCCATTCTCGTCGGACATGCTTAATGTTCCTGACACACCACGTTGTTACAAATACTGACTGAGAGCTCACTGAAGCATGGAAATGCAAATATAAACTCAATTTGACATCAGTAACTGAGATGTTGGGTTAAAACTGCTTTGTGATAGACCAGAACATGTTTATTTGTTTTACATTTTGAGAACCAAAATATATTCGTGATTTTGACCATGCACACATTCTCCAACAAAGCAGTGTCCATGTTTTTTTTCTCTTAAACTTGCAGGAAAACCTCTCACCAATGCGTGTTTCTCTTTGTTTTGACGTAGCTAGAATTGAAATAGTGATTTGTCATAATATGGCTGTTTTCATAAATCCCATTGCAGTTTATGCTATACCTGTTTTATTTTATTGAGGCAGCCAGGGGAGGCATCTCAGTCAGTGAAAAACTTTCTCTCACACACACACACACACACACACATTTGCTGACAGGCAATGAAATCTCTGTCAGTTGGCTTCGGTGCTCCCGTTTGCCCTTCATTCCCTCGCCAATTTATCCCCCTGACATCTTGATCCACAAACACAACTGTGGACGAAGCTTTCCGATTTCCCATCTGAGGTTTTATTTCAGCTTTTAAACACACGCTTGGCTGAACTGTGAAAGATGGTTATCAGCCTCCCTCTGCAAATGCCAGCATGCAAACATCCATGCTATGAGACTTCATCCAGATATGATGGATTGTTCTATAATATGAAATATGTTGGGCTGCCATGTGGTTGCTACTTGTATAGAATAGATGGAAATGGAAAGATATACTCCTGTTGATACTGCTGTTAACTTGATTGGTCACAGTATCTCTAGTTTTAGATACTCATTCTTGACTTTTTCCTAAACAAATTGTCATCTACAGATACATACGTTTCTTGATTTTAGAATTATAATTAAACAGGACAACGAATCTGACCAGGGATCCAATGGCGACTCTCCTCACCGGACACTTTTGAATACTTCAGGCTAAGAACACATTGCAGTTGGTATGCAATAGGTGTATATATGTATATGTATATATATATATATATATATATATATATAATATATATATATATATATATATATTATATATATATATATATATATATATATATAATATATATATATATATATATATATATATATATATATATATATATATATATATATACCACAGGACTAAATCCAAGTAGGTTAAAACACATAAGGAACTAATCTTATTTTCCCATACTGTATCTTACTTTTTTTCTCCTGACAGTGCAGACTTTTCTCCTCTTCGCTCTGTGACAGCCACCGTGGTAGGAATGCTAATAGAGTTAGCTTGGCATTCCAAAACGTACAGAAATGGCTGGAAATAGAATGATCTACCCCTTTTCTCCTGACTTTTAATGGGGCACTTTTAAAAAGGCCCTTATTAACTGCAGGATCTACCCTGATTTGAAGTCTTCTTCAACTCAAAGTTGACCGGACTGCAGTGTGACTACAATGTAATGCGGCACAGCAGCTGCTGAAATAGATGCTTTCAAAGAGCGTTGTTTGCACCAGTGTTCCCCCTCTTCCCATCCTCTGCATGTTGAAAAATGTATGCCATGTTTTTCCAGTCTGTGCTCCGTCTCATGGCCCATGTCTGACCTCCGAGTTGCCATTAACTAAATAAGATTTCTGCTCCCAACTCATGCTAAGCTCCCTTTTAGATCTCACGGGAACTCTCGGTTAATAATTGATCCGATCACAGACTCTCTGATCTTGTCCCTGCCATTTCCCTTTTTTGTTGGTACTCTTTTGAAGTCTCACTGTTTGTTTGAGTGTTTGAGCAAAGAGAGCTGATGTTATCTGGAGTCATGCTGCTCTTATCTTTAATTTGGTTATGTAGATTTTGGGGCTGTGGAGAGGAGGGAGTAGTGAAAGTAAAGTGTTCATTGATGGTAGAAATGTCTTCATTAGCTATGGTAGACACTGACAGTGAGTTTTTTATGGATTACATACTTAAAACTCACAAAGAATAACACTGTTTAATGGATATCTCCAGCAGTTTATTTCAAGGAATTGCATGTCACTGAGTCAGAGCCGTCTTGGAGATAAACATCTAATAGTCGCCACGCTCAAGTCACTGTCTCGCGCTCCGTCAGCAACACTCAGAAGTCCTCGTTCTGCTGTCCTGTCACTCTGAAACATCTCAGAGCAGCTGTCTCGCCCCTTCACGGTCCACGAGAGGCTGTGAAATCACACACATAGGGGCTTATTGAGCTCCCAGGGGGAGGCGTGATGGGTTCGACTGGTGCCAAGTATTTGTGGGTGCTGCTGTTTGCGTCTGTGCATGTGTGGGGCATCCTCCCCTTTAACCCCCTGCAGCCTCAGGCATGTGCTTCATCCCCGCTCGTCCTTAGCTTAGCTTCCCTCAAAACGTCTTATTGCAGATGTTTATCTGAAGGAATGATGAGATCTTATCTTAACAAAAATATTGGAAATAGAGAACCTTTTTTCCCGCTCAATCTTTCTTTGACACATCTCCTTGCATTCCACAATGTGCTGATACAACAACGTTTTTTCTGGAAATCTGATTCCACTGAGGCACCTTTGCGTCGCTGTGCCAACAGACAGAGTTGAGAAGGAGAGGAGGGAGGTGTCGGCTGCTGATGAGCCCATTACGGTTGTTTCTGTCTGTCAGGCCGACTTTGAGGCGACTTCCACCTGACAGCCGAGCCGGGCTTAATGGGGTCGGCAGAGCAGTGAGATGAAGAGGAGAATCCCTGATGCGCAGATATTTTACCTCTCAGCATTTTCCTTCTCCGTCTTTAACCTACTTTCTCTCTCTTCCAAGTCAGTCCCAGATACCTTGATCCAAATCCAGGGAAACTATTTTCATAAAACTATTTTGAAATGAACTAATATGAATATTTCATTGCGATGGCTGCTCATCCGGGTGCATTAGCGTATGCATGCTTTCCCGGCAAGTGCATATTGATTGAGACTTTTTTTGTTTTCTGTTTTTCTTAATCTGTGTGGAGATGGAGGCTCCCTGGAGAACTAGCAGAGCTTTCACCAAGTTTGATATATTAAGACATCATATTTCATTGCTGGTGTGAAGCTTTCTGTTCGAAAGATCTACTTTATTTCAAATGAATTTAATTTTCTATGAACAGAAACTTAAACGATAAATTAAATATCTACACTGTTGTTGGTTAATATTCTGTACATTCAGTGGTTTTAACTTCTCAAATGTGAAGATATGCAGCTATCATTTAAATGTCTTGCATTGCTGAAATTGAAATGCATATTTAATGCAAATGTCATTAATATTTGTTTAACTATTAATCCTAAAAGCAATCTACCAATAACCCAATAACAAGAATACTAATTCAAACTCTTATTTTAACACTTAAATGAGTTGTCTTGAAAACATTGCACCCGTTTACATTCAGTGTGTATCTTTGAGGCCTTAAAAACACGTCAAATACTTTTCCTCAAATCATGCTTACGTCTGTGTTTCTTTTGCTGCCTTTGGTAATGGATACCTAGCTTTGCACTCATAAAAGAACCCAGTGGTCAAAAACTCCTTAGTGTACCTTTTAATGATTTACTCTGCCCTACTGTAAATCATTGGGCTTTCAATAGTTCACCGTGGCCCTCAGTCTTAGCATGAGAGATTGTTTTTGTCACAAGAAAATTCCCATCATGTGTCCTCTGTTTATTCCCTGTTATCTGCAACTCTCCCTTTCAACCACTCTCACTTTGAAGAGCCCTTAGTGGGAGTTTAGATAGAGTCCGCTCAGCTTATCTCTTTGAAAGTCCCTCTGAAGAGCCAAACATTCCCTTTACTGCGACCTAAATGAACTTGAATGATTTCTCATATGGGCACAGCTTCACTAGTATGGCTTTGTTTCAGCATGTCTCAGTCATTGAATAAGAGGTGATCAGAGGTGGCAGCTGCGTCTTTGTGTGTATGAATGTGTCTGTTGTTTATGTATGCCAGTGTTGGAGGGACAGGGTGTTTGAGAGATGTAGGTCACGGTTTAACAGTACTGTAAGAGTTGGCACACTGCCTCACTCCACCATCCCTCTCTATCTTGTCTGTCATCCTGTGGTATGGGAGAACACCTTATCTGTGTTTGCTGTCTCTGCTGGGACCTTTCCCTCTTCGCACACGCACACACACACACACAAACTCACACTGTGTGTCAACGCGCATCTCAAATGCAACCATCAACCAAAACTCGTAACATACACACACAGAGAAGGCTCGGTGTGATGGAGGTTGGCACGCTACCTCACACCCCGGCTGTAGGGCTGGCATGGAGGCAGTGAGCACGTCTGCTGACATTTGTATTGATGGGTTGTTTGAGGTGGATGTTGGGGAAGACTCTCCTGGTGTTTTTGAACCCATCTGCTGGCTTTTTATCCACGATTTATTCAGATTAATCAAATTATCTACCCCTCATTGTTAGAGATCACTTGCTAATACAGTAGAAATGTTGCACTAAATCCAGTGGTGTTATGTCCATTATTAGTAAACGAAACATTCTCAGAGCTCAATGTGACCTTTTGAGGTACTTGTTGTGTTCAACCATCTGCTCACAACTCAAATATATTAAACTTTTGATGACATAAAACAGAAAAAAGCAGACATTCACCCCAATTTTAGAAGCTGGAGCAAGCTAATGTGTTGTAATATTGCTTTATAAATAACCTAATAAAAGGGCCCTATTAAGCTTTTTTGTGTTTTCCCTTAAAAAGACCCATGTTGTGACAGAGCATGGAAAGAAAATGAGAATAAAAGAAGCTGCCTTTTTAGATATACAATCTATGAAAAAGATTTGAGATGGATGTAACTTCAGTCAAGGGTGCTCAAATTGAGGTGAAGAGGTGAAGCTTGAACCCAAGTGTCACATATTGCTTGGGGCCGTAAAGTGAAAGCCAATCATGTGGCAGCAGGTGTCTCTCCTAAAGCCTTCAGATTTATCTCCCACAGTTTATTTACAGCTGATAAGATAGGCCAGTGGGCCGTGACCTGTCTCCTCACAAAAAAATCAATTCCCCAAAGAAACCAGGCGGGCTGGCAGACCTGGTGAATTAAGAACAAGAATGATGGACTATAAATGATAACACTGGAGTATAGTGTCATGGTCCCACCAAACCCAGCTGTTTTACCAAATTGTAAAAAGGACGACAGAAACAATGTGCTCACCTGGCCATCTAGATCTAGCTGGAGCATCTTAAGACTTGGTTCTTTCAAATCTAAGGTTAGGTAGCATAAAAGGCTAAATGTCTTGCCCCTGTTGACCTCAGCCTTTCCACAGCCTCTCTTGCAGCCTTTCTGCTCTTTTTTTTGCCTGCCTGTCCATCAGCTGAAGCCACCTGCAGCCGAGACAAAGGTGAGACTGATGCACAGATGGACAAGCAGCAGGAGGACGGGGCGGCGGGGTGAGGAGGGTCAAAGATGGAGGAATTACCTTGGCTCATCTTCAACAGGCTCCTTGATTTAACATTACTGAAAGATCCCCTTTTTTCCTGGCTCCAGTCTTGCAATAGGCCATGATCCCACACACACGAGCACACACACACACACCGCTGCGGCAGGTGTAGGCCATGCTTAAATCGACCCTAGCAGTGGAGCGTTCCCAATGATAGCAAGCCTTGACATCAGGTATGATAACATTGTGTTGCTCAGGGAACCTGATGGCCTGCCTTGACACTCTTTGGAGATGGCTCCTGATCATGAGTAGTTCATTGTGCAAGTGTTCAAACCAGAAAGTTGGGCAGCTGTTGAGTTCAAATTGGAGTCTGCCAATCCAACTCCTCCTGTTGTTTCCAGGATTTTCTTTTAATTAGCAACAATCATGAATTTAGATTGCCATTGAGAGATGTTGTGCTGTGTTTTTGTTGATCCTTCAACAGGAGGTAGATACAATATCTATCAAGTAGATATGCCACAATAAACTGGAAAAAGCAATTGTAAAAATGTGCAAGTTGTGTTTCTATTTAAAAAAGAAATGTATTTATTTATTTATCCTAACTGTTAATATATGCAGTGTAAGACTGAACAATTGAGCATAATTGTATCTAAATTGTAAAATGGACGACTTCAATATTCAAATAGCAGGAGGTGCTCTATATTACTATATATTATTTCATGCAGAATAGTAATATTCTGCATGAAATCTTTCTATTTTCATGTCTACAAAAAATAGTTTTGCATGATCATTTTAATATATCCTAATGGAAAATTAGGATAACCCAAAAACGATCACTCTCCGTATCGAAATTGCAATTTGATCCAAATTGCGATATCAGTCAAAATAATCAGATTTGCTCTACTGCAGTGTGATCACAGACAAGCTTTTTCTAAGTCTTGGTGGTTCCGTGCATTATGCAATGGGGAAAAGATGGAACACATTAGTTACTAATTCACCTATAACTACTTGTACTTTGACACATTTTTCCCCTTGATTTTTTGTGTGAAATAGAACTCTTAGTTTATGACAGCGACATCAAAATGACTTCCTGTTTCAGTGTAAGGTACACTCGTGTCCTTTTCTCCAGTGAGATGAGGGTAAATAGAGCAGAAACATGTCTGTGATACACATACAGCACCACGAGGGGAAATGAAAAAATGTGAGTGTGCGTGAGGACGTATGAGCTTCACATCATGTCTTGTTTAAGAGACATGTCTCCCTGAGCTGATGGCACATGACTGTGAAGTGTGTGTGTGTGTGTGTGTATATATGTGTCTGTGTGTGTGTCTATTAGATCACCCAGAGCCTCACTAACGGGAAAAAGTATTTTCTCCACCTCAGGTCTTACAATTTTACGAGAAAATAATTCACAGCTAGCCAGTATTGTCTAAACATCACATTCCTCCACTGGGCTAAGTGGTCGCCATGGCACACACTTAATGAACGGAAAAAGCTGTAAAATGTTAACAGCAGCACCATTCTAATCCTCTGTCATTGACTTTCTCTCTCTCTCTCCTTCCAGTGCTGTCCATCCAGGCCGCCGCCATTCAGTTCACCAAGGAGCCCAAGTCCCAGGATGCCTTGCACGGCCGCAGCGCAATGCTCCGCTGCGAGGTCAGCGATCCGGCCGACATCACGTACAGCTGGCTTCACAACGGCCAGCCCCTGGAGCACAGCGAGAGGCGCTTCGTGGAGGGCAGCAACCTCAAGTTCACGGCGGTGGATCGGCAGTTGGACGCGGGAAACTTCGAATGCGTCGCAGACAACTCGGCCACAGGAGAATCCCTCCACTCCACCAACGCCTCCTTCAATATCAAGTGTGAGTGTTTCATTTCGAGCCGTTCTCACCCTCATTCCAATAAAACTTCCCGAGTGAAAATCACCAGCTGACAGGGTTTCATAATGGCAACAAGGGCGAGCATCCAGTTTCTGGATCAAAAACGCCAAACAAAAGTCCCGGTATAAGATGACAGGTAGTATGAGCTGCAAGAATGTTTCCACCTTGTTGCCTCCTTCTTTGTGGCTTCCTCTCTCCAAAGGAAACTGGATATGTGCGCCACCAAGCATGTGTTTCTTGTTGCTTGTATCTTTCTTTTCTCCGTTGTGCAACACCCTCTTTTCCCATATACCATCAAAAGGCTTTTGTCTGAAAATTACTGAGCAGCATAATTTGTTTTCTAGCTATGTAATTATTTACTTTAACATTAACTCTTCCCTCCTTGCTGCAGCTTTTTAATCCACATCAGGCTTCTCCTTCCCTCACTTTCTTGTCCCATTAAGTTGAGACAGACTAGTATTTTAATTTTGTTGTTTACCCCCGCTACCCAAACCTCAACGACCCTCTTAAGTTTCACAGGAAGCCATGGGAATTCTGCACGGCCCCGTTTGGGATAAATAACAACCTTGTTCCACGTATTGTGGTAAGCCCTCAGGTTACCATTTGTTGCTGAAAAAGCCTTTGTGCCTCGCAAACAGAGAGATAGTTTGTCCCGATGGCAGTAGTAAAAGCAAGCGGGGTGAAAAATGGCTCCATCTGGAATTGTGTTGTCCTCCCGAGCTCCATTCAGCCAGGAGGTTTCTCTTTGCGGGGATGTTACCCGTTCAAAGGCTGATACAGACCAGATGAGAGGCCGGACCTCCTGGTAGGCAGACTGAGAGACGGGCGGAGGTTTAACCCCTGCTCTGTGATGTGCCTCCACCAGTGGATATTTGTGGGCTGCCATGACATGAGGGTTATTACATGTTGTTTGAGCCAGATAAACCCAAAGGAGCTCATCAGTTTTCCAATCCTTGTCTGATATTGAAGGCTCTGCTTTTATGCGTTTCAATTAAACATGATACAGTGTGTCAATAACGCTCAACAGAAAAACAACTCTCACACATTAAAAGAAAGTTAAAAACAAGTTAGACCAGGAGGACCTGCCTTAAGATGTGCCATCGTGACCCAGAATGCACCTCAGTACCTGCTTCGCCATTAATATTCCCACACATTGGAAGAGAAAGGAATGTTTTTATTGGAAGGAAGGTGGAGTAATCATTTCTAAAAGCCACATTTATTCTTGCTGAACTCGTATATAATTGTAATTTGGAGTATGTTGACACTTGTTTACATAAGTGGTCGTTATTTTTTTTTAGATGTGAAATGCTCTAACACAAATAGGCAATAAGAGAAAATGATTAAATATGAGTTATTTATTAAATGAAAATTCTAAATATGACACAAGACCGCTTCAATTTGCCCCTTTTAAACTCCTCAACAATTTGTAGTGCCGAATGTGCTGGAACGTGACATGTCCTTATTCTCCATCTGCCTCTGAGGGTGTTTACAGGGCATCTTCAAGTAGCCTTTAAAGGAGGCCTTTGAAATCGGCTGCTTGAAGAGGCTTTTAGCAAGTCCACTAAGTATGCTGCCGGCTAACACACCTTCAAGTATGACACTGAGTCCTGCAGTACATAGAGCAGAGATAAACAGCAGATACATAGACGATACTTGGATATTAAGGGATAGAGTTCAGTACATGCTAGAAATGATAACATCAATAGCTTCATATCAATCTACAGGGGTAGACTTCTCAGATATGTCTTCAGATAAACCAAAGGAGAAAACCCAAAAAGGTTGTAGCATACTTGAAACCAACGCACAGGTAACAAATGATCCTTAACCATCTCAGTATGCGGCATGTGTCCGCGCGTAACAACACATTTGTCTTTCTGTCATATTACGCCGGGTGGCTCACTTTAGGTGGATCAGAGCGTGTTGTGACAGCTGTTCTCATATTTCCCCAACATGCATTTAACGGGCGATAAAGACGCGCACGTCCAAAAGTAAAGACCCCCTCCGGCTTTAACCCTGCATGTGTGCTCACTCATGTGTATGCTAGTTTGCGTGCATACTCGTAAAAGTGTGGGTTGCAAGGGGGGGGTCGGGGTTGGGTATTCCATATGTACTGTACATGGACTGTACTTGAGTAGTTGGTTTCCCCTCCCCCCCTCCCCTCCCGCCTTCTGCAGAGAGAGTTAATTTGTCTTGCTCTCAATGGTGGGTGGGCAAATCCTGCCAGTTGAGAGTTATTCAGAGTAATTATCCCCCCTCTGTTTTCACTAATAGAGGTTTTTAGCCCCCCCTTATCCTTTTGTCCCTCCCGGTCATTGGGTCTCCACGGCGCGTCCGAGTCCAGCAGAGGCGTCGGACTCAGTCTTCACTATTGTCCGTGTGTTTGTTGGTCCTGGAGGCAACGCTTCGCTTGACTCGGGGTAACGAGATGCAAACTGACAGTGTTTTGGAAATCGTTGATTGTAGGAAGAAGGGAAAACATGCAGGGGAAACTCAGGCAGGCAGGCAGGCGCATATTCCTCTCTTTTTAATCTCTCAAATCACAGAGCCACTTCCACACGCACACACACACGCCATCTCGATTTAATCACACAGCATGTGTCCTTAACCTACATTTGGTACATCCTCACTGATGGCTAGTGCAGCTGCACGCTTCCTGTCATCATTCCTGCACACTTTTGTTAGCTGACAAAATGGAGCCTAATAACCCAGGCTCCATTTGTCACATTCCCCCCTTCAGAGTGACTTTCCTCCACTGTTGGACTTTTTTCCCTCCTTTCTCTTTCAGCCCTGTCACAGCAACAGCATCTATCTGAGTGGCTATCCCCTGGCCTGTTGACCCCTGTCAGCCACAGCTGATAAAATCTGACACCTCGTCTCCAACAGCAAGCTGAGTCCTTCACGCTGCCTCCCAGGGCGGCTCCAGGGGCACAACGTTTACACTATGAAGCCACTCTGCCACATGTTTTGGCTCTTTCCATGCCCATATGGTGCCGTCAGTCAAATCCCAACCCTGAGCTCTCCCCTGGATAACACAATCCACCTTGCCTCTGTGTAAAAACCCTTCTCCATGGCAACAAATCAGCTCATTGAGTGAAGCAGACGAACACGCAGCTGTCTTTTGGCACAGCGAGGAATGAACGGTCCGAGCATCTGCCTCGACAATATCCTCCCATTTCATCTGTTATCATCCCCGTGTTGATAGGACTTCCTGCTCTGCCTCCAACATAATAATTATACGCCCCTAATTATGGCGTTAGCTGCCAGGCCTGCTCCAACACTTAGTCATGCATTCTGAGAAGGATTACGGGGAAGTATTTGCCACTAATAGGTTATGAAAGAGCACCTTCTGTTTGTCGAGGCGACAGCTGGAGAAACCCGAGCTGTGAATTGAGATATATGAGCAGAGTAAAGGGTGAGAATGTGCGACTGTGTGTAAATCCAGGTCAAAGTGGAAATGAGATATTATCAGGAATTGATTTTTTAACCTACTGGAGAACCAAATAGGCCAGGAGTGGCAGAAACTTGAGACAGTGACAAGGATGTGAGTGTTGATAAGTGCCCATTGTCCCAATGATTGTCAGGTCACAGAGGTCAAGCAGTCTGTCCCGCACTGTGATTACTTTTTTTTCCCTTTTTTTTTCGAATTGTTTCTCTTGCTGCCAACACTGTTTGTTTAGCTTGTTTCATTTCACACTCATGCTGCTGGAATGTAAAATATTTTTCACAACTGTAAAAAGGTATAAAGGGGTTTTCCCAATGAGTCATATGTTCAAATCTGAAAGTTTAATCACTATTTTTATTTGTTTTTAATTGGCAATTGACAGCAGAAAAACACATGGACTCTCTCGCTACATCCAAACGTATACGTTTTAGTTTATTCATACGCCATTACAAAACAAAAGCAAGCATTCCTGAAATTGTCACATAACCAATTTCGTTAAACGGGAAGCAGGTGACCCTAATGCCGCTGAATTGGGAGAATGTCGTAAATTCTCCAATATCAGCTTGCCTTTTGTGCATGTAGGCAGTAGCAGCATTATAACTTGAGGAGTTTAACTGCGCGACAGCTGCTAGCATAGACGACAAGTCCACCAATGCCTGTAATACGTGATGCATGTTGAATTAATCACAGATGGTCAAGGCCAATCATTTTCTTCTAGAATAGGGTTATGTGACAGTGGTGTGACGAATAAGGGAAGGGAACATTATTACTAATAACACCCTTTAAAAAGTTGGTGTCTCGTTTCAGGCCTCTCCGTTTTAAGGAAACAAAAATGCATGAGAACTTTAGACGCTATGCTAAAACGTAGCGTAAAACTATGCGTTTTAAATTACACGTCATAAAAGTAGCACTGAGAAACTAACATTTAGCCATGTCTTGTAAGGTTGACAGTTTGACAGCGGAAACACCCACCTGTTACTCCGGGCAGGTTGAAACAAATTCTTTGATTTCATTTCCAAATGTCAAGTCGTGCTGCACATGATACTTGTTGTTCCTTCTCAACTTCGTCTCACTCTCTCCTCCTCCTCCTCCTCCGTGACTCACTGTTTCCCCGTCTGGTTTTATCGGCCTGGTTATGCTTCCACTGCACTAATAACAGGTCTGCCTGAGCGTCTGGCCCCAGGTCCCTGTAGCTGAGGTGGCCTTCATCAGCCTCTCCTCCTCCTCACTGAAGCTACAGGGGCTGTAGACTAGGGACGACCTTGACTCAACCAATTAGCATCCTCTGCAGAACTCTTAAACATTTACACACATGCATACACGGTTCGGGGTGCAGCCTCAACTGTGTTTTACTTCGCACAAACAGTTGTCTCTAACACACACATAAACACACATTTGATCCAATGTAGCGTGATGTGCACTCGCAGTTGCCGGCGCATCTGTGCTAGGAAGAAGCTAATGAGCGGGCCCTGTTACTGTAGAGAGGGTTTCCCCATGATCCCCCAGGGTGCATTGTAATACCAGGTTCCTGGGTAATTCATTGTGACAGCTCTTCCTCTAGCGCCCCCCTCTGACCTCACAGTGGTGCCCCCCCCCCCTCTCTCCACCGCTGTCTCAGGTGGAGGCTCATGCCATGCATATTTCATAGTGGATCCTAACAGCAGAGATGCAGCCGCTGTATTAAGCCACGGGCCAAAGCAGTGCAGCTCCATGGAATGTCTTGCACACACACACACACACACACACTACACACACACACTACACACACACACACACTACACACTACACACACACTACACACACACACTACACAAATCCCTCGTCGTGTTGGGGCAACCCAAACAAATACGCTCTCTCACTGAATGTTATGCCCCCAACAACCACACCAGGGGTACAGACTGCACGTCATGCAACCACAGACCTATATCTCATCACGTAAATAACTATTAGTCCCTGTTCTCCTTCAGTGTGAACACTAAGTATTTGTATAGTCAACACACTCAGCAGGGAAAGGGGAATTCCAGCAGGGTACACTGAGGCTTTATTAGAGACAATTCGAAGGTGTCACTCAGCAAAGGAGGCACCGCCAATAACTTAACTATTTATTTAATCATCCTGTAGACTTGAGTGTGGATGTAGCTCAGCGGCAACGGGGTGTTTCTCAGCATATTAGCCAGTGTCTCCATGAGGGATAGAGAATATAGGTTATACACTCGCAATATAAAGAAAAAATTGACTAGCTTGCTATCTTAGGCGAGAAGTGAAAATATAGTCTAATACATTTTTTTTTTTAAAGTACATCCATTATTATTTAAGAAAGAACAGACTCCCTTTTGAAATGTATTTATATATCCTTAATTTATGCAGGGGGACCTTATGATTATTAATGCCTTATTTTAAGATGTTTTTCACTACAAAGAAGTTACGTGTCTCCATCCCATCTGTTATGCCATAAAAATGCTTTTGTGTAGTGTAAAGCTATTCCAGTATGTTTGAGCGCCATGTTAGGATACGTTTTAACCACATTTGACGATTGGGTTAATATTATGATCTGCCAGGAAAATCGTAACATGACATTTTCATATTGTCCCCTAACATTGCATCGGATCAAATACAGTATTTTTATAGCTGACCCTACATTTCCATCAACACCAAATAGGTTTATCTTACTGGAGCCACAGCTATCATTTTTTATTGAAAGAGGGATAAAACGCCTCGTTTCATTATGAGATGTATCTAGTCGTCTCCCTTTGAGACTGAAACATGATCGTATGTTGTCCGTCTCCTAGGAGAAAGCAGGAATGATTTGCTGCTGTGATGATTTCTTGACATCCTGCATGTATCTGATATATATATTTCCCAGTGTACTGTGTCAACATTTAATGGTAAAACCACGCCATTCCCCTTCATTTCACACCGAGATGCATTCAGGGGACGGCTGGATCGATTTCCTCCGGCATCTGTTTCCTTCATTTACTCTCATCTGACACTCACCATTGATCAGGTTTCCCGTTACATGTGTGAGTGATGCCTCTCATCACTTGTTGTGGTGTAACGGAGACATACCTGTTCGGCTTTGAAGACATTTTAAAGGACTATTCCTGCATTTTTAAAACAACAACATTCTACTTTGTTTTGTGTTGCTCATTTCCTTTCTGCCTGAGTTTACGGGGTTGCTCTGACAGCAGTAGCCCTTTTTAACAGAGTAAGCCAATGAACTGTCCATTAAATGTCCATTAAAAAGCACTGTAAAGGCCCGGCTCTGACTTGTGAGTGCAGGGCAGTGCTGTCTCATGAGTCACAGTGATGTGCCTTCATTCTCGGCTGCACCCATTATCATCGCAGCGTGCGCCGCGAGGACACATGACAGGACCACCACTTAACTCAATTTCTCCTCCTGTCCTTCTCCGCCATTACTCTTACACTCTCCTCTGTTTTTCCCTTTCCTCTGCAGGGTTGGAAAGTGGCGGCGTAACTTTGAAGGAGCCCGCCTCAGAAGGGGACATCGAGAGCTCCGCGCCGGTCACGTTGCGCTGTCACATTGACGGACACCCACGGTGAGTCTCCTCCTGTCACCTCAAGTTCAGAGCTCACAGGGTTAAGGATCATGTCAAGGACTGCAGGGAAAAACTATTCTTCTGTCATCGTTGGCCTCTCTCATGCCCTTATGATCCTCTTCATCCATTCTTCTTCTCTCCCCCCTCTCCACACCTTCTGTTTTGGCTTCATCAATCACCCTGACTCGCCAATTTGATCGTCTTTTTTCCTAAACCTCTCCTTCTTTTATTCCTTCTCCTCCTTAAGGCCGACGTGTCAGTGGTTCAAGGACGGGGCGAAGCTGACGGAGAAGAGCCACCAGATCAACAACAAGGAGAGGACGCTCACCTTCGCCAGCACCAGTCCGGACGACAACGGCCTGTACTACTGCTGCGCCAAGAACGCAGCGGGACACGTCTGCAGCAACAGCAACTTCACTCTCAACATCATAGGTGTGTGTGTGTGTGTGTGTTCTTAAATGACAGAGTTGCAAATTGGAAAACTATTTTCCTCTAAACACCTTCAGCCACTAACTGATTGCTATTTTCATTATTGATTATTTAAGCTATTATTTTTTTGATCGCTCTGCTCTCGGGGATACTTTGTCAATAAAACGTCAGATATTGAGAAATGCCTCTACAATTCCAGGAGCCCAAGGTAATGTCTTCGAAATCTTTTTTGTTTTTGTTTTGAATAATCGATTAGTTGAATGACGATACAATAATGCCTCCTTTTTTATGATAACAAGTTAATTTTGTTACAAAAACGGCAGAAAATGCAGTTTTTCAGCCTCTGAAATATGGATATTTTAAAATGTGATTTTAACCACTAACCAAAAAGGCATCATCTTGGACTTTGAGAACTGCGATTGCCATTTTTCACAATTTGTTAGCATTTTAAAGACCATTCGATTAATCTAGAAGATAGAGGCAACATGAATTGAAGCTTAACAACACTCTTGTGACTCAAATATATACATTTAAATAATATTAATTAGAGAAAGAAAATCCCATCACATAATAGAAGTTAACTGACGTTCTAGCTTGAAAAATCACTTAAGGGAATTTTTCCATTTTGGCACACCTGCCAGGAAGTGTTTTGAAGAGCATCAGGAGGAGGAGGAGGAGGAGGAGGAGGAGGAGGAGGAGGAGGAAGGGGAATACAGACCATTAGTGTTGAGAGAGAGAGAGCAGGAAGAGAAAGTGATGGAGTTCCTAATGTGATTACCAGAGAGTGTGTTAGCACCTTCCTCCTGTCGCCACCCACGCACACAGACACAACATCATAACCATCTACAGAGCGAACAACAACATCAGCCCCCCCCCCACTGCAGCAGCGCTCTGTTGATCTGACTGAAGCTCTCTCACACACACAGCTCCTTTTACTCTTTCTTTGTGGTAGATTATTGTTTTTCTGCAGGCTCAACAGGACTTATTTAGTTTTCTCTGTACTGGGGGGATAATACACAGGAGGGGCTCACACATACACTAGATTTAGTACAGTACATCCAGCAGCACATCTGCGCCAGAAACCTGATGCCCATTCCACTCTAATTAGCCACCTGCAACACACACACACACACACACCGACACACACACACGCTAGGTTAGCACCTGTGTGCAAGAAGAATGGATAATTGTTGAGTTTCCAGTTACCGTGTTGCCACCCTCCGCTCCTCTATAGGGCTTCACCTTTCGGTAAACGCTGACAGATTTAGACAGCTTTTCAATGAACGGTCACTGCTTTTCAGGATGAGGCCTTCCCACCGACTTCCTGGGTGGGCCAGGTGTGGGCCTTTTTTCTTCACACCAACCAGTAGCCATATCCTAATTCTGCTACTGGCGCCAAACCTCCATGAGCTGTTCAGGTTTCAAATTCTCACACACCTAAACCTGGATTAAGGGTATTTTTGTGTTCCCATTTCTGCATTGAGCTCAACACCCTTCAGCTTTGTATAGCAATGTGCTAAAGTCTGTTTGCTAGAAACTTCTCCTCTAGGCTGTACTGTGCCAAATCTCTCCTGTTGGCAGGTCACAGCTGCCTTGTCAAAAGAATGTGTGAAAAAGGAAAATTATAAGCAGCATGTTTAGGTGATTTGGGAAAAATCCGCTAACTCCATTGTTTAGAAAATGCAAAATAACCAGCCTTATTCTTTCTATGCTCAAAAGTATACATCTAAATGATGGCTTAGGTACAGATGTTTCTTCTTTCCATAACTATCAACCCCTTTCAAGTACTTTTAACCCCGATTTATTGCAATAGCGTGATTTAAGATTATCACAAAGAAGAGAGATGGCCTCCTTCCATGATCCAGGAGATAAAAAAGGAGATGATGGTCCAGTTAAGCTGCAAGGCCGCTTCACTGACCTCATTAACTATCCCTGAGGGGCCCTGAGGTGTTGACACACACACCGCCACCTGAAGATGGCTTGTTCAGCAGCTGCGCTGCTGTTGACAGCTTCTAATAAAGCCCGGAATAGACCGGCGCTCGATGGACCTGCAGACGTCATCATGCAGATGTTTGTCTACCTTTCTCCGACAGATAAGAGTTTCCCGAGGCCGGTGGTCACTCCTGAGGACCAGGTGGTGCTGAAGAACGAGGAGGCCGCCTTCCACTGCCAGTTCACTGCCGAGCCGACCCCCACGTTGGAATGGTACCACGAAAATGAGCTGCTGGTGAACAAGTCTCGGTATGTAGGGAGCTAAATCCTCCCCTCTGCAACACTTTTCTTTCTCATCGTACATCTTAGACTCAATCTCCCTCACTGCCTTCACTTCATTCCATCTTACTTACCATTATGTAGGCTTGAGCCACAGTCGGGTAATCCTTTGAACCCAATGAGGTGGAACCGCTACAACTCGAGATGGATTGCACTTTAAGGAATATTATTCCTGGAACCGAGCGCTGTAAAGTTTCTCTTTAGATCCCTCCAACGCAGCTTTTCCTCCCCAGCCTATCAGGAGGAACTCGCCGGTGTTCTCGCACTGAGAGGAAAAACCCCTCAAGCTACACTCCAGCTTACCATCATGTCCCCTATAAACACATAAGCGCTAGATAATAACCAATTTCTATACCAAGTGCCAAGCATACCCTCAGGGTTCAAAGCACCTCACGCATACACATAGACACATTACAGGCAAGCTGTTCCACATGAGGAGACGGTTTAAGTGATTATTGTGTTCAGTCAGCAAGGGGAGAGAAAGACTTCAACATCAATAGTTAGTCACTTGTGTAATGAGCTTGTCAGAGGCGGGTTTGGTCACCTTGGGAGCGCTGACTCAGCACCAGTACTACAGATGGATGGGTAATAAGCCCGGATATAAAAACACACACACACAGACTGCTTCATTAAAAAACGTAGGCCTCTTTGTGGTGAAGGGTGTTCTAAGGCTGTTGTTTATTGATCTGCGCTGATACAACGCCAGAGGAATGCAGCTCTCTGTGGGAGATATCATCTGTTTCACACCTGCACTGTTTAGACACCCCCCCCCCCCCCCCCCCCCCCCCCCCCTCCCCTCCCTCCCTCCCTCTAGATTATGTGTGAATATTTGATGTGGATTGTTTCTCACATGTGCCAGACTAAGGAAAAATACACCAGCGTAAGCTCAGGGCTGTTTTTACACACGGAGAGTCCTGCCCCGTGGGTCAAACCAACTCTTGGGGGAAACATTTGAAACCAAAACAATTCTTTCTGCCCATGTTTGCAGATATAAAGATGATTGCTTTGGGAAAAGAATGTGCCTTTGTTCATTTAGTTTTGTGGTTATTTTTCCTCACACAAACTCCCAAAGCTCATTTCCCTTTTGCTTTTGAACAGAGAATAAGAGATGACACAGAAATATCCCCCCTCCTCAGGGACTCCAGTGGAAAAACAGATCCAGCAGCACCTTCACTTCTTCCTCTCTGCTTTACATATTCACATTTCCCTCCTACACTTTTATCATTCAGCCATGATGAGCTGTTGAGTCGGCCTGTTGAACTTTTTCTACACGTGCAGAGTGAGAAGTGCAGCTCCTTATCTGTCAGCCCCGAAGCTGGCTTTAGGTTGGCCTTTAATTACTCCTCATCCGTCCATCAGTGGCTCTGAAACTCCCTTCAGCCTGCCAGAAGCCAGCCATCAATCCTCCTCTTTAAAAAAAAAGCACAAGACGTTTTGTAAATTAAATCCCTATGTAGGACACTTTTCTTTGTGCGCAGTGGACACATTCTTAGCATTAACTCTAACCTATTTAGGGCAGCAGATGGCTTCGGTTTATCGAATCAGGGCAATTCAGATAGCATCAGGTAACTTGCCAAGTACAGAAAAATTCATATTCTAAAATAGTGGCACTGCTATTGTCCTTTGTGGCAGAGCATTTCCATCTGGTGCTCCCAGCATGCCAAAGCAAATTATTTTCAGATGCAATCGGAGCTAGATCTGTCGACGGGAGAGTGGTCTTACTTTCCTGTGTGCTTCTGTTCATTTGCCTCCATGTACAGATAATGTGTTGGTCATTGACAAAAAGTCAACTTTAACTGAGCTGATCTTGGAATCTAACCGTGTGTTTCTTCTTCCGCAGTGTGATCCTGTTCTCCAACGGCACAGTGCTGATCACCCAGGTCAAGCCCAGGAACACAGGGACCTACAAGTGCGTCGGCCGCGGCCTCACAGGGTCCAATGTTGCACTGGAGGCCTCCCTCCTCATAGCCGGTACACACACTACACACACACACACACATACACACACACACACACACATACTTGCAGTTGTCGAGGTGTTGAGAGATAAACACCTGTGATTGTGTAAGCTGAGAGCGAGAGGGGCATTTGGATTACATATTTATCCCGCCCTCCTTCTCATTCTTCTCTCCCCTCCCTTTCTTCTTCTGGCAGATCTCTCATATGATACTCACATTCCCTTATTGACATCCGGCCCAGCTGTACCCACCACACACTCACTCACACGCGCTGGAGCATTTTCCTGCTTCCCCTCCATATTATTTCCCCCAGCAGTCCGGCTGTTTGCCAAACTTGTTAAGCTTTCTCCGTATTGCAACAGCACCTGGCATAAGTAACACTAAATAACGTACCAGCATGACTCAAACTGGTTTAACAAGCAGTGTAATTATGAGCTTTAAAATGTCATTATACCTGCCCCTGTGATTTGCATCCATCCCTTGGATTTACCTGGTAGGAAATGACTAACTTACAAATGGTAGGGTATGTTTAACCACTTTAAAATCAAACAACAAACTTTAAACAAATATCATTTTGTGGTTGTTCACGGGTTGGGTTGTAATCTGTGAAGGGAAAACAATGTAATATACAAGTTCAGACACAAGTTGTCTTTATTTAAAGGTCCCATGTCATGGCCATTTCTACTGATCATAATTCCCTTGTTGAGGTCTACTAAAATACATTTATATTGTGCAATTTTCCAAACTCACATTGGTTTCTCATACAGCATCTCTGTATAGCATGTGTATTCACTCTCTGTCCTAAACGGCTTGTTGGGGCTCCTGCCCCCCCCCCCCTCCCTGTGAGCCCAGTGGCCGTCTGCGAGACAGCGAGACACAGCGAAACCCAACCTGAAACACACACACACCCGCAGCCTGGCTGAGAGTTTGTGTGTGTGCCCAGGCTGAGTTCCGCGGTGTCTCGCTGTCTTGCCGACCTCACACCAGTGAGCCAGTTTACAGTGTCCCGCTCCTCGCAGCAGCGAGCCTCACAACGTCCCGCCGAGTGTGTGTGTGTGTGAGGAAGTCCGCGGATTGGTCCAAACGTTACGTCAATATACCCGAAATACGTCACTATACCCAAGAAGTAAACAATGGAAAAAGAGAAATCTCCAACGAGGCGTTTTGGGGCAGCATAGACAGGTCTTTTCTGTGTTAGTTTTACTCACTACAGGGTGTACTTTGAGGGTTTGTGACTGCAGACCGTTTACATGCATAAAAAGCTACATAACACACAAGGGGACGGGTAATAACCAGAAAAGCATGACATGGGACCTTTAAGCAAATAACAGCGCCTGCTCTCCAAAGAGAACTCCTTAAACCAATGTTTTAAATGGCGGCTTGATCTTAAAGCCGGAACAATCGGTAGCATAGTCTCATTTTACTAATCGGCCGTCATTTTGAAATGCATGTGCATGCAAGTCAAATATTTTGTGTAAGCTTAGAGCTTGAATTTCTATGCGTTTCTATGAGTTCTCCCGATCACTTTATTCCACTCGAGCAGCTCCCTGTTTCCCCCAAGGGTTTCGGATTAAGGAGCTACGACTGGATCTGCAGTTTTAACCCAGTGAACCACAGCTCCATTTAAATACCTTAATTCACTTAATCTGATGGTAATCCCCGCGGGCATTATAGGGGATTGTGTCACAGTAGAATTCATTATTGAGGGACAAGTTGAAACAGTCACTCCATCGCGGCTCCACCTCATTTATTTCACCCCCCCCTTCCTCTTTCTTTCTCCCAGATCTACTTTCCTTTCATCTGCTGAGAAATGTGTGTTTTCCTCTGTTCATTAATCGATTTAGATCTTAGTCTTGTAGAAGGTCGCGGCCACTGACCAGCTTTCAGAGCAATGTCGGCCAATAAAGTATTAATGACTTCCATTTGGGACTCGCAGTATTAAACCACAGTGTAGTGGGAGGTCTTGTGAGTCTTTGTACCACAGATCACATTCCACTTTCCGTATAAGGGGCTGCCAGTTTTGATATGACCCACCTCACCCAGACCCGAGATAATTCCCGTGCAACCTATATATACCCAGTTAAACTACTGTGCGCTTTGTCCTCTAATTACTGCGCCCTGCGCTACAAATCAGAGGACTTTTCCTAACAAGACGGATCTGTGCGTTGGAAATAATTTAGCTCGGGGCTGCTCGTGAAATCCTGAATCCGTAACGCTTCCGTGGCTTTGAAGGCAGATTGATGATTATCACTGGCTTTGTGTGAATCAATTTACCCTGCACTCAAATTGCTTCTTCATGCTGAAAAATTCTGTTCCCACAACAGAGATCGACGACATGGTGCCCAACATGTCGAAGGTCTTCACAGCGGACACCCTGCAGCGGGTGGCCTGCCCCCCCCCACGCGGCAGACCCGAGCCCGAGGTGTGGTGGGAGAGGGGGGGTCAGCGGGTGCCCACGGAGGGCAGGGTGTACCAGGACGGCCTGAATCTGGTCTTCAGTCCCACAGAGGGAGGGGACTCGGGCACATACACCTGCGTGGCCCAGAACAGGGCGGGACGCAGGACCCTGGAGGTCACCTTCACCGTGGCCAGTGAGTCGAACACACACCGCTGCATGATGTTCACACATTACGTTTGTTTCAGCCTTCACAAGAGAACAAAACCTCTGTTTTATAATGCCTGAAAAAAAAGCCTCAGTCTAAGCTAATCTTACATTTACAAAACAAGCATTAGTAGCTGCTTGGGCTTTGAAAGAAGTGGTAATTTAGGAGAACTGTTGAAAGATGCTTTACCAAAGCATTATGGGAAAGAACGGATCCGGCGTTTCGCTAGCTTTACACTTACTAGAGAACAGGGGTTTTTATGTCAGATATCACTCTATTAGATGTATTCTAAAGGATGACAGTGTCCAGAAGAGTTTACAAAAATGATATTATCAGAATATTTAAAAACAATAAATGATATCAGTTAAACGGAGATTATTCTATTTTAAATATATAATAAACATGATAATGATTATGACAATGCTATTATCAATCCCTATATATTGCTTCACACCTACTGAAGATTAAGTTTATCTCTGGCTCTGCTGCTTTATTTTAGGCATCTTCTAAAATCCATGTTGTGTGACTAAAATACCGTCATTTCTTGAGTTTTAGTTTTTTATAGCAACCCAAAAATTAATGAAAACAAATGAATATAAACCAGCCAATATGGGCTAGCATAGGTCATTGAAGTGCTCTTTGTATTACAGTAAGCCTTTAATGTCAGGAGCTTGCTGGGAACACTGAGAGCATCTACCAGATACACAGAGATAATAAATGGAGTCTATGTTTAGACTGACCACAGGCCAAGCTCACTAACACTTTGTGTATTCCTTTAAGGGACTGAATATGCAGCTGAGGAGCTATTCTGTGTGTACTGTACTGGTGTAGAATGTCTGTGCTTATATAACACATTTCTGTGTGTGTGTCCACAGCTGCCCCAGTGTGGGTGCTGAGGCCTCAGGACAGCCACCTAGAGGAGGGTAAACCAGGCTACCTTCACTGCCACGCTCAGGCCAACCCTGAACCTGAGGTCACATGGCTCCGCAACAACATCATGCTCACACCAGAGGTCGGATTCCAAAAACTAAAACACCACACAGATGAAAGTGTCTTTTTATCATGGACAATATTTGAATTTCCCCAAACATTCAAAACAGCATTGCACATGTACATGCCCACACAATTGGAAAACAACATAGCCATTTATAGAAATACAATAGTTATAACGATAACAATTGTTCAAATGAAAAAAATGCAGTCACATTCCCATTCGTCCAATTGTTATTACAGTCCCTCTTACAAAGTAGTTGGTAATCCTTGTCGCTTGTTTGGTTTCTAAATATTGTCAATTTCCTCCATTTGTATTCAAACTGTGATTCTTGCGGCCCCAGCCGATATGTCAGTTTTTACATTTGATTGATTTCCTCTACGATCTCTTCCCATTGTTCCTCAGTAGGAGGTTCCACCTTGCACCATTCTAGTGATTGCTTTTTTGCTGGCTATTAACAATATTTTGACCAGATATCTATCCATATGTTGAACAATTCCTTCCCTCAAATGTCCTAGATAGAGATATTTCAATGTATTTGTTTTCCTTTTTTCTTTCTAGGACTCTCGTTTCAAGCTGTTCCCTAACGGCACCCTCAGGATCAACAACGTGGAGGTGTACGACCAGCAGATGTACGGCTGTGAAACGAAGACGGAGGGCGGCCGACTGTCTGGGCAGGCGCGCGTTTTTGTGCTCGGTAAGCCTCGAGGGGAATCCACCAGCTGATCAATATATACAGTAGATTATACTCAGAGCGTACACTAAGCAGCTATTTGAAGCCATTATCCCCCACACAGATGATTTGTAATGAGTTAAATCATTTCCAGGGCGTAATGAGTAATACATTGTCGAGGGAAAATATGAAACAAATGTGGTCATGCCTCTGGGCTTGTGAGTGTTTCCAGAAATAGGAAGAGCATGTCCATGTTTGTCTCTGGGCACACTGCAGGACACCCACAGAGGTGTAAAATATGACTCATGCACGTCAGCTTTGTTCTTGCCTCCATTTTTGCACATTATCTGATTTGATAAATCCCTATCAGCTATAGGGTCACCGTGATAAATTGTCTGACATGTCACTGTTTTGTCTTGCAATCTCTGTTTATATGATCTCAGCCTCTGATAGACTCATCTGATCTGTGTGTACATGAATGTGTCTGAGCATGAAGTGCGTCAGATTACTGTGATTTCATGTGCAGGCTGAGATGCACAAAAGCGGCTTTGACCCAGCCGCCCCCCTCTCTCTGGGTTTATCATATGTGTAATGTGCGTGGTGTTTTGACTTGTGTTTCAGAGAAGCTGAAGTTCACCCCCACCCCCCAGCCTTCTCAGTGCCTGGAGCTGGACAACGAGATCACCATCCAGTGCTCGGCTAAAGGCAGAGAGACCCCCACCATCCGCTGGACCAAAGCAGGTGAGCACGCCACGGCTAGCCACGCCAAGCTTAAAAAGCACACCCAAAAATATTAAACTTCTTGTTTTCTCTCTTATCTTTAGGGCTATTTATCGATCAAGTATATTTAGCTTGAGTTGCTAGTTGTTGTGGATAGCTGCTGTAGAGATGTATGCCTTCTCTTGAATATAATAGTGTGACGAGTGCACACTTAAAGTGGCAAAAAATAATAATAAAAGAAAAACCTTAAAGAGCAACTATCTCTTTCCAGAAATGATGGTTACTCAAGATAATCCATGGTCCTTGTTGTGAGCAGTTTCACGTAGGGACTATTTTCTCTGTAATGTACAGAAGCAAGCGTGCATGTACATCTACTCGTACTTTTTGACACCTGTAGTTCGATAGAAAGAAAACAGTTTCTATATGAAACTGCTCACACCATGACTGTGGACTATCTTGAATAACCAGGTAATTATTTCTTGAAAATAACAATGCTGTTGGGTTTTTAAATGTATTTTTGTGGTGCTTCGGCATCACAAGCTGAGTGCCATCTGGTTCCATTATATTCAAGAGAAGACAAACATATTTACTGCCTTTAAACGACTTTACATCAATCTACATAAGAAAAATGGAAGAATATGGGTTTTAGATTTAGTGGGCGAGCTAAAATTAACTGTTGTATCACTCTTCAGAAGAATTCTCATCCGCACCTCATAGTCCTTTTTCTTCTAATGATGATAAAAGAGGTTTCCTCAGGAATGTGCAGAACCACACGCAGAATCTGCAATAAACAGAGTGTGAGGAAAGCTCATCATCATGGATCATTTCCCCCATTCATCTGCATTTGCTGTGATGGAGTCGATTTAACCACATGCAGCACCAGCCTGACCCCCCCCTCCCTGTGTCTCTCTGTCTCCCCCTGCAGACGGAGGAGAGCTGCCTCCTCGGGTGGAGCAGAGGAACGGCCAGCTCCACTTCACCAAAGTCACCCGCAGCGACGCCGGAAACTACACCTGCATCGCCTCCAACAGCCTGCAGGGGGAGATCAGGGCCCTGGTGACCCTCATAGTGGCCGGTAAACAGCTTACATTACAGGGCCATGCTGCCATGCTAGTCACCAGTCAAACACTTGTGGTCGCAGCACATCTGAGTCATTGATCATTCTCATCAAGTGGCACACACTGCAGCCTTTATTGTGTACTTGGTGGCACTTTTATTGCCCAGTAATAAATAGCATTTGGGTTGTATAGTGTAACCACAGGAAATGTTACGGCCCAGTTGTGGTTGTATTAACCAATGTGTCCATGTGTGTGTTTGTGCACATACAGTGTACATTCGCTTTAAGTTGGAGCCAGAGAATACCACGGTGTACCAGGGCCACACTGCCATCCTGCACTGCCAGGCCACCGGAGACCCCGAGCCCCACATCCACTGGATGGTTAAAGACAAGACGCTGGACATCAGTAAGAACAGGAGGTAAATAAGAGAAGATAAGAACTTTATTGATCCCAATTTGGGAAGATTTTGTGAGGTAAATGAGACACCTGGTGGAGTTTGTGATTGCACTTGCATGTCTTTGCATTGATTCTAGATTTAGCTTGTGCTAATATAGTATTACACACTTGAATGTGAACATCCAAACCTTTTGTACGATTCATGAACAGATGTCAGCCTCTCGCTACATTTAGTACAACAAATAAAACATTTCAATTGTAGTCTTACCTAAAAACGTTAATGCTTTTACGCCTTTTGAATCTTTAGTAGTTTCAGGGCGCATTGTCACATTCAACTTAATGTGGCCTTGTTTTTCTTAGCAATATACAAGCCTTGCACTTATTTGGAAAAAGCACAATTATGACTAGGAGGAACTTCATTTATGCACAATTTAATGTTTTTACAGGAACTGTATTGCGTAAACATTTTGGGAACAATTTAAGATGAGAAATGTAGAATAAAGTGACTAAAATAGAATATCTATATTTGGCCAGTTTTCGTGCATTCCGTCAGAAATGTAAATATATGTGTGTGTGCATGTTGGTGGACTTTGTTGTGAACCCACTACATCTCTCCGTCCCTTCTTTCTTCCTCCAGGTTCCAGAAGATGCCAAATGGCTCCCTGGTGATTACAGATGTGACTACAGATGACACGGGCAGATACACATGTGTGGCGGGAAACAGCTGCAGCATCAAAGACCGCATGGCTCAGCTTCATGTAGTGGGTGAGTCTAACACACACTGACGTATATACACAGGCTCCCTATATCAGGAACAAAGGAGCACACAGGTAGCGGATGAAGCATTAATTAAACCTCTACCCTCCGCCTGTCGTGCGTTTCGACCACGTCTCTGACACCGCCGCTGTCACTGAGGTGAGGGGATCGGGCAGACGTTCGATCTAATAAAGCCTCACTCTGTGGCTCCCTGTGTGCTGACTGATGCTGAAAATCACAGTCACACACTCGCATGAGTCTCCCATACCAATCATTTTCTCCCAAAGTAGCAGGATCCAGATTAGTTTAAAGTAGGAGACAATTCAATGTAAGATGTTTGCCAGGGTCAGCGTGACAGCTCTGTCCTGCAAAGCCAGAAAAGTAACAGTGTTAGCAGTGTAGACAAAATGATTTGTAGTTAAATGAGGTTACTGTATGTTTTGTATTATGGTTTTCACTGTGTTCAAATCCAATGCAAATGTCTAAACAAAACAGATGAGTGTTTGCTGACTGCTTCAGTAGGACAGAATAGTTGTCCAACAGTTTTTTAACAGTTGATGCATTGATTTAACTTTGCACATCATTACTGTAGAGGATTTTAAAAAGTAAAACCATACCATTTTAAAGGGGCCCTATATGCTCATTTAAAGGTTTCACAATTGTATTGTGTTCTTATACCGTGACATGCAAGGGCGCCGGAAGCGGGGGGGCCAGGGGGCCATTGGCCCCCCCACTTTTCAGCCCTGCCCCACATTTTCGCAGCGGCGGATGCCGTGGAACACTGTACAAATCCCGTTTCAATAATTCCCCTCTACTCTAAAGTCGCATCTAAAACGCGATCTGATATAGCTGTGTATATTTTGTTATGTTTGATTGTTATATTCAATCTCATTAGCTACAGGCATTTTTTAAGCTTGTAAAGCTCTCACTCGCCACTCTGCTGTTCCACAGCGCCGCTTCCCCTCCCTCTGCTGAAATTATGAATGTAAGGCGTATAGTAATCATAGATAACACGGCAGGGTCCGTTACAGTTTGTTTTTATCTGATTTCAAATAAACAAAGTCTTGGCTTTCAGAATATTAAACTTGTTTTGGCAAATTCAGATCATAAATACAACTTTGAAGCTTGTAACGGCATAATTACAAACAACGGAGTAACTTTACGTCACTGCAGGCATAACAGCCGGTGTTTCTCGTGAGTGTTTTCCCCGGGAAACAAACACAATACACACAAACGCAAAAATACACAAACACACACGTATATACACACACACACTCGCGGGCTTCCCCTATCTTCCCTTCGTACTATTTTGATCATTTGCTCCGCTAATAATCAATCAGATCGATCCAGAGAAGAGGAAACTTTAAAGGCCTTTTTCTCAAAATGATGACTCTGTAACAGTCATTATATAATGTGACATATTTTGCTTAATATTTGGAGTAGCCTACAACAACAATCCTGATATCATTAGAAAGTTATGAATCTCCTCTTTCCAACAGTGTATACAACTCAAAATGTGTCTTCGGGTCAATGCGACTGATTTCGATGGAGCAGGTCACTTTGCATTAGGTAAAATAAAGCAGGCAGACATAACAGGAAGAATATGTACATTTTAACCCAATCAAATAGGACATTGTCACACCATTCAAATGTATCCATGTACATTACAACCAATAAAAAAGCTTAGATTTGTTTATTAGTTACGTTGTTTACTTTATTTGTTACGTTGTTCTGTGTGTGTCAGCTGTTAACCTAGATAGAAAAAATATACACTTGCAAACACGTCAGAAGAACCAGCGCATAAGAAAACTATACAGTCAATCTAAACTTAAATTAACAACTGGAAGGTCACATCCCTGACATCCACGTCTCCGGAGCCTGGACCTTCATCAATCATAGAAATAGCGAAGCCAGATGAACCCAAAAGCAGCAGCTCTGCGGCCGCAGAGACTGTCAAAACCACCGCCACCGCCGTCGTTGAACCGAAACAGGCTGGTTCCGACTGCATGGAGGTTTGTTGTCGGGACATTGAGACGGGTAATGCTGCAGCTAACTGACCGCTAGATTATTTGGGCAAAGAGAAAGGTACTTCAACGCAGAATGGTACAAAAACAGAGAGTGGTTAATTATTTGCAAAACCACTAAACGGGCCTTCTGTGAAATATGCAGATTTGCTGCTGTCAAACGGCTTGTCACTTTCTCAAAATGTGGAGATGATAGCTTTGTTAATATCGGAGTTAATAACTGGAAAAAGTGCCCAAGCCTCCTGGACAGCCACGAAAAGTCTAATTTCCACAGAGAGTGTATTAAAAAAAAGTGCGCTTTCTTCAGTCAAACACCAGTCAACATACAGCTTGTCAAACAACAGCGTATTGAGCAGGAAAAAAGAAGAGATGGAATGATGGAGCAACTGCGCTGTCTGCAGTTTCTAACCCGACAGGGCCTAGCAATCAGGGGGCATAATCAGGGCGGATAAGGAGAGCAATTTCCAAAAGAACTCGTAGCTGAGAAAAACCCCACTCTGAAAAGCTTCATGCTCACCGGGAAATATGCATCATGAGACAATTAATGAACTTATAAATCTAATGTATCGGGAGTCTCTCACCACTATATTAACTGACATTTAAAAGCAATGCAAAACATGCAGTTATTGTGCTTCCAGCAAACATCCACTGATAAACTGCGATGTTAACAACCTCATGATAACCTCATATTTTTTTAACTGAGGATCTACCTGTGTTTAGTCTAGAAAAAGGTAAATGTGTGCATTTTATTATAAAGTTGTGTATATTTACAGACTGTTGCAAAAACTAAGAAACTTATAAACATCAGGTTTAAAACTAAAAGAGCTTTACAAAAAAGTAATACAATTAGAGATGTTTGGAGTTTTATTTTAGTTATTAATTTACATTTTTTGTCAAAGAGATGCTGATTTGATACCGTTGATACAGTTACGGCATTTCCTGTTTCTGCCGGAGAGAGGGGAGTTTGTCCCAAAGCTTGCCGCTGTATTTACTCCCTCCATCTGACAGGAGGGAGCCTCATGTGTCACTCCACGGAGTTCACTCCGTCACAGAGGGGGGAGTGTGTAGGGGTAGGGTGTAGGGCGTGGTTTGGGATTGGGCCATACACACGCACTTTTTTGGCCCCCCCACTTCTAAAATGAATCCGGCGCGCCTGGTGACATGTCTCCATGCTTTAATGTTCAAATTCTTTATTTGTCTCATACTGCCTGTGCTGCAGCACCTCTTTTCACCCTCTGTCTGAAACCAGAGCCCAGTCTGCTCTGATTGGTTAGCTGGCCGGCTCTGTTGTGATTGGTCAACCACTTAAAGATGTCCCGCCCCTTAGCCTGTCATGTACAGTTTGTTGGAGCGCTAGCCAATAGAAACACATCCTGTACTGTTCCAGAGCTTTTTTAGTTGACCATAATTTCTTCCTGTGCCCGACAGAAAAACCTAACCTGCATAACTTTGACGAAGTGGAGGACAAGGCTCCCTACAAGATGATCCAGACCATCGGCCTGTCGGTGGGAGCAGCCGTGGCTTACATCATCGTCGTGCTGGGACTCATGTTCTACTGCAAAAAGAGACGCAACGCCAAAAGGCTGGACAAAGGCCAGGACGGAGAGGAGCCCGAGATGGAGTGTCTCAACGGTACGGTGCTGGAGGAGAGGCTTTCTGAATGTGTGGTTAGGCAGTTCTAAAGTCAGCCAGGGGGTTATTGATGTGAGGGGTTGATTTTCCCTCAATTCATGTTCCTCAGTGCGTTGTGGAAGGTTTAGGATATCTGCTGCCATCTTGTGTTTGTCTAGGGTATTGCATTAAACATGTGTCGCAAGTTCCCTTCAAATTGTTGAGAAATTAGCTGTCTCTATTTTGAGTGAAGTGTTTACACTGTAGAAGTGACATTTAAACAAACTCAGCTCTCTATATGCATACAAACATTTTTGAATTCTTAGTGAGTTATTAAGGAAATGGAGCAGCTGCAAAAAAAAAATGAACAGTTTTTTAGAACATGTCAGAACCAATGTTAGACATTTGAATTATTTTTTCATTACATTTCAGTTGATTTCAGTTTTCCGAATTTGTCTGTTAGGGTTCGTCTCTAGGAATTAGTATCATTTCCTTTTCTCCTTTTTTATTAAGTTTCAGCATACGACAATATCTTTCACCTTTTTAATGAAAATTGTAGTGACGTTTTAAGTCACAGTTTGATTTACTATTAACAGTGCTGCAAAAATGGCACTCTAAAAAGAGTCTCTGCTCTACATTTAATACCAACTTCATTTTTGGCTGTGCAGAGAAACGGATATTGCTTTGTTATGACAAGGAAACCGTATCGGGACGTAGTTCCCTATATTGGTGCCTTTTAATACCCTTTCATATCTCCTCTGACCCTGTGGGATGTGTGTTGTGTTTGTCAGGGGGTGCCATTCAACAAAATGGCCACACCACTGCTGAGATCCTGGAAGAAGTGGCACTCACCAACATGGGTACCATAGCAACAACAGAGAAACGCCACAGCCATGTGAACAACGATAAGCTCCACTTTCCCCGAGCAAACCTGCAAACCATCACAACTTTAGGTACACTGACTTAAACAATCCTCCTCTGAGAACGACTGTCTGTGAGCTCTGAGCTAATATCAGGTTGTTTCTTTTCTCATTCAGGCAAAGGGGAGTTTGGCGAGGTGCTGCTGTGCAAAGCTAAGGGTATAGAGGAGAGCGAGGAGGAGACGGTGGTGCTGGTGAAGAGCCTGCAGAGCAGAGACGAGCAGCTGCAGCTGGACTTCCGCCGCGAGGCCGAGATGTTCGCCAAGCTCAGCCACGCCAACGTGGTGCAGCTGCTGGGGCTCTGCAGGGAGGCCGAGCCGCACTACATGATCCTGGAGTACTACGACCTGGTGAGAACACACAGAGAAAGACACACAGAAGTGTTCAATCAGTTAGCAGATGTAACAATTTGTTCTGTTTTTATCACACCAGGGAGACCTCAAGCAGTTCCTGAGAATTTCCAAAAGCAAAGATGACAAGGTCAAATCTCAGCCAATCAGCACCAAGACCAAAGTAAGTGTTGTTCCCTAATTTACAGCTCCCAGCATCCTGCATCCTGCACACTATCTAGCTTGAACATAAGAAAATGTAAATGTATGTCGGATTCAGCATACTAAGATTGTTGGAGTTTTTTTTTTGTTATTCCAGTTTCTTGTAAATATCACGTTCCCTAGACACTTTACACTCTTAGATAATTGGATCAGTACTTCTCTCGTGGCTGTACGCTGAATATGAAGCTACAGCCAGGACACTGTTGGCATAGTTTAGCTAAACCGTGGGCTAACCTGGCTCCACCCAAAGGTCAAGAAAAATTAACATAAGCCCTCTAATTAAGACGTTAGATCCTCTTTGATCCGTACAAAAGCCAAGGTGAAATCCTTGGAAGTCATGGTTTCCTGTCGGACAGTTTCTTGATCTGTGGAGATCCAAAACACAGAGATTAGTTTGGACTGTGTTTTGATATTGTTTTAGATTAAAAGTCATAATTTTGGTGTTACACAAATTGAAGCGTTGTGGTCTTTCTGTTTATTCTTGACCTTGATTTCAGATTATTTCCAACTTTTTTCCACACAAATGTATGATTTTTATATTCTCACAGAATATGAAATGGTTTTCTTGTACATTTGTAAGGTTTTTCTTTAGAAATGTTTAACGTTCTTTCTTGTAATATATCCCCCCCCCTGGCTCTGTAATTTAGTGATTTATCTCTTTTCTTATACTGGCCCTCATACAGCAGCATCATTCCTAACTGCCTGATGCAACCAATGCTAACCGCTGCTGCATTGTAAATGTATTCTCAAAGTCACTTCACCCTGACAGTTTCTCTGTTGTTTTCTTTCCCTTCAGGTTTCCATCTGTGCCCAGGTGGCTCATGGGATGGAGCATCTGTCCAATCACCGCTTCGTTCACAAAGACCTCGCCGCCCGAAACTGCATGATCAACAGTCAGCGGCGCGTCAAAGTGTCCGCGCTGAGCCTCAGCAAGGACGTCTACAACAGGTCCGTAGAAAGGGACTTAGTTTGATAATAATCACGCACTTTAATAAATGTTCTGATTCATGTTCTTCAACATCTCTGTTCATCTGCTAATCCGAGGTGTTCCCTTATCATTCTCCTGTGTGCTACAGTGAGTACTATCACTACAGGCAGGCATGGATCCCGCTGCGCTGGCTCCCCTCAGAGTCGGTGTTTGAAGACGACTTCTCCACCAAGTCTGACATGTGGGCCTTCGGAGTGTTGATGTGGGAGGTGTTCAGTCACGGGGAGATGCCATATACCAAACTCAGCGACGACGAGGTGCTGGAAGGTCAGTACGAAGCTTCAGAAAAACTTTTTTAGATCATATTCACAAACAGACAAGATGACAAGGTCCTTCAAATACACTTTATTTATTTAGTCAGCACCTTTCATACAAACATGCAGACCAAATTCCATCACACAAATAAAAAAAACAATAAAATGCTGAATTAAATACAAGAAGTATAAAATAAAAGCATCAGTAATGAAAATAATGTCAAATCTTAAAAGCTAAGGGTATGGTATATCTCCAAAACTCAAAGTCTGATTAAAATAGTGAAAGTGACACATTTTGAATCATTAAACTTTCTTGTGTTTTCCCTTTAATTTGCCATTTTTCTGTAGAATGCTGTCATGAAACATAATTTGGGTTGTATCTGCGCATCTAATTTAATGTGCTTAGGGAGAGCTATGAAAAGTCTGCATTTATTGTGTATTCAAATGTCAGTTACCAGAGTTCCAAGGTGCTTTTAAAGCTTTAAACATGCCCCTTGAAATGCTCCAAAAGTGCTTGAACTTGACTTTGTAAGGAACGCTGAACTTGAATGCAGACGTTAGATGACTAAAATCCCTTTCTGAATATAATATATATAGTTAAAAAAGATTTCAAAGTGCATGGCAAAAATCAAAATGGATTTAAATTAGTGATGGCTTCTGGCAAAACTACGGAGCCCCTAAGAGAGAGAGAAAAAAAAAGTCGGGATAACGGGTTCGTTTAACGCTGCGCCAAGTGGAGCACACAGGAGGAGACAACCATTTCATTGCAGACTGTTATGTTTACGTGGGGAAATGACAGTGCAACTTCAATGATGCTGTTTAAAAACATAAAAATGTAAGGGCGGTGCCGGCCGTCAACAGCCCTTGACGACCGGCCGTTCTGTGATTCTACAGATGGCCTGTCCGCCACACACACACACACACACACACACACACACACACACACACACACACACACACACACACACACACACACACACACACACACACACACACACACCCCTTGGGACAATTTAATTGTGTAACTCGGCAAAAAACGTAACCTAGTTCTTGTCGTTTTAAATATTTAAATGCAGAAATGTTACATATTATAACTTAGTGCTGCAATCTCAAAGAATGGCCTTTGTAATCAACAACCTGCTTTAACCCCCTCCCCTCTCTCTGCTCCACCGCCCTGCAGGTCTGCAGACAGGGAAGCTGAAGCTGCCCCTGCCTGACGGATGTCCCTCCAAAATCTACAAACTCATGGCCCGCTGCTGGGCGCTCAGCCTGAAGGAGCGCCCCTCCTTCACCGAAATCGTCCACGCCCTGGGAGAGCAGCCCTCTGACAGCAAGGTCTGAGAGGACCCTCACCAACCCTGACCTCCTTTCTTTAAAAAAAAATAAAGACAGGAATTCTGGAATATTAGTCTCACACATTTCAGGGAAGTGGGTTGAGGAGAAGAAACTTTTTTAATATGCATTTCAAACAGCGGGCGTGTGGATCAGACTCCTTTATTCTACAGCAGTGGAAACACACTCACGTCTGTGTGAGCGGGTTCTCGTGAGCAGTGACGGGAGTTTGCCTTAACGCGGCAAGGACGACCCCCTCCCCCCATCAAGCTGTGGCTCCACTGCGACCCCGCCTGTCGCTCTGTCCCAGAGTTTCACAGAGCCTCACAACCTCAGTGCCTCTACCCCGCCCCCCCCCTCCACACACACCCAGACTGCTTTGTAGTATGTTACAGCGCTCTAACTGGCTCCATCAACAGGAATCATTGTTGGACGTTTATGAAACCCCCCCTGAAAATGAGGTTCACTGCTCTGTCAAGGATGAAAGAATATTGAAGGAAAAGTGGGACTTCAGTGAAGCGTTTCTACTTGAACCTAAAATCCAGCTTCTATCCCCCCCCAAAATGTGTGTGTGTGTGTGTGTGTGTGTGTGTGTGTGTGTGTGTGCCACTGAACTGTTCCCATGCTACAGTGTACGTTCAAAGAAGAAGTGGAACAAGGTTTGCATGAAGGTCCGTCGGCTGTTACGCTTATCATTTTGCGACGTGAGGAGACTTGTGGAAAAAGAAATCTGTGTTATGGTAACACTTCAGGAACATGAACAAAGAAAGATCAAGTTTATAGCCAAGGAATATATTGAATAGATGAGTTTGTGCCAGTGTGGGAGTTTTATGAGTGTGTTCTGTTAGTATTAACTTTGAGGTGCTTATCGGTCACGGCCTATGGGTAAGAACACCCGTTTTAATCACATGATCATGTTGCAGGCATGCAGCCTATCACTGTGTTTAACCTGCGACATCATTTCTTCAGAGGTCCAATCACAGTTTTCCTTTTCCGGGTCCAATTGTTTTGTGCAATGCTGCCGAGTGGACCATCACACCAGGCAATGTGTACATAATGTAGAAGCCATGCACTAACTTCACTTAAAAAGAATATCCCTGTTTATCTCTATCATGTTGTGTAGTAGGACATGCAGGTGCCTGTTTATTTATATTGAAGGTCCTGTCTTTTTTTTGTAACTATGTTTATAACAGAAAGGTACTTCTCTGATGCTATGTGTTCTTTCAGTCCATCTCAGTTCAGCCTGGAAAGCCGAATATGTTAAAACAAAGGTCAACAGAGTGACCCTGGGTCACCAGATCTCATTTAAGTGCCTGGTAAATGAAGGATTGTCTTTACTGTTTCCCTTTTTACATTATCTAATCAAATGGCCTTTGTTTATGAACTTGTTTTTTTATACGTTGTTTTTAGTGTAATGTTTTGTTTTTATGAATGCTAGGACTCACACCTAGACCTCCTTTTTTATCTGCTTCAGCAAATGTTCACAATAATCACAGATATATACTAAAGTATACATGCTGCTGTCAATAAAGGTTCACAGTGTTTTTACCCAATGTGGTGTTATTAATACTAGAGCTGAAACAAATCAGCCAAAATCAAAATATAATTGCCAACAATTTTGATAATTGATCAATAATTAGTGTAATTTTTCATGCAGAATGTCAAAGAAAAGGCTTTCCCTCGCATCTCAAAGATGGAGTTTTTTGCATTTCTTTGTTTTATATCAAATTAAAGCAAATATTGTTATGTTTTGGAATGACTGAACAAGACATCTAGAGAAATAACCGTGTACATGGAGTAACTGCTAGATATGCTCACTATTTTCTGACATTTTCTAAACGAACTTTTAATCTAGAAAATATTCGACGGATACATTTAAATTTGAAATAATCATTAGTTAATTGCAGTCTTAATACTGAAAATAGCAATGCATCTTCGACGACTACATCTGTGATCCTTTTTTTCTTTTAGTTTTGTATGAAAATTTACTTTTGAATAATTCAAACCTTATCTAGATGATAAAACACATTTAAATGCATTCTCGTCCATATTTCTGTGGTAATGCAATTGCATGCAGGGACCATTTTAAATCACTTTCATTTGAATGCATACAGAAACATTTAAGTAGGTATTCAGCTGCTGAAGCACATTCACTCGTCTAACAATAACTGATAAGGATTATGGGAAGCGTTAGTGTTAACCATAATGTTTGCTTCTTTCATTCAAAAACATTGCCACTTGTAAACCTGTTGAGTCTTTAAGACAGATCAGGCTTGCAGCTGTATTTCTACACAAACGAATGTGTAAAAAATAATGAAGGTGATGAAATGTTCACTCAAGTGGTATTCCACCACAAAACAAGTCTCTGCAAGGTGATATTTAGCGTGTGTAAATAAGCCTCTAGGTACAAGATCTCTTAGTTATGGTACGCTTTTAACAAAGTGGTCGGAATACTTAACAGTAAATGCCATACATTGGGATGTATTAAGTCAAATCAAGCATATGTTGCTGTAAAAGCACCTACACAGTTTTTCAATTTGACTGCTGAGTCCAACAGTTCTTTCTTTCGCCACTAGAGGGAGGTCTACATCTTCAGTAGGTATTTTAAAATCTGATCCTAAAAGCTTGCCAAATATTTGTTCCCTTATAATTATGTTTATAGTTGAATATGTTCACATGGCCTTTTATAGATGCAAAAGAGGATAACTTGTTGTCTTAAATTACTGACAATGTTTTTACTTGCCTTGATGGATATGGCATTATTGAATTTAAATTATATTTGGTACCCAGAGGCAAGATTTGTTGTATATCCTCAAAGATAAATCATAATGCATTTAGAGTTATTAGTGGTTTGATGTTTTTTTGTCATCCAGTTTCTGTTAGATTTCGCTTACTTATCTGACAAACTAAGGATAAATCTTAATGAGATTCATAAAACTTAAACTCCTAGTAATAAAGTGATGTTGTGATAACAGGATTTGCACCTCAACAAGCTTTCATAGCTCTCTTATTTATATCCAACACTATGGAATAAAAATCCCCTAGCATCTTGCCAATAAATGTTGGTTGAGAAAACCATTTTCAAATACCTTAATAACTTTTAATTGTTTGAACCTGCCTTGAGCACCACATGGGTGGGGCTTACTGCATTATTTCAGATTTGGTAGAGTTTACAGTGATGGGACTTAAACCCAGAAGTGTCACAAGTGGAAAAGCATGTGTAAATAATAAAATGGCTGAATTAAATGTGGCTGCTTCAGGGTTCTGGTGTTGTGTATGTGCTAACTAACTGTTATGGTGTACTGGTACAATTTAATAGAGCAGGGCCTTATTAGTTACAACTGTGCTTGTCCTGCTACAGGTTGTATGACTAATCGAAGTAGGAAAAGCACAGGTGTTTACACTAACAATGGCTCTGTTCTATTCAAGTGTTCTGAGAGTGACAGTGATTGTGCATACACAATACCAGGACCCTGATGTCAAAGCAGCTAAATGTAATACAGACATAGAATATATCATTTTTACACTTGTGCTTTTCCTGCTGTGACATACCAAAATGTCATAGGTGTAATAGGCATGTTGTGAAAACTATGCAAGTTACAATAGGTATGTGGAACTACAACTTGTTGAATACAACTTGCATGCTTTTGCATATTTTCTTGTTTTAAAGTAATTACAGGTTGTCATAGACCTTATTTAGCTGGCCAGCATGATGAAGTGCATTTGCAATTCTTGAGAAAATTATTGTGATGCAGGCCCAGTCTTCAAAGTTATCTGTGTTTATAGATAGTGTATGGTTGTACCATATTTTCATAAAAAAGATAATGTAAAATTGCACAAACAAGGATAAAATATGAACCTAAACATGTTATCGCTAAAATAATTAGATCTTAAGTACATTTTATAAAAACTCCACCAACAGCTTTAGCAATAGACCACTACTCTACTTTTATAAACTCATAAAACAATCCCTTTGACAGGATCATTTCAAGTCTTTAGGCCAAAACAGATAAATACAATTATATTTTGGCGTAAAAACCCTGGGAAAACATGTTGTTTAGTATAAATGTACAATCTGCAGGGAATACAAAGTTAAATGTTTTGTTATTTTGGTGCCTCTGTCTGTCCACGGTGACGTTGTCGGTCGCGCAACCATTTTGGTATGTATTCCAATGAGCGCGCCTTATTGACCAATGGCAGCGCGCCTCAGATAAGCCTCAGCCAATCAATAGGCGACGCTGTGACTCACCAAATAAGGAGAGACAAGACCAAATAAGGGAACATTGTATCTCTTTATAAGGAGGAAAGTAGTTCCCGGATTGTAATATTACTCCGCCGTCGTAAACGCTGTTAAAAAAATACGCGTTTTTATGCGTCGCTGAACCACAAATAAATAGATATAGCGGTGTAGATGGTGTAAAGATAAGCATTTGAACGCATTCAGGCCGACACTAGCGCCATTTTTAGTTCACAGTGTGGACTACGTGACATGGCGGATCGACATCAATGGCGCACTTCGCGTTTTCCTTTTTGAGAAAGTGCTCCGAGTTTTGGAAATAGAGGAGGAGGGTGAACCAAACTGAGCCGGGGTTGAAGGGTCTTGGGGGCAGCATCACTTTTCAAAGTTTGTCTCGGTTATTTCCTGGAGTCTCCAAACCCACAAACTGGTGTGGTTTGTTTACATTTTGTGGCCCAGGCGTGTATGCGTTTTATCGGCCATTTACGAGACAACTAGCCCCAGCTCTGTTGGCTGGTGTTTTAGAGACTCGGTTCAGTGAATATAATGTTACCGAGCCGGGTTGGATCGGCACCATCTGGAAACGGCTCAGCTACAGGCAGGGGAAACACGGGACACGGTTCGGGGGTTGTCGGAAGCGGGATTCGTCCCGTTTTGGTTAGAGCAGGGCAAGCTTTAGCAGGGGTCGAGAGTATCGGGAGACAGGGGGAGAGAGACGCCGTCGGGATGCTAGGGGCTAATGGGCCAGGGGGTTCGAGAGGTGTGAGACCCGGGAACGGGACCGGGGTGACCACCTTGCAGCCCTCCGTGCAGGGCAACATGGTGGGGCTAAACCAGGGAGGTATGCCTCACGGAGCCAGGTTCGAGGAGAGAGATGTCGCTCCTCTGTGCAGCGGCTCGGATAATGACTCGGACTCCGGAGACGATGATGACCCAGTGGGTTCACTCGGGGACAACAGGAGAGGGGTGAAGCGGGAGAGAGGAGAGATGGAGGCTGCAGTGTCGGGGCAGGACGTGGGCATGCCTCCCGGGGGTTACGGAATGGTGCCCGGCGGGGTCGCAGGGGCGAAGCCGGGGAAGAAAACACGTGGGCGAGTGAAGATAAAGATGGAATTTATTGACAACAAGTTAAGACGTTACACCACCTTCAGCAAGAGGAAGACCGGTATAATGAAAAAGGTGAGTCCGGTGGTTGCTTTGGGCTCTCATCCAACTACACAACATTTTATTATGAGTGACACTTGAGTGTTGTTTCACCTGGATACATTGCATTCGTGGAATCAGCCATAAGGGTGAGGTTACACCTTATTATTAAAACATCCGTGGGACAGTAGGCCCTTTGCACCTGTAGTGGGCCTACATTACATGTGCAGTAGTAAGCTAGATATTATACCAAGTTATGTATTCTAAAAGACAAAAGCAATTGTGAAACAAAGTGGCTCACTGGATGTGAGGTAGTAGGAACATGCATGACAGCCTTTAAATAGACTTAGGCAAATTACAATTCTATTTATGCCATGGACACACACACTCACACACACACAGATTCCCAGATTAACTATCACTTGCACACACACTCACAGGCCTATAGCTGTTGGAAGTGCTTCCCATCAGCAGCCTCAGTGCACACAGGCTGTTCCTCTGTCAGTGTGAAGCAGGGCTCTGCTTACAGGCTGCAGCCATGTGTTGGAGAACAGCAGCGGGCCTGTAGGTGCCAACAGCTGACTAAACCCCAGGGAAACAGGATCAGAGGACGGTGAAAGAGCACTGGGACAGAAGAGAGGAGCCAGGGACTGTCTGTGCATGCATCATGGCCCTGTGCATTTTGACACAAGCATCATCCGGTGATGACTTGTCTTGGTTTCTGTTTTGTTAGTTGGTTTTGCACACAAGCTGTTGTCAGAACTCCATGTTAGTCATTATTGCTTCCAATACAGTCTACATGTACCAAAGCAAAATTGTATTGCAAATCCACTCCTCAGACACAAATGCTGCCATGATAAATATTGCAATGTGGCATCAGAGTAGATTATCTGGAGACGAGGTCAGCTGTTGACCTGGAGCACAGCAGTTGTTTGGCTGTAGCCACTTTTCATTGACCTTAAACAAACACAATGCTCTCTGGTTAGTGCAAGACTGTTCATTTGTTACTTTGAGGCGCATGTACTGTGCTGTATTCCTTGTCTTTTTTATGTTTCCCAGACTGTTGTCGTGGAAACTGAGGTGTCTTTATGTAGGCTCTTGGAAACATGAACACTATTTGACACGCTGTGTGGATAGAGATTTTTGGAAATGTTGCCCACACTGTGTCAACCATCACAGTAAAAATGAGAGGTGGGTGGAGTGGGAAGATTCATTGTGGACTGGTCTCAAACTGGTTTCTAGGATGAGCCTTGTTTCATTTTAAAGCATGGTGCGAGTGAATGCCTGTTTGTTCTCTTATTTATGCTTCAGATTGCATGTATGTAAATGTTGGCACAATACAAATTGTGTCAGTATTTGTGATTGCTTTTCTTTGGTTCCAATATTGGTCCAGTAAAAGGCACGTTTTCATGTTTGCTCTTTCTGTAACTATCCTCAAAAGTCTGTTTTTATTGCACACATTTTGTCTCGTCATAACCAGAGAAGCACTAAAGTAACTTAAGTTGTGATTTCATTCCAATTGGTTGCCTCCAGAACACAAAGCAAGGCAAATATTAAGGCCCTGAATTATGTTATCATTTACACTTGGGCTTTTTTCCTTTTGTATAATGTCTATTGAGTAATGTATCAGCAAAAGCAATGTATTGTTGGTGAAACATCCACTGGCTCCAACTTGATGTAAAGATGTTCTGCTTGTTTTGTTTTGTTTTGTGTCATATTATTACTCCTATGAAATACTTTGAGGGTTTTGAAAAGTTGATCAGACTATAAGCAACTGGAAGACACTACATTGGACTCCAGAAACTGTCTTTCGCACACTTTCTTTTTATCATATAAAGACTCAATGATAATTCACAAAATGCAGGATTCCTCCATAATGAATGTTCTCATTATTTGTCCAAGGTTCCAAATTCAATTAAAACATGAAGGCACCTAAAATCCAAAGTTATGTATCCAAAGCAATATGAAACTGAAACAAAGCTGGAACAAGCCAGGATTATTTTATGACAATCAGAAGATTATCTAAATGGTTGTTTGTTCATTTGCTGGCAACACACTAGTCACCTCATTGTTTAAGGTCAGCCCAGCGGTCCTGTCGGCTTCTTTGGAAAGCCACAACTTTTGACTTTGCATGGTTACATCAGCAGAGGTTGTTGAGGGGGGTTTAACTAGAATCAGTAAAGTCACTCTTTAGTCAAAAGCCTGTTTTTGAAATGCACAACTACACATACATATTTGCCTTTCTAAGTTCTTCATTTGATATATATATATATATATATATATATATATATATATATATATATATATATATATATATATATATATATATATATATATATATATATATATATATAGGCAGGCAGGCAGGGTGTGCGTCTAGGTTGGGAGACGGAGGTACCAATTACAGCCAGACTAATTGGAACTCCTGAATATTTATGAGAAAATCAGCAGAGCAAGGAAAGTTATTAAAGCATTTGTGTGGGTCTAGCTTGTGCCGCTACCTCGCACGGTTAAGGTGACAAATTAGCCCCTTCCTGCCCTGGAAGTTGGCCAAACACCAGACTCTGTTGTTGGAGAGAGACCCCCCCTGTAGCTGCAGAGCTCATCAGGGAACATGGAAGAGAGAAGGGTGACTAGAGGGAGCTGCGTAGTTCATTACCTGCTCCTGTAGCTTGGCATTAACAGGCAGTGGGGTGGAGATTCTTTTTAACGCTTTTCTCCAATTCATGCACATTAAAACCCCTCCTTTAATACAGTTTTAAAATACTCAGTGGGAGCAAGCTTTGAGCCAGTCATCATTAGCCTTTCTGTGTGATCTGTCATCATATTATAACACACAAAAGACAATTTATCAGCTTTATCATGCCTACTAATTGGCCTGATAGGGCCAACAATGAACACAGTGTTTGAGTATGATGGAGTGAATGCATGGTATTATAACAGCCCAATAAAAATGCGATTAATTTGAATGTGATGCTGTCTCCTCCACCAATGGCACATCTATCAGCCGGCTGCGACTGTACAGCGCTCACCAAGGTGACGCTAATGGCACTGTGCCTTCTCAGCACCAGAGGCATCCTCCACATACATTATTACTCATTTAGATAAAAAGGCTTTCTCGTGAGTTCACTCCCAGTGCAGCATGGTGTTGAATCTCGATGGGCCTTTCCTTTACACTGAGACATTTGACTGCTGTTTGCTTCACGTTTCACAGTCGGCTACCTCTGGGTGTTAAGAATGATTCCTTGAGTCCTCCTTCAAGACTGGCTAACTACAACCCCCCCGACCCTCTACAAGCCAATCCCCAGCTGCAATCAGTCTCTCAGCTACATCACACTCTCTATTCTGAGAGCCTTATCTCATGTTATTTTAGCTTCATTTGTGCTATACGTCAAAGTTCACTACAGCCATATTTTTAGATTCTTGTGTTTTCTTGGCCAGGGTTTCTGTCTCCAGAGGTTCACCTTTTCAATCTCTTTTATTCCCTTTCCAGTAGGGATTACTGATGAAGGTAACCCAAGCCCCAATTAAGTGAACCATATCTTTCTTTCTAGCTTGACATTTGGCCTTTGCTCTCTGTCACATACTTTAATCTTCTTCTTTCTCTTTCCCAGGCGTATGAACTCTCCACCTTGACGGGAACCCAGGTACTGCTGCTCGTGGCCAGTGAAACGGGTCACGTCTACACTTTTGCAACGCGCAAACTCCAACCCATGATCACGAGTGAAACGGGCAAAGCTCTGATCCAAACGTGCCTCAACTCACCGGACTCGCCGCCACGCTCCGACCCCTCCACGGACCAGCGCATGAGCGCAACGGGCTTCGAGGAGACGGATCTCACCTATCAGGTGTCTGAGTCGGAGAGCATGGGCGACACAAAGGTTAGAATCACAAGTGGAAAGGTCTGCCGTTATAGACCGATCCTCAAGTGGTCAGGACAAAAAATTAAGAACACATGTCTTTTTAGTAAGGCTGCAGCTGTGAAATAAATAAATTCACATATTTCTGTACCTGTCCCCACAGAAATAGTACTCACGTTAAAGTGTCTGTGACTCACTGGCTGCTTTTAAATGGGGACATGACAAAATAGATTATTTTTTAAAACGATAAACCACCTTAATGGATATAGTGGGAAATCTCTCCAGAAAAGGCTAGACAAGCACACGAGGTGAGCAAATCAATCAAACCCAGCAATGGAAAATAATCTTTGTCCTATTTAGGGCTGCACGATATTGGAAAAAACTGACATTGCGATTTTTTTCCCCCCTGCGATATATATTGCGATATGAAAACATACAGGAATTGAAGAAAAGACCGTTTATTTTCTGCAAACCATCCTTTCTTGAACTTTAATGCTATACAATTGGTATTTTCTTAACTATATTTAACCGGATGAAGGATTTTAGTCACGGACGTCTGGGTCTTAAGTTATCAGAGCAACAAGCTGAGCTAGCTCGGTTAGCAGCGCCGAACTGGAGAAACACATGAAACTACTTTATTCAGTGTTTTTACCTTTAATCACCGGGTCCGTTTGCTTTGAGATTTGATTGTGGTTTGCTGTGCATGCAGAGCCTGCATGTCACTCACTCAAGTACCCCTGACATGAGAGCCGCGCAAGTTTTCCTTTTGTTCCTTTTAATTTGCCTACTTAATATCGCAAGTCCTAAAAAAAAAAAAATTATTACATTTTTTTTTAAATCGCACGTCCTGTGATGTGAATATCGCGCATGCGCATATTGCAATTATCGCCACGACACGATATATCGTGCAGCCCTAGTCCTATTGTAAACACACTTCTGAACGTTTGCCTGTTACACGTGAGGCCTCTGTTTTGGGCTGGCTGTATGGCTCTAGCACACAGTCCTTTTTTAATTAAAGCAAAAAGTCTTGGTAGTCCTTCAAAGGGCCGTAAAGGGAAGGGAGAGCCAGATAAGATGGAGAGTATTATCCAACTCACTACACGTTACCTTTGTGACCTCTCATCCAGGAAAGCCTCGTAAAAGTGCCGAAGATAAATCACTGCAGGTCTGGGTTGTGTTAGGGTGATAAACACGCAGCCTGCTATACAGAGGACTGTAGGTGTTTATCTTTGCTTCTGGGATGGAGCTGTCTTGTGTTCATGGATGAAATGCTGGGGATTGTAACTGATTTTGAAATCATTGGGAAATTACACTTTTTGTGCAGTTTTCAAACTTCACACTGAAAGACACAAGATGAACTTCTACTCTGAAATCTTGTCCTCAGATATTCTGTGTGACCTCTCCTCATCCCTCATGAAGAGCTGCAGGTCACGTCCCTGCGTCCTGCTGCATTACTGCAAGCGTTCTTAAACCTCTTTTGAGTTTTTGAAGCCAAGCGATAAATCATCCTCGGACACACTTGACTGTCCACACACCTTTGAGATTCCCTCCGCTGTTTCCACGGCTTAAGTACGGCCCCTTTGAAGACACACGCGTCTCGGCCTGATTGCCTGCGTGGTGTTTTCACAAGGCGCTAATTAACGCGTACCATACACCGTCACAGATGGGAGGTCAACCGTTGCATGTTTGACCACTCTCATGCCCACTTTGCTCATTGATAAAAATTAGTTTCTGCCTCTGTTGCCATATATGGTATGGTTTCCCTGCCTGCTCTCTTGGCTGAGGCCCCTCACATTCCTTATAAGCTGCAGCTGTCTTTGGAGTCCTGTAATTCCCCCCCCCCCCCCCCCCCTACTCATTTAGTGATATGGAGGGGAGGTAAGGATGTCGATATGAGCGAGTGGAATGGAAACATTTGAGCGATATTTTATGTTCTGCTTCATGTGACGTCTGTCAGTGGCGCTTTGACCTCTGACCCCCACAGTTATGAGTGTGTGATCGGCCCTGGGAAATCTGTTCACACTAGGACTCTCTAAGAAATGTTGTCATTGCGATCCATGATGTCAGGATCAGCACCACGATAAGGCAGCAGGTGGATAAGGAGGCCATGTTTTCTGTGCAGTCGGTCTGATTTGTGGTCGCTGCGTGCACCTCTGCAGCGTCTGGACGCTATTTATCAAGGGAGCAGAATGTCATACATACAGACCACGCTAGTCTAAACAGAACAGAGTCTGCAATGGCTGGTTGGGGGGGGGGGGGGGGGTAGTAGTGTGGAGGACATTCTGGAGGAGCAAAAGACTGAGGCTTAAAAGATAAGAGATTTAGTGCTGCAAGTAATGCTCATAAAATCACCCCACGCACACTTTTATATTACTCAATGATTACTGCTAGATTAAGGGAAAAATCCTGAGATAAGACTTTAAAATTCCAACAGCAATTGGTGTTGTAAAATTGTTGTGAATATTTTTTAAATGCTAATTTTTAATGGCCCAAACACTGGTATTGGAGTTAGATTTGTTTCCCCCCCCAATAATTCTTACTGTGATACCTGACTTAAACACGGGGTATCTGCATTACAGTGTGACACTTGCCAGCACATAGTGATCAATAATTCAATATTTTGTTCAAGTAATTGCTGTGACACTGAGTCATTAGCCAACAGTGACTGAATGGCTTTTAGTTTTGGTGATAGACAAACAAAATAGAAGCCCAACATGGCCATCCCCAATGTTCAAAATGTAACATAATGTATGGGTCACCTCAAGACAAAAGCAATTATATATAGCAGAGTTTAACATAGGATCAATAGTTAATTTCTGAACTTCAGTGTGGGGAAAATGGTGGCTGCTTGGCAAATTCTATCAAATAAATCCTGTAATATTCACCAAAATGAGTTCCTAATACATTTGAGGGTGTGTAATGGGTCGTGCAGTTTGAGAATCATTCTTTGTATCACCCTACAGCTGTTGTCTTCATAGTTTATAGCTTTGTGTGATTGTCAAAGTTTCACATTATTATCATAACATCATGCAGATTGGTGTAATGCATATCTCGTGTGTGATTCTTGGAGTCATTGCCCCAGAGTTTAGTAGTGAAAACTTGCAATATGACAGATGTCAGAATGAAGAGCACGGGCTTCTTTCCTAGAAACCTCATTCGGCATGTACTGTGCATTTTTCCATTGAAAGCTTCTTTATCGACCTGACTGCAGTGTTAAGATAATAAAACATTACGTTTAGGGTGCATGACTGAAAACACCCCGGCTTTTCTATTGCTATTGCTCTCACAGCTCGCATTAAGCACATACAACCAACAGCAGTTCAAGACTGCTCTCTAAGGGCTGCCTAATGCATTCTGGGAAATGTAAGGTCTGATTTAGAAGTGAATGAAAAGAAGTGGTTACACCATAGACAATACAATTACCTAAAAGAAGAGTAGCATCCTCAAACCAATCTTGGGATTTGTATGGTTTCTGTGACTGCTTCTCAATATGAGACGTGACTACAGTACAGAGGTTTTATTGCTTTTTGGGTTATTTTTGGAAGGGGATGGCAAATCCCACAACTCATGTTTGCTCAGAGGATCCAGCTTTGGATAGATTTCTCAGTATCAGTCTCCTCTGGTTTTCCCCTCCTCTTCCCTCCCTCTCCTTCTCTCCATCCCTCTCTTCTCTTCCCTGCTCTGGCTGTCAGTGCTATTGCTGCTGCTGTAATCCTGCTCTATTTCTTGCCCTGCTCATTAGCAAAGATCACATCGTCTTTGGGATGTTGCAAAGCAAAATGCCCCGTCCAACAGCTTTTTGGACATTCTGCGACACATCCGACAGCCTCTTAATTCAGCATACTGCACGCATCATTGGAATTGGTTCCCATAGAGAAATGAAGGGGGATTTGATAATTAGTCCAGTGTTAAACTGCACTTGAAAAGTTCTTCTGTCCTCCTGCTGTTGTAAGGGCAGGGCCGGGGCTTGAAGTAGGTGACAGGAGAGAATCCCCGAGATAAGGGAAAGCTAATTTCCTCAGATATGCGCTCTTATCACAAGCTGCTGCTAAACAGGCTGTGTGTCGCTGGGGGAGCAGCATGTGGAGCTGTGCTGGAGGGAAGGAAAGCAACGTTATGTCACCCCTCCCCTCCTCCTCTTCCACCCCCTTATTTTACAGCAAGCAACTGGACAGGTCAGCCGCCATTGGCTGCACCTCCTCCACTTGGGCTGCCTTGCCTTTTTTAGCAGTCCCAAATGGAGCTGCAAATTCCATGTTGCTGGCAGGGTGACAGACTGAGAGATGGGAGCCAGCAAATGGGAGATTAGACGAGGGCCAGCCACCAGTAAACTGCACAATGGGCTCTCCAAGCAGCTCTGGACGAGGCTGCCAGTTGTCACCTTCAATTTGGGAGGATTAATCCCTCGTGAATAGGGAATCATTTGTGTCCTGCTCTTTTTAATTACTCTCTCATTTCCTGATACTTTTAAACGGGGTCTTGCATACGAGGTCTGTGAATGTGAGGAGGGCAATGGAGGCGTTTTATTCTTTTACCATATATAGAACCATTACAAACGGACACAATTTGGAGACCAGCGTATTGAAAAACGTGTGCTCATGTACCTCCAAAGCTATTTGACTTACTCAAAATGTATCTTGTGATTTCAGTTTAGTAAATTGTGTCCTCCCTTTTTGTTATTAGGATTTTTCATATGTTCAGGAGGGAGGGCAATACTTGAGATCTTAACATTGCTGTGGAGTAGAATGATGTCCCTCTTTTGTGTAAAGGATAGTCGTGGAGGGTTCCTCTGTGGCGGTGCAGTCCTGAGGACTCATTACGTATTCCACCAGACTCAGCCCTCCATTCACACCACTATAAATTGTGTCTTCATTTGTTGCGTTCTCGTATCTCATTATACAACGTAGCGTTTGTGCCCCTGGTTGGATTTGGGATTTTTTTCCAAAGCAGGGACAACAGTCTGAGGTTGATTTTAAAGTTGTAAAATCTGAACCTTCAAGACATTTAAACCAGCTTTGTTTTGATAAAAAATCTCTTCACTATTTCATCAAGCTCAGTCAAAGCTTTAAGGTCATAGTTCAGAGTATCTTAGTAGTAGAATGAATAATAAAGATATATATTAGGGCTGAAACTCACAATTATATTCTCTATGAATCATTTCTCCTGAATTACCTTTTCAATGCATTGCTTAATCATCAGGCAAATTGTCCAAAAAAAGTTACAAATACCCATCGCAACTTCCCAGAAACCAGGGTGACCTCTTCAACATGCTAATGATTCCTAGTCCAAAACCTCACAACATATAATTCATATAACATAAGTCAAAGAAAAGCAGCATTCCTCACAATAACGAAGCTAGAACCAGTGTGCTTTGGCACCTCTGTGTAATAAAATAACATCAATGATCAAAATGATTGCAAATGTAAGGATAATCAATAAATCAACAACATATTTCTGCTCTAATCTATTGTACACACTTTTAAGACTTCGAGTATCATGTAACATTTCAGGAACATATTCTGATGTATCAGTTTGAGGTTGAACTGAAGATGGTCGTGAGGAGGAAGTGACAGTGCTGAGACTTTGGCTGTATTTCTTCCCTGAAGGAATGCATGACACCACGTGGCCTGTTTATTATGCAGTGCCTCGACTCTGGACTTAAAGCCAGAGCTGTTTATAGACAGTTGATCAGGAGGCATACGGAGGTGGTCAAACAAAACAGTAGGTCAGTGGAAGCTCGCTATGTAGGTCACGGAGATAGTGGCAGTTCGACTAGACCTCTAGATTACCACTCAGGTTAAAACCTGGATGATAAATCAGCGTACGCCTCCAAAATATTTCCTCGACATAGGAAAGCATGAGCAGACACGTGTAACACAAAAAGAGCTGGATCACAGTGACCTTTTCCTTTTTTAGTGAGTTTTTTCTTTTTCATGATATCACAAAGTGAAGCATTGCAGTCGGCTACAGGAATTCAGTCGGTGATGGTGAGAGGAGCTCAGCGTCAGATGGCGGCTGTCTCTTCACGTGGCTCCCTGCTGCCTCTGCTGGCTCTGAAAGGGTTAATTCCCCCTCAGAGGTGCTGGGTTTCCTGCCAGCTGTCTGTACCCTCAGCTGTTTGTGCTCCCTACCCTGTCCCCTGTCCCCGAACCTCACACAGGTCTGCCTCTGCTTCGCCTGCCGCACACAGACCAACAGTATACTACTGCTGCTGAAGCTAAGAAGGGCTACTTGCTAACACACTGCCGTTATGATCCAGGCAAAAGGCTTTGTCGTTGTGCATTTCCAGTCACTGTTGGATCCATATGTGTACTGCTTTGTGACTGCTATTGCTTTTTCTGTTGGCATCTTAAAAAAGCTGCTCAAAATACATTTTTGAACCATCATTGCAATGTCATCTTGGCACATTGTGAAAGACTGATGAGGATTTTGTTTTAAAGATTTTATGAGTTTGTTTGTTTGTCAGTAGCAAACGACATTTTGAATTGTTGCTATCATTGGTGCCTTTTTCTGTGAAGTTTAATAAAATAATGTTAACTCAAAAAGCAATTTATTTACTATAGCAGTCTGATGACATCAACAGAAAAGCAGAACTGAGCACCCTTTATCTGTTTCTCTTGTAATATCCTTATCGCAATATTTAACTATTTTATTATATCCCATATTATCCACCTATTGTTCAGCGTTAATCTTAAAGACTTTTTTTTACCTCTGCCTTTACCATTGCGCCATATTTAGTGACTTATTTGCCGTTGGCTTTACCATGTTGTTCAGTGTTCTACGGTGTCCTGTGAGAATGGAGCCGTGGTGACAGCTGTGTCGCGCTCTGCCTGTCAGATATCACTCTGTGGTGAAGGACAGGTCTGATAGTTGTTTGGTGAATGGGCAACAGATCGTTGTTGGGTGATTTTAAGTCAGTTTTTTTCTTCTTGGTTGAAAGGGCAGAACAACTGTGAGTCCTCTGTGCGGCCCTACCCCTGTGACTTTCCAGTTGCTGTTTAACTAAAGAGGTAAAGGACCTTGGACTGTCAGAGCCCCTCAGCAGGGCCGGGGAGTGAGCCGCGGACCAAAGCACTCACTGCTCACACTGTGGTGGTGTTCATTCACTGTAAAGGACAACACCTGCTCTGCCATGTGTACGTTTTGAGGGCCGGACAACTCTGAGTTAACCCTCTTGATCGTGTGTTAACCCTATAGGTTTCTTACCTTATCAAATAATAAAAAGAACACTTGTATTTAGTCATTGCATTGAGCCATACTAGCAGACTTTCTTTGATATTAAAGTGTCAGCAGACTGATGTGACTGAACAGAGGGTGAATCCTTACAGTAGACATGTTTGCATGGTAGCACGTGGCTTGTCTTATCAGTGGAGTCCATGCTGGATCATCCACCTCTCCCCCATGTAATCAGTCACGTATAAAAACCAATAGTTGCTAACCTCTCTGTTATGGACAATGAATAGGACTTATATTGAGCACACCCCATTGCATGCCTTTCTGTTGTGACACATGGCTGTGTTTCTATATAATAACCCTAGTTCACTCACAGTGTTACACAGCTGAACTGTGTGGAGAGCTATGACACACTATCTTTGTCCCAGTTCTGAGGCTGGATCCTTCAAAGGATAAATAACCTTCAGAGGATCTGAGGTCTAGGCAGAAAGAAGAAAAAACACGACGATATCTGATTGGTATCGGCAGATCCTCGATTCGGACATGAAAGAGTGCTATTGAACTGTTCCTAGACTATAGTGTTAGCTTTAACGTTTCACTTCAATACATAAAGCTCAAAGATGGTACGCAGTATGGAGGTGAGAAGAAGATGACGTATAATAAAAATCCCGGGCCTGACTGGGATTGAAGAGTTCAACAGGCATTATGGGATACTTGGGGTGGCAAAGGATACTGGTTGTGTCGTTCAATTTCAGTCAGAAGTACTTAAAGCCAAACGTGGAGAAGCCTTTGAAAAGTATTGTATGTAGGGATGTCCCGATCACCTTTTTTTGCTCCCGATCCGATTCCGATCATTTGATTTTGACAATCTGCCGATACCGATTTTTCCCGATCCGATCTTTATGCAATGCATTAAGAGGAAAAAAAAGGTAACAGATAACGGCTGGTCATCCAACGCGATGAATTCAGCTATCTTGGCTGTTATTTTTTTGGCCTTTTCACTGTTCTGGGGTAGTTTCTCTTTCCTTTTAAAAGTCTCTGAAAGTGTCGGTTGTTTCAGTGCCGTTACCTGAGTGGCCGCTGTGTACTCGTCGTGTTGTTGTTGGTGGTGTTTGTATTAGATTGGTCATGTTGAACGTAGCTCTGTTCTTTCCACCACGCGGAACCTCCGCCTTGCAAACATTGCATCTGGCTGTTACACTGCCTTCGCTTTCAATTTTATAATACTTCCAAACTCCTGACATTTTCTCTGTCCCGACTCCCGAGTCACCAGCTGAACGTAGCCTCTTGTTAGCTTACTGCTACTATTAGACACTGCGCCCACTGTTGCCAGATTTGAGAGAAATAAGCAACCAGGTCTATGAAAACAAGCCCAAAAGAAGCAACACATACATGATGTTGTGTAATTTTAACCCAAAACTAAGGCCTCAGGATGACTTTAAGACGTGAACATGGTCATTTTTGTTTTGTAACATTAAATAAAATGTATAAAAATATTTTATAAAAAAAAAAAAAAAAAAAAAAAAAAAAAATCCGATCCCCGATTTTTTTCTCCCGATCCCCGATCACGTGAAAATCACGTGATCGGCTCCGATCCCCGATCACGTGATCGGATCGGGACATCCCTAGTGTTTGTACTTGTGATCATTCCACTTATGAACCAACAGGTAATATCCATCGCTGTGTCTCAGGATCTATTGTTAATCACACACATGTGTTCTAATGTGTTTGCTTTTACAGATCATTAGTATCAAGTGAGAAGCGTTTAAGTGCGTAGAAACAGGCACGATGGGTTTATGTACTTTCTAGTCCCTGCCTTACGCCTACTCTGCTCTCTCACGCCGCCCACTCACTGCCTCACCCTACCCTGATGTATACGTTACTGTATTGTGCCATGCTGCAGCTCACCTTGATCTTAGGAGTGTGAGCAAATCTACCCGATATTTACACATTTTACTGAGATGTCATGTTACATGGTCAGTTAGTTGTCATAGTAACTCAACAAGATGTGAGTGCAGAAATGACATTGTTGTTAAAGGGGCCCTATTTTGCTTGTTTTGGTTTTCTCTTTCCTGTAGTGTGTCGTCTATGTGGTTGGGCTTATAAATGGTTTCACTCATGTTCACAGTAGAGAGGCACAAAATACAATTATGAAACCTGAAAACAAGCACAAGGGGGCCCCTTTTATCTTGATTCGAGTTTGATTGGTGTATAGATGATGAATGGGTGACTCTGTATGTGTACACAGTCATGTTCCCCATATATCATTTTCTCTCTTAGGCGTGTTGTAAGGCAGAGTAGTATTTTTTGATAGAAGTCCCAGTACGGTTGAGTCACCATCCTACACAGGAATTCCTACATTCAGGGAGAACAACAGACACGATTATTCTCCAACTTAAATGCAAGTTTTTGCTCTTATTAAACCTCACATGTAGTTCCTCCCAGCTCTGCTCTGTATTCTCCACATGGATGCACATGGATGCAATTACAGGGGTCCCAGCCCGTTTCCATACTCTACTGTCTTGTTTGTTATTTGCCCTCCGTCCATTCAAACTCTCTGGTTTCTGTCACACAGCCATTGATCCCTGACACATAGCAAGCATTAACCCCCCCCCCCCCCCCCCCCCTTCCTAAATAGGAAAAGCCTCATTAATGGTGTTGTTTTAGGTGTTCTCATGTGAGACGCGTCCCCATGACAAATGGGCTGTAGCTAGAGTAGAGCAAGTACTAGAAAATCTTTCTTTCTGCTTTGTTTGTCCTTCATTCAGACTCATAAATACATTTAAACCTTGAAAGGCCATTACCGGCAAAAACCACTTCAAGAGACGGCGCTTGATTTTTCTTTCTAACGATATCTTTCAAGAACATCAAATAAAAGGAACGCATAATAAAGAAAAGAAATACAGAAATGTGGCGGGTTTAAAAATCATTATATATTTACACTCTTTCTCACTTACTTTTACTGCTGCAAAATCATTTCTCTTGGGATTGATGTGCTATTATCTTGTCTATTATCTTGTCTTATGTTATTGAGATATGCTGGGATTAACCAGTCAGGACAAAAACACTATAGAGATGAATTGTGGGAATTGTAGGAACCAGTGTGTTTGGAGCCTGACCCATACTCATTTCCCATTTTCACCATTTTAAATCTGTCTCTCGCGAGTCCCTCAAGTTTATCGTAGAACACACTTCATTGCTAGCGTACCTCTCATCTCACTCTTATTATTTCTTGACATAACTAGTACTGATTGAAATTTCATCAAATTCTCTCCCCGCCCCCCCCCGTCCTCCTACTCACACTTCATGTCCTCTCTCCCCAGGACACACTGAAGCCCACGTTCACGGTGGCCAGCCTGCCGGGCAGCGCCCAGTGCACGGTGCCCACCACCTCCACCACCATGCAGGTGAGCAGCGGGCCCTCGTTCCCCATCACCAACTACCTGGCGCCCGTCTCGGCCAACAGCAACATCAACGCCAACGGCACCGTCCTGAAGACCACCAGCTCGGGGGTCATGCAGCTGCCCGGCGGCTTCACCTTCATGCCCGGTATGTAGCATCTCAGCATCCAGACCTTTGTTACAATGTTACATTATTTTCTTTCTTTATCCTAACCTCCACCTCTAGATTTGAGTCTTCCGCAGGCCTTCATGTTTTGTTAATGTCCCTGCATTGTGTAGCTTATTAGCTGATTAGAATTTGAATGGCGCCGTGCCGTGACCTCGGCCCGTCGCTCCTCTCTCGGAGCGGTTTGCATCACACAGCCCTTCATAGCCTTCATCAGCACTCAGCGGCCTCAGGTTCTACAAAGCCTTCAGTAACCAGGAAAAGCCCCGTGTGCTGGCGAGCCGCCTGCCTTTGATTGTCACTCTGGGACAGGAATAATTAGGTGAGAGGGACACAACAGACCTCAGCACTGAGGGATGACGACCGCGGCCAATAATTAGTCATGAATATTCAATGGAGGATCGGTGGCTCGCGTTGAAATTATAATTGAGGCGTACTTTGTGACGGAGCGGTCCTGAACTAGACATGACCCTTCATTAAAGAGCACTTACAGAGGCACCCTGAAACAAAAGGGATTTTTACCGACACAATGAGGACTTTAAGGTGGCAGCGTCTCATTTGGGATCCCTATAGGGTCTTTACCCCCACATTTATTCATTACACCTCCTTTTCATGGGGGATGTGCCAGGGAAGTAATGGGGCGCCACATTGACGATTCAGATTGCTCACAATTCCCCGTGAAGACAAGAAATATCTTTGATTTCATCATCATTTCATAAGATATGATCTCCTCCTTATAGGGAACTGAGCACCTTTTTGGGACTGTCCATGACATGAGCAATTTAAAAACACTAGTTGACACTTAAATGCTGACTGGTGCAATTTTTCTACCCTGTGTGTTATCATGGAGACCAGAGTGTGTAATGCATTGTGAAGGCAGTACTGAAGTGCAGTAATGTCACTGACTAGTTGCTGCAGTGTGTCAGGTGACAGCTCACACACATGATGCCCACTAATGGCTCCTGTGTGCGAGTCTGACTGACAGCTGAAGGACAGCCACACACCGTCTTTGTCCCTTTTCTCCCGCTTTTTCTCTCTCCATCCTACAACCTTCTATCCCACCCTCACACTTTTTCCGCCCTATCCCTCCTTTGCGCTCCCTTTCTCCTTCTCTCCTCTTCACCACCTGTCTGGCACATAGCAGCAGTGCCAGGTGGAACAACACCCCCTCCCACACTGAACCTCCTCTGCTGACATCTTGAAAGGGCCGGCCCGCCCGACTGCAGCAATTGTTTATGGAGCATGTGACCAAATGTGAGGGTGTAACTGTGGGGGAATATCTGCCATTTGTTCAGGAAAACACTTTGAAACAAGAGAATTGAAACAAATAATAAACATTCATTGTCAGCCCAAAATCACCACTGAATACAGTCATATAGTTTGTGTCATTTATCAGCCATGTGTGTATTATTGAAGATGTACTGTTTTTAAATGTACCCTGCCTTTTTTTATCCCCGTTTAACCTGAACAGTGCTGCTTGAAAATAAAAATGTTGTCATGTCTTCTCCCCCATGATCTGCAACTTTTAAGATGGATAAATAATGAAATATGAAATAGAAGGGAAAAATCTCATTAGCGATTCATCTGTAGATATTTCTAGATGTAATTAAAAATCGTTTGGTCCGAAAATGGTGAATAATGCCCATCGTAGTTAGTCAAATACCAAGGAGATGTCTTGTTTTGTTAGTCTAAACTCCGATGATATTCAGTGGAATACGATATTTAACAGAAAATTGTAAAAAATCTCCACATTCGAGAGTCTGAAAACAGCATTTGCTGCCATTTTAGCATAAAAGATTACTCTAATAACAATATTATCAATATTTTGCATCAATCCACTAATCAATGCAGCTGTAAATAAATATTAAACATCTGATTAGAGTATATATATATATATATATATATATATATATATATATATATATATATATATATATATATATATTACACATCTGATTAGAGCATATATATATATATATAAATATTAAACATCTGATTAGAGCATATATATATATATATGTTTAATATTTATTTATATATGTTTAATATTTATATATATATATATATATATATATATATGTTTAATATTTATATATATATATATATATATAAATATTAAACATCTGATTAGAGCATATATATATATATATATATATATATGATCTAATATATATATATGTATATGTATATATATATATATATATATATATATATGCTCTAATATATATATATGTATATGTATATGTATATGTATATGTGTATATATATATATATATATATATATATATATATATATATATATATGTGACAGTGACATAGCATCCCTAGCTAGACTGCGCTACAGCTCTATCAAGCACTTTCTTTTTTAAACCCCACCATTATTTTGTAATCAAAGTCTCATCCCTCACTGTGTGTGCCCCCCTACAGCAGGCACTCCTCTCCCCCCCGGCACCCCCACCATTCCTCTGAGCCAGCTGCAGCAGCACTCCCTGGCCCTGCAGGGGCAGCATGGGCAGGCCTCCCAGCACCAGCAGGGACAGCAGGCTGTCTTCCGCTTCCCTGCTGGTGTCTCCCTCTCAGGTGACCCTCTCTGCACACTGCTGACCACACAGTCACTGTCAAAGCATCGCTAAGGGATGCTAGAGCTGCTAATGCTACCTCCTTCTGCTATGGCTAATGCATCTAATGATAGGAGTGCTAATGCTACTCGCACGTCTACTTCTTCAGATAATAGTACTGCACAATGCTTTCACTGCCATATGCCACCCCCCCTGCAACTACTGCTATTATTCCCTGTGTGGGATGTCGATGACTTACTGTAGAGGCTGTGTGTTCTGTGTGTGTGTGTGTGTGTTTGATCAGGAGCAGGCCTCCCCCAGCAGCTCCAAGCCATCCAGGTACACCACAACACCACCTCCAACAGCGACGGCAGCCTCGACATCTCCCACACCTCCTCAAACTCCACCGGTAGGTCAAAGCCCCACCTCTGAAAAAATAATTTGGAGGTTTTCTTAGAGAAGCAGCTCCATCTAAAAAGACGCACATTGGTGCTCCACATGATGTAAAGAGTCTACCAGAAAATGTTGTATCCAAAAAGCTTTTCTAAACTTAATTAGCATTTACAGTTGCACTTATAAAAATATTGAGTGTCAAATTCAATCTATAGAACACATACTGTATCATTTTATTGTATAACTTGGGAACACACGCTCCATCGGAATTTTAGTTTGGCCTAAATAATATATCTGTTTCTTCGAGTCAAACATCGTCCGCCTTTGTGTTGCTATCCCACCTTATGCCTGACAACATTAGTGGAATTTTACACAGGAAAACCTTTCCCAAAATTGTTTTCCTTCTTCTACCAATTCGTTTTTACTCAATCTGCTCCTGTTGTGTTATTAATGTGCCTTTACACACTGCATACTGGAGGCATCAGTTGAGCTTAGTGGCTATAAAGCGCCATCTGCTGGCCAACATGTGAACACACACCTGCTGCCCTCAGTGTGACATTTCCTCCCTTCCCCCTCCCTCACCTTCTCTCCTTCCAGCGACGGTTAGTCTCCCAGCAACCATCGTCACCTCGTCTATGCCAACATCTGTTGCGGGTCACATGATGTACCCCAGCCCGCACACAGTGATGTACGCCTCGGCGCCCACGCTGTCCGACGGGAGTCTCGCTGTGCTCAACGCCTTCTCGCACGGCACCTCGGCCATGCAGGTCCACGGACAGGGCCAGGACTCAGGTGAGACTCCAATAATAACAGCTGACATTATTTAAATGAAACATGCTGTGTTGACTGACGGACGTGTGTCGTCCCCCCCCCCCCCCCCCCCCCCCAGGTGTCCCGCAGGTGTTCCTCACAGCACCCCCAGGCACGGTGCAGATCCCTGTCTCAGCGGTGCAGCTACACCCAGTACGGCAAGATCTGCATTTTACAAGTGAAACTCTCATATTCCCTCTGCAACCAGCATGCCACGTGTCGCACTAATGCATCCTAACAGAGCACTGGCACCCAGAGGGGGTCCTCACCTGCCGCCTGATTGGAAGAATGTGAATTATCAGCTGGCAGCTAGTTTTACCTTTTGGGTTTCAACAACATACACGTGCAATAAACTTAACCAAACACCACTGTAGCCGTGCATGGATTTTAATGTAGATTCCTTCTGTAAATTGTTACGAAATATATAGGTATTTGGATTATATGCTAAGACTTTTTCAAATAAAATGTATTAAAGAACACAAATTAAATAATTTCCTCTCTTTAGAGTATATCTTTTTTGGCAAGTTAGGTCTTACCAACATTTGTTAGAAAATAAAGAGCCTATATAAGAAATGCAACACAACGTCAGTGTCTGGTTGGCTTCCCCCCCCCCCCCCCCCCTTCTCCATGTTTTGAGCTTTATTGCTGCTACGTTTCAGACACATGTTATCTCTTTATTTGTCTGTATATTCATATTGAAGCTGGATTCCAGTTTACACCGTAGGGAAAGTCTAAATGTGATTTGCGTTTGGAGCGTCAGATTTCAGCAGTTAACGACAATAGGACACAATAGTATTTTTATTACACGTTTAATAGTATAATTATTTCTGAACTAATGCATGACTCATATTTTTGAAAAACCTATTTAAATAAAAAAAATCCAGTCCTTTTAAAGTAGCACTAAAAACGATTAAAGAATTCCACCACGCAGCATGTAGTGTCAGGAGATCTTTTTGCGGTTGGTGTTGTGTGATGACACGTGATTGGCCCGTGTGATACCGCCTCCTGACTGGCTGTGTTGTGTTCCAGATGGTGATTGGTCAACAGTCGAGCGGCAGCAGCAGTAACCTGACGGAGCTCCAGGTGGTCAACTTGGACGCAGTACAGAACTCAAAGGACTGACAGACGGGTGGAGCTGTGTAACATGCTCCCCCCGCCTACCCCCACTCCCCCCCTCCCCCCCCCTCCAGGGGACACACAGACTTACGTCAACTCTATTTATTGATGCCTTCCTACAGAGCTTCACATTACACTTCTGAATGTGACTTTACATCTATACACACAATCAAGGGCATATGTGTGGCTGACCCTGACACAGTATACAGTATGTTTTGGTATATAAATATATATATATTCGCAAATTCATAGGAAATATATCACGTCATCCATCATCGGAAAACTATTTTCTATGCCGTTAGATGGTGTTATTTTTTTTGTGTGCGTGTTTTTTTGAAAAAGTGTAATGACCTGTACACACACACTGCGAGGTGCCACAGTTTCACACCAGCCAAAGAGACATTTGTTTGTCTGAATGTTCCAGTGTGAGCAACTCGTGCACAAGCGTGTGTGTGTTTGTGTGTGTGTGTGTGTGTGTGTGTGTGTGTGTGCGCATATCTGGGGTTTGTAAATGGGCAGGGAGACGCTTATTGACTTAAAAAAAGAGACGTTTAGAAATGTACATAGTTTTCTTTTTTTTGATAACTTGTATTTTTAGCCTGGTTTAGTTTGTGCAACGGCATGTAGTTGTTTTTTTTACGCAGTGGTTTTGTATGCACATGAAAATGATTTGCTAAAAGATTAATTATTTACATGTATATGTAAAATAATTGAATATACCATCATATGTTGAAATACTGTCATGCTGTTGGGCGTTTTCAATACAAGATGGAGAAGGAACGCTGGGTGTTGTTCTACATGATGTGACATTGATTGGATCAGGTAGCTGGGTCGCAACATGTAAACAAGATGTTTATGATTTACTGTAAACATGCTCTGATTTCACTGCTGATGGCAGAGTCATTGATGTTGCATGAGAGGTTTTATAAAAAGCTCTGATCTGGCACTAGTGTGGAAACTGTTAACGACAATCGGATGGAAATTTCATTTATCACGTTTTTTACATAATACCATCTTTATTGTCATCACACAGAAGTTTGAATACATTTCTGAGTTGTTTCACTTATTTTGAAATCCCACAGTTGATTTGATCCTTTTATGAGCAACAAACCTGAGTGCCAACAGATTTTCACCACATTAATGTTATTTTAAAAGCGATCCATTGTACACCTGTCGCTCTGATTCGCCTCCATTGACTGCAGAACTTTAATTATGGGATGGCATTACTGACTGGAGTCAGGGCATTAGACACAAATCTCTTGTTTAACAAGACACTGTATACACTTGGAAATTCCACTTTATCAACGCGTTATAATTTCCTCGGATGGAAGCACTCAATGTTATCACAACAGTATGAATATTTTTGTACGAAAAGGATCTCTTGTTTAGAAAAACTTCAGGTGCTTTGAAATGTTAATATAGTCCTTTACCTAGAACTGTAAGACCCTCACTGACTGCAATCTCAGTGTGTACCTCAGCAATCATTACGGATGAGTTATCAGACTGAGAGCCTTCTTTCTGCACCATAGTGCCTCTTTTCCATGGCTCACTTTCAAATCACTGCTAGGCAAGGGAAATGTAGGACTGACTTATTTCCAGACCACCTCCATGACTTTTCATGCAATCCCCTGCTGTGTCCGGAGACTTTTGACTCCTTTCTACAGAATGCGCTGGATGACAGAGCTGGCTTGAAGCCAAAGAGAATCTGACGGAGGATAAACCCCCCCCCCCCCCCCAAATCCTGACTGCTGTTCAGTTATCCCCGTTCATTTTCACGCTCCATGTTCTCTGGTGTGTTCCTGTATCCGACGTCATCCTGCAGGGGGTGTTTGCAAATGAAATTGACATGTTAAAGACATTTAATTCCCCCATATTATTATCCAACGTTTTTTAAGTTGTTTTAAAAAGGGGATTAGTGAACAGATTTTTGGATTTCACTTTGTCATTGAGAGAAACGGTTATTTTGTGTATTTTTGTTTTGTTGTACAGACATTTTGTAATAAAAAAAAAACGATGAAGAAACACATGAACTGCTTAAAGAATGACCACATCCACACAAAGCATGTTTTCATTCTTTAATTGGGACGGAGAAATGTCAAAGAAACCATATTGTTCTGTATGAAACCGAACATTTTGTATAACAGCAGTGTTGAAATGAAGATGGCTGATTAGGAATTACAATGAAATCTACAAAGCATTGGGAGGCAGGAGGAGTGAGCATGCACCTTAATGTTTTCATAATGCATTGCACCGTCACAAAAATCAAACTGGCCGTGAGTAGGAAGAATCATCCCATCTAAACACCAGAAGAGAAGCAGCGATTAACGTAAAGAAATGCAACATGATACAGTGATTGGTCGAAGCCATCGAGGGTATAAATCAGTTGGCTACAGAGTCTTGTACATCTTCCAAACTAAGCCGATGTAACAAGATAGTAAAACACAACAAAATGGTAGTGACGCAGAAACCCTTACATGAGATCCACAGTGAAAGTAAGGCATCATATCTCCAGCTAAGAAATCCTCACAGATGGCCGGACTGCCTTTTTTTTCTCTCTCTCCTTTCAACAATGAAAAATAATGTTTAAGCATGCATTTACACCAGGTAGTATATCTATATTTCTATTGTACACATACAATATACAAATGTACAGTTGGAAAGATAGTTGATTAAAAAAATGTGCATGATTCGACAATTTAAAAAAGGTTTCCCGTTAAAATAGAAATGTTACATCCTAGGTTTCTTCTTTTTTTTGGTTTATGAAAACATTTGGAGAAAAAAAAAGAAGCTTTTTGTCGTGTATATTTACATTATGAACGAGCAAAGATGAGGAAATGTGCAAAATGTGATTCCATGCAAGCTGTTGCATAATGTAGAGGAGGTGCTTGAGTGATGGGATTAAGGTGGGACCAAAATAAGAAGAAGGGGGGGATTAGCGACACATGGCTCCAATGAATGACTCTGTCCACTCTCCACCGCAATGATAAATCAGAACACTCACACGTAAACAAACTCAACACGCTTAGCAACCAAGGACACTTTCACACTGGTAACACAACAAGCAGCCATTAAGAAGCATCTTGATGTAGATGAATTCAATCTTATGTAATTAATTACAGATGCACGAGGTGATTTTAAGTTCCCGACCCCTTTCCCGAAGTATCCAGGCAATTGTTTACCAATCAACCGGTTCCAACAACACAGCACATCGTCATTTAAAATGAAGGACAAAAAGGTAATACTGCAAGTAAACGCAACACCAAACAGGAAGTCATGATTACCTTTGGAGGTCTGGAACCCGACAACAGGGTGTCAAGATAAATGTGATGAGATGATCAACTACGGCAGAGGATTAGGGCCACGTGTGCATTTGTTCAGCATTCTACGTTCTCAGAATTCCAGATTCAAGTCAGAACAAAAAAAAGTTAATTAAACTAAATAACTTTTGGTGTAATGTCAAAATAATTATTCACGTGGTTCCTTTATCCTCTTCCGTACTCAACAGTGTTGCTGGATAATGAACAGTTGCTACACACATTTTCTTTGTTCAAATGTTCTTGTTTTGTTTTCTTGTAAATGACTCGACAAACTTTAAATACATTGCAAATAGCCCCATTCTCTGCAGTTTAGCCGCTGCTGTATGTTTTAAGATAATAATGCATTTAAGATACTGGTAAATCAAATGAAGCGGTTTGCTGCTCTGCATTCCATCGATACAATGAAGTCATTATTGAGAATGAATAATGGTTTAAAAAACACGATAACAATCCCTTGGATAAATGAAACACTGGTGTGTGGGATTTGAACACTGGGTCTGGAGAACAAAAACTAACGTGGAATCAAAACAAAACGCGTCTTCCACAAATGCCAACTTCCTAAAAAGCGTGAATAATGTAACGAGTGCAATGAGGTCCGTGTGCAAATTCACACAATTTGCCAAATTCTATTCTTTCTTTGGGTGATTATTACAGACGAGCTTTGAGAGCAAATGCATTTAAAGACACACTTAAGAAAGAAAACAAATTAAGTCAGTCCTTAGTTTGACTGTTTTAAATTCATATTAATATGACATTAGTTAAAAAGGCAACCTGAAAGCAAACAATAAATAAGACTTGGCATTTAAAATATGAGTGCAGTATCTTAAATACTACAGTTCATCATGTATGTAACTACAGGTACATATCGGGGGGGGGGTTCTTTTCTCTACAGCTTCTTGTCTTCAAACAGACAACACATGAGGATTCAAGATGAAATTGTTCCAAAGGAAACCATCTGTAACTGAAAGGTGCGAAACCACACTAAGGCAAAGACGTTTACAGATGTGTGATTATGGGACAGGAAATAAATACACAAACAGTTTTTCTCCACGGTAGAATAATTACAGGGCGGTCCTCTTTTGGCTGGTGGGGGAGAAAGGGGGGGGGGGGGGGGGGGGGGGGGGGGGGGGGAGTGAGAGGCTGTGACCATCTCTCTGCACCTCCTCCTCCTCTCCGCTGGGGGGTGGGGTGGGGGGTGGTGGTGTAGTGTCTGTGCTCTGACCGTCTCAAAAACAAAAACAGGACCAAAGACTGTTGAAGAGGAGGGGGGGGGGGCTTTAACAGTCTTACAGCGACAGCAGTTAGTGGTAAAGTTCTGCTGACCCTGTTACAGTGGGACCGCCACACCCCACAGGCCCAGTTCACCTCTGACCTGCCCCCCCCCCCGATGGCTGATTGACAGGTGGGAGGGCTCACGGTGAGGAGGAGGAGGAAGCTGCTGCGTGGTATTTGACGAAGGCAATGGCCGCCAGCTCCTTGCAGAACTCCTCCAGCACGATCACGCCCTCCAGCAGAGTCATGTGGTCCACACTGCGGGGAGAACACACAGAAAGGGGAGGAGTCAGGAACAGAGGTCATCTCAGAAGTGTGCTTATAAACACTTTGAATTAGATTTGACTTATAATGTATGAATTCTCCATTTCATTTAAGGCAGGGGTGGGGAACCTTTTTCCTCTCAAGGGCCATTTACATTTTTACAACATTCTCCGAGGGCCGTACAAATGATTGACCTCTGCATAAAAATACAAAAATCACAGCCCATTCATTTGGCCTTTCTTTCATGCTGTGCAAAGAAAAAGCAACCTCTTAATCCAGATATCTTACCATGCGTATGCATGCACGTGCACGTTTGTGGCATGACCACCAAAACAGAAAGATATGGACACAAGATGTGTGCAAATGTATTTAGTTTCCTATCCATGTGGACATGATTTAAGTGGGGGGGGACCTAACCTCCTCTAGGGCGTTCCGGGGGCATGCTCCCCCGGGAAGATTTTTTTTTAAATGTTGAAGTTAAAAGCATCAATCTGGTGCACTTTGAGAGCAACATTAAGAGATCTATGGATACATCTCTCAACACCCATATGAAACAGAACTGTAAGCAGATTTTATTTTTCTTTATGGATATTTTACAAATCACTCCCTTTTCAAACTGTATTCTTGTTTATTAATAACAACTTTTTTTTACTGTCATATAGTATTTTATACCAGTTTACTTTATTCTCTTATTTTTGTATAACTATAATGATCATATAAAGATGTGCCTTTACCTCACTGGTTGTAGAAAAAGCTTCTTATATTCGTTAGCATAGCTAGCTAACCAGATGCTAATAACAACAAAGTTATTGACTGTATGATCAGTATGACAGATGAACAGATCGCCACTGGGCTTTCAACTAAAGACACAGCCACGCAAAAACTGCGGCATGTGTACGGCTCCTTATGGGTACTGTACTGCAATTTGTGAAGTCCCGGCCCGGAGCGGCGTTCTGGTGCTCTCCGTCAGAACTGCACCCCTGTCAGACGAGACATATACCACGTGATGACACGATAGGCTCGTGTTGTGTTCAAGGACCCTGACCTTGGCCAGGAAAAACAGGCACTCGCTTGTTTAATTTTTTTGCGGTCTAGATTTCTTTAATTCTTTTCTTTTTTGCGTGTGTTTATAAATTACCTCGAGGGCCGTACCAAATGGTCTCGCGGGCCGTATACGGCCCGGGGGCCGGAGGTTCCCCACCCCTGATTTAAGGCTTGCTTGCTAGCTTTTTAGATAGCTTTTGTTTAGTTTGAGGTTTTAAAAGACATTTTTCTTGAGTATCTTTTCACTAACCCATATACAGAATGACCTCAGCTTTTCTCCTAATTCCAGTGGGTTTACATTAGTTCAGAGATGAGAAGCTTGATGAATGTCATTAATCAGCTACAATGTTTTTATCAGGTATTTGTTATTTAATAGTATAAGACCAGACTGAAATCAAAAACCACAGGGAGTGATTTTGATGCAATTGTTCCACAGTATCATCTCCTGGCGTTCACATACACTAATGCCGTCTTCTTTTTTCAGCAGGGATATACTATAGCTAAAATGTCAACTGAAATGAATCAGATTTTTTTTATTTATATTATATTTTTGTGGAAACAATATTGTTACCAGGATACCGTTTTGAATTAGTTTCTGTTTTAATAAAAACAAACTTGGCTGCTCATTTTGAGTTTATGATTATTACTCAGAGAATAATAATCATGAACTCACTCCTCTGGGCTCTCTCTCCGTGCCAGCCTCGGGGACCTGTTGCTGGTTTCATGGAGTTATCTGTTTATTGAGAATAAACTATTGTGTTATTCTTACACCTCGTCTCGCCTCCCCGCTTTTTGTTGCAGCCCAGGAGCCGGGTTGTAACATATGGTGTGTGAGAGGTACGTACTTGATGCCCTCCGGCTCCAGACCTAATAATCTCTTCCTGACGAGCAGCAGTTTGGGGGTGAAGTCTGGGATTCGCTGGATCCTCAACATGAGATCTCCCACCACCTAACACACACACACAATAAGACAAATTAGGAATTACATAAAAACAATATACCTGCTTTCTTACATCTCTGGGCAACGGTGCATCACTCATAAATCTATACTACACCCTTTGGAGACATTACGGTAATAATTACCATAAACAAACAAGACCATCAACAAGCTGCTTCCAGCTGCCTCTACTGACTTTAACACAGTGTGCTACTAGGACAGGTTTATAAAAAAAGGGGGGGGGGGGACAGAGAGTGAATACACATACTATACAGAGATGCTGTATGAGAAACCAATGTGAGATTGGAAAATTGCACAATATAAATCTATTCTAGTATACCTCAACAATGGAATTATGACCAGTAGAAATGGGACCTTTAAACAAGTCATTATGTGCTTTTCACCAAATGTAATGACATCCATCAACAGAATAATAATTAATAATCAAACTGCTATTTATTAGTCACATTAATCATTTAATAATCCATTTTCTCTCTGCTGGTAAAGTAACGTGTTTTTTTCTATTTTAAGAGGGATCAGTAAGGTTGGGCTACTGTGACGGTTTGATTCAGAAGGAGTTTATTTATAAGATCCCTGATGTTAAGGTGACCAGAATGTTTATGTTATAAGGAACCCACAATCTATTTTTATGCAAGGGATAATGTGCAGCGAGGCGGTCTTTATGGGGAAAAGAACACCCGAATCTATATACCATACCTATCCTAAGGGAGTGCATGTATGTAGACACGTTAGTTTTGCTGCTATAGGCTTAGACTGTCGGGGGGACACCTTACTTCTTCCTTCAGTCTGTCTGTACTGTACTGTACGATGTGAGGGTCTAAGGACAGAGGGTGTCGTATTGTCATACTGATATTCTGTACAAACTGTGAAGTCCACTGAGACAAATGTAACATTTGTGATATTGGGCTATATAAATAAACATTGATTGATTGATTGAAAAGAACACCTGAATCTAGATCCCTCTGCAGGTGGTACTTTAAGTATATTTTGATGCTAATACTTTTGTACTTTTACTTAAGTAACATTTTGAATGCAGGACTATTCTAACAGAGTATTCCTACACTCTGGTACTTTTACTCAAGTACAAGATCTGAACTTCTCCCACTTCTGGCAATAAATCCTGAGTGGTTACCCGTGCTCTGAAGGTTATTTTCATTTTACAAATCCTGCACTGAGCTTTGCTTTCTCCAATATCATTGACATGCAGCCAGATGCTGCTTCTTTTTTCGGTTGTTGCTCATTTCTTGAATTTTTCTGACACGTTTGCATTTAAATCCGTCTCCCCGTCGCTCTGTGTAGCTGGCCTGTACCACTACACTTGCTGTCTTTGGAGCGTCTGCCCCCCACCCTTCTTCCACATAATGGTATGATCCTAGTGTGTCCTCGTATATGATTGGCCGCATGGTGGCCCAGCAAAATAACGTCCCGTCCCTCCCTGCAAAGATTCTCAGCAAGAGTAGGAGCGGCGGAAGATGTGGCTCTCCCAGACGGGAGTCTGCTCTTCGAGCGGCAGCTCGCGATCGACATGTTGGAGACCCCTATATTAAAGTATCAAGTCACCTCAAGTCAGAAGGCTCAAGTCAAAGTCAAGTCCCGAGTCCTTGGTGTTCAAGTCGAGTCGCAAGTGTTTTGTCAAGTCGAGTCCAAAGTCATCAAATTGGTGACTCGAGTCCAAAGTAATCAAATTGGTGACTCGAGTCTAAGTCATGTGACTCGAGTCCACACCTCTGGTACACAGTACAGTATAACAACAAGACATCTTTAGGCACCTGCTACAGTGCGTGTACGCCGTGGGAAGAGCAGTGCTGCTATCAACAATAGATAAGATAAAGTCTATAATCTAGCCTCACCCTGACGATGACGGAGAACAGGGACCTGCAGCCGGGGGCCAGGTTGATGTAAGGGTCCAGCAAGTACTCGTGCAGGTGGGGGTGCGGGAACATGGAGAGCTTGGAGAGCACAGCGGTCACCTGCAGGTTCACATCGTAGGGCTGTGGGACAGAGAGGAGTCAGAGAGGAAACTACACAGGGAATCAGCTGCAGGTTCAATGTGTAGAACAGCTCTGAATGAATCACACAAACTAACGCAGTCAGAAGCTTTTAATGACTCGTCACTAAATACAGCTGCGATAAGAGCTGCCAAAAAGTGCATTTCACTTAAGAATCTGCATATTCCCCATCCAACATGATTAGTCAAATTAGTTTATGGCAAGAGCTAATTATATTATTTTGTTTTTTTGTTCGAAAAAATAAAAAGGCCTCTGCATAATCATTAGCTCACTCACATCACGTCCGTTTCTTCTCCACTTTCCATTAGAGGGATTCATTTACGCTTCATCACAGTGAACTGTTCTCATACAGCAGGAACATTTAGATATCAGTGTAATTAAATCTTTTTAAACTAATATTGTTTTTTTAGGAGCGATGGCTCTCTCTGGGTTTGACCTTAAATAGGATTTGAAATTATTTGCATACAGAAAGCTTATCTAATTCACTGGAGTCTGGTTGCACACAGCTTGATTAACAAGCTGAGGACTCAACAACCTTTCAAACTTGAGAAAATAAATGATTGTGTAACTTATTTGCTCCATAAACAGGCAACCTTTTTATGGATGTGTTTACAGCCTGAATGTGTAATTAGTTTTTTTTTTTTACTTTGGGCATCTTGCTATTCAGACAGGTGGATCTTAGACAATGCAACAGATTTTACAAACATATATTTGAACACCTTGGCATGCAGTTATTCTGCAGATATTTGTAATATGGAGGGTCACCTGATCGAGGATGCGGCCCATCCTGTCGAAGAGAACCTTGAGGAAGTGGCCCTCGAAGAATGGGCTGTCCAGGTTACACTTCTCTAAAGGTTTTGGATTCCCCCTCCAGTCCCACCGCTGGCAGACCCCACAATAGTCCCTGAACTGAGGAGGACAATATATCCACACTTTAATATCTCTTCTACTAGCTACAGATGAGAAAACTGATTAGCAACAGTACCCACAGAGGGCATCAAGCGATAAGCATGCTGTAGAATGAGCCTCACCTGTCTGTGAGCGTCTCTGAGGTAGGTGTCATAGCCTGTGCCTTCGACTTGATACGACGACTTGGCCTCATCAGGCACCAAACACAGGAAACTGCAGGCAGCAATATTTAAAAGTTATTGACAACTAAAGGGCTCCGCATGCTGTGTGTGGTGTCAGCAGCAGACTGTGTGTACCTGTTGACGATCTTGTGGACCTCCGTCTTGCCGTCAGACTTTGAGTTGTCGGGACTCTGTGGTGGAGAGGAGCTGAGCCAATCAGATCCGGACAGCCTGCTATCAGGAGAAAGGTCATCCCCGAACAGTGGATCCTCCTCAAGGTCTCTGTGGACAGAACACATGTTGATATGACATTTCTATGATTTTTGAATGCGTAATGTAAGGGATTCTAATTTCTATTTTGCATTGTACTGAAGTCCACTTTTTCTGCATTGCATTGTGTATTTAAAAAGGGGACATATGTACTGTTTTATGGAATGATAGCATATTAAGGCTTATTAGGTGTACCATTACCATACACTACTAGTGTGTAGTGTGGAATTGTAATCAATGTCTACTGTATATGATGTAGGGATGAGGTTTTACTGCATTTACTGTACCTGTTTGATATAACTAAGTATGTTTAAGTGTGTCTGTATAATCCCTGACTGTCTTCAGCTGTTTTGTGAACTCATCTCACCCTCTTAAAACAATGATCATGTAAACCCAATATTACAGTGTTCTATTTGGAGACTTATTTCCTCTGTATGAGAACTATGAAGCAACATTCATATAAAACTATAAGCAAGCTATTGCTCGGAGTGTATCATCTCCAAAAAATTATAATTAAAGTCATAGCTGGTTGACATGCATTCCCCAAAAAACATGTCATAAAAAGATTGAATCACCAAAAAAAAGGAACATTTTTGCTGAATGTGTTGCCCATCTGAAAAACACAGCTAGTTGATGCATTCACTTTATTTCCACTGGTGTGTGTTTGTGCAGATGGTTTTCCATGCAGGATTATAAGGCAGCAGAGGGGAGGTCAGAGGCGGGTCCTTACACAGCATCGTGGGGCAGCCCATTCTCCAGGGACTCCCGCTCCTCCTGGGGTTTGTTCTCCAGGTAGTTCCTCTCCCCCAGGCCGCGCAGCACCAAGCTGTGCAGGATGTGCTGGTTGGGCTTCTGGATCAGCTGCTCAAACAGCCGCAGCGTCATGATGCTGATCTGAGGACAGAATGAGGATCAGCTCCCACCTTAAACCCAACAACCTGCCAAGTATTTGCTAACTGACTAAGAAAATGTAGGCAGTGACTTCAAACATCAAAGACATGACTCATCTCTCTCTTGAGTGATGAAAATGTGTGCAACAGCTCCGACAGTCACTATTTAAAATGAATGTGCGTTTGGATTATCATATGAATCACTGAGAATTTGAAGGGCAGATGGACAGTTTTCCGCTTGAATATCAAACTTTCATTGTTTAAGGCACATTTATGATCACAAAAGGGTGGAAAAGAATCAGCCAGACATGAATGATGTCACTTTTTTTTTCATAACCAAGTACATCCTGAATCAGATGTGAAAAGTACCTCGTCTGAGAGATGGTCGCAGTGCTCGATGAGTCTGTGTCGCAGTGGATTCTGAGCCACAGTCGCAGCGGTCTCTGGCTCCGTCTCCTCTCCCAGCAGGAAGTAGATCATCTCCTGCAGCAGAGCCTCTGAGGTCACCTGCCTGATGATCCTGTTCAGCAGGGCCGTGGAGGTCAGGATGCCCACCTCCGACCTATGTGCATCCACAAACACACCACATGTTAATGAGCAGTCACCCAACTGACAAGACATATAAAAGGATGATTGATTGATGACTCACGTCTGCATCAGCTGCGGCTCCATCACAGACACAAAGAATCTTTCCCTCACATTTCTTGCCATCACTGCTGCTGCTGACTGGAAGACAAAACAAAATGTACTTCCGCCTTCTGTGGCATTCAGATAACAAAAACAACTTCAAGTCCTTTGATTCTGACTACAATGTGACACATCAAAACACAGTGAGTCAGCGTGGGATAAAGACCTTCTGAGCCTCCTTGATGAGCTGGTCACAGTAATCTAGCCACGACAGGAAGGAGATGAGAGGCCTCTTTCCTGTGAAGATAGCAGCATCCTCCTTCAGGTTATACACGTCCAGACTGAAAAGAGAGAAACACATTTTTTTTTGAAATATTAAAAAGCTTTGATGCAACTCCATTTATCCACTAAAAATAGCATTTTACACAGAATGCTATTTAGGGGTGTCACTGCCAAGTCAAATTAAAATCAAGACTTCAGATGGTAAAACAGCTCTTTACAATTCTTTGAATATGTGAAAGAAATGTACCCCCAGTTAACAGACTCCACCGTCTCGATGTCCAAGGGGTCCATGGACTGTGGCAGGGCTTTATAGAAGGACACCAGCCTGTCAGTCAGCAGCTCACAGAGCCCTGTGTTTTCTGTTAAACACTTGGCAGCTGCAGGCTCTGGCAAACTGACCAGCAGCATCAGACCCTCACATGCCTTCACCACTATCCTGCCATCCTGAGAGGAGAAGAAATGGATACAGCTCATGATTTAACATTCGACTCAAATAGAAAGGACAGCTAAATAAATCTTCAATGGGGATTACTTACGGGGCTCTTTGTGAGGTTGAGCAGCGATGTGACGAGATTGTAATTGTTGCCGTTATTGTTGTGACTAGAGGTGGAGGCAGCAGCTGCAGCTTCCTCTGGGTGGTCAGCCCTCCCCATTGCTGCAGACTGACCGGTGTCTGGATCCAACACATTGTCCTTCCCCGCCTCTGTCTCTGCAGGTCTCTTCGCCTCAGGTCGCTTTGATTTGTTCTGCAAATAACACAACAAATTAAAGGTTCTTCTGAACTTAAACATAATACAAGGCTCTTTCTTGTACAATAATAAATATAAATTGACCTTTAGGAATGAGATACTCAAATGTCTCTCTCTGGTGTCATAGCAACTCACCTCGAGGAAGAAGTTGACAAGGTATGGGTCCTGCTTCAGTTTGGAACAGACTATACAGAGGAACTGAATCTCTTCGTTTTCTGTAGGAGCAGCCAGCACATCTCCACACAGACGGACCAGTTTCTGTCAAAGGAATTTCACAGCGACATGGGGAAAAAAGTAAAGGATAAGTTACATAACCTCATGTTCGTGTACAATTTTGAGGAGAAGGATTATCAGAAAGACACTGAAATCCAGACTACATCACTTCTCACCTGTACAGGTCTGTGGACATTGATGTGTGGCAGGAGAGGTTGACGAATGTGTGCTAGCAGCTTTGTGTAGAAGGTGAGCACCTGCTGCTTCATCCCCGGAGGACACTGATGAAAAATTACAATTTTTTAAAATTAAAAACAGAATATGTTCAAATGTACTTTATACCTATATAGATGTCTCGCCACCATGAGTGGAATTTAGCCAACATTGCGGATTCATTTAAGAGCATAGCGAAATTGTGTCTTCTGATCTGATTGTACAATCACTGTTGTGTCTAGCCCCCCAAACTTCCATGGGCCAAGTTCCCACAATTAATTTACCACATATACTATACATATATTACATATACTATACATATATTATCTATATTTTCCTGGGGGTATAGAACATGTAGTTACCAAAGCATGAATGCCTTACATCTGCCTTTCCCAAGGTGTAGAGAGTCTCGAGGATCTTGTGGTGGAGGAGATACTCCATGCAGGGTCCCGTCTCTCCAGACTCCCTCTCCCTTTCCTCCTGGGTCAGGATGTCCAGCATCTGTTCCAGGTGGGATGGGATATTGGTGTCTGTGACTGGAGCTTTGTCATCTAAGAGGGGAAAACACAGATATATGTCGGAACCTTGGTATGTCCATGAGATACATACATAAAGAAAAAGGCCATGTGCCAAAAGCTCCAGCAATCGTTTATCTAACCACTGCAATTCAACTGCACAGGTATCTCCCCAAAAACAACAAACAAATGTTAAAACCACATACATTTGATGTCGTATTTGTTTGAAACCATATGTGTAAAGTTAACTGTTTTGATGTAACTCAGTCCAATGTTATTTGATGACCTACAATCTTTTTTTGTCAAGTTGCATAAGAGGTTGCGGTAAAATCTTATGACAGTAACCATTTCTCACTGGTTTCAAATGGCAATACATGTATTGTAAAGCACATGCAGACATTGGTGAGTTGCTGACAACAGGCTGTTTACACATTAGCAGAAGTGAGTAAACGAAGGGAGCATGACAGAAAAGCATGCGCCTTTCACCGAACGCTGCGTATGCTAGAACGACTGCTGCCAAATATGAATAAATAGGGGAATGCTGTGCATTAAATCAACTAACGTTGCGCATGTCTGTCACACTGAAAGTAACAGAGCACACAATGTCAACAATGCTGTCAATAAGTAATGTTAATGTCACAAAGATAAATCACAACCATTTTCATCAAAATAATCAATTATTTCTCAAGTGACCTCGGAAGTATAGAAGAAGTTAATTCAAGTCACAAGTCCGGAAAATCTGTGATTAAATGCCCCTGAAAACTAGCTCAGCATAACCCTCAAAAGTACAGATAATCCCCCCTCAGCTGTTCAGGGTGTATTTTGTTAAACTGGCCAAACTAGAAGAACTGCTGAGAAAAAGCTGTGGTTTGGGATAATGAATAAGAGATGCAGATTTTACTACCGCAAAATACACAGACTAGACGGCAGAAGTTTTCATTGAAGTTGTCTTTACTTGACTGGCTTTAGTTGCCAAGTAAATCTTAGTTGTGACTTAACGCAGAGTATATTTGTTCAACTTGCATAGATCCCACAAGTTGAGATATATTGCAAACTCAACCAGCATAACAGTTCCAACATAATACAAAATTGGCAATTTAATTCAGATTTCTTCACTACCATTCCATTTGCACTTCCTGACTAATGCTACATGTTGACAATAAGTGGATTAACAGCAGCAAATATACTGTTATCTGTTACTGTAATATAGACAAGCCTACATAGAGTCTGACAAACTTAGTTTCCTGCTATTGTTTGTATCCACACTGGTCCTATCAATGCGGGACAAACTGTGAAAGCAACCTGCATACCAATCAACATCTGGGAATATCATGATTTATCCATTAAAACATTTCTTACCAGATGTCTCGATGTAATAATGTGTAATTGCCTTCCAGTGATAGACAAAGTCCTCCTGCAAGGGCAGCGACGGGGCAAGCTGAAAAAGACCAAATGCAAACATTGACGTTGTTGTATGTTTACACTGGTGGGGAGGAGAGAAACACCAATTATCAAGGCAACATGTTTACATAAGTCAGTAACTTCCAACAGACTTAGTTAGGAGACAGGTTGTTCTGGGAAAATGTATGTCTTCTAGCAATACTGTCACTTTCAATAATACCTTCTCAGTGTTGAACAGAGGTAATGTGCCACTACAATATGACTTTGATAATGGTTTAAACGTGTTGTGAATATGGTCTTCGTAAACACCAGAGAGCCATATGTCCGGAAAACAAGTTAGTAATAAATTAACAAGCAACTGTTACGCCAGAAGACTAAAGTGTTCACCTGCCAGACGTATTTTGTTTTAAACACTTGAGCCGCTTGAAACTGTTTTAAAGGCATGCTATAAAAGGTTCTTAGCTAGATGGCTAACGTGTTAGATTAGGCTTTACAGAAAGGCTGTGCGAGATAACCCACAGACTTTTCCTTTAATGTTAAGGTTAAAACGTTTACGCAACATTGAACCAGGTGGTTCAGTGGTTTCGACACCACTCCGCCTGAAACGAGATAGCTAGCTACAGCAATACTTTAGCTTTTTGGGTCTGTTTTTAGCTAACATTAGCGGCTAACTAGCTAAGCTAGCCTTACTACATTAAACACGTCTTGCTCCACCGAAGATACAAAATGACAACACTGAAATGTGTTAGTTTGTGGTACAACAAAACAGACAAAGAGACAACATCACGGATATATTATCGATAAGAGGGACGAACAAGTTGTCATGACAAACACAAAACGCTAACATTAGCTTAGGCTAATTAGTTAGCTCGCCAGTTAGCAATGTATCCCTTATGCTGACGTTATGGTATGTTGTGTCTGGACGACCAAGGATCCCTTTCAACTAAAATACACGATAAACAAAAGCATGCCAATGGATAAATAAATGTTGTTTTTGAAAAATAATACTCACCGCTTCAACAGCATGTTGAAGAATGGACGTAAATTTGGAAAACATTTTGTTCTTTGACTGGACTAGTTTCTCCCGAGAAGATCTAGAGAATTCCTCTATCTTCTTCTTCCTGTTGTTGCCGCCTCGATCCAGATTGGATTCATACACTGACCCTTGTAACGAAATAATAAAGGTAAGCAATAAAACCTTAACACGTTGTCTGCCACAGGTCTTCAAAGGCCTGGCACAACCACTGTAAACAAGACAGCCACAGACTCAAGTATCGTCTGGGTCTTCTCACTTTGGACACGGTGGCACTTCCCTCGCCAAACGCCTCTCTTTCTAATCCACCAGGGGGCGCAGGCACATAAGGCACCGGCTAATAATTACAGACCACCATCAATGCATACAAATTAAGACATAAATAGCCTACATACAATCAGGGACGATGTTCTATTTTTACAGCTCGGGAACAAGAATCATTAACCCCACGTCAAATATATAGTAAGTATGGAATTCCGATAACCAAGCAATGTGTTATTTCGAAAATATCCGCTGAACTGCAAAATCAATTGATTGCTCCCATAATGCACGGACTCGGCTATTCTATGGTATTGCAGTTTTTTTTGTCACATAGAGCTGAGTTAACGCATGCTTTAATCCCACTGATTTTTTAAAGTTAAAGAGCCCTCCTGAGGAAAATAACGCCAAATATTTCCCTTTGAGTAGCTGGATTAATGGAGGAAAAAATGAGAAAGAACATGCATTCCTCCATAGTGCCTGTCAACTTTGTGATTTAGCCCAACTACCACGTCCGAAACAGCATAGTCATCCCAGATACAAGTAGGCGGACCAGACAGCAGCTGCAGACGAGGAATTCAAAGAATCAATTCATTTATAACTCCCTAATAATTATTTAATGGTACACTATGTTCAAATATGGACATAAACTTGTCGGGAAATTGGAAGGATGCTGTCTGTTCCAGGACACGCCCTGTCGCTGGAAAGTGCTCTATCCATCGTGCAGTCTAGTCTAGTCTACCAAATCGCGGGCTGCATGCTTCCCTGCGTTTAATCCCAACAAATGACAGGTAAAAACTTAAAGAACAGATAATATCCGGCTGTCAACTGGTCTTCCCCCCCCCCCCTCCTTTACAGCTGCACCGGGGCATCTCCTCCTGGTTGTCTCGGCAAAGAAAGAGAGGCTACCTACCGGGCATGTCTGCTAAAGGTGAGTATCTTTTGCCGCAGAAGCCTTCATGACAATACAGTACACACACAGGGAAAAAAGTATTTTAAATGGTGGGGGTGGTGGTCTTGGTTCAAGGATGGATGCAATGGAGAGTCCATTTGCGTCTTCTTTCGTGAGGATCAGGCTGTGGTAATGACTGTTATTCTAAGTAGGTTACACCGGTGCATAGCTGAAACTACAGCTTCCACTGCTGCAGCCCTTTCTACACAGCCTACAACTTATTCTGTAGATATAAAACACTCTGTTGCAATCTATAAATAGATCACACTTTTTTTAAATTTTTAAACCCCAGCTGTGATATTGAATGTTGTCTGATTGATGTTTCCTTCGATATTCTTAGTAAGGGATGGGGCACTTCATTAGTTTAAGGTGTGTGCACACACCCTCATTGTTGCATAAATGAAGCAATTGATGGAAGACTTGTAGCATATGGTGTTAATTCTTAATAGGTTGTATTACAGTGGGGTTGTGGAATTTAGTGTAACAGTAGCCTATACCTATAAAGCTAGTGAGGTGGCAATAAGTAATATATTTTCAGGGAAATGGAAAATAAATCCCAACATTTGGTGCAGATGCTGTTTTCATTTCTTGTGCATAAATCCGTTAATACCTGCAGGCGGAGGTTTGTCCCCATCAGGTGGGCCGTGGTGGATTTGTGGCAGGTGACAGTGTTCTGTAGAGATAAAGAGCCTCCAGCTGTTCCTGCTGTAGGTTGTGATTACACAGCTGGATATATACAGAAAAGTTGCAATATTAACCTGACCTCAAGGTTATTGTATCAAATCTGCGGTTGGATCCATCATGATAGGTCTTCTGTTATTGTGTAAAGCCTTCATAGTGTACAGAATGTCACTCCCCTTCCCACTCTCTATGGTTGAGCCAGCATTAACAACATGGCTTTGAACTCCCCCATCACTGATGTGGCCTCTCTGTCCTGCATTGCTGCGGGACGAGATCGATGGCAGCTCAGAGCCCACCCGTTTGATGGACCCCCCGTGGTAGTTAGATTTGATTAGCCCCTGCAAATCATTATCCATGAAAAGTAACTACAGCTGTGGCAGTTACCTCTGTGGTGGTTACACAAATGGGAGATTTCTATTTGTATTTTCACAGATAAATCAGGCCCATTGATTTACACAGTCCTTGTAATAACATGTCAAATCAAAGAGATATTTGTCCTGGGCAAGGCCGAGTCAATACATTCTCAATTGTCCTGGCCAATCATGTCACATGTACTGGGGAAGTTGACTTACACCATGTTTTCCAATATTTCAACAAACAACAGTGTTTTTGTGTAGAAAATTATTCAGACAATTTCTTTGTATTTTATTATATTATTTTCTTTCAAAATTTTGTTTTATTTGTAGACAATCTGTATTCATGTTTTGAGCAGTCATAATATTTATTAAATATTTTTTATCTACAGAAAATGTAAACCATCCTTAAATCCTTTAAAGGGGTCCTATTATGCTAATGTTCAGGTTTCATATTAGTATATTGTGCCTTTACTGTGACATGTTTACATGCTTCAATGTTCAAAAAGGTCTTTATTTTCCTCGTACTGCCTGTGGTGCAGCACTTCTTTTCACCCTCTGTCTGAAACCAGAGCCCAGTCTGCTCTGATTGGTTAGCTGGCTGGCTCTGTTGTGATTGGTCAACAGCTTAGAGGTGTCCCGCCCCTTTAGCCTATCTTGTACAATGTGTTGGAGCGCAAGCCAATACAAGTGCAATTGTGACATGGGATGTCATTATGGTACAGAAGTAAACAAAGGAGTCAAATCAATGCGTTTCAGGCAGGGGGGGAGTGTTTGGGATATAAACTTGATTGGAGGGAACTTTGTAATTTTAGCCTTTGCAGACCATTTACATGCCCCAAAACCTATATAATACCCTACAGGGAATGGGAAAACCCAAATATCATAGGGCCTCTTTAAGTCAAGCAGAGTGGAAACATTTTCCAATTCCAACTTTCAAACTGTTATGATTCACTGCTTTTCTTTGTCATATGTGATAGTAAATGTAATATCTTTGGTTGCAGTGCCAAAACAAGCAAATTGAAAGAATCACACTGGGCTTGGACAAATGTATGATGATCTGACATTCATACAGGAAACGATTTAGAACCAAGAAATGAATCTGAATATTAATCAAAAAACGAAAGTGAACGTTAGCTGTTGCCCGAATTTTACAATTTCCCTGATTGATGTTCTGTAAATCCATATACAGATGCTTGGCCCACATTTTATATTTCTAGATATTTTAGCCGCCATTACTCTATAGCGAAGATCTTAAACACGTTAGAAGCCTAATGAAAAATGTTCCTTCCAACAGAAACAGGAAGTGTCTCAAAAACAGTCTCAAATGACTCCCAGTATGCCTTTATGATTACCAGCCCCTCCCTCAGCTGCCCAGCAAGCCTCAGCTATTACTGAGCTCTCAGTCTTGCAGTCGCCAACCCCCCCCCCCCCCCCCTCTCTCTTATCAGCACATGGCCATCAGCTTTTACCTTGATGCTCATCCATTAGTCACCCCACCTTATACATAATACACCCTTGCGGCCATACTGCTCTATCTGGACCTTTTATGCAGCGTCCACACGGCAGCGTGCGTTGAAGCTTGCCGGTGGGCGTGTCTGAAACTCGACCAACAACCAATCACATGAATCTCCCGCCCCGGACACACAAGCACGCGGTTTGATTGGCTAGAGCTTGTACTGGCATGTGATTCGATTGGCTGACGCTTCCGTCGAAGCTTCAGAAGTTGAACATTGCTCTACTTTTGAAGCGAGCAACGCGAGCAAAGCGAAGCGGCGCTCCCACAATGCAGTTCGGCGAAGTGTGACGTCACCCCATTCAAAGTGAATGGGCAGAAGCGTTGAAGCTTCAACGCACGCCGCCGTGTGTAGGGGACGTTAGTGTCATCATATTTCCTCTGATGTTGTCTTTTCTCTATCTAAACATGATTTTTGTTTTTTAAATAAAACCTTTATAATTAAACCCTTATGCTGGAGATGTTGACAGAGCACAGTGTTCATTATTTTAACTAGGTAACAGTACATTCTCCCTATTGGTTTTCAGAAATCAGCTTAAAACCTACCGCAGCTATGTCATTTAGCATCATCCTGCCATTTATTTGTACAGTTTGCCGTTATGCTACCACTGTTTCTCTACTGTTGAGGTTAGCCAGTCATATGAGAGTGAATTTATTGTTCCTCTTGGTCCATTTAAGCCATTTATCCCTGCCTCACCGCAGAATTTTAAAACAACATGTTGGACTTCTCACAAATGTAGGCCAATGTTGTTCTTTCACTTCTCTACTACTAGCGGGCTGTTTTTATTGGCTTGGATGTTATATTTTATGTATGATTTAATAGTCCCTTTTTAAAGGCATTGTAGCAAAGTGTGCTGAATTTAGGTATATGAGGATTTTCCTCTCTTCTTAATGAAATGTCAACTGATGCTCAGAAAGATTAATAGATGACATGTGGATGTTTAGTCCTGTGATCACTATCAAAATGCAGAAAAACTGTTTTATTTTCTGAAGAAGAATGATAGTATACCTTATTAACTCTATATTATTTGTATATTCAAATCAGTGCCTCTTCCCTACGTACGTTGTATCATGAATGCAAGGCATAAATGTCAGCCGTAATACATTGGGGGCTACTTTTTTATCCCCATCTTCAATGAAATATACTTTTTTTTGTTGCTTTTTCCAGTAGTCCGGATATCTTTAAGCGAATATCAGCAAATAACTTCATCCTTGGAACATCTTCAGTTTTATCCTGCTCTGACGTCCCCGCCCACTTTCCTTGAGCAGGGTTAGCACATCCTGCACACCGAGCCTGTTACACTGCAGTGTAATCCTGATGATCAATGGTTGATGCATAAAGGAGGCACAGCTCCTCTCTGCAGTAACTTAATCTGATGCCTCATCCCTTATCCGACCACTGGAGAGGGCTGCTCATGCTCCAACAGCACGACCCCCTGCGTCAGCACTTTTCTCTGTGTGTGTGTGTGTGTGTGTGTGTGTGTGTGTGTGTGTGTGTGTGTGTGTGTGTGTGTGTGTGTGTGTGTGTGTGTGTGTGTGTGTGTGTGTGTGTGTGTGTGTGTGTGTGTGTGTGTGTGTGTGTGTGTGTGTGTGTGTGTGTGTGTGTGTGTGTGTGTGTGTGTGTGTGTGTGTGTGTACTCTGTGTGAACATGAGGGTTGGTCTGCGCGCGCATGCATGTGTCCTGGCAAAAGCCTGAATAATTGATGAGCAGAGGAAAGAGTGAAAGCACTGCCGGACGGGACGGTGTGTGTGGGAGTGTGTAGAGATGGGGGAAAGGGATACAGTGTGGCAGGAGCCTGGCTACGATGGGATCTGCAACTACGCCCAAAGAATCACCTCCTGCTTCGGACTGGATGGTAAGACAGGGGGAATAACAGAAGAAGAGAAGGGAGGGGGGTGGGGGGGGGGGTTTGTTCATCCTAATGTGAAGCAGGATGCAGGGGCTATGAAAATGATGCGGGTGAATTTTATGTGCGATGCTGATTTTTCTGCAGGCAGGGAGTGCAGCATTGTTGTGTTTGTGTGTTGATCTGCGAGTGTGTGTGTAGTTGTGTTAAAGCATCCAAAGAGTGGATGACAATTGGAGGGCAGTGCCTCACTGCAGCACAATAGCATGTCCTTAGCTACCCTGAGGTCCATGTGTGGTTGTAAAAGTGTACGTCTTATAGCTCAAAATCACACTCTATCTTTTCTCTGGAGTGTAACACTGGCTTTCCTGAATGGGAGAGTGATGGTGGGCGTGTAAGCGTAACCTGAATTAAGTCAAATTAGATAAATACTGTACAATCATAACCTTTAAAGTGCAGGCCAAGACCGATATCTTGACACCATAAGGATATGTTTTGCTTTGTCATTGTCTGCTGGTCTTTTCATCATGCATTTGTATCTCAATGATTTATATCATTTCCTGGGAGAAAGATAGATGCCATTAGCCGTTTGATGAATATTAGATGTCATGGAAGGATTTCCGGTCTTTGCATGGTTTAAAAAAACCATACCGTTGCCAGTTGGTTTAAATCATATCCGATCACTGGTGGGTGGAATCTTGTTTTTGTAGAGTTTGCTTAGATTCTCCCTCTGCATCATCTATCTTTTCACCTCCCACCGGGACATCTCTACGACTCAAGTTTTACCTCTACTGAACTCACATTTCCAAGAAAGGTGAATGCATCTTTGACTCAAGAAAGAGTGTTTGTAGCTAGGACGTTAGTTATGTGGGTTTAACTTCAAGAAAACAGTCTGGACATCTCTGCAGAAACATATTCAGCCCCATCATGAGTTGGTCTAAAGATTATTAACTCACAAAATGAGAGCTACTGACATTTACGCTTTAGCGCTGATGTAGTTGCAGTGTCTTTCATTGTGAAGGATCCTGCTGATGAATAACAGTGCGTTTGTTCATTGTTGTCTGGTCCAATGACCTTGCTTGCTGTTAACCTTGTAGAGAACTGGCAGACACCCAAGGAAATATACCCGGAATATCTTAGATCGCTGTGATGCTGTACACTCGTGCATCCAATTGGTTAATGCAAAGGATATTCAACCAAAAAACGATTTAGTGTCATAGAATGGAAATGCATGTACATCTTGTTGTTTAATGACTTAAGTTGACCAAATCACACGGATAAAAGTCATTAAAAAAGGTTTTGATAGAATTCCAGCAAGAAATTGTCAGGGTAGGGTTAAGTAAATATAATGAATAAAGTTGATCATGTGCATTTATGCTTTTAGATATATTAAGATACTCTGTTCTCAGAACACGGTATCCATTTTTTTATTAAAATATATATACAGTCGGTGTATTTCATCTAATAAAATGTTTAGTTAATATTATTACTAAATCACTAACCTTAACCTCTTAAGCCCTGAGCCTGTTTTTCAGGTCTCAGGCTCGAAAATGACATTCCCAGAACAAATGACCATATCTTCCCTTCTAAAAGGGTTAAATTAATAATCTTTATTCTCAAAGTAATGATAAACCTGTGAGTTGGATGTAGAAGTGTCAGAATCAATATAGATGTTTTTTATTTTAAAGAAAATTCAGATTTTACATAGTAAAAAACTGTAAATTATAGTGTCCGTCCAAAAATTCTTTTTTACTTATAGTGAAAACTACCCTTGGATGATGGGTTAGTAGACTAAAAGCTTTAGGAATCCAAAGTACAACATATAATAAGTACCCTGTATCAAGATTGATGCAAAACAAGTGAAATTTGACCTTTTTAGAGAGATTTAGCCAAAAACCCCCACTTCTGGGGTCATTTGGGTGGATTTGACCTATCTCTGGCCCCCCTTGCTCGATTTTGATGAATGAAATCTCTTTATAACCGCTAGAGCCAATGGAATCGAGGGAAAGTTATATACACACCAAAACGTTAACAAATAAGGAGTGAGAGTGACGCGTTACCAAAACCGGAAGCTGCATACACTCTGGTGGCTACCATTAGCAGCTAACTTTTCCGCTCCGATCTTTACATAAAAAATGGAATTATGGATTATAAATAATTTCTTCAAAGGCACAGGTACATTATCAACCTATGGATCAACAGTTGTAGCATTTTTGTTTTTCGTTTTAATGCCATTGAACACGTCTTTTTACCTAATTGACAGCTACGGTGAGACGATCTGCCGTAAATGCTCCGTAAAGATACGTGTTGTGATGTCTGTGTTTGCTTCCCCTGTCGCAAGTTCGGATCGCTCAGTGATGATACTATACCTAAATAATCTGTGGAGTCTCAGCTTTAATCGGCTATATTGTATGTGCAGCTACGATAAGTAATAAGGGTATCTTTATCTTGAATTGTGTGCCGCAGTGCGTTAGAATATTTTAGCTCAGGGGTCATTTAGACACTTCTTATGAGACTTGTGTTTTGTTTTGATAAAAATGGTTCATATCTTCAGTTAGCTGAGATTCTTCCCGTTAATCTGGTGCTACACATTAATAATTTCATAAATGTTAAGAAGCCCTGAGACATTATCTCGAAAAAAAAACGGTGGGAGGGGTCCAATGGGGGGACCGCCGTGCTTAAGAGGTTAAGACCCATGTAAGTGCTTTGATTTTGTTTAATGATATAGGCTAATGATAATTTGCTCAGATTGCAGAAAAGGATTGCTATAGTGTTCGATGTTATAGGGACTGTGATAAATGACAATACAGATGACATGTTTTAGGATTGCCTAAAAATATAATCTTTATTTGCTCATATTTTATGCATATGGTGGTATGTTCTTTTAACTATCATCAAATACATTTTGTTTTCAATTGCAATATTTAACACCTTGTTAGTGTATTGAATAGCAAACCCTGTATGGTGATGCGTAGGCTTATTGCCAGATTATTTCCATTACACAGCCCTTGTCATTGGCCAGATGTTAAAAAGGGAGAGCAGTAATTGGGATGCACTTCAATCACATCAAAAGAGAGACTCCCACAAAACACAGGACGGATCTGATGTAGAGCCACCTAACCCCACCCAGAAGTTAATCATAGGCTCCACGTCAGCCCTAAGCTGCTTAAGGCACTATGCTGGTTGGGCTGAAGACACTCATAGTGTAAGCTTCTTTCCCCATTTCTCACTCCGCTCTACCTGCAGCAGATGTCACACATGTCGCCTGCTGTTTGGCTGCCCCACCTCAAGGTGGACATCCGCGCTCCACTTCTTACATCTGCAGAAGATCTCAAGTGACAGGTGGAGGGACTGTAACAGGAGGTGTTTTCCACTGGAGGCATCGCTGGATTTTGCCATGATTTTATGTGAAGGTGCCCAAAAAGCTCTGGCTCCTTTTGTTTCCGTTTGTGTGCCTCTATGAAAACCCCATGCTCTTGATGTCCAAAGGCGACTAAGAGAAGGTTTGAGGACCGAACTTGGCTGACGTCTACCTGCAGTGCATCACCTTTCTCTGTGGGAAAACAGAAGGGGAACGGGACACCATGCCCACGCTGCCCAGTATGAACAGCCTGGGCAAACTGTGCAGCTCCAGCCGCAGCAAAGGTGTCGACCGCGTCCGGGTGAAGCGCAAGAACTCGGTCAAGCGCATGTCTATCATCGAGGATGGGCACGTGGCGGAAGTTCTGTACCTCATTCCTAAAGAGTACATGCAGCATCTGCCCAACATCAACCCCAATGAATATTACCTGAGTGAGAGGCTGAACGATGTGGCTACAGGTAGGACAGGAGAGAAGATTGGAGATTAATTCACCCATCTCCCATTACACACATCCATCCTAGCTGGAGCTGACTAAAAACCCAGTCTCCTTAATCAATGAGTAATACAATTTGATGTGACATTTCATTTCATTATACTTTCCCTCTTCCTTTCTTCCCTTGTGTTTGTTAATACCAAGTTATTTCGGTCCTGTATTTCAGTGTGGCTCCTCTGTTTGCGAGTACAGGTGGCTTTAAGGGAATAATGTTGCTGTTGCACGAGATTACTTCATTAATTGGATGACAGTGAGTGATGACTCCTCTTGAGGTCTCCATATCTGATCTGTGCGTGTGTGTGAGAGCTCCGATGCTCCCGAGTTACACAACCGCAACTCCCAGACGCCAAGAAGTGTTGCAAACGTTGAAACAGCCAGGAAATGAATAACTCCATAGTTATATAATGGAAACCAATATGCAAAGGCAGACCTGCTGCATGTTTGCCAAGCAACAGTACATGGGGAAGCAACATGGTGGCTTACATCAGGATTACAAAATGGGCAAGAGGACAAATCGAGACTTTCCGACCTTATGTATTCTCTGACTACATGCCAGACACAGAAATGAAAAAAATCATTGCTTGGAATTAAGTTGTTTTCAAATAGCACAGACCGCAGAAACTCTGTTTTTGAGTGAAAGTTTGATTGACTGATAGCTCAGGTTCAAAGAAGCTTTGTGTCTGAACCGGGATCAAATATCAGAGGTCATGGCTTATGTTAGCCATTTCCTTCCTTGAGTGACAGCTAAAAACTATCAAACCGTGACAATGACAGCTGCTCATGTTGCGTGAGTCCTTTAGGGGCCAGGTCTGAGTCATGTGTCTGCTACTTTATGGTTTTTGGACAGGAAAAAGTCTTCCAAGACTTTCTTAAGACACCATATCCATCTTTCAAACTTGCAAAGACACAATAGTCATCTTTTATTTACCCTTAACCTTTCTTTAAACCTTTCTAGTGTTCAACTGTCAGCCAATAAAATTGAAACATTGCTGCATTATTACAACGCTTTTGAATATGAGTGGCACTATTTCTGCTCCAGAATGATGTCACCCAGAGGTCACCAAATGTTTGACGGTACCTCAAAGAAGCACGAAAATAAATCAGCAACCCGAGCTTCCTGTGGATTGTAGTTTTAGATTTATGTGCGCAAGATGTAGCAATCCTTACAAAAGGAAGAATGTGATTAATGTGTTGTTGAAAACATATTTCTGTGTGTATTCAGGGCAAAACAGGATGTGTGAATAACACTTTGAAGAAGGTTGCACAGGAAGGTTGTTTAAAAGGTTCTCGCTGTTTGTAAAAATAGAAACAAGCTGGTGAGGTGCTTATCATGACAGAGAGGTAGTTGAGGAGTTCATCCTGGTTATTAGTGTTTTATAAGTGTCGCCATGGATTTGTAAACATTTGCAAATCATCCCGGTCTTTAGCCAGGAGTATTTACACGTGTTGCATTAGTCTGCGTGTGTGTGTAGTTCCTATAATCCTAATTCAAATCCCAGTGCAGTATATCCACACACACCACTTTTATTTACTGTAAATGTTACAGCTTTACAGGCAATAGTCCATAACTGTTAATCAAATGGCTTTTATTGGCGTCTCAAGCTACTGTAAATTACATCAGGGATTTATCTGTGTCGTGTCTACGGCCAGGTGATTAATGGTCACCAGACATGGATCATCCATAGGTGAGCCAAATACAGAAACCTTTCATCCATGGATAATAGGCTTTGTAACTCAGGAATTACTCTTGGCAGGCCTTAAGTAGCGTGAATGTCCAGCAGCCCCTACAGAGATTATTAAAAGAGCCAGAGTGATAATAGGTCCATTACCATGTTATGAGAAGACACAATAAATGGACTCTTTTTGTAGCACCAAGCAAATAGTAGCCACACTGTAAATCTCTAATCTTCTTAAAGGAGACCAGCCAACCTTTGAAAAACAGCTCTTTTAACAAAGAAACTCAATACATATTTCAGTCCCTTCGTAATAAAAAAAGGGTGGAGTACTGGAAAAAATATCCGCTTACTATTTTTACAGTTTGACTCATTGGCATGTCTCCACTTCTTTGAGGAGAAAACGCCCCTGTGGAAAGTGATGCACGTTGGTGGGTATCCAGCAGGGGGCACAGTAGACGCTGCTGTGAATGAATGCATTATGAATGCATAATAGGGCTGCCTGCATCAGCAATTACAGAGGTGGTGCTGATGAAAAACCGTTCCTCCCTCCCAGGCTCAGAGGTACCGTGAGGCGGCCCCAGTATGTGACGGATGGATCAGGGTTCCCATATTGCTGCTGGTGCAACATGCTTAAGATACTTCTAAAATCATGTTTTTGTAGGCTTATATATTGGAGTCCCCCGCTATCATGGTTGGATAATGAGACAAAGAGCCCCTGGGCATAGACATGCAAGAGCCCCACCACTTCCCCTACTTACACTGAAAAAACTAAAACGTTGACTTTAATTAAGGGTAATGCACATAACTGTGAAAGCAATACAATTCATTTATATTTTTTGATTTAAACTTAATATTATTGCTTACGAATGACCTAATGCAGTTATGTGAAATCTGTTGACATAATACATTTAGTTAAAGTTAACGTTTCAGTTTTCTCAGAGAAGGAGAACACAGTCTTTATATTTTTTTAACCTATTTTTTTGTGGTGGTTTTGCATTTCTTTGTAGTTGTTTTTTGTCTCTTTGTAGTTATTTGTGGTTGTTTTGCCGCTTTCTTTTAGTGAGTCTATTTGCATCTGTATGTGTTTTTTGTTTTGTTTCTTTATAGTTCTTTAATGTCTCTAGGTGGTTGTCTTTACCTTTTTCCTAACTGTTTTGAGTCTTTTACGGTCCCATTGTGTCTCTCTGTAGTTGTTTTGGTCTTTCTAGTCTTTTTGTACTTCTTTTTGGTCATTTTGAGCCTTTTCCTGGTTTCTGCATGTATCTTAGTAGTGACATTTTGAAGGTGAAGTTATGTAATCCATCCTTGCATGCTATGTCTCTGCTGGATTGCAGTGGATGTAAATTGATCCCGAGGAGGCAAATAAGAATCTTAAATCAACACGTCGAAATTTGGAGCATTGTAAGTCAGACTTAAATGAAATAGTATTAGTATATCATTCCAATGGGGAATAAACATATAAGGTTTAGCATATAAGCAGTTACAGGCTGTCGATTTGTTATAGTATACTAAACAGTGCCAAATAAAACAAAGCTAACCACATACAAAGCTCATGTAAGTGGCCATTTATGAGTTCTCTCTTTAAAGTAAAACATTTTAATCTTCCGTACAGTCATTGCCGTAGTAGATGATATAAGAGATGGAACCTGCCCTCCTGTGCTCTCTCTAATTGGATTTCAGATGAGCCCCTTAAAGATATTAATACAAAGCCAGAGGTCACGGTTACTTTTACCTCAAATGGAAACCTTTGCCCTCTCATACGACCTTCACCCTACATGGCCTGCTGAGAGCGTTGTGATTATCATCTCAGGCTGTCACTCAAAGTGATCACGGCTTTACTGTGTGATGATCAGGTCAGGACAGTGTTGATTGGATGTGATCAGATAACACCTGCCTAGACCTAACCCCATTTTTTATCTTTCTTAAAATTGCAGTGCATATAATGTTCTGACGTAATATTTAGGCAGCTGTGGATGATGCGTTTAATATATATTTTATTTTATTTTAATTACGAATTTTGGCGTTATAACCAACTCTGGGAATTTCACAAAAGACTCATATTTCCAGTCATTCTTTAACTCTTTATTTTGGTTCATTTTGACAGCTTTGGCTTTTTTCACATGTCAAATACGCTATTTCTTTTTATCACAGCAGGCTCATTAAAGCACTGAAAAGAGTAATTGGTCTCTGCCTGCTGTAGTGATTGAATATGTTAGAACAGTGATATTTTAAAGGGTGATTCCCAGAAAAAAAACGTGTTGTTGAACATTTTATATATTGAATAGGGGATTTCATCATTTTTAGGGTGCCATGAATTTACATGACATGCGGCAAATGGTCCCGGGCTGGATTAGAACCCTGTTCTCCACTCGGGGACCAAGCCCCTGTAGATGGGCTGCTATCTCTACCAATTGAGCTATATATTGGCTCAGGAGGTTCTGTTTTGGGGGGATTTAGGGTCACTGTTTTTGGTGACACAGAAGAAGCAGCGACCTGGTTGCTGCAATGAGGAGGCGGCTGACACAACAGAGGGGCTGAGAGAGAGAAAAAGAGAGAGAGCAGGATGGGAAAAGGGAGGAGGAGTGGGCAGAGCGGGAGGAGGAGGGATGGGATGGGAGGAAACAGGCAGTCGGGAAGCAAACCCCACGCTGAAGCGGTGTTTTTGGGAGGAGAGCTTAGCAGCGTCTACATCTCTCTCCCTCTCTCCTTCTCTCTCTCTCTCTCTCTGATGTCTCAGCTCTGGTTTGTGCTCTTCAGCCTTGACTAAAAAAAGGAAGTAGCAGTTCCTGTGTTCCTGATCGCTACCCCGAAGCCTTTTCTGGTGCAGATTTACCTCAATTCCAATGGTCATGGTCAAAGAAAAAGGTATTCCAGCGGGTCATGGTCAGTGTGTGTGTGTGTTGTGATTTGTGAGTGTGTTTGTAGATGTGTCTGGCTGTTTGAATCAGATTTAGTTGGAGTGTAATCTCACGCTCTGATTTGATAATTTGTTGATGTGTAGATGTGTTATATGGACATGGTTTTCCTTATGTTGGTGTGTGTTGCTTGCGAGACTAATGACACTGTATAGATCTTTGATACATCTTCTCTTCAGTTATGGACTTGGAACGTGCTACGCCCTTCTCAGTACTCTCTAGTAGCTGATGCTCGTGTGAGTCTGCTTAATTTGGCACTGTCAGTCTTTATGTAAATGTGTGATGGAACAAAGCATCTGGCTAGTTGTTTAGGGGCATTCAAGATGATAATGTTCAGATGCACTGTTCCAGGTTAAAAACAGACCATCTTATAATGCAGGGTGGATATAAAGGTAGCATACAGAGAGAGAAGGGGGAGCACTAGTGTGTGAGGATCCGCACTAGTGTGTGAGGATCCACACTGCGCAGATCTGTGGACCTGCACTCCTGCTCTGTCTGCAGCCGTTGCCATGGCAACCATCTAAAAGGTACACTCCATTGTTGTCAGTGGTGGCCTCCTTCATAGTGTCCTGTTAAGAGAAAAATATGATTGTTTCCACCTATAATGGAGGTCGTCCGGCTGCGTGGGATGAATTAGGTGAAGTCAGAGATATTCACATTTCCGGCAATTTGCTGGAGCACGCGGTCGTGAGGTTAAACATTGTTTTTCAGCATGACTCACAGTGAGCAAGCGGGTACTAAGGCACTATTTTCTATAATAGTAATAATACAAATAATAATGTCTGGTTTAAATTTAAAAAGGGCAGTACTGGCAACAATTTCCCTCCTCTCCTTTTGACTTAAACCATAATAAATAAATAGGAATATAACTTGAATCCATAAATATTTCTTAAAGCAAACTATTACATCAATGTTTTTCAAATTAAAATCGATATAAATGTAATGACTCACAGTAATAAGTCATTATGTGTCATTATACGCCCTTAATTGTATCCCAATTGGTCCAGCGTGATATATTACCCCTCTGTTTCAGTGGATGCTTGATGAGTTGATCCTCCACCTTGTGTAGATAAACAGTGTTCTATGTGTGGGCATGCAATATTTATATATCTGAAAATATTCCTATCACCAAAACATGTTTACACATTTTGTTTGGAGAGATATGAGTGTGTAGGTTTATTTTTGTATCTGACTGGATCCTGGAGGCGGTGTCCGGCTCTGGAGCTTTTTTCTCTTGATGTGGATTCAACTGGCCACAAAGAAAAAGTCCTTTGCCATTGAGTCCCCATGCTGGCAGAACACCCCGTAACCTCTGGCTGCCACATGTTCAGCTCCCACAATCCCTCTGGAAGTTTTCCGTGGACTTAACCCTCTGCCATGACTGCTGACTCCTGGAATCAGTCTGTGGCAGGAGGCTTGTCTGGGGCTATTGTCAACATATAGCTTTTCATTTTTCTCTATCCTCCAGGGATGTCATCATGCAACCTGTCTGAGGCCAGGTGGGCTCTGTACCATCAGGCTGACCAAATACTGTTTCACACAGTAAGCTCAGAGTGATGAATCACAATATAAGGATTGCAGTGTTAGCGTTTTGTCTGCTTGCAGGCGGTTGTCCTATTTCCAATGCCAAGAATACCCTTGAAATAGTTTGTAATTTATTGGGGCTAAATGTACCCATGGCAGTCTGATCTTCATCCTAACGTGCACATTTGTACAACTAGTTGGTACTCTTCCTTGCGTTCTCAGCGTAAATTTGCGTAAATCAGATGATCGTCATCGCCTGTACGTCACCAGCTCCCAGAACTCTGTGCATCCACAATCTCTTCTTTAGACATGAAAGTCCAATGTCTTGTGCCTGTCTGTAGCTGCTTCCCTGGGATTTCTTTCGCAGAGTGCTGCAGACAACTGCAGTGCTGCCTCATCTTTGAAGCTTGCCAGTGTCTACCCCTGAAAAGAGGAGTTAAACCCTTTCAGAGACATCAGTGCAACACACACTCTCATAGACACACACTGTGTATACAGCTGGCACACAGGACCAGAATATACAGATGAGATAAGTGGCCGGCCCCGGGGTGGGAGACAGTCACATACCCTAAAATATACAGGCTATAACAACAAGAGCGATGAAAGCGAAAGAAACACAGACTGTAGCAATACTTTGTGCCAGTCAACAAGCCTTCCTGTCTGCCTGGCAGAAATCAGTTTGTCTATCACAGGAAATACGACACAGAGGCAAAAAGCCAAGGCCTTCATCAGCTCTACTGCCACAAACACAATGGCTCCTGCAGTTCATGAAGCCACCATTGTCTCTTCTTGGATAAGTGGCTGGTCTGGAAGTCCCTTTCTCTGTTTATCAGGATTATTATTATGTACCTGCCCAACAACATACGCTCCACACTGTGCCGTTCAACCATTCAGAACAGATCATTATTCCCAAACCCAGGTCCCCGGGGATTAGTCATTGAAGGTTGGGGGGCCTGGTGGAGGCCGATAGGGTTCCCCCCCCCCAAATGTGTGCCCGCGTTTGAAGTGCTTTGTCTGGGACGCTGGTGGCGGGGCAGAGGGGCGGGGAGGCAGTAACTACTGCCATACATATTCATGGAGGGGAGGGTTAAGAGCTCCTTGTTATGTCTGAGCGATGAAGAGCTCGGGACCCCCTCCCCCAAAAGCACGCGCACACTCATTCGATCACGCAGTGGGATTTCATGGTGGGCATATTTTGTGCCCTTTGATATTCATTATAGGTCAGATCCCCTTGGAATTATTCATCCCAAACTGGTTGGATTGGATGGGCACTGGGCTAAAAAGTATGTTTGTTTGTAGAACTAGAAAGATTACATTGAAACTGAAATAATTGACAACTTATGGTAAATTAAAGGAATTTGTCATAATTTGTTTTGTTATCAACCTTTGAAACAGAGAGTTAAAGTAAAGCTTTTCTCTTTTTTCTATCATGGTAAAGAGAGTATCTTTCAAGGACATTGGACTTGAGGAACTGGCATTTTTTCATTGACCAAATGATTGCTCAATCAATGAAATCAATAATGAAAATAATCGTTAGTTGCAGCCCTCGTGTGTTTGTGCGTGTTTGTGTTTCATTGTCAATAAAGCAGACACATCTGGGGCCAAAAGTATTGGCATGGATGCCAAGAGTGGGGCTTTTGCAACTCTTTTCATCTATCCCTCTGTTTCTCTTAGTAACAAACACACTGATACAAACTAAGGCACACACACACACGCACTCCTTTGGGTTTGCTCTCCATCTTCAAACTCTTTTGTCTGCAAGTCTTGCAACAAAGGCTATGAGCAACTAAATATTTTATCGCACCTTTTTCGTCTCTCATCTGTTTAATTTGATTCCCTTTTTCCCTGTGCATTTACAAAACCGCTACCATGGCTTCGCATTCTTCAGGGTTAATGGAAGGAAATGAAGGCAACAAAGACTGAAGCTTGTGCAGCAACTCTCTGTCAATAACCTCGCTTTTTTGTTTGTTATTTATCAGAAAGGCTAGGGCACGTGTTTGGGACAAATCTGTCCTCAGGGGATTCAATATGGCCTTCTTTACATCCCTCCAGAGTATCATCTACAGCCTTTCATTATTGCCAACGCAGCTAGGCTCTGCTTAAATTGGTGGGGGGTGGGTATGATGTTGAGGTGGAGAGAGCAGCCCCCTTTTTTTTTGCGCCTAGCTTTGGGATGCTCTGCTAGTTATTGTTCCCTAAGCACCGTGTGTGTGTGTGTGTGTGTGTGTGTGTGTGTGTGTGTGTGTGTGTGTGGTGTGTGTGTGTGTGTGTGTGGTGTGTGTGTGTGTGTGTGTGTGTGTGTGTTTGTGTGTGTGTGTGTGTGTGTGTGTGTGTGTGTGTGTGTGTGTGTGTGTGTGTGTGCGTGTGTGTGTTCATTGTGTGTGCAGGCTCATATCAGTCACTTTATCCCTTGGTGATGAGGCAGGACAGATCACTCTGTCAGCACAGCCAACACATCGAGCCCAGAATGAGGAATGTGAGCAGCGGTCGGAAAAATTGTACTACTGTATATTTCACAGTAAGTTGCTCTGTGCTGAGGTTGCTTCATGTACCGCATCCTGGCTTATTTATAGCATTATATAATATACATTCTAGCAAATCAAGCGCCATTTTTCTGCTATCACAAGAACCCCAAAAGACTCGCTAATGGATTTATTTCAAATCCACATTATTGCTGTATCAAAGCTTGTAGTCATGCTTTTGTTAGCATGGAGTTATAAGTGTGGACGCCAGCTTAATGTTTGAAAGAAACCTCACTAATGGATTTATGTCCAAACAAGTCATTTAAATGGCTGAATCTGAATCCTTTTGAGCGAGTTCGACATTTATTTTGATGTTGGCCTCTTCATTTTCATGAAACACCATGTAGAGTACACATTTCTGCTTGACTTTGCCACAGTCTCTCTCCCTCTGTGCAGCCACTGCTGAGGCAAACACTTACAGTGTAGGAGGCGGGGTAAGGCTGGAAAAACACACAGCAGCAGCGCTCATACATTCCCATCCAGAGCTCATTTTTTTTAGATCCTCTGTGCATGGGATTCAAACATCTGTCTTGGATTTTTGTCAACCTTGTGACGTTAGCAGTGTTGACTTTTCCATGCTGGGTTAACAACCCAACACTCTATGAAATGTTAAAAATAGTAAGTTGACAATACAGACATAATCAATCTGTAATTTGATATGAACACAGAATAAAATTCCTACATGTTTGAAAGGTTTAGCTGGTAAACACTGCTCTTCTTCCCATCAGATCTACAGAGTCTTTTAGTTTCTTCTAACACTGCTTTGTATTCAGAGCCTGCAACCATTTTGGTTCACTGACACCTCTATAATCAGCATTGTTTTCATGCGAAACAGGAAGCTCTTTCATGCATAAAAAGCTCTCAATCTTTAGTAAAGTCATTTTTTTATGCATTTCTCATGCTGAATTACTCTTTTCCAAAACATTTATGAACACATCTCTTGTAAACACAAGATTTAACGTGATTATTTTTGCATTATACTTTGTGAAGAATCTCAATTTTGTTGCTGACGACACGATTAAAGGTAGGGTAGGTAAGTTTGAGAAACCGGCTCAAGATCGCTAGAATTTGAAAATACACAACCGGAGAAAATCTGCCACTTCCTTACAGAGCCCCTCCTCCAACACACACGAACGCGCACATGACCAATGAGGGCACGAGATAAGTTTGTGCACAGATGGAAGGCTGACAGGCAGGTAGGCCATCCAGTTGTTTTAGCCGGGCCGGCTAAAATGATTGGTTGTACTTTTTACAGTACTACGGCTTCCACAGATGACATTTTTTTATGGATTTTTTGTCAAAGCACTTAAGATATTCATTGCTATCGGGATGTTAAGAGCTTTCCATGGAATATAACAAAAAGTGTATCTCGAGCCGGTTTCTCAAATTTACCTACCCTACCTTTAACTAAAGATTATGACACGCTCTAGTAATCTGTTTGCTTAGTGATCAACAATTAGTGTAGAGGATTACTATTTAAAATGCATTAATTTACTTAAAGATACTTAGATACTTTACCAAGTGGGGTTAAATCTGTTTATTGCCTTACCCTGAGGTTGATGTTGTTTGGTATCGGTTTGATGTCTTTACAGACTGGACTGGGTCTGGCTAGCTTAGCGCAGAGGCTTGAGCTGAGAAGAGGAAGAGATTCTGGAAGCAGGGAAAAGTCGTCTTATTCAAAAGTTTATGCTTTCTCAGCCAATGCCTTCAGGAATAACCTAGTTTTGTTTAGAGTTGAAAGTGTGTTCCCATAGCTCAGGTCGAGAGTTTTGTAAAACAGTGTGCAGTCACCAATGCTAAGCTAGCTGCTGGAGCACTCCTAACTGTAGGGCTGCCTGTCTGTGAAACAACCTTGCTTTGTTTTCCCTATTTCTTTAAGTGTTAAATAAAAAAATATGCATGTGTTTAAGTAAAAGGAATGTTGTGAGGCTCCTATGTCAAAGCAGGAGTGAGTGACACAAGTAAAGTAAATAAAGTCCGCAGAGTTTCAGTTTTTCCTGAGTCCTGTGTTCCCCAGCTGAATATTATCTTCTTAAAGGTGGGGTAGGTAATTTTGGAGAAACCAGCTCGAGTGTGCTAGAATTTGAAAATACACAGCCGGAAAAAATCTCCCACTTCCTTACAGAGCCCCTCCTCCAACACACACAAACGCGCACATGACCAATGAGGGCACGAGATAAGTTTGTGCACAGATGGAAGGCTGACAGGCAGGTAGGCCATCCAGTTATTTTAGCCGGGCCGGCTAAAATGATTGGTCGTGCTTTTTACAGTACTACGGCTTCCACAGATGACATTTTTTTATGGATTTTTTGTCAAAGCACTTAAGATATTCATTGCTATCGGGATGTTAAGAGCATTCCATGGAATATAACAAAAAGTGTATCTCGAGCCGGTTTCTCAAACTTACCTACCCCACCTTTAATATAATACAATCAAAATATGTTTCAAAGGATTTTAATGGCTTCCTAAATGTTAGTTTTTGTAGGTCAAATATTTGTAGGTCACCTTTTGGCACTATCATACTCCTTGAAAGTACACCCTAAAATGTGCAGGCTAGATGTCTTTGTATTTTTACCAAATACAGTATCATCATTTCCTGTCTTGTCGGATTTGGTTGTATGAATGTCTATGTTTCCAAATCTTAGCAACTACTTTATTTGCCCACAGTGTTATCATTGCTGATACAAATAGTGGTTGAACAAAAATAATTACAAATATAACAATAGTTTTTACAAGATTAACTCATTTCCCATACATTGTTTTAAGAAGAAATGTGTTACTGAGGATTAAAAGACTCATTGGATTGAATATTTTAGCAGAGTGCAGTTACCCAGATGGCCTGTGTTTTTTTATGGAGGTGCAATGTCACACACAGAGCTGCTGAGACTCATCCCTCTGTCATAGTAGTCTGGTTCTCCCAGAGATGACTCATTGTCCTGCTGAGTGTAATTGCATCAGAGACACCAGGGAGGCCGATCCTCCACCTTCTCATACACACCATGCTTCCTGCCTCCCTCCTGTTCCCAGTCTCCTTGTTCACTGTTTTTCACAAATTCTCTGATTTACTTTTCAATCCAAAGTATGAAAAGATTCATGCACTGTGGATTGTCTCCTAAAGAATTGGCACAGGAGATGTTAGACTGGCCCTAAAAACAAAATCTGTTTAGATGTATTTTTAAGACAACTAGAAGGCCAAGGACTTTGCTGTAAGTGAAAAAACCTTCTACAAAGTGTATTAAAGGCACCCTATAATGCTTTTTAGTGTTCTCCCTACCCTGTAGTGTGATCTATTGGTTTGTGTGCATGTAAATGGTCCGCAAAGGCTAGAATCAAGCCAGAAGGAGTTTCTCTCCCACACACTCCCGCGACATTGTGACATCACTACGTAACTCTTACGATTCTATTGACTAGTGCTCTAACACATGTACATGATAGGCTAAGGGGCAGGACATCTCTAAGCGGTTGACCAATCACAACAAGGCCGGTCAGCTAACAAATCAGAGCAGACTGGGCTCTAAAATAAAGAGCATTTTGAACAATAAAGCAAGTAAACATGTCACAGTAGAGGCACAACATACAATTATGAGCCTGAAAATTAGGATTATTGGGCCCATTTTACAATAGGGTCTCTAGTTTTTCAGTAATTGTTTTGACAACCTGACAAACATGCTAACAAACCAAAACGAAAATACAATGTTCTGAGGACTCATTTCCTGGAAATAAACCACCCCCTTATATCAGAGAGCCTCTGCAAATATAGAGGTTGGTACGAAGGATGCAAGGTAGGCCAAGTCATTAATAATCCAGAATAGTGTCTCTCGTTGGTCGATCATCGATTGAGCATGATGCTATTTCTGTGCCTTTGGTGGTGTCTTTTTTTAGCCTTGCAGACTAATGATTTATTGCAGAGCAGAAGAGCAAGATCTTTTCATGTGGATTCTTTATTAAATATGTGTGTGTGTGTTTATGTGGGTGTGTATTTTTGTTTGAAAAAGAGAGAGACAGAGGAAATGAGAGCGAAAGGGGCTGCCTTGCTAGTTAATGCTCCTGAATGTGAAATAATCTGCTGGTTTCAGAACAGCCGATAAACTGTGTGCAGTGCGGCACTGCAGCAGTATTTACATCCCGTACAGTACGGCTGAATTAATGTCTGTCTGTGTCAGGGACCCAAAGTTTCTACTGGAGAAGGCCACAAGCCACTGATCCAGGGCCGGCCCTAGACTTTTGGGGGCCCTAAGCGATATTTGGCTTGGGGGCCCCCCTCACTCTAGCGCGTTCTCACTACACACAACACGGAACCAACTTTTGTCTTATTATGTTAGCATAAGGTTCAAGGTTCAAGGTTCTTTATTGTCAAACTAACATAGCTACAGAGTAATTATGTCATTGAAAATCTTAGGTCACAGGCTTCTCCAACAATGCAACACAATAATACAGCACACATATTGTATAAATAAGCATCTAAACACAGTGGACCTAACCTCCTCTAGGGGGGTCAGGCGGCATGCTCCCCCGGGAAGATTTTTTTTTAAATATTGAAGTTAAAAGCATGGTTGATGCTTAGCTAAGCTAACTATGAAACACTTTAACTGACAGGACTCAGGATCAACTGTGTACTGTAAGGTAGCTTCTAGCTTCCTGTCGAAAAGTAAGTCAACATTTCCCAGAGAGCTTTCTTTGAAGTCACCAGGTAACGCTAAAAAACATTACATTTAGATTGTATGACAAAGTGTTTATTTAATATATCTGGCTAGCTATAGCTACTTGCTAACGGTTTAGCTTACCCCCGCGATTCAAAGTAACGTCAACGTAGCTGTAATTTATGCTTTGCTTACATGTTCGCATAACTTGGAAGTTTACTGACATTTACATACCTTGTTTACCTGGCTCAAGTGGTGGCTCTGGGGTTGTTGTGTGAGCCACCACTTGAGAATTGTCGTCTTTTTTAAGAAAAAATGTTCTTATGTCCATATTCAAAAACTCTGAGTCCGACTGACAGTTTATTTTAAACATTGTCCCAGCTCACAGGATAGGTACCTGTCAGCCAATAAGACAGATGTTTATTTCCATTCAACTCTCTGGTTGGTCTGGTGTCTTGCCTCTGTTGCATTCACTGAACACGGGAAATTACAATGCTGCCGTCCTCTCTAGTGTCATGATGAGGTTCAGGTAAAGCACGGTTAATGTATTATATTATAAACTCAATAATATAATACATGACTTTGAGAGTAGGCAATCTGGGCATATTAACAAAATTAATTAAACATACTTATCACGGCGACGGTGTACTGAGATTATTTTTTTTATTTGATTTATTTTTATTTGATTTTTAAAGATTTTTTGCTAGGGGGCCCTTAGTGGCTGCGGGGCCCTAAGCGGCCGCTTATGTCGCTTAATGGGTCGGGCCGGCTCTGCACTGATCCAAGGATAACAGTTGATCAGTGGCGAGCCGTGACTTTTATACCTAGGCCCCCACTGACCCCCACCCCTTCCCTTGAAAAAAAAAAAAAAAAAAAAGTTATTACGTCACAGCGTATACTTCAGCGGAATATCAAAACAACGGCCCGGGGTGCAAAACGCATCAATGACAGCAACCCTCTACCACACAAAACAACACCTTTAAATAACCCAATTTGTGTTCTTTGAAATTGAAAAGGATATTGCATTGTGTTTGTTGTATATCTTAAGTGTAATTTGGCATGCTTTTATTTTGAAGGCGAGTTTACGCTGTTGACAGGAAGTTGTTGTTGCTATGGAAACAAGAAAAGCTTCACAGCGGGCGGAACTTGTCATAAAGTCCGCGAAAATAAAACCCACCCATTTAGAGGGAAGATATGATTGGTCAATTGTACTGTCAGTTGACATTACTCTCTCGTTCAGTTACTATAGAGTGGCGAAGTCACGCCCATCTACTTCCGCCCCATGGGACCTTATTTCGGAAAAATAATGTATTGAAGTCAATGGAGAGAGAAAACTTATCTTTCGATCCCGTTTGAATTGTGCCATGAATTACACATATGATGTTTGTCAATCTTAAAAAATCATTTCCATGTCAAAAAAGTCACAGTTTGTTGTAAAACTGTTGAAATATAAGATAAGATATATGAAAAATACGTAACTAGAAAGACTACAAATCCCAGAGTCGCGTAAGTGATGTCACAATTGTTTTCCTCCACTAAGAGATAGCTAAAATCAGCGCCATATAGATAGAATCTATCTATCCACCGGAAGGGGAGGAACTTCGCCACTCTATTGAGAGGCGAAGTCCCTCCCTTTCCGGGGGACCTCCATTGGACCTTATAACTAAAACTATATTTTAAAAGGAAAAAAATATTTTTTAATATTATTTTGTTGAATATCTTAGGCCCTCAGAGAGGGCCTAGAGGGCCCTGACGGCTCGCCACTGCACTTGATGCTGTTTCAGAGATAAAGCAAGTTGATAATGGAGTTTCTGTCTTTTATCATTATCAAGGCTGTCCCGATTGACACAAAAAGAAAGTGATGTCTAAATCTTTATTTAATACTATTCGTAGCCATGTCGGCGGCACCAGTGTGGCAGAGATGTTGTTCTGTTGGTCCACTACTTAAACCAGGGATCCTCCGACTTTTCTTCTAGCGCCACCAATAGGTAAACATTTCCATCTATCAAGTACAATATCTCAACATATACTTGATGGATTGGCACAGAACATTCATGGTTCCTGGTCCCAGTCTTTACAACTATTGGATTGTATGCCATGAAATGTGGTCTAAATACTCCATTCATCCTCACGGTTAACCAATGCTATTAGGTCAACATAACTTGATTGTTTTTTTTTTACAACAAACTATTTATATTTCTGCCATTACCTGTGTTTAATGGCAGTTTTCTAACATCAGCAGGCTAACAAACAAAACTAAATTTGCTTACATAGTAACATTACACCTGCTCAACTTCAATGTGATAGCATTTTCCTTTTGAGCCTGTTAGCATGCTGACGTTAGCTTTTAGCTCAAAGCACAGCTGTGCCTAAGAACATCCTCTCAAAGCTCCTAGCGTGGCTGTAACCCTTTTATTGTGCATATGTGTAAGTTGCTACTAGAAAATCTAACTTTTTGAAATTGTTAGTTTTTTTGCTTGTTGGTGTGTTTGTCTGATTGTCAGTAGGATTACACAAAAACTAATGGCCAGGTGAAAGGCATTGGCCAAGGGAGAACCTATTACATTTTGAAGCAGATCCGAATCAAAAGGCGGATACACCCATACTTGTTCACTTATTGAAATGGCCTTGGCAGAGGTCCGCAGTCTCGAGTGCCATTATAGGTCTTATTCTTGCTTTTCTTGTATCTGCACACAGGCTGTGTAGCTGGGAAATATAACGGCCTTTACGGGAAGTCTTTTTAGAACAATTTATTTCATTTGCTGATTTGCAACTTCCACAGAGCGAGCTATTCAAACACAGCAAACATTTGGCCTGCTCTGTTTTATTGTTATCTCATCTGAGTGCCATGCTCTGCTTACTGTCAAACATCAGCATAGAAGAATAGGACAGAAGTGTTTGACACAAAAAGTTACCTTCTAAACATGGCATAAGAAGCCATATATAGCATGCCCTGCAAAATGATTACTGGCAGCATAGGCAAAGACAGTAAATGGCCTTTGATTTTTTCCTTTGAGGATAAAATGAAAGAAAACTCAATAGTGAAACTGATTTTATCAATACCCTTTTAGTGTGCCATTTACCAAGCCCTGCTCCCCTCAGCATTTTGCTTCTCCATCCTCCACTTATCAAGACAGACTATATTTAGGTTGTTGATCTCTAGAGAGCCTGTCTGGGCAGAGAACCCCAAGTTGTGCTGTCCTGCTCAATGTTGTTCTTTTTTTACCCTGACAGGCTCTCAGCAGTAGGTCTTCATCTCTGGGGTCTGTGTGATGCTGCAGATTCACCGCGTGTCCTCACATGAACACAACTGTTTAAAAAAAAAAAACTGGAAGCAATGTTACAAAAACTGCACAGAGCGACCATGATGACTCATCAACATCACATTTCGATAGTAATGGTTTTGTCTCCTCTTTTGCAGTGGCTCGTGCGCAGGAGACACACCACCACTCCTCAGAGAAGCCCCTGATTCAGTGCTACAAGTGCGGGGAGCCATGTAAGGGCGAGGTGCTGCGGGTGCAGAACAAGCACTTCCACCTAAAGTGCTTCACCTGTAAAGGTACGGCCATTTCATGTCTTTAAACAGTGTTGAATGGGAAGTATTTACTGGTTTTGATTTGGCTCAGCTTTACTTAATGTGAGACAACCCTGATGTTAAAATCAAAAAGACTGTTTTTTAGTAACTAAGTGTGATTTTCTTTTTTAAAGGAGTCATCAGACAGCTTATTTCTGTCCTAAACTGGAAATAATTAGGTGGGGGTTGTGGGAAAATTGGCAGCTAAGGTGTGAAGTTTTATTATTCAGCTAGTTTCATACTGTTAAAGTAGGAGGACATTTGCCTCTTTCCATTCACTACATGCAGCTAGTAAATATAGTTAATTTTTGCTAAATCTGATGCTCCCATTTGCAAAAGGTATAGAAGAGTCATAATGTGTAATGGTTCCTAATACTGAAAAAACTCAAACATTGACTTAAATGAAATGTATTATGTCAACAGATTTCACATAACTGTATTAGGTTAGTTGAATGTGATAATAATACGTTTTAAATATTAAGACCAACTTAATAGTATTGCTTTCAACCAACCTAACACAGTTTGTTGACATAAGTCAACGTTTCAGTTTTTTCAAAACAAAATACCAAAGCGCAACGGAAATAGTTTTTTTTCCCAACTGTCCAAAAAGCATCCACATCACACCAAGTTGGATAGGAGCTGTCCCTAAAGGCTACACTGTCCTTCCCATCTTCCTCTAACGAAGGGGGTACGGTACACGGTGGTATGACTCATCTCCACTTCTCAGACACTCATACTTTAATTAAAGTATCATCGAGACTGTTCTGACTAGTGACAGTGCAAATCCTTCGTTTATCCCACTTACTGATGGATCTCTGATTACGATGAAACCATCAAGCAGCCTCAGCCTTGTAGGCTGAAGCTTCTCTGCTGAAGACCTTTTGGATCTGTGACAGGAGCACTGTTATAGAGGTAGATTAGGTCACCAAGGCCACAGGATCACACAAGCAAACGCTAAGATTAAGACCTATATCTGTCCTTTACAAGTGGATATACATGCCTAGGTGGTGTGGAGTGTATGTGTGTGTTCGTGCACACAAGTCAGTGGTTGCAAATAATACACAAGAACTGCTTCCAGACACGCCATGCTAATCCTTGTTCTAAATGTATACTGTATGTGCTGATGTGATTCTCCAACTTGTAAGACTAATTACCGTAATTGTTAGTTGTGGTCAAGTCAGGTAAGCTTATTAGGAGCTGAAGGAATGAGTATAAACACTGAAATTAGTTAACATTTTAGCATTTCCGCTTCCTTGTTTTAAAGTCAATGTATTTTTATGAATTGGTTTTTGGTAAGAAGCTTAAAATCATGTTTAAAGTTAAAAAGTAAAAAAAAAAAGACATGACTAAGACAAGACTAAGGCATGAAATACATCATTAAATACCACACTTCTTCATTTCAGAAGCTTATATGTGGCTCAAAAACAGCAGTTCTTCATCACGCCAAACACTAGTCTATATGTAGCTTAGTTGTCAGCCTTGGAATGTGTTTAAGTTTTTTTAAAGCCGTGAATTTACTCTTTACTTTTTGCCATTTCATTAATGCTTCAAAAGTTATACAATTGTGTTAATATGAGGAGATAGACTACTTAACAAAGGTGTAACTAGAAAGTATATATTTTTTGCCACAGCGCTTATTTGCCAAATAATCTGAAATCTAATGATTTCTTCTTCTAAGGAAACCAGTACGATAAAACTTAACTTCCTGTGTTGGAATTAAAAAAGATGTCATCCCTGGAGCTCACTTTTGACATTTATATTACCTCCTTGGCCAACAAACCCTAAACCGAAATGCATCAGAGAAAAACCTTTCAATTTCCCTGAATTCCCGTCAATTTAATTGGATAAATTGCAAAGAGGCATTTGATTTAATGGCATGCATCTGTTGAAAAGCTAAGGTCAGACTTCACAATGAAAGGCCACCAAATCCCCATTGCTGGTTTTCTTTTGACTCAGATAGCTTACAAGCTAATCTCATCAGCCCTGAGCTGTAATGCAATTAAATCTGATTCTCTTCCTCACCCGCACCCATTCATCCCCAGGATTTAGCCTGGCTCATTGCATAAGAATGATTAGGTGCCCTGGTCTCAGGCATCAAAATATTTTCCCTTTTAGCCGTGGCCCTTTTCAAAAGGCTACTACGATCCCAGCCTTACTCTGCGGTTCTGGAATAATGGACTACATGGCACATGTGATCGTTATGTGGTTGAAATACTGCAGACACGCCTAACATCTGGATCGTGATCAAACTGTATCTGGAGTTAACACAACATATGGAGACAGTGAGTCATATGAAATGGGAAAATCATGGGAATTTCACGTAAAAAATATGCCATATTTTAAGCCATAAATTAGACACCTTAGGCTACATGACATCAGCACTACAAAATATGTTGAACCATGGGAGAACATGTTTTTTTCAATGTTGGGTCTGTCTGTTGGTCCGAATCAGATCAACAATATATAATGGATTGGCTCTACATTTTTGTTAAGATTTATTGTTTCCAGAAGAACAATCCTAATGACTTTTCTTTCGGCACCACCATGTTGGGTTGAATGTCTAACCACTGTAAAATGGATCAATTGCAATATCACTATTGTTCAATTAGTATTAGTCCAACACTTTATAATACAGCATATCAGGGCAATTGTAGGGACAAGGAGCCTGGGTAGGGGGTTGATATTTCGAGAAAAATCCATAGGGAAAAGTTACGAGAAAGCACTCCGAAATTCTCTTACATTCAAGTCATTAATTAACAAGAAAATAACTCTGAAAATGTTTCTTTTTTTGTCAAGGAACCACATTGCTTTGCTTTTGCAATATTCGATCAACCTCATCACACCACAGACGCAGCCTGTAAACAGGAAGTGCCACACTCATAGTAGTTCTTAGACGTATGTGCTAAACATCAGCATGCTAGCACTGCCATATATATACACATATATATAGTAAACTTTAAATATGGTTAGCAGTAATACTTGATAACAGCATCACACCAACCTTACAATTATTAAAAACTGTTCCCAAATGAGTAATTCTGCCTTTGACAGTCTTTCATGTTTGTAGATGACAAGGTTAGATTTTAATAGAAGGAAGCTTGTTAGAGACAGACTATCAAGTAGGTAGTATTTAGAGCCAGTTATCTTCAGAATCAGATCAAAGCCATTTCTTGGTCTTTACTATTATGTCATTGTTATTCCATTGAGAACTTTGACAATGAAAAGACCTTGCAGTAGTAGTGCTGATGATTAATTGACACAAGCCCTCCATGCAGAGTTCCTTCAAAGAGAGAGGTTCAGGGTCTCTCTTATTGAGACTGTGAGCACTGATGAAAGGAGTTTCACGTTTTACTACACATTGTAATGCACACAGCTGTTAAAACATATTTCTCAGCATTGATTTTAGGCATTCAGTGACCCTTGAAGACTAGCAAGTATGAACAAAGCCATTAATGTGAGGAAGAGTTGGGTGGCTTGGTGGTTGGATGCTGTTTCTGTTATCCTGTATAGGCATAGCATTTAATGATCTGACTCACACAGCGCTAATGTGTGTCCCGTACAGTGTGTGGCTGTGACCTCGCCCAGGGGGGGTTCTTCATGAAGAATGGAGACTATCTGTGCACGCTGGACTACCAACGCATGCACGGCACCCGCTGCAATGGCTGTGGGGACTTTGTGGAGGGGGAAGTGGTCACTGCCCTGGGCAAGACCTACCACCCTGCCTGCTTTGTCTGCACCATCTGCAAGTAAGACGATAAAGATGATAAACCACTGATCAACCCAGAGAATGAACTCTTTTGATTATTTTGTATAGACTATCCATTGTTTTTTTAATGTATAATCCTATTCATTGTGCCTTTGACAGGTATGTCAGAAAGGTAAAGGGCTTGAAAGTATGTCCGTTTTTTCGGATTGATTTAGCACTAAAAAACATATCTTTGTTGTTCAGGTTCATTGTTTTCCAATATGTCTATCAATGCTAACCAAAATCCCCACACATGCTACTTTGTGAAGTTATCTAGATCTTACAGTGTTGCAATTATGTGTAGCTTTCCAACATAATAAAATGAAATTCTGCTCATCATCATGTGAAGTGACAGAGAGAATTCCCTGAGACAATGCACCATGCTGTGTGTCACGTGTGTGTAATCAGATTAGATTAAATATCCTCCTTAGGCGCTGAGTGTTGACACACATCCACATCATGTCTTCCTGTCAACTACAAGCCACAGCTCATAAACTCTTACACTTAGCACGGGGGCACAGCTCCTGTCTTGTTTACCAATTGTTAATGTCACCCCTCTTCCAGACGACCGTTCCCCGCCGGCGACAGGGTGACCTTCAACGGGAAGGACTGCTTGTGTCAGTACTGTGTGGAGCCAATGTCTCCGGGACCAAAGGACATCCTCGGCTCCAGCAGTAAGTCACCATTGTCTAATGAAAGATGCACACAGGTTTAATGCACAGAAAGGCATTTGCTTTCACATGAGGGTACAGGTATTTGGTCTTCCACACATATTTTCATGCATGGTATTTAATGTAGCTGTTGCCCAGTCACTTCAACTGTGATATTTGCGCTGTGAAGAATAGTATTCAGGTTTAAATCAGGCAAGCTTGCCAACAATTTAATTAAAACTGCCATAAATCTGGATTCATTAACACAGTCATTACCAAGTGCTGTGCATCCAAACATTCAAACCTAAAAAAACATGACTTTGAATACTAGGGGAGGACAGTATGTTCGTTTTTTTTACTCTATTTTCAAAGGAAAATGCATTTAGTATCGGCCTTTCCATGTCCAAAGTTGCAATGTAATCTACAATTCAGTTTGGAATTAATTTAAATAAGCATAGGCCTATACACAAATAAAAACTAAATCAATTGCATTTCGCCGATTCAAAGATCTTAAAATGTAGGGCAGAATGTGTTTACAATGAGGCCCATCTAGAATATTTTCATTTAATAAAATAGTGCAGATAAAATAATATTTGTAATTGAAAATGTCACTCAGTGATGAGTTTTCCAAGCTTTAAGATACTTAAAATAAGAGGTTTTTGGGAAATCTTCTAGCTTTCAATAGACTATTGCTTTCTTTCTGAGTGTTCTGCCCAGATAAAGCAAATATCTCAAGCCAGCACCAGTTAGCTTAGCTTAGCAAACGTATTAAATACAACATTTCAATCAGTTGGTCTTTAAGGTGCTGGTATAGCTTGTCACATAGCTTGTATTAATACAAGCTAAGTGACTGCTGGTTGTACCTTTATATTAAATGGACAGACATAACATTGTCCTTCTCCTTTTAACTCTCAGTAAGATAAGGAATTTCCCAAACGTCAAACAATTCCTTTAAGAGAAAACAAGGTTAATGTTAAGAGGTAATTTGTGTATCCCAGTTGGTCAACAATTCCACTTAACTGTAGAGAAAAAACCTTGTAAGTAGCTCTCACACTACCCAGTTATGCCTAAGGACTGAATAATGTTGAGGTATCATTCATTCTCTCCTTTTCGCAGCCTTGTCTTAGACCAGCCATGTTCCTTTATGACTAAGTTGTCTAAATAATGCATGTCCATGCATTTCCTGTCCTCTGGCACAGCGAACGTGCAGCCCTCAAACCCCTCCTCTGATCACTTTCTTTCTTTCTTTTTCCACTCTTCCTCTTCCTGTTCTTTCTCTATCACTCTCTTTCCCCCCACTGGTATCTCTGTTGGCGTTTGAAGAGCTTTTAGACAAGGTCACCTATGAATAAGGCATGCTGATTCTCCTCACGTCGCCATCGCAGCCTCGTTATGCCTTACGTAGTTATCGTCCCCTGTGGTTGCAGTGGGCTCTGTGTTGCTTTCATCCTCTATTCATTAAAGAAGAGATGACAGGAAGATTGTAGGTTTAGAAACCAAGCCCTTGCACATTTAAAGCCTCGGGATCCCACTTGGATATGGAGTGAGCTTTTAGAGCCATGGTGGGAGAGCAGTGGATGATAGAAAGAGGCAGCTGTCAGAACGTTGGTGGTAACACTCTGTCACCATCTAGTGTCTTGGGTCAGAACTGACAAGACGTCTCACTCCATGCTATTATAAACATTTGTTGTGTAATACTGTTATTTTCACAAGAAACATCTTCAAATGAGCATGTATTTTGTTCTTTAGGCATTTCCTAATCCTAATTGTATTTTCTTGTAGTTGTTAACTTAAGAACACTTCATCTTTTTGAGCAACTTTTGCTGTTTTCCGCAGATTGCGCAGGATGTGGTCGAGACATTAAGAACGGACAGGCTCTTCTAGCATTGGACAAACAATGGCATCTGGGCTGCTTTAAGTGTAAGGCCTGCAACAAAGTGCTGACCGGGGAGTACATCAGCAAGTAAGCGGCTCACACTCACCTTAATTACAGGCCTTAGTAATGTTTACACCATATGCTCACACAGAATATGAAATTTCCTAGGATCTAAGTCCCTGCTGTTTCTATTTGTCTGTCTCCTCTCAGGGATGGCGCCCCCTACTGTGAGAAGGACTACCAGATCCACTTTGGAGTTCAGTGTGAGGCGTGTCATCAGTTCATCACGGGGAAGGTGCTAGAGGTGAGACACACACACAATCACATTCTTCAACTTCAACATCCCTCTGATGGTTGCTTAGGCCGGACAAATGGACTTAATATTGCACCTGGATTTCATATGAATCCTGCCTAAGGTATGTTACAGGAACATACAGCTCTGAAAAAAAAGACCACTGCAGCATTATCAGTTTCTCTGGTTTTACTATTTAAAGGTATGTGTTAATATATATTGTATTCTATTGTGGTGTTGGAATTCAACAGACACTGGAATGGAATGGCTGCTATACATGTAGAGATTTAAATACAATTGGAGTGGTCTCATTAATTGTTTTAGAGCTGAATGCTTCTAGAATTTGTAGGCATTACAATTACACCAGATACATTTAGGAAATACATTTCAGGTTTTAAATGAATATTTTATTGAGTGGATATAGGTTCATAGTTGAAACAGTTTAGGAGTATGTTGTAAAATCTAAATTCTGCTTCCCACACAGACAGGATGATGCCTCAGAGTGGAATTATGAAATGTAGTTTGATAAGCTGCAGTGTAATCCCTTGGCCACAGAGCCAAATAGACTCTTGACATGATGGTTTGCAACTAAAAGATGAATTCTTAGGAGATATTTACATCTTTCTAGCTCTTCCTCAATACAAATGCTTGCACATACAAGCTTGCTTTGCCACAAATGATATATACATATTTAATAAAACACCTAATGTGATGTGACATTTCAGAAGTTATCACTGCTCATTAATACTTCATGTCACGCGGCTGTTATGAAACTCTTTTTATTTAAGAGATTGTATAAAGTGTTACCAACAACTCTGGTCACGGGTCTCTTGAACAAGAGGTATGTCTGTTCTGCAGACACTGAGTTATGTGTCATTAAATGGTACCAAAATGTCACAGCAAGGCTTTTAGTAATCCAGCGCCAGGGCAGAACTTTGTGACAATAGGAAAAGGCCTAGGCATCTCACCACTGAGCTTCTGCCAATGGATCAGTGGTGCCACAGCCACAGCAGTCTGTCTGATAGTCTAATCGCTGACCCAAGACCAGGGTCAAATAGCGCTGAGCCATCGGTGGAGTCCTCTGGGAGGGTAATGTGGATGGCTTATTAATGCAGGGGGTAATTAATCCAGATATTAAAAGCTGAGAGGAATACGGAAAGTATTGTAATTGCACACTACACATATAGCATAAGTACTTTTATTACCCCTGAGAGAGATATTCTGTTTCACAATGTATGTGAAGAGAGTATTGGGAAAGAGCTTTGAAGTGCTCGCTATAGCCGCTTTGTCAAATGTTAAAATGCAAATACGAGGCTCCATATCTCTGAGTGGCCACTTCCTGCCTGAAATGTTACTGAGAGAGGGTTGTTATACAGCGGGGAAACTTTCATTTGGGTATTTTATCACCCCCTGGTCAAAGTATCACATTGGTGTTATAAGGGTGCTCTCTGCATGCAAAGTGCCACTTCAATGCAGAGGAAATTCAGACGCTCCAGCCGTCAAGTCGTTTTATTGGATCGTATTATGCAGGTTATCACAAAGAGGAACATTCTCATATTGTAGGCAGGTTGGCTGTGTCAAACAGACAGATGTCCTGGTGGTCATATTCAAAGATAACTTAACATTATTACATTTTCGTACAATTTTGAGGAACTTGTACATTACTTGAGTATTTAATTCACTGCATTTTAAGAAGAAGAAATTATACTTTTAATTGACTTTTTACAGTAAGTTACTTGTTACTTTGATCATCCTACACAATTGTTATAGTTAAAGGTCCACATTCCTGGGAGAGCCCCTTTAGCTCCCCCCGAAACACGTGTTAGCGCATGATAGTAACATATTATCTCTTGTGCATCAGATACAAACATATTTATTCTTTTGGGACTTTGAATTCTCCATAATTTAATACTCTAAAAGAGGCTATTTTGTATATTTCTGAATTTGTTTCTGCTGTTAATACTTTAGCAGAATTTTCAATGCAGGAGTTTAACTTGTAACGCAGTATTTTACTGTCTTCTTACTTAACCTAAATAAAGGATTTGAGTACTTCTTACTTCTCACATGAACTGTTGGAGAAAAAATATTTACATTAAACCTGCAGACCAATAAGAGGGGAACATATTCTCCAACAACTGCCCAGTTCAACTATCTCATCAGCAGTTGTTTTTGAAGGAAGTGAGAGCAGTTACCCAGGATCTGATGAAACCACCCCATTAGGTCTCAGAGGTGAAAGAGAGGTGTAGCTAAGAGCAGGTAAAGCACTGGGTTGTTATCCTTTTAGACGCAGCTCCGCTTCGCTCATTTTACTGTGGGCTTCATTGATCTTAATTTTCCTGTGATGTCAAGTCTGTTTTGTGCGCTCTGTGTTTTCCAGGCCGGAGATAAGCACTACCACCCCAGCTGTGCGCGATGCAGCAGGTGCAATCAGATGTTCACAGAAGGAGAAGAGATGTATCTGCAAGGTGAGCAGGAATACGTGCTTTGTCACAGCCACCGGAAAACTTTTGTTAACCGTTAAACAAAAACTGCAGAACTGCTTGCTCCTATCTTGTTTTACTGTTATTAGTAAAAGGAGCCTATTCATATATTGACAGTATATAGATTTGTGACAAATGAAGGGAAAGTATCTATAAATATTATGTGTGTGTTGATATGCTGTACTGCTGAAACTGTGTATTGATCAGAAACTACTCAAGAGATGAACACAATTCATCAAAAGGATTATTCATTTACTCAAACCACAAACATCTTTTATTTTTACCATCCATTTTGTTTAAACATTTAATAAAAAAGAAAGGAAAAACAAGTCATTATTAATGATGGTGTAATTCATTCGGGTAATTTTGATTTGACGCCATTGCAGCTCTAGTGTGAAAATAATGATGTTTAATATTTGATGACTTGATCCATGTTGCAAATTACAATACAGACCATCTTTGCATAATACTTTTCAATGTGCTGTGTACCAGGTGTGTATTAGACAGCCTTTTATAGGACTGTCAATAACCCATGTAACAACTCATTTGTTGCCCATCTGTATAGTTGGCAGAGTATGGAAATGCATACTAATAATGTGAATATACTGTAACCATATGTTGCCCTGATTATATTTTCTCGCTTTCCATCTCCTCAGGATCAACGGTGTGGCATCCTGGCTGCAAGAACACCACCCGAACAGAGGAGCGACACAGAGAGCGGGTAGGAATTTGGGCCTCACTGACTCCATTGTTCCTGACTTTGTCCTGACTGAGAGGACCTTTCTATTCGTGTCTCCTGACACATGTTTTTCAGGAAAAGATAAAAAATGTGGAATATGTAACGAGGGATTCCGCATTAGCTGTTCCAGCTCCAACAGTAAACTATCAAACATAAACCTGCTGTGGTTCACATCATTTGCCTATTGAGGCGGTGTGTGTGTGTGTGTGTGTGTGTGTGTGTGTGTGTGTGTGTGTGTGTGCGTGTGCGTGTGTGTGTGTTGTTCATGTGCATAATATTTACATGTCAAGCTTGATGTGCGTGTGAATTGTGAGTCGGGCTGGAGAGGCAGAACCCCTGTGTGATGTCCTGTGAACCCCCCTCTCCCTTCCTCCACAGCTATTGCCTCCGTCCCTCTTATTCCTCCAAAAAACAGAAAGGCAGGTACTGTATTCGCTATTGGCTATGAGATGGCATCATCCTGTGTTCCACCATGTGCATAGGACACTGTGCTGCACTGTATGCTGCCATCTGCTGGAGACAGCCTGCAGTGCCCTCTCTGTGTCATATGAAGCCATTCAGTCTTGTCTTTCAACGCCTTATTCTAAGCTCATATCAAAGTGCATTAAACAAAATGATGCACAAATTTGAAAGCGCAGACACAATATCAATATGACTTCCAAATCCCCATTCTACCTGTGAGGTGAAAAGCTAATTTAAAGGGATAGTTTATTTTTTGAGGTGTATGTGGTCCATAGTCAGTGTATGAAGGTGTGAAACACACATGACCACTGGCAACACTTAATTTAGAAACCTAAAAAAAGGCCAGAAAAATCCCATCAATATTATTGATTATATTTTCACTGCTTTACCCTGCTGACAGACAGTCCTTTCTGGCAGGTAACAGTATTTATTACATCCATTTGTGCTCTCCATTGACAAAAACAATAATTCTACTACACAGATTACAGAGGTTTCTGGACCACTGCTGCCTCAAATGGTTGGTGTAATTTGTGTAGTATTTTGAATTGAGTAAGTTCACTTCCGTGTTTAGTGTTGTAAAATGACAGTTTTTGTCAATGTAATCTAATGGCTTTGGCAAGAGCATAAATGACAGCTGCAGTTTCACCATCCACAGCATTATATTGCTAATAACTGTGTCAGTACTACTTTCTCCTTCAAAACTGGGCGCCTGCCAACCGCCATGTCCTTCAGGTAATACACTGACTGTGGATAAGTACCTTAAACAACACAATTTACTGAGCTATCCCTTTAATTACGCTTCATTCAGTCCCGCTGATGCCATTCAAACTGTTCATTTCAAATAAACTGGCATGACGTTTTCAAGGACATACAATCACTGTGCATAAAAGCGCCCATTCACTTTGCAAATTTGCAAATGAATGACCTAATCATGAAATGACATGTTAGTATTTCCAAGTACCTCATGTTATTAATGAAACTTAAATACAGGGTTTGCAATTCCCTCTCATCGCTCATACAATATAAAAGCCCAACAGTGAAATGTTGAAATGTTTTGGGTAATAATCAGGGTGTGCAGATGGCAGGGGGCTGTGGATCATGGGAGACTGAATTCCTAACAGACTTATTGCGAATAACCGCCACTTGTGTGTTTTTCTCTACTTCTCACAGCCTACGAGGTCGTCATCGGAGAGTATTTGTTCCAGACCTGGTTCAAGCATACCTGGCTCACCGGGTCACACGATCTATGTAAGAAATATTATAGACCTACATCCAAATAGATGTAACAACTGTTTTACTCGTCAGAAATTTCCTTATTTAATAACATCCTATTTGACCTTGTCAGTTATAGAAATGTCCATAGTAGTAATCTCCCTCTACCCTTATGTGTGTATGCATGTTTGTTTTATTTGTCTCCCTAGGCAAAAGTAGACAATGAGATCCTTGATTACCGAGACCTAGCTGCCATTCCAAAAGTCAAAGCCATTTATGACATTGAGCGCCCTGATCTTATTACGTATGAACCTTTGTACACCACCTCCCTGGATGAGAGAGACGAGAGACGAGAGAGTGTGGGAGAGGTAAACACTCAGGCCGCATGCACTTTTTCCTGCATGCATGGCGTCTTAATGCACAAGCAGTACTGTGCATCAAGACAAATGTTCCTCTTATGATCCTCTGTTTTGTTGTTGGCTTAGTTTTTCTTCTGGTAAGACTTTTACAATACACAAAGAAAGCCTTTTTTATGCTGTTTTCAAAGCTTGTATGTATCACTGAACATCTGTGTCCCTCACAGCTCCACACTGCCAGAAGGGAGCGTTCCCCCTTGCCCGATGACAAGGTAAGATATGTCAACCTGTGCTGATGATGATAAATGTTCTTAAAGGAAAGAGCAGAGGTGAGCATCACATAAAAATGAGACCATGTGCATTGTAGCTACACAGCTTGCAAAATGTGAAAGATCAGCACATAGTGGTGTTTTTCAAAAGTGGTTAAGTGATATTTATCTGGCTGTCTGGGCTCTTTTGCCTCTATGGAGCAATGCTATATTAACTAGATTAATGATCTTGTTTTAAGAGAGTTATAATTCAGACCTGTTTTATTCTTCCCAGTCCTCAAGGAACATGTCACCAACCCCATCTGGTGAGGTGAGGATATCATTTTATTTTCATTCTCCCCTGTGTGTGATGTAAATGCAGTATATACACATTTTTATTAACACCAGCAGGTCGTGTAATAACCTGTGTGTGTGTGTGTGTGTGCGTGTGTGTGTGTGTGTGTGTGTGTGTGTGTGTGTGTGTGTGTGTGTGTGTGTGTGTGTGTGTGTGTGTGTGTGTGTGCGTGTGCGTGTGCGTGTGCGTGTGCGTGTGCGTGTGCGTGTGCGTGTGTGTGTGTGTGTGTCAGGGCTCTTACGACAGGAGGGAACGCATCCTCCAAAGGTCAACCAGTCAGGGCTCCATAGGATCACCAGTTTATAATCGCCATGGTTACACCCCCACTCTGTCACGGTCTCCTCAGCATTTTCACAGGCCAGGTGAGTATGTGTTTGTGCGTCTGTGGGCACATATGTGTATTGTTACATTGTTCATGAAAGAAAGAGGTTATAGTAAGGCGGATTGACGTGCTCATTACTATTCTGTTAAAACATTGTGGATGAGTTCACTGACCCTCCACCTTAAGGTTCTTGCTTCACTCCTTCTGATGTTCTTCTTTTAAGGGGAACTTCAACAAAATTACCTTTGGGTTATGTTAATTATTTTTACCTTTAAATTATGGGCAATCCATTCGTTTGCAGAATGATAACCTTAAAGTGAATTTTGCGCCTTTAACACCACAATTTGAGTTTAATATTCTTTCCTTTGAAAATATTGATTTTAAAGGGACAGTTTTGTAAATTTCCCCTCGAGTAAATTTTTTCTGATATTCTGATTTACCCACAATACCAAAAATACATATTTTCCATCTTACCTGTAGTGCTATTTATCAATATAGATTGCTTTGGTGTAAGTTTCTGAGGGCAATATAAGTCGTAGAGATGCCTGCCTGCTCTTGACTTGATTCATTATTGGTGCTTTGAGCACCAAAAAACCGAATTGCCATATAGTTATTTCATATTCAAAACGAACCTCTACGTCTAATATCTCCAACAATAGGCTCCTCACACATTAACAATAAAGATTGATAAATAACACAATAGGTAAGAGGAAAAATATGTGTTATGGCTTTTGGGTTTAGCTGTCTCTTTAAATGTAATTAGGGTCTGAGACCTAGGTCGGCGAAGACCCTATTGAAATCGGTCGCGCAGCGACCGATAAACCTTTGACCCCTGCAACATATGTGAAAACTCACCAAATGTTGCACGCGCGTCAGAATTGGTGCAACTTCAGATATGTAATTGGTTCCGGAACTTTGCGTCAAAAATTGCGTAGGCCACGCCCACTTCCGTTTTTAACGTAAACTCCCCCCCCTTTAACTTTCACGTAAACGAACGAAACTCACTACGCATATCTAGGGTGCGGAGACAAACCAAAAAGCCTCTTGGAGGGGTATACAATAACGTACAGGAAGCCGGCCATTTTGAATTTGGCGTCGGAAAAACGCGATTTATCGCGTTTTTCGTCCTCCGCACGAAATCTATCTTCTCCCAGGGACTTTATCCGTACGACTCGAAATTCGTCTGGTAGCCCCTCGAGACATGGGCAATTCAAAGTTATCACAGAAGTTTTTTTCTTTCGCACGGCGTAGCCGTGAATTGGCGCCAAAGTTCGCGTTCGCTCAATGCTAGGCGATCCCTCGCCATGGAACACGATGATGTCATAACGCCAACTGACATACTCAGAACGCCACCAAACTTCACATGATGGTTAACACTGCGGCCCTGAACAGCTCTACGTCAAATTTGATGTTACTTAATATGGCGTTACCATGGCAACGCATCCCTCGCCATAAAACACGGTGTCGCTGTAACTCCAATGGACACGGTCCCATCGTCCCCCAATCTTCATTTTTATATCACCGGTCCATGCCTCAACAGCTCTACGTGAAATCTGAGATCTCACCGTATGCCGATTCCATGGCAACGCATCCCTCGCCATAAAACACAATGTTGTCTTAAGTCAATGGAAAATGGTCCAAACTGCACCACACTTCAGATGATGGCTAATGGTCCGGCCCTCAACAGCTCTACGCCAATTATGGGATGTCATCATATGCCGTTTCCATGGCAACGCATCCCTCGCCATAAAACACGGTGTCGCTGTAACTCCAATGGACACGGTCCCATCGTCCCCCAATCTTCACTTTTATATCACCGGTCCATGCCTAAACAGCTCTACGTGAAATCTGAGATCTGACCGTATGCCGTTTCCATAGCAACGCATCCCTCGCCATAAAACACAATGTTGTCTTAAATCAATGGAAAATAATCCAAACTGCACCAGACTTCAGATGATGGCTAATGGTCCGGCCCTCAACAGCTCTACGCCAATTATGGGGTGTCATCATATGCCGTTGCCATGGCAATGCATCCCTCGCCATGAAACAAGGTGTTGTCCTAACTCAATGGAAAAACCTCCAAACGGCACCAGACATCAGATGATGGCTAATGGTCCGGCCCTCAACAGCTCTAAGCCAATTATGGGATGTCATCAAATGCCGTTGCCATGGCGACAGATCCCTCGCCATGAAACACGGTGTTGTCTTAACTCAATGGAACATGGTCCAAACGGCACCAGACTTCAGATGACAGTTAATGGTCCGGCCCTCAACACCTCATTATGACAATAGTGAGTTTTCCTCAAAAGCTGTTGCCATGGCAACGCATCCCTCGCCGTTAACCACCATATTGCTATAACTCCTGTGTAAATGGTGTAAAAAGTGTTCAAATTTCACATGTGTGCTGACCGTCAATCCCTCGACACATATATGTGTCAGTTTTGAGATTTCGTCAAATGTCGTTGCTATGGTAACAAAATGGTCGCCGTGAAACACGGTTTTCTCATAACTCCAGTTAACATGCTTCAAACGGCCCAAAACTTCACAGGTTTGATAACGATGCAGCCCTCAACACATCTAAGCGTATTATGGGGTGTCATCAAATTCCGTTGCCATGGCGACAGATCACTCGCCATCAAACACAATGTTTATGATACTGCTGTAACTCCCATGTACGTTGTCCGATCGGCCTGAAACTTCCCACGTTTGCCAACGGCCGAGTCCTCGAGACACCTACACACACACCTCGACGTGCGGACAACAGCCTGCGGAGCGTCGAAGACCCGCTCAACGCTGCTTGCAGCTTTAATTCTTTATATGTTTATTATTTGTTTTATTTGAATACTCGCTATCTCTCACTTTGGGTGACTTTTATTTCCTCTTTTTGACTTTTGATTCCTGTATATCTTCCTTTTCTTTTGTTCCTCACCTTCTCACCTTCTATCTCCCCCCCCACCGTCCACTGCCTGGTTTGCTCCTGGGGTTTTTGTCCCTTGCCCCACACCCTCAATCCCTGCAGAGGCTCTGACAGGCATGCAGAAGCTCTGCTCCTCCTTGTGCAGTAACAGTGTGGGCTCCAGAAATAGTGACTCACGCCCCACCTCCCCTTTCAGACACCACTTCCTTCCCCATAGCCAAGGTAAGGGCCTCACTCCACTCCACTCCTCTCCGCTGCCCCCCCTAAGGCAACGCATCACCTCCATCCCCACCTGGGACGCCACCTCCCCGTCACTGCCCCATCTGTCATTCTGGATCCATCACCATTTCTCATTCAAATATATCTGTCTTCCTGAATGGTCATGTGGTCAAATAATTGATTATTCACTAACTCGCATGCCCTTCTTCTTCACCTTTGACTATCACAGCCTCCGCCAAAGTAGCTGACAGGCTCTTTGGGCTTGTGTTTTGCTTTGCATGCACTTGAGAGATACCACTAATCATAATCCAATATCCAAACTGACAGGTTTTTTTGACAGAATGAGTCTCTAGACCCCAGTAAACTGTAAAACTGAGATTGAAAAAGGTTCTGTAATATAAGTTTGCCGTTGCACGCTGTGTGGAGTCATTAACTTCCTGACTGTGAACTCTTATCAAACCGTGAATTCACATTATATTTTAGACTAACATACATTATAGTTCATGAATCATTGCAGTGCATATCCCAATTCGCTATTATATAGTTTGTTCCGCTTTTGTGCTTTCCTTCATACACATAGCATACAGCTCCATTAACTGCATTTATCAAAAGCTACCAGAATGTCTCCCACCCGCTCAAAATGACCTCCTCTGGTCCCGTGTGCTGCGCCGCTCAGACTGTGGTTCCCCTTCAGTTTCCCTGCTTATGTTCTGTTCTTGGTTCTTCTCACTGGAGGCACTGACCCCCCGAGTGGCCGGAGCTCCCCCCTCCCGCTCAGGCCCGACAGCCGGCCGGTCACCCCGCCTCTCTCTCTGACCCCTAAACATTTCCACCTCCCAGGTAGGAGCTGGAGCGCACCCTGTCACTGCTCGTCCCTACTTTCTATCTATCTATCTATCTATCTATCTATCTATCTGTCTGTCTGTCTGTCTGTCTGTCTGTCTGTCTGTCTGTCTGTCTGTTTGTCTGTCTGTCTGTCTGTCTGTCTGTCTGTCTGTCTGTCTCTGTCTGTCTGTCTGTCTGTCTGTCTGTCTGTCTGTCTGTCTGTCTGTCTGTCTGTCTGTCTGTCTGTCTATCTATCGATCTATCTATCTATCTAGCTATCTAGCTATCTATGCGCGCGCGCGAGCGAGCGGCGCGAGCGAGCGCGCGAGCGAGCGAGCGAGCGAGCGAGCGAGGAGCGAGCGAGCAGCGAGCGAGCGAGCGAGCGAGCGAGCGAGCGAGCGAGCGAAGCGAGCGAGCGTTCTATCTACTCTCTCTCTCTCTCTCTCTCTCTTCATCTATCTATCTCTCCTCTCTGCTCTCTATCTCTCTCCTACCGTACCTACCTACCTACCTACCTACCTACCTATCTATCTATCTATCTATTCATTCTATCTATCTATCTAGCTATCGATCTATCTATCTATCTATCTATCTATCTATCTATCTATCTATCTATCTATCTATCTATCTATCTATCTATCTGTCATTATAATCCATTTGGGATCAGCTTTTGCTTTTTCCCCCTCTTTCATTATGCAGGAAAAACGGTGATTGAGTGTAGTCCCTATGCATCGTCATCACTTTGTGTTTAAAATAAATGTTTAATATGTGTGACAGAGTCACTGTTTACTCAGAGATATGACTTTTCTGTATGTATCTGAATGTTTTCAGATCAAGGGAGCAACATCTACAGAAAACCCCCCATCTACAAACAACACGGTACCTTTCCTCCTCTTGTACAGCCTGTGTGAAAAATGTCTGAGTACAAGTTCAAAGTAATACTTCTCGGTAGTGTAATGTTATTGAGCTGGGCTCTTAACAGAAAGTAATTTTGTTAATCAAGTCAAACTATGTATTCATTTTACTGTGTAATCCCCAGTGTCAGTGTATGAGCACTGTTTGAAGTCTGTCTCCAATCCTCTTCTGTCTGACCTGTAGCTTGTTTTACACACTGCACTTTGTCTCTTAACAAGTCACAGTAGCAATTTTCTCAAAGCGAGATTATGTAACCTTTGCCGAGCTGTGACAATTTACAGGATAATGACTCTTCAATTTCATGAAGAGTCATTTGCAACCTGACTAAGAGTGAGAGGAATTACACCACAACCTCTTCTACTGTATATCCGTGGCTGATATAAAGTAATGTAACAATAGCACAAGTAGAGACGGTTCATAAAGTCGAAAAACTGATATTGTCAGTTACATTGAAACACTTACTGTACATCTAACTGAAGTTTGCCCATTTTAGCTGACATCAGCCATCATTGTAATACAAAATACTTTATTATTATTTTTTAAATCCCAAGTTTGCTGTTGTGGCCGTCAGCCTTATTTTGCCAGCTACTGTTAGCATAGCATTTCACTACAATAATCATGAAACATCCTTAAAAACAAGGCTCTTATCCATCTGTGATTAGTAAAAGGCATTATCCAATATTCAGTGACTTGTTAGGAAAACATTTTGGCATATATTTACACCTGGACGACCGAGATTCATGATCGGTAAGACCTCGATCGATGATCAGATGGTGCTGAAATGTTTATTTGTGGGTGAGACTTTGACTCAGACACTGATAGATCAGTTCCTATGGTTACAACCTAGATACAGATGCACGTCAAAGCAAGTCTGCTGATGAGATCATCAGATCGGCCACCTTGCCCGGCTGCCATGCTCCATCTCCGGATGACAGCTCGCGGAGTGAGGGCGACCGCTGGCCTTGCTCTCTTGCTGTATTAGGTACAGTAGGCTCTGATGGGCATGCTTGCACTGCTATCTTCTAGTGGTGCAATAGACAACTCACCACAACCTAACTCTTGTTGTTTCACCCTTACAGCTGCCCCTCTAGCTTAACTGCATCCCCGCTTCAATCAGAGCTAATGCTTTTATTCTGGCATTACAGTATTTGCCTTTATTTGCCCGTTGTTTGGTTTCTGTTGCTGCCATATTATTTTCTGCTTGAGGTAGCATCAGTTTCGCTATTTTTCGTTCACTTACTGCACATGATGGGTGCACTAGCTTTACACAGTAGTGCCACAAATGACTTGGACAGAGATAACTGAGACTGACTTCAAACTTGTCTGTTTGTTGTACATTGTGCTGTTCTGTCTACAAAATCTTGACATGAATGATGAAGTGTAAACCTCACGGCATGTCAGTCGAGCCAAATATTCCAATAAGTCCCTCTGTTTGTCTGTCTCGTCAACTCTGTCTCACATTTGTGTTCTTCCGTCCACCTATTGCTCATAAACTGTGTGTGTTCCTCACTGCTCTACAGCCGAGTGAAGCAGACTCAGTGTTGTGTCTTTCTCTAAATGTGACCTGTGGATGAAGCATTTCATCTGGTTGTACTTGATATACAAGTACATGTGAAGCATGGTTTCCTCTAGTGTGTTTCTATGTGTGAGTATGTATATATGGTTTTTAAATATAAAATATTTTGGCCTGTTAACAACCATTGTAGGTTCAGAAGGGGGTAGACGATCCAGAGAAGAGGAGGAGGAAGACTCCTTGAAAAAAAAGCAGATCCACGAGGAACATCTCAGCAAGGTCAGGGAGATTGTCTTGAATCTTCAACTTAAAGTGGACCTATCATGCTATATTTGAATAATATAGTGTAGGACCATACCTAAATAAGGCATATTTATACTTTTTTTTTCTCAAAATACCAAACAGATCATGCATTTTAGCCATGCCTCATTTTGCTCAATTTGACAATTTCTAGCTCTGTTTTTGCAAGGGCTGATTCTGTGAGAACAGCACCACCTACTGGCCTGGCATATGTACTACAGCGTCTCCAGCGCTTTCGAACGGCAATGGCCGTGGCTGTCTCCTCCTGATTGGTGGAGTTGGCCCAATAGCCGTAGCGCCACTGTCCTGACGTCAGGACAGTGTTCAAATCTGGATCAGTTTTTATCAGATCCGTTGCAGCCCCTTTTTTAGAGATTTGGGTATGGAGGAAAATAGAGAGGGTTGTGTTTTCTGACACTTGGTGAGTTCCCTGGAACACCGGGGACACATATTCATGTATAACAGACGTACAAAAGTGCATTTTGCATGATAGGTCCCCTTTAAGGCTATATTATTCAACATTTCCGAGAAAAAAAAAAGTTACTTGGGTACCTACATTATCCAAACAATTTGCCATACTGTAGATCTTGTAAATCTCATAGATTGATGTTTATGCTTGAATGTACTGTACATTTATTAAATGTGTGTAAATGTGTGTTTGTGTAGATTCAGTCTGGTTTGGGAAAGCTCATTCTGAAGGAGGAGATGGAAAAAGATCAGATCAGGGAGCGTCACACACGTAGCCTCTCTGCTCAGCGCTGCGACCCCAAACAGACCGACTGTGACGCAGGTAGAGCATCCTCATCAGCTAATGTGGGCCTGAGTTGTCAGCAATGTACTGTAATAACATGGTCTGTTCTATAACACTTTCAGATGTTTGCATTTGTTTTACTGTAACATGTCTAGGTTATGGAATAGCTTCATTTTGTGATTTTAATTTTGTGTTAATGTAAATGCTCCTGTTTTCAGTCATCATCTTTTGTATAAATTGGAACGTTATTTATGTTTCAGAACCAACTTCTCCAACCCAAACTAACTCTCTGCCTGGTTATGGAAGGAACGGGCTGCATCGGGTAAGGGTTCACTCACACTTACAAATATAGCTGTTGGTTATGTTTCAGAAACAGCTAAATACTAACGCTGTAAGAGGCACGTGAGTCCTAATGTTGATTTTTTTTTATCTGTGGGGAAAAGATAAGTTCCATTGTGTTTAGAGTACAGTATCGTGGTAAAAACTTTTATTTCACCTGTTCCTTAGTCATAAACACAGAATAGAAAAACAATTTAGATCGCTCTTAGCAAATGGATCACATATATATTTTTGCCCCTTAGGGCATCCGTAAAATGCAGAAAAATGACAAACAGAAAAAAATGTATCACCTATAAGCAGAGGTCGCATGTTAAATCCATTGCATATTGTCTCCAATGCCAGAAACACTAATTATAAACGCATTTCTTCCCTAATACTTCTTAAATCTTATTCTGGTTCATAGTAAGCAACAAAATACCCATATGTTGATTTTGATGTACTGTTGTCTGTTTTCCCGCAGCCCCAGTCCACAGACTTCACCCAGTACAACAGCTACAGTGACATTTGTGGGGGAGGCAGAGGTGAGAGCTGCTACCAGAAGGTGGCAAACAAGCTAATCTCTTGCAAATGTCACCAGAGCTATTCAGCATCAATATTCAGAAATCGCTTGCTACGTGTACATAAATGGGACATGCATTTAAAAATATTTGCATAATGAGTCACACAATGTGTCATCAGGGAGAACAGTGTTGTAGAATGTAGCCTGGCAGGGGATTTGACAGCAAAACCATTAACTGTGAGTCTCATTTTCTGTCCCATGTTGTCCTGCAGAGTTTCAGGTATGTCTCTCATCTGCTTTTTCACATGGCATGCTTCCTCACCTTGCATCATATATTTGCTTGCTCATGGGTTACAAGAGGCCCCTTGCCCTGAATTCACACCGCCCACTCCTGCTACATGCTTGCATCACTGTTGGAGTTAATGTCAACTACAGGGCATGCAGTGCAGTGATTTCAAATGCTAAAACATGCACTGCCCCAGTAGCTGAGCCAGTGTACTGTAAATGCAATGTGCAATCATAGCCTCATGTCTTGTTTTGTGTGTTGTTTTCCAATGTTTTGACTCAAGCTAAACGTCACATTTTAAATATATGATTTAAAAAAGTACAGACACATTCAAAAAACATTCTCCATCTCAAATACTTCTTAAAAAACTGAACTGTATCCAAGCTCCATCCAGTGACCACTGCGCCCGCACTCATTAGTGGACACATTCATACCATTAACATACCCTTCCACTATATTACATGTGTGTATGTTCTATTCTTTAGCACATTAAGGATGGCCATGCAGCACTTGCAAGGATGGACAGGGGAGTATCTATGCCTAATATGTTGGAACCAAAAGCAAGTATCTTCTCCTTTTTGCACTGATGACAACATTGTAATCTGCACTGAAATATATATACAAAATCCCTACATTGTTCACTATTCAACCGGATAAGTAAAATTATATATAGTGGGGCTGTATGAGGTACTTATCGTACTTAGTGTATTACTTACAGTTTTTTGGAGTGCACACACGGAAGCTAGGCAATGTTCTGCTGTGGACGGGGGCAGCAGCAAAACATACATTCGGCCCCTAAAATAATCATTTTAAGTTCATGTGTACACTATATTTAGAACATTTTAATTGCTTTATATTGCCATCAGATAACCCTATCTGACGGGGAACTGAAGCTGATATATATGCTTCACCTTCTCCAATTCCATTGATAAATATTGTAATTTTACCTCGCAGAACAGAGGAGGTTGTCTACAGCTGTTTGGTTGGTTAGTTTACGTTAATGTGTGACTTTGGGGAATTTGTACTTTCCAAAATCACACCATAATAGTATACCAGTGATTTTCTTGATCTTCAAAGTAAAAATACAGTTTTTTGTCAATAGAGGCTGGCGGCTTTTAACAAAGCATAAATAGCAGCTGCAGGTAGATATAATACATTTAGCTGCTGCCCCACTTACAGAGAAATACCCACATCGGTCGGTAAGTACCTCATATAACCCCACTAACCTTTTAGAGCATTTAGCCAAACCAGGAGACATTTTTGCAACTAATTTAGATATAGACTAACCACACTTTCAAACAAAGAGACCAGCCCAAAACAGGAAGATGAAGTTGTATTTAGCCTTGTAGGGCGGGGACATTGGTGGAAGAAATAGAGAACTAAAAGAGTTTTTTTTACTGGAGGTGAAAGACTCACATTTCTGATTTAGCATGCTGCTTCTGGAGCTGAGTCACGCTTAGCATGCTAGCTTCTCCATGCTGGCTTCTCCATGCTCATCTGCACATAGCTCTGACTTAAAGAGGCTGGATACTGTATGCAGCATACAGTGGAGATTCCAAACGCATATATTGTCATCCAAACAACTCATATCACTATATACTGCATAGTATATAAGACATTTTACATAACTGTGTGGATATGAGTTGGTCACAAATAACTTCTAGTTGCTTATTATTGAGCATTTCAGCTAAATAAACAACTACCATTTGCCAGATTCAGGAGGGGATTAGTTATTTAGAAAAAGTACAAGTACCTCAGTTTCCAGGAAAATCATTCCCGTGTGGATTTACTTAGCCTACATTATTGTGTTTGCGGTAAATAACTTAAGAAATACAGCTGTTAAATAACTCTGTTTTCATGTTTTTGCCCTTGCCTAATCTATTGCACATTTGTACAACAACAAAAGTGTGCACACCATAGCACCTGCATTTCTCCTCAACAACCTAAACAACGGCTCTCACTCCCAGTCAGCCTCCTCTCACTCCCACCCAGTGTTCCCTCTGTCACAATCAGAACTACACAAATATTCACATTTTATTCCTTTTGTCGGATTTAAATGGTCTGTGAAGCTTAACTCTAGCCTGTAGTTTTGACGTGTTCACTGACTCGGTGTCTCCTTCTGAAGGTGTATCCCTATGAAATGCTCATGATAACCAGTAGAGGGAGAGCTAAACTGCCCAGGGATGTGGACAGAACCAGACTGGAGGTATCAGATTTCCACCTGATTGTCCGCAATTGATACTGGATTTCTCTACTTTGTGTAAATAACAATGTTACACAAATACAATTTGTATCAAGGAATGTGCATCCATTGCTTCTTGTCATTTTTGCTGTGGGAACCTTTTTTTGTGGCTTTGGTGCTAACCACGAACACTCCCCTTCCCCCCTCCCCTCCTTTGTTTTCTCCACCTTTGTTCTCAATTTCTAGCGCCACTTAGCACCCGAATTGTTCTTTGACATCTTTGGAATGGAGGTCCAGGAGTTTGACAGGCTTCCCCTGTGGAAACGCAACGACATGAAAAAGAAGGCCAAGCTCTTCTAGCACTCAGAGCAGCATGCACATACTGTACATTCATCCAGATAGCACACAACAAACTGTAATCTAGATGTAGGTTTTTGGGTTTATTTCCTTTTTCTTCTGGATTATTTTTGTTTTATCCTGGCATAATTCAAGGAAGCCACAAGATGGACTGAACTTTTTTTGTTGCTCTGAAGCTTCCTGAGACTGTGAGCTGAAGGATTTGTCCAGTTAGACTTGCACAGGAAACAAGGAATCTTTTCCATGTTCAAAAATGACAAAGAATGAGAATGATTGATAAATAGGTTCATGTTATTTGGTTTGACTGCGCTTGTTTTACTTCTTGCTTTGCTTCGAGTGGAACTGCTTTCCTTTCTTTCTTGCTTGTTTCTTCCTACTATTTGTTGCTGTTGATTCCTGTGGAACTTTGTAAGTACGGTAGAACCTCATGGCGCCATTACCAAATGTCCATGCTCGTAGCTTGAACATGTATCCGCTTTCCCAACGCTTGGGCTGAAACTGATTTTGCCCAAAGTTCGCAAGAATCGGCTCAGTGAGTCTTTGAATAAAATAAATAAAAAAGCCACAGGGAAAGCAGTGAGCGGACCCATCAACTGTTTTACCAGATCTCCATGGAAACCCCTACACATTGCCAGTCCCCTCCCCTTGCTTCTGTACAATCCAAACATTCATCTGACCCTGACAAAAAGAAAATGTCTCTCTTCTCAGGCTCTCATAAACATGGCCAGACACATTCCCTTTACATGTATTGGAAGTACAAATCTTATATATTTTAGTGCCGTATCCAAAATACAGTAACCAACAAATATAAAAGAAACACCCAATGTGAGAATCAACTGTATTTGGAAGTACTGTTTTATAAATGAAAAACCCACACTGCCATTTGTTGTATTGAAATTTAAGCCAATAAAGCTTTAAATCACCATGAACCATATGATCCTCAGCTATTCCAAAGGTACCCACCGCCTCTTTTCTGTTCTCTGGTTTCTTCTTTGCATCGCACCAATAAACACACAGCTTCTGTAGGGCTACACAGGGTGAAAGGTAGTCTCAGGACTGGGTTACTTTTATACGGCCAGTCAGATGGTGGACTCTATTTGCTTTCTACACAAACTGATTAGTTGGGGCCCCTGTGGTGAAATCTCTTTTTACGTGAACTTGGCAAATACAAATCAATACAAATACAAATATTAAGGGTTTATTTTGCTGCTTTGGTGAAAAAGTTGGGTTAGGAAATTCCTTTTATGTCAACACAGAGCAGTGAACAACAACCACACAGTACAAATACAGTCAATCTTCTCATACTGTAGCACTGCCAAAATCCAAACTCCATTAGAGATTGTGTGTGGAAAACCGATTTACAACTCATTATATACTGCATATGTAACAGTTTCTGAAGCAAACGGTTTCAAATGCTAAAAAACAATCTGTTCATATTTCCACATTGGTGTGGTTGGAATTTAATATAACTCATGCTTGAGAAACAAAGTATCACTGTGAACACTAAACAGCCTTCTGTTTTTTTAAAAAGGCCCTATATTTGGGCATTTCCCTCTCCTGGTGTTATAGGTCTACAATCCCAAAGTTCCCTCCAGCAGGAGTTTCTCTCCCACACACATCCCCAAACAGATTGCTAACACAACCTCAGAATATTTTAAAGAACAATTGCGAATGAAATACTAATAAGACTTGGTAAGAAATAAGTGACCAATTTTCAATAAATATATAACTTATTTCAAGTTTGTTTAAAGTTGCTTCATTTGTTGTTTTAAATTGCATCTTATCTTTTTAACTTACAGTAAAAAATCCAGATGCATTTAAATTGATCACTGAGAAACATTCCTCATATACCAGATGAGTGTTAATGGTGTACATATACATCCTGCACAGTGAGGTAACAATAAGCTCAATTTACTTCTGTGTGGAGGGAGACTTTAACACTTCAGAAAACCATGGTGTACTCTTGAAAATGTATATGGTGGTGTAAAGCATAAATAATTTGTATTAAGGAGTGCACAAATGTGCAAATTATTCTCCTTAAGTATCAAATGTATCACTTGTTCAGAGAGCTGCTGTGTGACCTCGTTCAGTCACAGAGGGAATTATAGTGGGACACATTTGAGTGATGTTGACACAACAATTATAATTTCCTCCTGGAGAAGGCAGCACTGACGAACACTGACACTTATGGAGGGCTGATGGCTGCCTCTGGTTTCACAACACTGCAGCTTGCAGGTCATATAATGGCAATGAGAAAATCAATGGGCAGCATTTCTGATTTCTGATTGGGTGGCAGCAACACAGCAGTGCATCCAATGCTGCTACAAGAAACTGATTGTTTAAAAATACTGTCTTAAAATGCAGAGAGAATGGGACATTTTTGGCTATATATTTATATATATTTTAAACATGTTTGCCATGTTAACGTGTGTGTTTTTTTGTGTTGCTGGGATGTTCAACCTCAGTTCCTATTATAAGCCCTTAATAAACTGTAGACAAAATACAGATACTCAGATCCAAAAGGAAAAAAATGTCTTCAATTTGACCCATTAAAACACACTTTTTTGATCCAATGGCATAACATCATGGTTTCTAATATATCATGCTTTCAATCTGGAGCCCTTGCTCCATTTTCTCATGTTATTTTGATAAAGCATACACTTTGCGTATACATTACAGAAAATCATTTCATTTTTTCCCCTTCAGTGGCATTATGTCAACAAACTGCCATTTAAAGTAAATACAAATTAATACATATTTACAAGTGATAATCAGTACTGAATTTTCTTAAAATATTTGACCTAGCATAATTGGAAAACAGTATTATTATATAATATTTATATGGCAGTTTTTTGACATGGATATTGTTGTCCTATAAGAACGTCAGAGCAACTTTTCACACGGCTTTGTAGCTATCCCCATATATATCGCACAATAAACTGCTTCTGCCTCTTCACTTCACCACAAACAATGTGTCTGACTTTGTTCAAATGAGCTGTAGTGAATATTTGTGAATCTCTTTCTACAGGAGACATTAGAAAAGCACCAAGAGTGTCTGAAGAGGCAAAGGGATGCAGTGAAATACAGACTGAAAAAACTGGCTGCACGGCAATCAGAAATCACAGTAAGTTGTGTTGAGACTACTTAGTGTTGAAATTGTATTATTTCTGTCTTTATAGTTATATAGTATTTGAAAATCAAAGTCAAAGTCAAGTAAAAGTCAACTTCATTGTCAATCTTTCAGTTTGTGTGTAAAGACAGAGAGATCGAAATACCGTTTCCCACAATCCCGAATACAAAAATACAAATATATAAAAATATGTATACAAATATGTATATCCTATATATACACAATCAACAGACACATTTATATATATACAAAATGGCTTCGCTAGTGATAAGGCAGTATAATAAACTGATAAATGCTTATGCCTGACTCAGAAAAAGTCCTCTGTGATAAGAGAGAAAATCATACGGAAGTATCGAGAGATCCAGGCGGCCCTGGACGAGGACCTGAGGATCACCCTGTCCCACCTGGAGATGGAGGAGCGCGCCGCTGTCTCTGCTCTGGATGGGCTCATGGAAAGGAACTGTTCTCTGATTCAGGAGATAGAGCAGGACCTGGCCAGACTCACTGTGGCAATTATGGCCCAGTCAGACACAGAGCATGATACAATGGTGATTAAACCACAAGTCATGTGGGCCTAATATTTCCTATTTACATCGTCATCGGTATGGAAGCCCTGAGAGGCACGTAAACATTTAAAATAAATGATTATCTATGTCTTATTAAAATGAATTTCTCTCCTTTGATAAAGACTTAAGAACGGTTGGGAAAAAGGTTTTGCTGGCATAATATTTCTTACTTTCTTTAAATGTTTTTTCATCTGTGAAACAGCTGGAAACATATACTGTGGGTTTTGTACGTTGTGTTAAAAGCGCATTGAGTTACTGACCTGGAAGTAAACATGAATGCTTTTAATCATATATCATCACTAGTGAAGTGCCTGCTTTGGTATGCTGTGCCGCTGCTCCTTGCGTTTTGAAGTGAGTCTATGCACACATTTACGTAGGCAATGCTACGCATCATGAGGGCCAAAGCTTCCATGAAAATGTTATAGCAGAAAGTCAAAGCCCCATTAAATGTTCATACCGCAGGCATAAGGACAGCAAATGTGGATGCTAGATGTACCGTAACGTTACAGGGGAAACATGCCGCTTGTTTAACACAAAAAAACTTCGTCCATTCTGTCACAGTCAGGTGTGCACATTTGTGAAAGACATCATACTCAATCTGATCTTGGCGCTATGCGGACGTGGTACCCCTGTTATATAGTTTTTGATGCGCGTCTATTTAAAGTTTTGCGGCTTAGTGCAGGTTTTAACCAAAGTTTTGTACAGAACCTCTGATCCAAATTGCCACTTCACTATCTCGGGGCCTCAACAACACACATGCCAAACGTGAAGTAGATCGGACTAAGATTTGGCGAGTGTTGGGAAAATACTGAATGTGCTCTTCCAATATCAGAGTAGCACATGATAACAAAGGCCCTACGTAGCTGTACGTAACCGGATGTATGATTACCTAGAAGAGCGTCAGGACCCACTGTTTTAGGCATATGATACAGTAGCTATGTGACAACATGATGATTCAGCCTCTATGAAGATAGACATATGACTGTCATGTTTATTGCTTACGTGGGCCTTAGCTAATCTGAATTTAGCATAGAATACTGCTTTGAACCGGTATTCATGCATCTTGTGACAGTGATAGACCCTCTCTTGTATATAAGGCATGTGAAGGACACTGTTCTGGGAACAATTTTGTCCCATGCAGCTCTGTATGTGATGACTACTTCCATTCTTGCAAGGATAAAATATACATGTATCCTGATATTGAAGATCAAGCCGGTGACGAGTGATATTTTCCTAACAGCGAGATAATCCAAACTCAAACATATATACACACACTGAGGTCTGTCATTATAGTAAAATGAAAACGTTCCTATCTTTATCACAGATGAAAAGAAAAAGAATCAACTTTTATCCCGGCAAAACCTTTGTTTTCACATGAATCATAATAGCAGGACAGACAACTATTTAGATCAGCCTTAGAAAATTGATCACCAGAATAATTGTTCTGGCCTCTCAGGGCTTCCGTACATTTGTGTATTGAAACCAAACATTTTCCTTTCAAAGTTCATTTGATCTTCATTTTTCTCCCCTGCATTTTTCCTTAGTCTTTCTTCTCATTCCCTGAGCAGCGGAACACAGAGACAGTGGACAGGTATGGAATCAAAACAAAACCAATGATGAAAACAGTAGCATTAGCAGCGGCTAATCTCTCTGCTGTCTGCCTCCTCCAGAGTGATGGATCTGCTGAACAGGACAGACCCCAGCAGTGTGAGCCTGGATGAAGTTAAAGCTGACCAGATCCTCAGCCTCACCCACAACATGCTGCTGTTCATCAGCTCACAGACCCCTTTAATCAGGAAACTCACCCACAGTTGTCAGTGTTATATATATTCATAAACACAACTTGAGCTTTTAGTTTTCTGTCTGTATAAAACTTGATTCAATTGTGTCTCCAGATTCCAGCGAGGTGTATCTGGATCCAGAGACGTCCCACCCAAAGCTGATCATCTCCCCCCAGGGTGACAGTGCCACCTACACCGACACCTGGCAGCAACTCCCGGACCTCCCTGGACGCTTTGACACCACCCTCAATGTCATCAGCGTGCAAGGATTCAGCTGTGGTCGCCATTACTGGGAGATTGATGTGAGTGGGAAGACATACTGGGAGCTAGGCGTCACTTATCCCAGCATTCCCCGAAAGGGCAACACAGAGGACTGCTGGCTGGGCCGGGGGGTTGAGTCCTGGTGCGTGGAGTTCTTTGATGGGGAGTATACAGCCTGGCACGGAGGGTTGCCCCATCAGCTGCCTTTCACAAAACGCTTCAGCCGGATTGGTGTTCTGTGTAGTTTCCCCGCAGGATTGGTGACGTTTCTTGAGGCGGAGAACATGACTCCGCTGTTCTCCTTCTGTGCAGGAACTTTCTCAGACTGCCTCCACCTGGCCGTGTGTCCGGGTCATGACCACAAGGGCACCAATGCTAATCCTATTGTGATCTGTAATGCTTCATCTCCTACTAGTGATCAAGGATGAGTGGCTCCACACATTTATTTTACGTAATTCCTTGCTGAGGCACCACTTTCCAATTATTTACTAATTATAAAGGTTTATAAGTTATTGGTAGAGGTAGAGGTCAATGTTTTTTCCTAATTAATTTGTTATAAAATTATGAGTTTACTAAATGTTTCATGTTAAAGGAGGACATCATCTATAAAACATTAAGTTCTTCATTGACATATATTAAAGCTATTAGTTATAATAAAACCCTTTATAAAGGGGGCCTCAATAGAAAGGGGTACTCTTGCTGATACTAAAGCCCTATTTTAAATCATAGAATATATTTCACATGACAAACAGGTACAATGTGGTGAAAATGTCAAGTAGGATTAGGAGTAGGAGCTCCTTATATAAATTATTTTTTAACAAGATCAAGTGAACAAGTGATTATTTTGATTGGGATTACACTGTAAGGAATACACTTTACTGATTTTGTAAATGTTGTACGAGATCTAAAACTTATCCTGAAATGCACTGAGTTTATTTGGATTCAAAGTCTATACTCAAACAAACAATTGGCAAATATGCAAATATGCTCTTTGAGCCTTAATGTTGCAACTGAGTACTCAGTTATCCTGTGTGTTCAAAATATGTTATAATGAATTTTAATAAGGGAAAATGTTTCAAGAGGGTCAACATTTTTTCAAGAGGGTCAACTATTTTTCAAGAGGGTCAACATTTTTTACAATTTCTTTGGGTCTATTTTAAGCATTCACTCACATGTTTTGCCTTCATCACGGAGAAACAGGTTTCCAAGAGCCCAGTTAAAATCGATAAATGTGACTCACCAACAGGGGCGGCACTAAACCCAGCAGGATCAAAGGTTAGTGAACTTAACCAAATGCTTAAAAAAGAGTGAGTGATCTGCCAAGCAGTGCACTCCCATCTCACTCTCCTGGAAGTCCTCTGAGCCCCTGCCATCATGAACCTAAAGCTCCTCTTCTTTTGCCTCTTCTTGGCGGTGCTCCTCATACCTGCTGAAGTATGTATTCATTGTATATACAGCAATTGTGTAGCATTTAGCAAATGTATTGAGTGCTATTCGTAATGTTGTTTGATAAGGCTTTTTAATAAAATGTATCAACAGTATCTTGAAGTTTCTGTTAAACAAGATACATTCACTCCAACACATTTCTACTGCACATTATCTTTTATAATTATGACTAATGGGGAACTGTCAAATTATTATTCAGCTAAAACGCAAAAAGAAAAAACATGATCATCATGCTGATGAGCTTCGAGGACATGGACATCATAAACACGACAGAAAAAGAGGAAGATTTGAGGACATAATTAACGGTTAGTGTGTTTGTGTTGTACTTTTGATGTATCTCGTTTTTATATATTTTCCTATGATGTGCAATTAGGGATGAATATATTACTGTTTTTTTACCATTCATGTAAATTCTGATTCTTTACACTTGTTGGATTTGAGCATGAATGCTAAATCATTTGTGACATTTAGTTTTAAAGGGTAAAGGTGGGAGGATGGCAATAATACTTTACAATTTATTGAGTAAGATATCTTTTTAGACATATTCTTTACGATCCTGGACGGAGCTGGGGATGGTGATGGTGATGATGACGATGATGACGAACCAAATTCCGACTGGCTTTTTGAACTTCAAGAGCCAGAAGGTAAGATAGTTCAAACTCAGGTAGCCTGTCAACAAAATATTGGAAAGCTCTGATTCCAGCTTATGTTCCCCTCTTGACTTTTCTAATTTATTAGGCCATTGCGACCCAAACCCTTGCCTCCACAATGGAGTGTGTGAGGAAAAAGGGGGAAGGAAAAGGAACTTTGAATGTGATTGTCCCAATCCTTTCAAGGGAAAGAAATGCCAGAAAGGTTTGTAAAAAAGACAATTAGTACCATGTTTTTCTACCATGTCTTTGTATAAAGCAACGGTAAGTTAAAACTACTGTATCATCACAGGTCCAAAGGCTTGTAGAAGAGGTAGATGTGGGCGGGGTGAATGTGTCCTGACTTCAACTCGCCCATTCTACGAGTGCAAATGCAAGGCGCCCTTCCAGCCTCCACACTGCAGAAGCTGTAAGAATTGGTCTTTGTCCAAAAATGAAAACAATGTATATTTCAACAAGTTGCTACAGTTATTGAGAGCACACTTTCACTGTGAACCGTTTTTCTCCAAAGATTCATTATGTGAGCCTAATCCATGTCGGAATGGTGGAAAATGCGTCAATGAAGGCAATGACTTTGACTGCCTGTGCCCAGTAGGGTTTAGAGGACGTTTCTGCCATGTTGGTAAATACGACAAGTGAAAATATTACTTTTCTTCTCACAACCCAATATATGCATAATTTTACTCATATACTGACTGGGTGAGGTATATGTCTTAGGCCCAGGTGACTGCTACGTGGGTGACGGAGAGTCGTATCGTGGCACTGTGACTGAGACAGATGACGACCACGAATGCCTCTACTGGAACTCTCACTTCATCCTGGAGAAAGGAGTGGATCCCTTTAACTCCTTCGAGGACCAAGATGGACTTGGCCCTCACAACTTCTGCAGGTAGGGAGAACATGACATTAATAAGTATAATAGCAGAGGACATCTACAGGAGGATGCTCACTCACAAATGTTTCTATGACACAGAAACCCAGACGGAGAATCGATGCCCTGGTGCTTCTACAGAAAAGGCCCCAAGTTGTTGTGGGACACCTGTAATGTCACAGAGTGTCCAGTACCAACAGGTAAAGCTTCAGACGAGCCACTATGAAGAAACGCAGATATAGGCAGATACTGTGAGAATCACTGACATGAATTCAAAGATCAATGCAGACTGCTGTAGAGTGTAAATTCATCGTGCTATGCTCTACTAAAGCCCCCTTGGACAACTGTCATTTCTGATACTGAGCCATAGAAATACAATTTGATTGATTGATTGATTGATTCAATCACAAATAGCTCTACATTTCCACACATACATTTTACAGTTTGAAATGAACTGTTGGCCTCCTGAGCATGATAAAATCAAATCAACTTTATTTGTATATCACTTTTCATACACAAAGGTAACTCAAAATGATTCAACATAGACAATTTACAAATAAAAACAATACTATCCCCCCCTTCCCCAGGTAATAATCAGGTAACACATAAAAAAACACTTAATACCAACTCATATAAAAAGTATATACATATATATACACCCATATATATATATATATATAAATATATATACGAATAAAATAATAATACAAAACAATTCAGTTAAAAGTTCAATTAAAAACCTTATACTCTAATATGTAAAAATGTTAAACCCGTCTTTTGCAATGTTCAGATTTCTGTTCCAGAAATGCAATTTAGCACACTTCAAGCTCTCATGAGATAATGCCTCATTTGCATATTTAAACATTTAATTTGAGGAAAATGGTAATACAAACTAGAATTGTCTAAATAATCAACTTGGGAAGTTAAATGTTGTAATCTATTATTTAAATGTTTTACCCCATTCTTCTGCAGTGTCTCCCCTGAAAAAATGTGCTTTCTTCTGTCATCTTCTTGTGCATGTGTTTTCAGGTGAGTCGCCAACAGACATCGTCCCAACAGACATTGTCCCAACAGACATTGTCCCAACAGACATTGCCCCAACTGTCATCGTCCCAACTGTCATCGTCTCAACTATCATCGTCCCTACAGACGCCGCCCCCCAGCCTGAAACAACTCCAATCGTCCCGGTAAACCCTGAGGACCCCACCCAGGCTCCAACAACTTATCCTACACCAACTGAGACTTTCGTCCCTACCGCCACCCCTGGACCGCAGCAGTTCGCCACCTGCGGGAAGGCTCAGCCGAAAAAGAAAATGACCCGAATCTTTGGGGGTCTGAAGGTCCCTCCCGGGGCTGTACCCTGGCAGGTGTCCCTGCAAGTGAAACCAAAGAACTCCAACCAGCGCTTCACACACACGTGTGGAGGAGTTCTCATCGAGAGCTGCTGGGTGCTGACGGCTGGACACTGCATGTAAGCACCAAACTATTGAGTGCAAATCAGCAAAAAACACAACACATTGGCTGATAATGGTAAACATATCACATAAAAGGGACAGTTCAACCTCTAGCCTTCTCTCAAGCTTAATGTAACTAGACAGTGCTTGGCTTTTCAATGCCCCAAAAAATTAAACAGTAATGTCCCAATCCAGAAATCATGACGTGGTTATACTTAAGATCATTTACAGACCTTGTTGTGAGCAGATTTATCTATGAACCATAAAGAAGAAAGTGTGCAACTATACCGGAGGACACCATTAATGTTTAAATCTCACACAAGCAAAAGCATGAGCCCCTCATCCATGAGAAGATGCAAGCTTTTTCTTGCGCGTCGATAAGGTAGAACGATACTAGTTCCTAAATGAAAAAGCTCACGACAGGGTCAACAGTATGTATGAGTAACTGTGTCAGGATCTCTGAAAAGGCATTGCTGTTGTATGTATTTTTGGCACTTTGAGCATCACAAACTAAGTGCTATTTAATTCCATATCTCCAACACTGGGCACATATATGTATTTTTGCTTTAATATTTATTGAATCATGTGTTATTTGTTTTTGTTGCACAGGCAACCAATGAAGGACATGCAGGTGGTTTTAGGAAGTCTGTCACTGAATGATGAGGAACCCACAGAGCAAGTCATAAAAGTTCAAGAGGCTATCCTGCATGAGAACTACAGAGAGACTACTGAAGCTGTTTACAATGACATAGGTGAGCCAAGTCTTTCTCTCATTTTATACAAGCAACGTATTTCTTACCAACAAGAGAATTTTGACTTCATTTATCCTTTTGAGCTTTGATCCTTTATAGTTGAATAAGGATTGGATGTGAGGACTTGTTGTAATCTTATCCAAATTTCATTTTCAAAGCCTTATTAAGGCTGGAAGGCACTGATGGCGTTTGTGCCAATGAGACTCAGTTTGTGAAGACCGCCTGTCTGCCTGATGCCCAGCTGCCTGATGGGATGGAGTGTAAAATCTCTGGATGGGGTGCCACAGAAGAATGTAAGGCCATTTTCACATATTCATACACTTGATCAAATTAAGATTAGTTTATTTTAGAGGATTGATTGTTTGTTTTTTGTATATCCTTAATCTGTATTTGCACACAACCCCTGAAGTTAGAAGCGGCTTCTGTATGACAGTTTTGTTGCATTTGTTAATTGTTCTACCTTCTGTCTGCAGCTCTAGCTGGTTCCAACCACCTGCTGGAGGCCAATGTACTGCTGATTAACCAGGAGAAGTGCTCTGAACCTGATATTTATGGCCGCGTCCTGGATAACACGATGTTCTGTGCTGGCCACCTGATGGGAGGGGTAGATTCCTGTCAGGTTAGTAGAGCAACATTCCCATCCGTCAAAATATCTGCATGACTTACTTACTTTCCTGCAGTAAACTTTTAAAACGTGTGTGTGTTTATGCTATCTGGTCAGCTGTTTGCTCGTGTTTCAGGGTGATTCTGGAGGACCATTAACATGTGAGCAGAACACCAACAGCGTTGTTTATGGTCTGGTGAGTTGGGGAGACAAATGTGGAAGGAAGAACAAGCCCGGGGTCTACACAAGGGTCACTCACTTCCTGGACTGGATCAAGTCAAAGACTCAAGCAGCATCTGCATAAGCAAACTCTCTTACTCAGCATCTTGCCAGTGTAGCGAAAGGACTTGGTTAGCAAGTCTTACTCATCATGACTTCGCTTTTTGGTTATACGCAGTTGTATCTGGTATTCAAATACCATTTTAAATTCCTATGCTTCTTAATACAACCATCCTAAGAAATTAAGAAAATGTGTCATTTCTGTTTAATGTGTTACGTCAAGAACAGATCAACATTCTGAAATCTACTATCAAATAAATGTCATATTTCTTTGTTTTTTCCCCTGAATCTTTGCTTTTATTCTAGCCAAGGTGATCCAAAATGTATTAAAATTACCAGTGTGGAGAAAAAGGAAAACACTCGATTTCAAATGTGACAAATCAGAAACATGGGAAATGGTGTCATATTTTCTTAGTACTCAAGCTCAGTTTTTCTTAGTCTCTCAACAGAAATTACATTATAATTGTAAGTCAGTTTTGAGAGGAATGTTGGAAAATAACCTCCATCCCAATCCTTCATTGAAGAAATGTGTTCAAATGCATCAGTGATGATGGCACAGTTACAGTATATGAGGACTAAAATCATTTATATAATCGACAGGATTACATTTTCTTATTTTGTCACCACCTTTTAGGCTGACAATGTCTTGCATAGTTCTGGTTATTATGAGCCACAAAAAATGCTCCAGCTTCAAAGTCTATGAAAAGTCCTGGGTGACAGATGATTGGGTATTTTGTGTGCTTCAGGGCAGCAATTTTGTAAGACCACTGACATGTGAGAATGAAGACACGCATGTCCTCCATGGTCTGGTGAGCCGAGGGGACAGTGGTACAAAGAACGAGCCTGTGGTTTACGCACGGTCCATGTACTGCCTCAACTACATCAAGTAAACATGAGAGCTGCTAAGCTGCTGACCGAGAAGAAAGACTTTACCACAGAACAAAAGTGCTCTTTGAGGGAGGGTGCAGCCGATACCACTTATTAAATATTTACTGCTCATGACACTGAAAAAACAATATAGAAACGACTATGAATCATGAACTAGACACCAATATTTATTACTTAAAGGGGACCTATCATGCAAAATGCACTTTTGTACGTCTTTTATACATGAATATGTGTCCCCGGTGTTCCAGGGAACTCACCAAGTGTCAGAAAACACAACCCTCTCTATTTTCCTCCATACCCAAATCTCTAAAAAAGGGGCTGCAACGGATCTGATAAAAACTGATCCAGATTTGAACACTGTCCTGACGTCAGGACGGTGGCGCTAAGGCTATTGGGCCAACTCCACCAATCAGGAGGAGACAGCCACGGCCATTGCCGTTCGAAAGCGCTGGAGACGCTGTAGTACATATGCCAGGCCTGTAGATGGTGCTGTTCTCACAGAATCTGCCCTTGCAAAAACAGAGCTAAAAAATGTCAATTGAGCAAAATGAGGCATGGCTAAAATGCATGATCTGTTTGGTATTTTGAAAAAAAAAAAAGTATAAATATTATTCAAATATAGCATGATAGGTCCACTTTAAGAGCTTTCTATAAAACATCAGCTTTATATGATCACAATGATATAGTATCAGAACATCATATTGCTGCTGATATGTTCATTATCTTTAACTGCTCTCGTTATTACTTCAATATAGAGGTAGGTCAATTCCTTGATCATAGTTTACCGGGAAAGATCCAGACAGAGGAACTATGTTTGAAATGTTCCTAAGGTTATTTCATGAGAGCAAAAACCCAATAAACATGGAAAAATGTGATGAACACACATCATCAGTAAGCCATTTTAGTCTTTGCCCCCGTTTCTGTTTACATCCCAGGGGTCCTTAATCCAAAACATGGTAAGAGGCTGCATGTTCAGTCCATTTAAATCAATGCAGGGGTTCAACATGGGGTAAAGAGGCTCAGTGCACTGCACACAGAAAGAGTGAATCAGGGTCATTGCATCAGCGTCGTAGAATGACAGCTCCCCCTTCTGGAGATTTGCCAGTATGCCCAGCTTTCTGATTCTCTTTCCCACCGACAGCAGCTTCTCCTGGGTGTCATGGCAGGCCAGGTACTTCCCGTCCCCATGGTAGATGCACCAGGATGTGTTGTTTACGCCCAGGCTGGAGGAACTGTGATTTGGAGCATCTTTGTTATCGACTGGCCCTGTGGTCAAACCCATTAGCCAGTAAGGTTTCTCCTGAACAATGACCTCCCAGTAGTGCTGACCAGTAGTGAAACTCTCCTGAGCAAGGACACTGCACTGGGAGTCATATGGCTGAGGGCTCTGAGCTTCACTGACAGACGGCCTTCTCCAGTACACTTGTTTCCTATCCTGGGATATTTCCAGTTTCGGATGGGCTGACTTGGAGTCCAGAGCAGGAGAACTTAGATCTGTAAATAAAAAATATACTGTCGGTACACAACTAGTGGAGGTTGATTTTAGACTGCATAATATTAGATGCTTTACTTACATGACCACATCCTGGGAAAGTGTTGGGACAGAGCCACTGAGAGGTCATCCACCAGCCTCTCTACTGTTCTCAGCTTTTCAAGGTCACACAGATCTTTGTCTACTTCCTGGATTGGTGCTAAATCTAAAGGGTCGCTAGAAAAAATTACAGAAAACCATTAGAAGGAAATAAATGGAATGTGGTAATTACAAACAGAGTGACCGTTTACTCACCAACGATTCTGTGCAGTGATTTGCTGTTGAAAAAAGAAACAGATCATTTGGTCTTGCACATATCGCGATAGCAGAAAACATTTGTACACATAGACGGATTATGAGGCAATGGGTTCCTGTGCACAGACATGTAAAGGGCTATTTGTATTGTTTTTGTGTCTCTTTATGGTCTTTTTAAAACTGTTTTTGGTTGTGTTACATCTTCTTTTGGTTGTTTGCTTCTCTTTTTGATCATTTTGTGTCTCTCTGTAGATGTTTTATGATTCAACGTGGTGTTATTGTGTCTCTATTTGGTTGTATTATGTCTCTTGTTTTTTTTCCACATCCTTTAGTAGTCATTTTGTGTCTCTTCTGTGGACTGATATGTCTCTTTCTGATTGTTTTGCATCTCTTTGAGGTTGTGCAACATCTCTTTTTGGTAATGTATTGTGTCTGTCTTTAGTTGCAATGCATGTGTTGGTAGATGTACTTCTCTTGTTGGACTTATTTGGTTTCTTAATTTGACGTTTTTTGACTCCTTCACAGGTCATCTTGCGTCCCTGTGGCAATCGAATACCCCTTTGTGACATCGCAATAAAAAATGTTGGGTCTGGCCTAGGGATCCCCTAACCAGCTGAGACCCTGCACATGCCCAGTAAGCCTGTTCATTAATCCGTCTATGTTTGTACAAGACATTTTATGATCACAATAACCCACTGCCATAATATTTAGGGAACCTACCTGTAGGAATCGCAGCTCATTTGTTTCTCGGAGAAGTGATTTGCTGGAGGCCCTCAGGCTGTCTATCTCTTTGATCTGAGCCTCCATGCTGCCTCTCTGGGCCTCCAGCCACTCTGTCATGTACGTCTCCTCTGCGTCTATAATCTGCATCATCAGACGCTCATCCCCGTCCAGCACAACACGGATCCTGCTGTACTTGTCTGAGATTCTCTCTCTGAAATCTGCAGCAGACTTCTAAGAAATACAAAACAAAAAAAACACATTATTTAAGAAATGGTTCCAAATATAAACGGAATACACTTAGAAAACGGAAAAGTTAACTTTAATCGGATGTATTATGTTTACAAATTTCACATCACTGCATTAGGTTAGTTGAAAGAAATAATATTAAGATGTTTGTACATTTTATTTAAACGTAATATTATTGCTTTCAACTAACCTAATTATGGGAAATCTGTTGACATAATACATTTAATTAAAGTAAACTTTTCAGTTTTTTCAGTGTAGAAGAGGGTATTTTTTGGATGACTGTACCAGTGTTTGAGTATACAATGACTCCAAGTCCTTAATGGCATGTTCTGCTTCATTTCTCCTCTTCAGCAGTTGGTTCATGGTGGCCTCTAATATGCTCTGTAGACAGAAATACAGCAGACCTATAGAACATAAATAATCCTGAAAATACCAAATGAATAAAACGTAGCTGATGACAAATCGCTATCTGTACTCACCTTGAAATCTGCGCAGGCTTCTTGGAGTTGAACTGCTTTGTGGTTCTTGTGCATGCCAACCAGGAGACACAGGCAGCACACAGGGACCCTCTCCTCCATGCAGAACAGCTTGAGCTCATCACGGTGCTCCCTGCACTTCAGAGACAGCGGATCCTCCGTCACCTCCACCACTGTGTGCTCCCTCAGAGCAGTTCTCTGCTGGTGAAGCAGGGCGTGGGCCTGGCATAGTGAGGCATCGCAGGTCAGACAGGTCTTTATGGCCACCGATGGCGACTCTATGCAGTGATCACAGTGGATAGTCGAAGATGACGTAGTTGCCCTGCTTTGAGTAGTTGTCCTTTGCTCTGCTGTTGGCGGCCGGTTAGTGGCGAGGTCCTTTACTTTGGTCTGAAGGCTGGTGTTGACCTCCAGAGTGAGGTTAGAGGGAAGGAATATCTGACACTCTGGACAGAAGAAAGGAGCCTTGTCAGACCCCTCTGTTCCCCAGACAGCTCGGATACAGGTGAGACAGAAGTCATGTCCACATGGCAGCGTTACAGGATCTGTAAAGAAGTCCTGGCAGACGGGACACTTTAAAGTTTCCTCAACAGGGTCCATGCTGTAGCTCTGCAAGCAGCTGTTACGGCTTCTCAGTGTGCACTCCTGGCCTCTCTGCTCATGAATGTTTCACAGGACTCTCTTGGCATGCACTCATTCACTCACATGCCTCAGTGTCAGGTTACTAAAAATGAGATGACATCTTTCACTCGCTGATTTAAGCCATCAACGCTCAGGAGTCCACACACAATTGAATGGTGGACTAAGGGAATTCAATTACAAAATATTTGTTCTAAATGCAATACCATTTAAATGTAATCAAACAAATTAATTAATCTAGTCAGATCTGACTTTGGGTAAGGTACATTTACACTAATCTGAACTCATGGTCCACTTTCTAGATTTTTCAGGAGCTTTTTCAACAGCATCTGAAGGTCTTCAGCCGTATATGGTTTTTACTGGAGTGTCATGGCATGAATCTTGATTTGAGATTATTTTGTACAAAATGTGCCAATATTAATGTTCAGTAATAATTAAAGCAGTTATAAAGTTAAACAGATTAACACTACTTCTATGATATGCTTTTGTACATAATTAAAACATGTTTACTTAAAATATGTTAATTTCGTTAAAATAAATCTCCTTCATTCAATTTCAGAGGTGCAATTATGTTTAAGGTTTAACTGAATCAATATTTTCATTGTAAAACATGGTCCATCAAAAACACAATTTAATAGTTTGTAGATGTACATTTGTATATATTTACACTAATTGTTTGTGTGTCTTAACTTCGACAAAACTTCAACTATTTATCAAATACATACTGTCAGTGTTATACATGTTTACTCCTCCCTCCCTTGTGCTTAGACTTCCCTAAACTACGTGAGCATCCACCCATCAATAGAAAAATGTCTACGTACGTAAAGACTGTTTTTCGTAATCCCCTTCTCACTACATGAACGTAGCCAGACATTCAACGTAAAAGACGTTCGAGCATACCGCAGTTACGACATATCCCAAACGATCCCATATAACGTGGGATGTGGATGTGGCAGGTCGGCACCGGCTGACTACGTGTCTCCTGCAGTACTGCACTCATAAGTGTAGTTGCAGTTGAGTTTCTAGACTTTCTTATTTACAGGTAAGGAGTATTTTTTTAACATGTATTAGGTCCATTTAGTCGAACATAGCAGCTGAGCTAAGTAGTGAGGTAACTCACAATAGCTAATGTTAGCTAAAGTGAGCTAGCCACAAGTACATGTTGACAGCAGGAACACTACACACTTAGCTACACTATGTTAACCCTATTTACTAACCTGCAAACTTCAGCTGCTTTACACGTTAGAGTTTAAATATGTGAACAGCACATGTATTATTTAGCTTTTAGCTAATGCTTCTATGCTAACAAATCAAAATAACACCATCAACTCTGGGTCAGTGTGTCGGTGAGTTTAACACAATGCTGATAACCTCATGGCTGGCAGATGATGCAACGCTTTCCTGTGAGGCTAAAACAATTACATAGTGAAATGTAACTTAATTGTTCAGTATTTAATATTATTTTTTGCTCATTTTAGTCTATTGTACTTTTATATATTTCTCCTCTCCTGCATTACTTGCACATTAGTCTTGCAACATTCTCTCGCACTATTTTATTTCTATTCTGTTATTTCTTGCACTATTTTTGTATTGCTTTTAATTTGTTTGACTGTTTTATGTCTATATAATTATGTTGCATTGTTGGAACAGTCTGGGACTCAAGATTTTAATTGTCATCACTACACTGTAGCTACTGTGCATAACAAATAAAGCCTTTGAATCTTGAATAATGTTCAAATTAATAATGTTAGTATATTTTTATATATTTTATGTTTAGTATGGCGAGGATGGCCAACCATTCAGCCTGTCTATTCTACATGTTTAATTGTACCGTTATTTTACCAGGATAGGTCTCATTTATATTACACATCTCTTTTCAAAGAGATTCCTGGCCCAACATAGGCAGCAGCACAGTTACAGACAACTTCATATCCAAAAGCTGCTTATCTCAGATGGGGTTATCACAAGGTTACAGTAACCTGACACTGTTTTGTGTTTACAGCTGTCCTCAAGTTTAGGTGCCATGTTTGCCAAACTGGCCTTGGGCTCTCGCCTGCCATCCACAATCCGGCGGTCAAATGTCTATCCAGCTTCCATCAGAGCATATTCCCAGAGTAAATGTAAGTTACCAGCCTACTTATTTGTCATACTGGACCTGCACACTATTCTCATTGTCTCTTTGATCTGCTTGCTATAATATGGTCTTTGGTGCATGATGATGTGTATTAAAACATGACTTTGTTATGCTCTTCAGTCCCACGTCCCCATGGGCAGTCTTTTGTCCACCGCAGCGAGTTAAAGCAGGCCAAACGTATTGTAGTGAAGCTAGGGAGTGCTGTGGTGACACGCGACGAGTGTGGTCTGGCTCTGGGACGCCTGGCCTCAATAGTAGAGCAGGTAACACCACTTTTATATTGTTGATACAATTATTTGGGGCTCTACTAAGAATACAAAAATTAAGAATTGATATAAGCTGTAAAAGCAGAATGTTATAGCTTTTTTGTGTCCCGTCAGGTGGCCATGCTTCAGAATCAAGGCAGGGAGATGATGATTGTCACCAGTGGTGCTGTGGCGTTTGGGAAGCAGAGACTGAGACATGAGATCCTGCTGTCTCAGAGCGTCAGACAAGCCTTGCATTCTGGACAGAACCAACTCAAAGAAATGGTGAATAATAATCCTAATATAAACATTTGTTAAATTGTATTATCAGTCTTGGTAACTTCAGTGAAATCTCTGTTTTTCAGACGGTTCCAGTTCTTGAAGCAAGGGCGTGTGCAGCTGCTGGACAGAGCGGTCTGATGGCATTGTATGAAGCTATGTTCACCCAGTACAGCACCTGCACTGCACAAGTATGTACTCCATTGTTCTCACAAACGCTGACACAGTTTGAAATGTCACTAATTTCTTTGAATCTCTGTCCATTTCTGTAGATTCTGGTTACCAATCTGGATTTCCATGATGAGCAGAAGCGTCGCAACCTGAACAGCACGCTCCACGAACTGCTGCGGATGAACATAGTTCCTATCATCAACACCAACGATGCTGTCGTTCCTCCCCCTGTTCCCAACAGTGACCTGCAGGGGGGAAATGTGGGTATTGTGTGTTGGGCATGCTGGGAATGATGAATGTGGTCCAGAATTGTGATGGTGGATTGCTTAAATCATGCGTAAATGAAAGACGTATGTTTTTCATCACTTACATTTCAACCCACACTAACGCATAACTTATTGGACACATGGTTTTCATTTTAAAGGCTGCTTTAAATGTTGGGCACTCATTCAAAGTGTGGTGGTCTTTTTTTCTGCTTTTGTATGGTGCACACACCTGCTTGTGTTTTTTTAGAAAGAGGTGTTGTTTGCTTTGCAACTGATTGGGACTAGGATCCTTTTGTTGCATGGTAGCAACTGATAAGCTCTTGTTCTACAGTATGATGTTAGATAATATCATTTTATTTTTTAGGTTCAATGACATTTCTGTTTGTATTTTAGGTAATAAGCATCAAAGATAATGACAGCTTGGCTGCACGACTGTCTGTTGAAATGAAAGCCGACCTGCTCATTGCCCTTTCTGATGTTGAAGGTACAAAAATCTCCACTTAGTTCGTGAATCATAATGATTAACTTTACTTAACTTTGCTTATGTCTTATGTGACTATGATAAAAGAAGGTCGTATCAAAGTTTTCTTAGCTTGCTTTTGGGACTTGATAACAGAAAGCCTTTTCTACAAACTGGAAGAAGACATTTGCCAGGTAGAGGGGGGCAAAAGAAAGATGCTAATGAGATAATGTACTTAATAGGAAATGTAGAATACATGTTTTTAAGCCTCTTCTTTACTTGAGGCTAAAAGTTAGGATAGCTCAGCATCAGGTACCCTGATTTAGTTTTTTGTGGGTTCCCAAAACAACACAGAAGAGTAATGCTAAATCACAGGAGTACTTTGAATAGTTAATCAGGAATCAAACATAATCATAGGTTTATCAAAATAATATAAATGTTTTGTTTACCGTCTTGATTCTTTTAATAAAATGTTATCAATATAAAGGATTAAACAAGAACAAATCTGTTCCACAGGCTTATACGACAGACCCCCAGGAACAGATGATGCCAAGCTCATTGATATATTCTATCCTGGAGATCAGCAGTCCATCACCTACGGCACTAAGTCCAGAGTCGGCATTGGCGGCATGGAAGCCAAGGTCAGCATGACGATCAATATTGTATCTCAAAGTGTTGACAGGAATAAGTTGGTTAAATTATGAAAAATGTGCATTATACTCAATAATGTCCTCTGAACAGGTGAAAGCAGCCCTCTGGGCTCTTCAAGGCGGGACGTCTGTTGTCATCGCTAACGGCACACATCCTAAAGTCACAGGCCATGTCATCACAGACATCGTGGACGGGAAGAAAGTTGGCACCTTCTTCTCTGAAGTGAAACCTGCAGGTATGGTGTAACATCATCTGGGAAGAATATTTTGCCTACTTGTTGTGTTTTATATTTCATGAGCTTTATTGACACCAACAGGTCCAACTGTGGAGCAGCAGACGGAGATGGCCCGGCATGCAGGCAGGACTCTGGCCTCACTGGACCCTGAGAAGGTGAGTTCTCTGCCCCCTCAGTGTGGTCTGGACTACCATTATCTCCTGGAGTCCACTCAATTATTTTAAGGTTCGATTGCAGTATAAATATATATTTGGGTTTTCTTTTTATTTCTTTAGCATGACATATTAAGAATGAATCCAAATATTTATGAGGATTATTTTGAAGTTACATTTCCTGAACAAAATGCAACGTGTTATTCCTAAATACATTTTAATGACATGAATACAATAGGGAGAGACAATCTCTTGGTTAGCACAAATGAAAAAACAATTAACATGAAAACTGGGGAAAAAAGTGAATCATTTTCAAAACAGGAAGCAAAGGGTTGCCAAACTCATTCATTTTTTACAAATACTGGTTGTAGCTTTAAATACTCTTGATTGGGGTATTTGTTAATCATATCGAGGTGTTTGTTTTTCCAGAGAGGAGAAATAATCTGCCATCTTGCTGATATGCTTACGGAGAAGAAAGAGGAGATTCTCAGTGCCAACAGGAGGGACATGGAGTTAGCAACAACATCAGGTACGGAAGGCGTTGAGAAGACCTATTGTCCACCTTAATCTACAGCTGCATGCTATGCTCTCCCTTAAATGCAGTGACTCCGTACCACTTCCACATGTGCCAGTGTGCATTAGCTTTGTTATCTGTGAAGAGCTTAAGATTGCATGATACTTGTATTTCTATAATTTTGAGTCATTGATTGCATTGATTGTGTTGTAGTGAGTAGGGAATGTACTCCCTAAATGTATGAGTGTAGTTTTCACTCCTTTTTTTGATGCCTCAGCTTGCCAAAAGCATACAGTATTTTATCTACAGATCTGTAGACTTTTGCATTATCAGAGTTTTTATTCATTTATTAAAAAAAATCGTGCAGGTCGTCTCTCCCAGCCAATGATCGACCGCCTGAGTCTGTCAACCTCTAAGCTGAACAGCCTTGCCATCGGCCTCCGTCAGCTCGCGGTGTCCTCACAGGACAGCGTGGGTCGGGTGCTGAGGAGGACCAGGGTGGCCAATAACCTGGAGCTGGAGCAGATCACTGTCCCTATCGGTGTCCTGCTGGTTATCTTCGAGTCGCGTCCAGATTGTCTCCCACAGGTCAGTAAAGCCCACCGCTCAGCATGTAGAGCTACACCGTTAGCTGCTGGTTTTTGGAGACATTGCACATCTTTGCCATTGATTGTAAAACTCACATATTTATGTTATTGTGTTCCAGGTGTCTGCTCTGGCTATTGCCAGTGGAAATGCTTTGCTGCTGAAGGGGGGTAAAGAAGCTTCTCACACCAATAAATTTCTTCATCAACTCACTCAGGAAGCACTTTCCATTCATGGAGTCGCAGATGCCATTCAACTGGTAAATAATAATAATAATTATAACGTTTTTATATAGCACCTTTCATGCAAGATGCAGCCCAAAGTTGATCATTGAGTTATGACTACACATAGTGAGTTTGTAAATAATAACATTCTGTGACATTCACCCTGACGTATAGGTGAGCACACGTGAAGAGGTGGAGGATCTGTGCAGACTGGACAAGTTGATCGACCTGATCATTCCAAGGGGCTCATCGGAGCTCGTCCGGAGCATCCAAAGGGCGGCTAAGGGTATTCCTGTGCTGGGCCACAGCGAGGGCGTCTGTCACGTCTACATCGACAACGATGCCAGCATAGACAAAGCTATAGATATTGGTATGTGGTACTTTATGGTCCTACTGTGATAGTAGAACAAATGTTGTTTCAATTTCTGCTATGGTTTGGTTTCAAAGTTGTAGAAATGGGATACAAAATATATTTTTCCTATTTGAGCAGTTGTAATTATATTTTTTAGATGTTTCCAAAGGGTTATTAACTGCTAAATTAATATAAGATGACTAACTTATTTCTCATTCCAGTCAGAGACTCCAAATGTGACTACCCTGCAGCCTGCAATGCCATGGAGACTCTCCTTATTCACAAGGATTTACTGCGCACTCCTATGTTTGACCAGATGATTGACATGCTGAGAACACAACATGTAAGAAACAAACACACAGAAACTCAAACTTACTAAGTATTACGCATCACAATTTAAGGGTATGTGTTTTTGCATTTAAATGAATCTCCAGCAACTGTCTTGAGTGCTTGGCGTTTGTTTCAGTACAGTGAATCGTTTTTTTTGGACTCATTTATTTACTTATTCTGTTGATAAATCTTTGCTTTCTTTCAGGTGAAGATCCATGCCGGCCCTCGGTTTGCGTCGTATTTAACTTTCAGCCCATCCGAGGTGAAGTCCCTGAGGACAGAGTATGGGGACCTGGAGTGCTGCATTGAGGTGGTAGACAGCATGTCGGATGCTGTGGATCACATCCACAAATACGGCAGCTCCCACACAGATGTCATTGTTACAGAAAATGAAGAGACGGCTGAACAGTTTCTGCAGCAGGTGGACAGCGCCTGTGTGTTCTGGAACACCAGCACTCGCTTTGCAGATGGCTACCGCTTTGGCCTAGGTAAGTACCGTGCCAGGCATGACGACATACATCCTTGGAACTAACTTACAACTGTTTTGAAGATAGGTCAGGAGAGTTAATTCTACTTTTCTTCTCTTGCAGGAGCTGAGGTTGGTATCAGTACAGCCCGGATACATGCCAGAGGTCCAGTAGGTCTGGAGGGTCTTCTGACCACCAAATGGGTCCTTCGAGGGGAAGGGCACACTGTGGCTGACTTTTCTGAACAAGGCAGTATGAAATACCTTCATGAAAACATCCCTGTCCCCCAGGGGAACTTTAGCGCCCGACCAAAGAGCCATCAACAGGAGTAACTGATTTCTACGCAGAGTTTATTTAAAGGTTTGTGTTTGCCAGTAACACTTCAACATCATCATCATCATCATCATCATCATCCACTATGCCGCTGCAGAAAACTTGCATGCAGAATAGAGGATACTTTACCTGGACGACCTGTTCATAAACTTGTGAATCAATTTATATTTAAAACTCCCTGATATCTCCTGAGACAAAGAGTGTAACATGACTGATGAGGGGGAATTGTATCCTGGTAAACTGATAGAAATAAAGTTATTCCATTTTGTGTGACCAGTGATACATGTGCGAACACAACGCTGTTTCGTCTTCAAGGTCCTTTTATAGTAGCATTTAAAAAAAAAAAAAAAAAAAAAAAACATCTAAAAGATCATTGGCCTGGCCGTGATTTTGTAAATTATTTTTCTATGTAAAAACCTTTTTGTAATTTACTGTACGTGTTTTTTGTGCTGGATGTTGGTTATGATTTATTTTTTCTGTCCTTTGTCCTCCCACAAATGATTTAATAAACAATCTTTACAGTTCTCTACTCTTGATTTCTGGTTTTGCATCATATTGTCCCTTTTAAAAATGAATTTAGTATTCATTCATTTGACTTAATACCCAATTGTATTGAGAACTTTAGTATTTAGTCATTCTAACATTTAAATGCTTAACAGATTAATCCTTTTAGCCAATTTTATTTTCTTAAATATGTTGCTACCCTTGCATTTCTTATTTGACAGGGGAACTTAAAATGACTTAATTAAATACTGCACAATAAACAAAAAAAGTCATTTATGTGAACAAAACAGCAGTTATTTTTATTTCCTTTAACTCATTTTAATGAAACAGCATCTCGGGAACAAAACGGTATTCAGATTTAAGAGGGCTGGATATTTTTTTATTTATTTTGTTTAAGATTTATTTTATTTTAGCTCCCACCTCTCGTGAACTCAGCACTGGTGACGTAGAGGAAGTGGGCGTGGTCGAACTACAGTACTTGCCAAGACTGAACACCGGGTAAACCCAGCTGTCATTTGACTCTATGCTAAAGATGGCAGGAAACAAGTCTTATACTATAGTTGAATATTTCGGCGGGGATTCGGGTTACCGGTGTGGTTACTGTAAGAATGATGAAGGAAACTTTTCTCATGGTGAGTGTCTTAATCCAGTAGGAAACAGCCGCTTCACTGAACTGACTCATGCTAACCACCTAGCCCCGTCTACTTGCTGGGTTTGGTAGAGTGCTAGCTAATGTTGGCTCTTTAAATATTAAATGTCACTTAATTTGAGTAATTTATGTTAGGTGTGCTTACCTACACTTAACATTCAACAGAGTGCACATAAGCTAGTGCTCAACTAACGTAATTGGTTAGTGTCAGGTTGTTTGCCTTACTTACGCTATCTGGGTTTTTAGCAATTAGCATCCAATTGCCCAACGCTATTCTTAGGAAAACACAAGAGTAAGACTGCTGTAAAACATATGTAAGTAAGGTTATGCTGGTATTGTGGAACTACTTTTGGCTATAATGTTTACTCAAGACTAACGCTGTAACATTAGCTGCTTCAGAAGACTTGGGTACATTTCCACTAGCATCATGCTAGCTAACAACTGTAAGCATATCAGGAGGAAGATGCCCTCACAAGCGAAAGTGCAGCTGTCTCGATTTCATATAGTCTGTTATTGCAGTGGCACTGAGTGTAGGGTTCTCTAAATCTTTGCTAAAAAGACTGGCGTAAAATCTATCATGTATTTATATGCTTTGGCGTGGAGAGGTCTGTGATGTTCAGTAAGGGCTCATTCGATTTTATTTGACGTTTAACGATGTGTGAAGTGCTGCAATAGCACACACATGAGAGCTAACATGAGACAGAGATTTCACAACATGCTGAAACAGAAGTCAGAGTGTTTACCAAGTACTCCTTGGAATCTCAAGAAGCTGCTTTTACTGTCACTGTGGCAGTGTCATCTGGGATCAAAGCATATTGCTACTACAATAAATTATTCTTATAGTTAAAATAAATGCTGGAAAAAGGAGATGAGAAACAAATACTCTATCCAGCTGCAGTGGAAAATCAAATTGTGGGTCTGGGCTTACTTTCAATTTAACCCTGAAATAGTTTGTTAAAAGTAAAAAAACGACACAAGAACAGCAAATGGATAGAGCATTTAATAATGCCTGATTCCAATAAAAATGTCCTAATATATGTTGTACCAACACTTTCTACAGGGCATGCCACTTTAAATACTTAATCATATTTAAAACAACACAACTAGTTGTCAATGCAACTGTTTGTCATTACAAAAAGCAATATTGTCACAACCACATAAAGTAACATTTACAGAAAAACACTAGTAAAATAACTGAGAAAGCTAGACTATATTTTCAAGTGATGAACCAGGAGGGAGCCATTCTTCTCCCACTGCCTGCTGGATAACTGGATTACTTAATGAGAAGCAGGGAGAGTTTCAGTAGCCCTCAAGTATCCTTCAGCGCCAGAAACATTCCTTCCAGGAATCTGTTCACACGAAAGGTGACACGGATCAGTCATGTGTCGTAAAGGTTTTTAAACTCTCTGTACAAGACAACTGAGCTACCAGAAAACTAAAAATATGCATGCTGCGAGAGGCTTCCATTTAAAGGGAAACCAAGGTCAATGTAATGTATTAGTGGAATTTCTGAGTTGTGTAAGATGGATGGGACAGCGTGCTTTAATTTAGTGTCTAGAGAGGGTGAGAGGTCGACTAGGTTTAGGGTTCAGGCAGTTCCTAATGCTGTCAATGAAAGATTGGGCTCAGAGCCAGCAGACAAGAGCTGTCTAATCTAAGATAAGAGTGGTAATCTGGATATCTTGCATCGTGTGGGCAAGGCAGATTCTGGAGAGGAAGGTGTAGACTGTACTCCCAGTGGGATTCTAATAAGTAACAGTGTTAAAAGGTTGTGTGTTCCTCCATGTGCTGATACAGGTTAAATCAGTACACCAGACCTGCAACTATCAGATGTACACAAGATGTCAAGCTTGTCAAGTTGGTTATTTTCAGACTGCAGAAAAGAAAAAAAACACTTAATTTTGTCATGTTATAATCATCCCTTAGTGCTGATTTACCGGGGAAGACTTATGAAACAGTATAGGTCAACAGTGATTATCAGATCAGTGTTTTTGTTCTACTTTAAACCTTTCCAAGCAGGTGGTAAGCGAGATGTTTTCCTCTATTTGATTGGCTTGCTGATGTTATCAACAGTGTTGTTACATGCAAAGCAAACCCTGCCCCACTCTAAAGAGCTCAACATCTGCCCTCCTCTGTGTGAGTGTCTGTCAGGCCTCAGGGAAGGCTGAACAAATGGATCAGATGAGAGCGATAGAGAGACACTCCCATAGTGCCATGATGTTGGCAGATATTGCACTTACAGAAAAACTGACATTACAGGTTACAGTGTTTCTCACAATTTGATTCTATTTGTGGGGGCACCGCACCGCCTTACTCAAGGGCACACTAGTAGTGGTGTTCCAGGCGGGATTTGAACTCGCTTACTCGCAACCTTCCGATCATCAGCCCACCTCACTATCCATTAGACCAGGGGTTCCCAACCCCCGGTCCGCGGACCGGTACCGGGCCGCGGAGGTGTTACTGCCGGGCCGCGAAATAGCTGTGAGTTTATCGTAATATTTGCAGAATTATAAATATATAAAAATATTTTATCATATTTTTTTTCAAAATGTTCACACCTATGCCACCAGTCATATTATTTCATCCAGTAGCTAGTTAAACTTTCACCAGAAAACAGTTGAAAATGGCTTTTATGGTGTTCCGAGGGATTCGGTGGCTCAGCAGGTCTCAGCCTCTCGTGCGCACGAGAAAGTTACCGGTGCGCCAAGTAGGAAGAGGAGCGCACAGGAGACAACCGTTTCATTGCAGACTGTTATGTTTATGTGGGGGAATGGTGGTGCATACATTATTTGAGATATATTTCAAACTCGGACTTCATTTTAAGGACATGTCGGCCAGGGGTGTAGAGCTATTTGTTTAAGCTGTGCCTTTGCACCGCCTTCGCTGTGTTTAACTTCATCAGAACAGCTTAAGAGTGACTGCAGGCTGCTACGTGTTAACCACACACACCTCTACACACATCTCTACACACATCGAACTGCCCGATTACTCCCCCTTTTATTAGTTTTATGAAGGAGATGTCCAGTCAGTCACCAAGGCGCATGATGTGTGTGTGTATGTGCTCTGCTCAGCTCAGCTCTGTGTGTTTGGTGTGTTTGTGTCTGTCCGACACCGGCATTTGTTTTCAAATGTTTATGAAAAGTAATTTACACACATATGGCTAACTCCATATATGCGGCTGTTCCCAAAATAAATTAGTTTAAACTTAATCTCGATGTAGTGCTAAATGCTGTCGGAGTGCACCGGAACAAACGACACTATCATAATATCTTCTGAAAACAAATGCCAGTCACACACACACACACACACACACACACACACACACACACACACACACACACACACACACACACACACACACACACACACACACACACACACACACACACACACACACACACACACACACACACACACACACACACACACACACACACACACACACACACACACACACACACACACACACACACACCCTGGCGACCGGACATCTCCTTCATAATGCGCCTTCTCCTCGTTTCCCCAGCATTCACTGGATTATCCGTAAATCATACAAACAAAACCAAAACGTTGATTTATCTGTTTTCCCGTTTTGGTTTAAAAACTGAATAACGTCGGTTTTTTGGTTTTCCGAAAAACCAAAAAACAACACCGGTTCTTTTTTAAACTTTGTTAATATGTTTTGGATGCATATTGTTCTAGTATTTGTTCAGGCTGTTACATACAATTAGCCTCTGTTGCTACCTGCTGGTGGTGAGTAAATATTAAAATCAGTTAAAATTGACAACCGGTCCGCGATTTTTTTTTAATGTATCTGCCGGTCCTTGGCACAATAAAGGTTGGGAACCCCTGCATTAGACCACCAACATTTAATTTTTTTTAATTTGGGGCCGTAGAATAGAGGTTATAGGGCAGAAACCTCGTTAGAAATTATGTTCTGAATGAATTGTGAGGCCTTATACAGTATGTGTGGTATTGAAAGATCTCCCCAACAATCCTAAATTATGGATATATGCTGCACATTTTTTGGGATGTTTTCCCTGAAAAAGCTGCTCTGTCTTCATCGTTCAAGGCAAGGCAAGTTTATTTATATAGCACATTTCAACACAAGGCAATTCAAACTGCTTAACAAAAATGAAAGACATTAAGAGCATTAAGAAATAGTGCAGCAGAAACATATTATAAAGTGGCATTTAAAAACACTAATTTAAAAGCAAAGATAATTAAACATGAATAACACGGATACATGAATAAAAGTTACAGTGCAGTGTGAGATATGAATATATAAATTAAAAGCAGCGGCACAAAGAAAAGTCTTCAGCCTGGATTTAAAAGTAGTCAGAGTTGCAGCGGACCTGCAGGTTTCTGGGAGTTTGTTCCAGATATTTGGAGCATAATAACTGAACTTCTCCATGTTTAGTTCTGACTCTGGGGACAGAAAGCTGACCAGTCCCAGAAGACCTGAGAGTTCTGGATGGTTCATCATTTAGCAGTAGGTCAGAAATGTATTTTGGGCCAAAACCATTCAATGCTTTATAAACCAGCAGCAGTTCAAGTGTAACCGTTTGATATGATATGATAATATTTGATCACTTCCAGTCAATTTCTAAGAATAACTGTCCGGTTGGATTCCCCTAACCTTTTTCCATCTCTGGACACATTGAATACTGTTTAAGTCATTTTAACGGCATGTGAAAAAACCACTCTATGGAAGACCAATCTTGATCTACTCTGATTATCAGATATGTTATTTATTAAGATGATAATAGATCTGATCTTTAAACTATGTAAAAGATGTTGCTCTACCCCTAAAGAAAATCTGTAGTCTTCTTCAGTCATTGCTTCCTTGTTGTAGTGTGTCTCTGTGGACTGGACATTGCAATCTCGGTTCTGTGTTGTGTGAAGTGTTTACAGTGAATTCCCTCGACTGCTCTAGATGTGAACTGATATCTCTCTTGTCTTCAATACTTACTTTTTGGTGTGTGCGTCACACTGTATATAGTTGCAGAGGACGAGGTCAGGAGGTCAAACGGGGAGCTCACAGCTCAGCTCTGGGAAGCAGGACCCAAGCTGCTGTGGACACAGATAATATTATGTTACCATTAGGGACTGTGGGAATGTACTTTAGGGGACTCTGTGATTTGAGCTAAAACAAAAATGTGGACCTCCCAAAAGACTTTATGAGCTGCTTCTGAATAAAGCACTCCTTACTTGTTTACATGCTTCCTCATTCAGGTTTAGAAAAAGAATATCTGTAACTCTTTAATGCTTTAAAGGGGACCTATCATGCAAAATGCACTTTTATACGTCTTTTATACATGAATATGTGTCCCCGGTGTTCCAGGGAACTCACCAAGTGTCAGAAAACACAACCCTCTCTATTTTCCTCCATACCCAAATCTCTAAAAAAAGGGGCTGCAACGGATCTGATCAAAACTGATCCAGATTTGAACACTGTCCTGACGTCAGGACGGTGGTGCTACGGCTATTGGGCCAACTCCACCAATCAGGAGGAGACAGCCACGGCCATTGCCGTTCGAAAGCGCTGGAGACGCTGTAGTACATATGCCAGGCCAGTAGATGGTGCTGTTCTCACTGAATCTGCCCTTGCAAAAACAGAGCTAGAAATTGTCAAATTGAGCGAAATGAGGCATGGCTAAAATGCATGATCTGTTTGGTATTTTGAAAAAAAAAAAGTATAAATATGCCTTATTTAGGTATGGTCCTACACTATATTATTCAAATATAGCATGATAGGTCCACTTTAATTGAGCTTTATTTCATAGAGCCAAGCTAATTTATAGCCCCTTTTCTGCAAGTTTCTAGTATGATTCACTTCAATTCATTCATGCTCTTATGCTGACGTTTCATTTCAAAACTGTAGTGTGGAATCATGAAATGTATTAAATGTTTTAAAGTTCTGATGTCCCTTTTGTATTCTCCAGGGATGTGGTCTCACACCATGACTGTACAAGACTACCAAGACCTGATAGACCGAGGGTGGAGAAGGTGAGAAGCTGTTTTGACCTTCAGGCAATCGTGCCCATTGTGTTATGGACCTTTTTCATTTTCTCATTAATATTGTTGAAGAAATACATTTTGGGGATAATTCAAATGTGTGATTGTCTGTTTCAATAATGGTTTTCCATTATTTTATTTTCAGAAGTGGGAAATATGTCTATAAGCCCAAATTGAACAAGACATGCTGTCCACAGTACACCATCAGGTAACTTCCATCCTGAAGATTCAGTTCAATTTAGAACTGACACAGCCAGATCTACATGGAACACATAAGAATGAGACACGGTTAGCGATGCAAAATATCGAATATTTCTCGCTAATACTGATAACTAATTCTTACTTGAATCCCCTGGACCAGGGGTTTTCAAAGTGTGGGAAGGTGAGCCTCCCCTCAGAGAACATAAGAACAGCGGCGCCCCCCCTCCCAATTATTATTGCTATTATTATTATTATTGTTGTTGTTGCTATAATGCAGGGGTATTCAATTGCATTTCAAAGAGGTCCAGTAAGAGAAAATGAAGACTGTTTCTCTCCTCTTGTCTCGTCTCTGTGTGTGTGTTTGAATCTATCGTGCTGACTCACTGAGTGCACCGATATGATTGGCTGAGTAGCATCACCTCCTTAAAACATTAAACAATAACTTTTTAAAACATTTTTATCTTTATGTTTTAAACATGTTGTATAAAACTCCCCCACTACTTGGACTATTCCTTGCACCCCTCTAGAATAAGCCCGAATGGTCTCAACTTATAACAAGATCGCAAGGACACTGGTAGCGATCGGACAATTGAGTGTTGTTCAGTGTGTTGTGGAACATGCGTGTGCGTGCATGAAAATATACCACACACCCAATTACAATAGCATGTTCAATTCACTACCATGGAAGTTAATAAAGTTGTTAAAGTTGGAACAGCCTGTGGACAGCCGTTCTTCCTTGCATGTCAGTCGCCGACACCTTCTTACAGAGGACAGGCAAATCTAGCTGCAGCACGACCCGTATATTTTCGCACGGTGTTCTCAACACATATATTTTTTTTTAAATTTACATTTTCAACATCGTGGATAAATCCTTATATGCTCCCGGCAACACACTGAACGTCAACTTTGCCTCCTTATTACACTCACCCCTACTTTAGTGGGAACAATGAGTCTGCGTCTTTGATGCACACAGGAATAAACGCAGATCATCCTCTGGCTGCAGCCTTCACCGGCACTTGCTTTTGATCAAAGTCAATGCGGAAAACCTGCACTCACACAGGTAGGTGGAGGTGAAGGGAATGAGCACTTTTACAGCCTTTTTGGCGAGGTGGGGGAACCCACAGTCTCCACAGACAGCCAAAAGTGTGCAAGTGTCACTTTACTCGTCTTTTTCTCGTTGTTCTTTTTCTCAAGCTGCGCCTCCCCTGAAGCTCTCTGGCGCCCCCCAGGGGAGGCGCGCCTCACACTTTGAAAACCGCTGCCCTGGACGATACTAAAAAGATGAGAGAAAATATCATCATTTTTGTATCGAAAAAGGGGTCATAACCATAGACTGTGTAGGTCTTAACCTTTCATTTAAGCACACCTCAGGGAAACAAAGGCGAGTGTGCAAATATTGCTGATTGTCTGATTTCAGACCTGACCAATTAACCCTTTTAACAGACATCACTATTGTTAAACCAGCTAAAGTAAACTCTCAAAATGTTCATTTATTTTTGCTAGTAAAATACCAATTGCAGTTTGCATTTTGACCAATAATGAATCAGCTAAAAATGTCCTCATCACAATAGCACATGTAATACATGGACCCAATATATATCCTACATCCCTACACTTTGTAGTTTCATATATGAATTTACCTAATACATCTTTTATAAACTAGTATATGAGCAATAACAGCAGCATTCTATGCAAATATTAATAGTTCTAAGCAAACCTTTATTTGTGTGCTCTCTGTCAAGATGTCATGCAACGCAATTCCAGCCCTCCAAATCCCACAAGAAAGTCCTGAAGAAGATCAGCAAATTCATTTCCAAAGGGGAAATGCCAAAAGATCAGGATAATGGTGAGAGTACATTTATAAGATTATGAGATTTTAGTAGTTATCATTAATATGTGTTATCTGATAAAGTTCCCTATTGGTATACAGTACATGCATGAAAAAAGCAGTCAACACTGTTGGACTATTGGGTTGCATAGGGGTCAGAGTGCACGGTGGGAAGTACAGTAAGGGATTGGGACAGACTCAAACAGGTTTAGCTCTGTAGCTCTGTAGGACACATGATAGTCAGCAATGTTGTCCCTTGCAGGCGAGCCGATGGACGCGGTGTGTGACCAAGAGGGGCCGCGGGAGCCCAGCAAAGCCTGTCACTCAGAAGTGAAGTGTGCTGCTATCACAGACATTCAGAAGGAACTACCAGAGTGTCCCGCTATCACAGAAGGCCAGAAAGAGGTAGTGGATGCAGCGCCTGCAGCACCTGCTGTCTCAGAGACGTCAAGAAAAGATCGAGTGTCTGTATCTGATGAGAGGACAACAGCCACAGCTACTAAACCAGGTGAGATGGTTAACTGATAAATAGCTGGTTATGCTCATCAGCAGTTGGGGTTGTTCTTGATGATACAAATAAATACAAACAAAAAAAGGACATGATCTTTAAATATAGAGCTGAAAAAACGTTTTGATTTAATTAAACTTGAAAAATGAGTTGGAAGTTATTCATTCAGACAATAATCAACAGATAAATCACTCAGGATAATTGTTTGTTGCAGCCCTACATGAATTAATGAATTTGGATAGCTTATGCTAAATGTTAGTGGACGCATGCAGCCTTTGTCTGTTATTCTTTTGAACTGCAGTAACGCAGCGTCCACACGGCGGCGTGCGTTGAAGCTTGCCGGTGGGCGTGTCTGAAACTCGACCAACAACCAATCACATGAATCTCCCGCCCCGGACACACAAGCGCGCGGTTTGATTGGCTAGAGCTTGTACTGACATGTGATTTGATTGGCTGACGCTTCCGTCGAAGCTTCAAAAGTGGAACATTGCTCTACTTTTGAAGCGAGCAACGCGAAGCGACGGAACCACAATGCAGTTCGGCAAAGCGTGACGTCACCCCATTCAAAGTGAATGGGCAGAAGCGTTGAAGCTTCAACGCACGCCGCCGTGTGGACGGGCCGTAAGAACAACTTTCAAAACAGTCAAAGTAGCTTTACTGACAATCATCTATTCAGATGCCAAATTGCCACTTTGGTAACTGAAGTACCATTGTTGGCCAGAGTGTGTCACTGTTCACCTTGCACTAGACTTCGCTGTGCAGCAACTTGGTGAAGGAGGCTGCTGTTTCTTCTGTGTTTGCAGTAGTGTGTCTGGTCAGGGCTTATCTGTCATGTTCTCCTCTTCACACTCCGGTACAGGATATCCTCACGGCCAACTCCCATTAATGAATAAATAACACTCGCATTTAGGAGATAATAAACTCTTATTAGACACAGGAAGCAGTACTTCTTACAACTGCTCAGGTTCAAGATCTCCACCACTTATTTCCCTTTTAAACCTCTAATGAGAACATGACCCCATGCTCATTAATACAAAAGCAGGGACTTATATTTGAGTGGAAAGGCTTGGTGTTGGCACGGTTCGATCCTGATGCAGACATAAACACATAGATAGAAAAGGTTCAGCGGTGCAGGAGCAGCTCCACACTGTTCTTCCTCAGACTCTCAGGAATAACTGGCTTTTTCAGGAGGCTAGCAAAGCGGAAGCAAGGAGGATTTACTGTGTCGGACCGGTGTTTCTCCACTCCCCCCTTATTCACCTCCAACAGAAAACACCTGGACATATCTTTCCTGTAGTTTTATGACTGAAGCGCTTTATAGCTTTGGGCAGGTTCCAGTTTTAGCTGGAGAGAACACGGCTCCCCATTCCCCATATGGAGTATGCAAAGCCAGAGGTAAACAGATACAGAAGTGCATATGGAATGTATTGCAAAGCTGTCCTTGGATCTGCTTTACAGGGAATCAAGTAACTTGCATACATGTATTTGTATTCCTATAAAAGTATTTTATCAATGTGTTGTATGTGTTTCAGTAAAGGCAATGGAGCTAGTCAGTTCTGGCATGTAAGCTAAAATAGATTTGCTTTCTCCAGAGTTATGTTGCAGTGTTATTGATTGGAAAACATCAATATACTCTGTTAAGGAGGTCATGTTTTAGGTTAGGTTTTTGGTCTGTCGTTCAGGATTACGGAAAAAAACATTTGACCAATTTTGATTAAACTCGGTGGAAAGGTGAAGCATGGGGCAAGGAAGAACCTATAACATTTTGGAATGGATCCACACAGAAGGCAGATACACATGTTACATTTAAGTTATTGAATTTGCCTTGGCTGTGGTCCACTCTCCCTTTGTGCCCTTTCAGTGCAAAATGGTTTTCATTACACAGAAAAGTTATTAAAGGGGCCATATTATGCTCATTTTCAGGTTTCATATGAGTATTGTGTGCCTCTACTGTGACATGCTTACATGCTTTCATTCCAAAAAGGTCTTTATTTTACTCATACAGCCTGTACTGCAGCACCTTTTTCCCCCTCTGTCTGAAACCAGAGGCCAGTCTGCTCTGATTGGTTTGCTGGTCGGCTGTTTTGATTGGCCAACCGCTTAGAGATGTCCCGCTCCTTAGCGTTATCATGTACAATGTGTTGGAGCGCTATCTAATAGAAGTGCAAGTGTTACGGAAGAAAACAAAGGAATCTAATCGAGGTGTTTCGGGGATGGTGTGGGAGATCCTGTTTAGCCTTTGCAGATCATTTACATGCACAAAAAACAAACAAACAACATAATATGGCCCGGCTTACGCAGGTCAGGTTAGCACCATTTCTATAAAAGAGTGGTGTTCATCAAGTGGTAGCATGACTACTTACCAGGGAAATTGTTGTAAGATGCTGCAAGCAATATGTTATAGGAAGCAGTCTGGTGTGTTTTAACTGAGGCAACATAAACAGTACAGACAGTACAGTTTCCCAGAGAAACGGCACTTAGCTCCATGTTAATATTTCAGGGCCTGTTCACAGATAACAGCATCCTTATAACAGCATCCTCCTCCCACAGTAAATTCATTTACAGTCTCTACATGTTTACATGCGGGAGAGCAGTATGTCACCAGTCCAGACAGTTAAGGCAGATCTTCGGAGTCGTATGTGTGTTTGGGGAGGCAGAGTGTCACAGCTTTTATGAAGTGCTAACTGCTGGAGTGGGAGCATGTGCCTTCCACAGGAACTGATCTGTCAGACTCTATCTTTACCACGGCTGCGTAAACACTGTCCTGAGGAGTACCTGTGTCCCTGTGTGTGAGACATAGAGAAGGTGTGCAGTGAGATAGTAATTAGAGGCACATGGATAAGGGTTTATGTGTTGGGGGTTAAGATGGCATGATGACCACATTTCAGACTCTGTGTAACCAGTCCTACTTGACCTCGCAGTGTTTACTGTGACCAAGAAAACCATTTACCATGCTATACTGGCAGGATTGTGTGTTTGTAACAGAGGGCGTCCGTCCTTTAGTGCCTCCAGTCATTTAACATTGAAGACAACACAGAAAACAGATACACTGAGATGATTTGTGACTCATGGATACATGAAATGTTTTGACTGTACTGAGCAAGAGCGCAAACAGGCTGCAATGTAGTGCTTTGGAAAATTGCGCACTGTCAATGTACGTCCACTTATAGTATTTGTTTTTGCCCACTGACAAGCAACATTGTGGAAATACCCTACAGAGAGATAACTATTTACTCTTTGCTTAAGACGTGTACAAAGAGCGTTGGTTATTGTGCTTTGTCAAGTTTGCTCAAGTAGAAGTTCTGAAGTCTCAAAAGAGGGTTAAACCTCATCCATATTGTTTGAAATCTGCTAAATATTCAGCCATGACATTTCAAATATCAAGCTTGAAGTGACGCTTTCTGTACTGCAACTAGGGTAGTTTAATATGATGGTAGTAGCAAAGATTTGTCAAAACCATTTGAAATGTTGTTCTTGCAGGATTTTGAGATAAGGCTTAATCCACTGCTGCCCACGGTAACACGATTTGGGTTAACATAGATAAGAAGAGTTCAACTTCACAGAACAGGATGAGGATGAGAAAGGAAAAATATATAGTGATCAAATATTTTGGCCATATCGCCCACTGTCCTTACTCCAACACCTTGGCATGATCGGCACTCCTCTTGCCAAATCTGGATCACTTTTTCACTGGCAAAAACATGACCTTTTGGTAGACATGCATCTTTATATGTATGTGTGTGCTCAGAGTATTACATTGTATCCTGTGTTGTGCCTGGAGTGCCCTCGCTCAAACACTCTTTCAAAAGCTGTTATGCCCATTAGTGTGTTTTACACAAACACATGGAAAACTGGGTCTAGGTTGAAAAATAGCAAAGTCCCAGCTGGGTTATGATTTAGTTACATTATGCAAGAATATTAAACTGTTGTTTTTTGGAAATTAGAAGATAGCCCATGGTTTCCTCCTTTTTGATTTTATTTAAAAAAGGATGCTTCGGCCTGGCGGGAAGTCAATTGATGCCTGCCAGGCCGACGGGCTGCAATAGATTAGGGAAAACCCTGCTGGAAATCAACCAGAATCTGCATATCCTTCCTGTTATGGTGTGCTTTGACTGTTCACTGTACTGAAGCTGAACACTGCCAGTGAGCTGTGGTCAGTCACAGAGTTTCCCTCTCCCCTTGTCAGGACCGAGCCCCCCCCACCCCCCCCTCCTTTTGTTACGTCGACACCGGGGAAAGTTAGTAAGTGAGCTGATGGCGGCGGCTGGCAATAAGACAAGCAGGAAATGGCTCTCGTTTCCTTATTGCTCCAAACAGGATGTGGGCGTGTAAACTGTTGACATGGGATGCCCGGAGAGCTGGAGGGGGCTTGGAAGGAGCCCAGGAGGAGGCTGTGGTGGTGGTGGTGGAGGAGGAGCAGAAGAAGAAGAAGGATGAAGAGGGGGACAGAGAGAGGGAAACGGGGAGAGATTCAGTTTCTTCAGAGAATATTCATGTTAGTCTTGTGTGTGTGTGTGTCACCAGTGTGTGTGTGTGTGTCCTGCATCATTGATGTGCCTACACCAGCTCATCAAGCTCTGTTATCTTGGTCAGTGTAGTCATGAGAAAGAAACACCCTTGGATTCATTATGGCTTCTCCTTCTTCTGTTTCATTATAAATACACACTAGCTAGCTGCTAATCCTTTGGGCTAACAGGTCATATTGTTTTATAGCTTCCTAAGCAATGATGTAATGTAGAGACTAGTGGGGCAGGGAAACAAGAAAATGACTTCCATCGGCCTTTCTGTTGAGACTGGCCTCTCAGGCAGGGGGTGCACCAAAGTAAACATGGCAGCCCATTTGCCTACAGGGGCCGGGAGAAATCCATCGGAAACATGGTCTGACACTCTCAAAATCAAACTTGAGACACATCAATAGCAGCGGCCCGAAGTTACCACCTTTCCAACTGAAGTTTGGGGTGATTCAATTATTAGTTATTACTCCCCCTTATTCTATATTCTCACCTTGAAGTGCGTCGAAGGCCACGTCTTTTGCATTAAAAAGAAAACTGTTTTTGTAACACCCAACCTAGCAAGCATTTTTGGAAAGCTTTGACATTTCTCGCCTTTGTTTTTACTCTTTTCTCCTGGGGTGCAGGAATCGGAGCTGACCCCGCCCGGCCGCCATGCCGGAAGGCCAAAGACTTGAGAAAGGAGCGACGTCTTCAGAAAGACCAGATTAGACAAAACGCTGATGGAGTCCCCTCCATTGTCTCTCCTTCCCCTCCCACTGCGGCCCAGACCAAACCCCTGGAAGATTTCATCAATGAGTCACTGCCTGACAACTCTTCTCATTGCCTCGAGGTAAGCAGAAATCTAGAGTGGGTGCTTTCTTTCTTTTTAATGTGACTTGGAATAAGCATTAGCCTTTTGTGATGATTCCATCTTTTCATTTAGAAACCTTTTTTAGTTGAGCTCTCTCGATCCAAAATGTTTGGATTCAGTCATCTTGATTTTGGGTTTCATAGAGCCCTCTCCCCCTGCTCCAGTGACTTCACCATGTGTTTATGTGTGCGGAGAGGATAGCTGGCCAGAGCGGAGTGGAAAAACCACCTCTTCCTAGTTCTAATTCAACCAAATGACAGACACACACCACACAAACTGGGTCGCGTTTCCCTGCTGATGACATTAAAACCACAGCTCCCCGCTCCTGCTGTGAGAAGACATGGAAGTGAACTTTTGGCAGGGGGCATGACGATGCAGAAAGATCCCTGGCGAAGGCCTCGAGCTGAGGTTGGTAGAGTAACGTCATTCTTGGTATTGACCAAAATGTGAGCCAGATGCAGTGATGAACCCGGCAGTGTCTGTCTCTTGTCTACATGCCCCCCCGCCCTCCGAGACTGCACCCGCAATACCTCCCCCCAGTCTGCTCTCTCCTATTGGATTCATTATTTTGCCCGCAATTATTGTTCCATTTCACTAAGTGGGCATGAACACTCGGTCGTCCCTTGCAAAGGAAGGATAATTATACGTCTTACAAGGCTAATAATTGGAAGATGTCTCTATTTGACCCATTTAGCTGTTTATTACATGCAGCTAAGCTGCATCTGTTTTGTGGCTAACAGACAATTTGGAGGATAAGCAGTCGAGTGAATCTGGTTCTTAGTCCTGGGCTTCTGTACCGTTGACTGTTGCTACAAGTTTAAAGATTTGAGGAAGTCACAATCGGTACCAGGAAAAAACAAGTTTACACTACAGCATTAAAAGGAATAGTTTGGATTATTTACAGTTGGTTTGAATAAAGTACTTATGCATGGTCAGTGTGTTATCTACAGTTTAGGGCGGTCAGCACGTCCACAGATTGATTCAGCCTCACTTACACCTTTGGTGTTGTCATAGACTCACCTCTGCTCGCTTCAAGCTATTTCTCTCTTGCCATGGTTAAAACATGGTGTCTATGAGTTTGGGGAAGCGTATTAGATTTAAATGACTTTAAATGCATAACAAATGGATACTTCACAGTGATAGAGAAGTGACAGGGGTTACCTCGGTGCTTGCCTTAACTGCAGCTGTGGTTCCAGTAGTCTCCACTAGGGGTCAGTGTGAGATCGTGATTCAGAGCCCCCCAGGCACCTCAGGAAAGTGTGGAACTGTTCATCTCCTCAAGAGTCTTCTCTACTGTCTCCACACTGACTGTGCTCATATTAAAACATGTTTTTATTAATAAAATATTGCTTACATGTCTAGGATAGTATCTATCTATAACAATGTTCTGTAAAGTATTTGAGATCCAGGTTCATATAATTGGTTAAAGCTTTGATGCGCCATGATCTTTCATTTGAATTAAAGTAAAACAAAAAGCCACTGGTAATATGTGGCTTTATTTATAAAGCAATCAGGCTGTTGGTGTTACATTTCAAGTCTGTTATGGGAATTGCTAACATTTTAATTTCCATGCTCTCTACTCTCTGCTGCTGTGTTGTTTCACCAAAGGGTTTTAACCCTATCCAAATATCTCTCAATGCAGATTGAAATGAAAAGGGTTGAGCTCCACCACTGTTCTTTTATGTAAGAGGCCCAACGCTTATGTTTGACTAAAGGATATAGATGCCAAGTCATATGAGAGAGACCCACTTTAGTCCAACTCAAACAAACCCCAGGTTCAATTCCCTCTATCCTGTCCCTCCAGGGGATTCAAATGGCAGATACTCTGTGGCCAACAAAAGCTTCACAACCATGAGATTGTTAATTAAAAAAGGGCCGGGGGATTTAGAAGATGAAATCTTCTTTTAGTTTGGGTGACAATAGCAACATTCAGACCCTTTTCATTTCAGACACTAAAGTCCAATACTTGATTTCTGAGGCTGATACTGATAGTGATGAATTGGCAGTTAAAACAATTCTGGATCGATATATCAGTGGATATACTATTTGTATTATTATGATAACACATAATGGACATTGTGACCAAGATACATCCTGCCGGGGACATTTGACCGTTTGAATGTCAATGTATCAATCAGTGCTCTCTGGTGGACACACTTTATAATGAAGACACTGTTTTGAAGTGATCTCAAATCTAGTTTTTTCTGCTGCATTTCCAATATGTCCAAGTAGGTCTACAATAATATCATATTGGCTGATATTTATCAATCTAGCTCTACTAGAAATCTAGCTCAACTGAAGAGCAACAAAGGAGCAACACAAATGAAAGCTGATTTGTTTCCCTTATTCTTGAACTTTTCTCATGGTCAGCAAAAAAAATGTGGGGCTGTGAATGTTCGTGAACATGAACATTGCTATTTCTCTTTATATGATGGCATGGTGAAGCACTGGAAATGGCCCTTAATACACAATACGAAGAGAAGATGGAAACAAAAAAGGCTCATGATTATTCCTGCTCTACCTTATTTTTCTTTTACTTGATTGCTTGTTATTTTGTTATTTGGAGGAACACCTGCTGTTATTCTGTGGAGATGGACACAACACAACCTCTTTGTATTATTCTTGTTTTCCAGTCAAGCTACTGCTAAGGCTACCAACAGCTGCCATTGGTGAAAATAAGGCCATTTGCTAAAGAAAGATAACAAAAACGTTTTCATCTTATTTATAAGATGGTTCAAAATCTTCATAGGCGTGCGTGTCCCCCATTTAAAGAGGGTGTGTTTGTGTCCCTCTTTCCTTTCACACTCTTTTCGCTCTTCTTCCCTCTTTGATTTGTGACAATTTCTTCCCTTTATTAAGGATTTGAATCACCACTTATGTCATTCTCTGTACTTTGTCCATTTTGATGTTAACCTTTGTCTGCCCGTATTCTTTTTGAAGGTGAGGCTAGTGCGCGCCAATCCCCCTAGCCCGCAGTTCAAAGCCTCTTTCGACGCCTCCTACCAGGTGTACAAACTCTACCAGATGGCCATTCACAAGGACCCTCCTGACAAACCCTCCGAGAGCCAGGTCAGAGGGTGGGGGGCATAGGTCGACCTGCTCTAGGGGTACAGAGGGAGGGAGGGAGGGACAGGGTCTACAAGTTTGGGCACCTACAGGGACATCAGAAGGATTTTACCTTGGTCTAATCTCTTGTGAATATTTTAATCTAGATTCCTTTTTTCATCATATAATGGTCTAAAGTTTATAATTTCTTCAATGATTTCCTTATTTTAAGTGCTTATTTTGTTTTATTTGAAAGAATGCAACAATAGCAGTAGTTTTAATTTTTTTAAATTATTATTAGTCATTATTATTTACCAAAATAGTAAAACATTGTTTATACCTTAAAGGGTAACTTTAGTATTTTTCGACCTAACCCAAGTTTTTGTGTCTCTTTGACGAGTAATAACTGAGATGGCAGCAAAAGGGCAGCGTCACTGTACATCCACTAAAAGAGTTACATTGTTGCCAGTGCAGGCTCAGATTGTTTGTCTGACAACATTATGGAAAGGACCTTGCAGAGAAATAAATTGTTTTTCTTGATCCTGTCTAACCAAAACTTGCTCTGAACTCATAAACTGCATCCACACAATCTAAATCAGCTCATTACTCAACCATGACATTATAAATCTTACTCTTAAGCTACTTTTTCTATAATCCAACACCAAACTCTGACAACACTCATATCTCTAACTTTCCCTCACGTTTCCACCATTATCGTCTAGCATCAGGTCACGTGACACAATAACAAACAAACCTGATCTGGCTATACTAAAAAAAAGGTTGTGCGATCCTTTCCATAATGTGGTCAGACACTTATAACACTTTGAGCTGTCAGTGGCAAGAACAAGCACTTTTATTGAATGTATAATGACTATTATTACTACTGTACATTGGACCAGTTCCAAACCAATACCAAAGTTACCCTTTAAAGTGGACCTATCATGCTATATTTGAATAATATAGTGTAGGACCATACCTATATAAGGCATATTTATACTTTTTTTTTTTCAAAATACCAAACAGATCATGCATTTTAGCCATGCCTCATTTTGCTCAATTTGACATTTTTTAGATCTGTTTTAGCAAGGGTTGATTCTCTGAGCAACAGCACCATCTACAGGCCTGGCATATGTACTACAGCGTCTCCAGCGCTTTCGAACGGCAATGGCCGTGGCTGTCTCCTCCTGATTGGTGGAGTTGGCCCAATAGCCGTAGCGCCACTGTCCTGACGTCAGGACAGTGTTCAAATCTGGATCAGTTTTTATCAGATCCGTTGCAGCCCCTTTTTTAGAGATTTGGGTATGGAGGAAAAGAGAGAGGGTTGTGTTTTCTGACACTTGGTGAGTTCCCTGGAACACCGGGGACACGTATTCATGTATAAAAGACGTACAAAAGTGCATTTTGCATGATAGGTCCCCTTTAAGTTTGTAGTGGCTATTATTTGCATTTAAAAAGAAATGTCAAAGATCTAACCCATTTCACATATTTAAATCATAAGGAACAGTCATAAATGTACCGTATATATTTTCAAACTCTATGACACTGGACATAGATTGTAGTAAATGAACTATTCATGCAAAAGCGTTGCAACAACAAACCGAAAGGCAGTTAGAAAGTCTCTGTGATTGCATAAAAAAACGGAATTAACATGTCGGTATTAAAATGACTGTATGTATATAGAAGCGTGAATGAAAGTGAGAGGAAATGGGGGGGGGGGGGGAAATGTTTCCATACGCCATGGTTGAGAGCAGTGTTTCTCCAGGTGTCTGAGTTGGCCCTCGGTCAGTCAGCCAGGTCTTCAGTCTTGAGCTGTTTTCGGTTTAAGGGGGGGGGCAGTTTGTCAGCTGAACCCTCTCGACCTTCACACATTTACCTCGTCTTCGCCCCCATCACTCCACCATCACCATAGTTCCCTGTGTCTGAACTGGAATTGAGGATTATGCAGTGATGATGAGATTGTAATTGTCTTTTGTGCGTGCAGCGTCTGTTTTAACCTTGTTTATCTTCTCGAGGAGTCTGTAGAGCTGGAAGATTGTATATATGTCTTTCTGACATGATTCATTGAGACACAATGTTGGATTCTCTGCTTCCCCGGACTTTACACGCGCGCCGACAATGTGTTGAACCTTGAATTACCACTCATCTCCGTGCGGTCTGTGGCAAAAGCTGGGCGGTGCACTAGCCTCATCCTCAAGTCCTTTTATTACTTCAAAAACACACTTTCAGTCTCCTAGAATCCTGTTGTCTCCTCGCTCTGTGTGTTCATTTTGCAGAACAATCTGATAAATACCCCAAACAACTCAAAACAGACCTGCTGTATTCGCTTCTGGCTTCGGGGTCTGGGAGACTGACGTGTACCCTATGATGCCAAAACACTTGTATAACACTGTTTAAAGCTTCTATTGTTGAATCCTGCACTGTCAATTCCTCCAAAGCACCCATGCTTCCTCCCCTGCCTTTTTCTTTCTAACCGTCCTTTTGATTTGATTGTCAACCTTTTTATAAATCCTCCCTCCACACCCTGTGCTTGAAGGTGAGGCTAGTGCCGGTCAACTTTGAGGACCCTCAGTTCGCAGCGTCCTATCAACAGTCGGTGGCGCTGTACGCCCGCTACCAGATGGCCATTCATGGTGATGACCTCAGCGCATGTAGTGAAAGCGAGGTACTGCATGATTATTATTCTGCACCTTCTGTACGGTAGGGCACTGCTGCACACGCTTGTTTCAGCATATTGCTGCTGTCCTGTTGTATGTCGTTTTTTTTAATTAGTTCTCGATATTTTTGACTGTTCTCTTTGATTTTTTTACCCTTTTTTCAATATATTCTGGGATTTTCAACATTAAAATGAATACCCTTATTGAAAAACTGTTTTAAAAAATGATGGATTCATTGATAATGAAAGTAAATCATAGTTTGTAAGCTAAATAATTAATTGAATTGATGATGAAGGCCATCAACAACTATTTCTCCCAGTCCTTTACATGAGCAGTGTGCGTTCACTTGGGAGAATTGTAGCATTCATTGGTCCCACGATTAATAATTTTGACGATTAAAACGTTGTTTTGCACATGGAAGGGGAGAGCTGTAACTTGAGACTCTACAAAGGAAAGAGAGAAAAAGTTCAGTAGTTTTTGCAGTGAAAGAGAAGTATTGTCCAGTAATGAATGGAAATGGGAAACAGTAACCAGGTATAGATTAATAGTTTAAAAATGAATTTTAATGCACAGTTAATTGCACTATAAAACACCTCCATTTCTCCACTTTTTATATGTTGAAAGAGAAGAAAATAAAGTCTAGTCAGGATGCAGAGGTGCTGGACATTCTCACTATCCTGAGAGGGCCTTTTGTCCCTCAGGGCTGGAAAAACAACCTCCTCCTCCACCCTCCTGCCAGCAGGCCTCCGTAAATTACTGAGTTCTCCAGCTTGTAAAAGTAAGGTAATTAATAAATAATAAAAGCTGTCAGATTGGGCAGACCGTGGCAGATTCTTTCCTAATGCCATAATAACACCAGCTCTATTAAAGGGAACGTGTGTGTTTGTGCGTGTTTGTGTGCGCTTCGGCTCTGGTTTATAACTACCGGGATCAGATGGGTTCAAGAACTAGCAGAATAATAAAACAAATTAATTAAAAAACGCAACAGTGTGAGGCTCCGTAAACAAATCGGCTGTCTGTTGGGTTTACCAGATCATAAAGATTTTTCTTTTTAATGATGGATGTGTTAAGCACAGAGTGAAATACGGTTGGGTTAATTACGTTTAAAGGCCTTTCATTGTAATTCAACTTGACAGCCCCACCATAGGGAATTATATAACAAATGCTTGAATATTTTTTATTCGGACGCTTTTATTAAGATGATAGTGTGTACAATGCATAAGCCATAGTCATGCCTGGTTATAAGCTGAGGGATTTGGTCACAATTGGACAGCTCTTAGTACATCCGTTCACTCCTGGCAATATAATTCATCTCCACAGGGTGACCTGCTGTGATTGGATCTAACTACCCCATGCTATATGTCAATAAACACATACATCATTTTCTTTAACAAAGACTAAATGCTTTGTTTTTAACCGTTGTAAGGCAGCAATTAAAGAAGAATCAAATCAAAACAGACTGGGTGTATTGCCTGACATATTCCACAAAAACAAAATAGCCAAATGTGTTTTACGCGCTCATAAATCTCAATGGGTTTTTCCGAAATTCATCATAGACAAAACCAGTGATTTGAAAACCAACTGAAGATGAAAATAAGGAGGATCAGCTTTTAGATTATGAAAAAAAAGTGGTTAAATGCGTTCCAAACCACATGGGCAAGAGGTTTGAGCAATCAAATTACAAAATGTGTGAGTGGTCGTTTAAACATGTAATTAGCGCTGTCCACTTCCCATCGCCCAAGATGCATATTAAAACCAAGTGTAAACAGGGTTATACATTCACACATGTTCTGTGCTACATAGCAATATTCTACATTTTTTACACTATTTATATTTTGACAGACAAAGAGACGACTCCACAACGCTCCAGCCTCCTTGGATTGGCAGCTTTGAGTAATGGCTGCTGTTGTCTCATTAATGCCAGAATTGGCGATGCCATGCTGTCCCTTCATTGGATTTGTCTCATTCCTCTGAGGTTTATTTGTGCGTAGTCATCTCTAATTGTTCCAATTTAAGTTAATCTAACTTCATTATAGGCAACTTCCCTAAGTTGGACTCACTGTGACATCCTCTCCTGAGCCCACAGCACTAAACACTACTGAGTTTTATTTTGTTCCACATCAAGCTTCTGGTTAACTCTCCAGTTGTTTTCCCAGAAGCTCAGAGCTCCCCTATTGTCCTGTGGCCCTATAAAGAAATGAGAAACACATTGTTGATGTGGTGATGGCACATGTTGGTGCCATGCCATTCTATGCCTGCTGCTGCTACCGAGAAGTTGAGTCATTTAGGATCTGTGGAGGTATTTATTAATCCATTAAAGTATTACCTAGGGGCTGAGTGTGGAATACCGCCATCCTGGCTCAGAGCCAGGCGATAGCAGAGGTTTTGTGTGTGCGCGTGTGTGCAAGTTCAATTACCCTGCCAAAATAGTACTACCATTTAGATAGTACGATGTCCTAGAGGGGAATGGCTTTGTTTGTTTAAGGATGTATGCATTTCCTGTCATACCATGACTGGAAAGGAGCCAGACATTATTTCTTCCACATCCAATCATGGTTTTCCTGACAGAGTTGCAGCACAATTATTTAGACATACACGTGCATACACACACACACACACGCGCACACTCTAACTCACACTTACTGGTCTTAACTGTTTTGCTGAGCCGTGACTCTGAGTTCCTGCACATGTGGCATTCATTTTGAAGAAAACAAATCCTGTTAAATCTGTATTTACTCTTCTTGAAGGCCAGGACCTTAACCAAGAAATGCGAAAAGAAAAAAAAGTATATGGAAAAATCTGCTAAATGGCAACAAATTAACTTGAAAAATGGAAAAAAGGAATGAAGAAAATAGCTTTTGGCTCAGATTGGTTCATAAACTAATTGCAACATAAATATGTACAATACAAAAGATGTCTTATAACAGAGCACATAGCATTTTGTCTATTAATCTGTGATTTGCAGCTAGGTTCCTGGAGCTTCTCTGCTGCACGCTTAACTACAGTAAACCATTATCTAGTCAGCAAATGTTTGGCTAGGACAGAGAAAGACTTATTTTTTTAACGTGAAGAGTTCATACAGTAACAGTAAAATGTTGCTAAAATAAGTACATCAAATCGAGCGAGTAAGGAGCACAATGACTAGAGGTCTAAGTAGCAATTAGTCTTAAGCAGATGCGTGTGTCTAATGTAACTGTATGTGTGTGATGGAAGACACGATAGCTTGTGTGTGTGCGTGCGTGCTTTCAAAACGGCTGCTTGCCCTTCTAATCGTACACAGATGAGTGTTTACTATAGGAAAGGGAGAGTTAGAGAGGAAGTGATGGACTCCATGTGTTGCACATGAGAACGTTCCAGAGGGCAACATGGACACGGCTCTGTTTACCGGCATGTGTGTTGTTGTATTAGAGATACAGAGAGGAAGCTGGGATTGTATTCACATGTTTGTACCCTTGCTGCCTTCATGCCCGAGTGACTGCCCTTACACATTAGACTGACTATCTCCTGCCCGGTCTGTGTGTGTTAATTACTTTTGGCTTTTTGATTGTTTACGTGTCCGTGTCAGCCTGGTGGTCTGTTGAGTGTCAGTGGCTAGAGAGGAGTCAGTCCTGCCAGGCTCCAGGAGAGCGGCCTCACCCAGCCAATTAAGTTTACACAGCAGTGGAAAGCTGCTCCTCGGCTCCTTGGTATGATTCCCCACATCCAAGAATGCATTTGCATTCATTAACGGGCTCTAATGTGAAAGAGTTCTCACTTTCCATTGGCTAATCGAATAGCATTTTAATACAAGGTCAATTGGAGATTCACACATCAGCCAGTGTCGCAGCATGGCCTCTATAAATGATGTCATGTAATAACTGCAGCTGTTGTTTCGTAAACCATTTAGTTTTATTTGTAAGGTTTAAACTAAAGTTTCATTTGTGCCCTTAGGCAATATTGCGCAAATTGGGAGTCTTTGCTGTTGGTCATTTGTTAAATTGGCAATGCAGTAGTCAAATTAGGAGAGGAACAATACACTTCTTTACTGGCTTGGACACACAGGTGGGGAACATGATAAGCATTGTTTTGCACGAGTAAGCTCATTATCAACAGAACAGATGTAGTTTCTACAGTCTTTCCACATTGAGCATTGAAAGTCAGTACAGCAGAAAGTCCCACATCATCATTAGTTACAGACTGAAGACCCACCTGTTCCGACTGCACCTTAGCTAATAAAACAATACAACATACCCTTCTAATATCTGTTTGTAGGTTTCTTCATTTTAAGCCAATCCAATGTACAGTAACCGTTCTTAAATTGGTTGGCTAATTGAAAGCTAATATCGTTTTTAGGTTTGCATATTCCTCGTTGATTGCACTTGGAAGTGTTATCTAAAACTAATGCAATTGTAATTTAAATGTGTAGAAAATGCTGTTTAGCAGTATAGCAATACATTTAAATAAAATAATGTTAGCTCTTTACATTTGAGCTTGTTTATAACATTGAAATAGTAGTAGTTTGATAATAACAAGGTCATATTTAAGTACAACAATGATTTACAAGATTAATAACAAGGGAGTAGCCTGGTGTTAAGTATGGATTTATCTGGTTATTATAAGAGTGAAATGTATTTAATTTTTGGATGCCAAAAATAAAGGGTAATAATGAAAAACTATTATATATAAAAATTAATACTATTTAGTAAGAGTGTATTTTGGTCACAATTTGGTAACTTGCTAACAAAAAACTGGTTTAATATTGTACATATGGTCATACATTATTGGGGTAATAATCTGATAATAATGAGGCAAAATAGGTTGACGTTTTCACAATATAAAAGGTTACTATTAGGGCACACTTATACCTTAAAAATCCAAAGAGTAAATAAACATTTGAAACCCAAATTAGGAATATATTTGCATATTTTGGCTTTCCTGATATTGGGCTTATATTACCGAAATTACGTATCATAAATAGGACGGTTTTACCCGGTTATTACTTTGGTAATTGCATGGTTTTCCTTTACTTGTCCCTATTTAATATTAAAATATGACTCCACTATTACCATGCTATTAAGTAGTATTTGTAGAGTTGCCATTTACTGCTACTTAAAGTTATCTTGGCTCAATGGGGGTTGCAATAATTTCAAGTGAATACTTTGCAAGTGCACATGGCCCTTATGGCCTAGAGCAGCAGAATGTAAAGGTACAAATTACATTTTATTACATATTGTTGTATTTGAGCCATTCTGTCTATCCCCCCTCCTCTCCCGCTGTGAGGTTTAGTCTGGTAAAAGCAGAACTGTGTGTTGCATCTTGCTGAAGTATTCAGCTCTGCAGGGTGCACAGTTTGTGAGTCTCTTATAGCTCACAACAACAGCTCTCAGCAAGAAGTGCATTTTTCAGTTATGTGTTTGTTCAGTTCTGCACACTAGCTGTCTTCCTTCTCGAGCCTCATGTCTAATAGATTTACTTATTTTCCTGACTGGTGCTTCACTAATCATTTGTGGATTTAGTCATTTTTATGACAAGAATCCAACTCAAGTGGGCGAGTTTGAAGGGAGCAAAACAGTTTGCTTCAGGCAGAGGTAAAATAGAAATGACAGATGACAGTGCATCATTTGTTAGCCCTGCTCTGTCAAAATGTCCCCCGTGTTGGAGAACACCGCGTTGGTGTCATCAACACACACGTCAGCTGTGGCAGGCACACAGAGAAACACACTCTTTTTTTGGATGAGTGCAGGATACTGGCAGGACTTTGAGTTGCACTTAAGCTATGACTGTCCCACCCAATGAACCCTGCCTTCAGCAGGCTGTGCTTTTACTAGCTTTACTACTGTCTTCATAGAAACAAACAAAAAGAAAAGGTGGTTGTGGGTTTTCCAGTTACTTGTGTAACTTATTTGTTTTGATAAGAATGGGAGACATATTTTCTGTCCCAGTATTGGGCTGTACAGAGCTGCTGTGTGTACAGAATTACTCGGATGAATCCATTTATTGACCAAGACCTATGTGAGAGACTAGTCTTAGGTCATGAAGGGCAGAGACGCTTGTTAGCCTAGAGACAGGGTTCAATTGAGAAACTAGCCAAAAAAACCTGCATTATTAAGGAGAGTCTTAATGTACCAACATAATTTAGCCTGTAAAAGTACACAAAAATCACCATTCTGTTATTGACCCTGTTTGAGAATGGCAGCTCAGAGTGCGTCTGTAGGAAAGAACAAATCTGTTCCTTTGAATTTACTTTGAACAAAACACTTTTTAAGCATGTCGCCCACTGGTAATCTGGCTAATCTACATCTATAATCAAAATAAGTAACCTTTCACATCATTCTGTATTACACTGAAGAACACCGAACAAACTATATCCCAAAAGTCAACAGGTCACAATAAGCTATACAACTGAGAGGCTTTTCTTATGCAACTAAATTGAAAAATACCCAGACATGGAATAACAAACTATAAACTATAAAACAGTGTGTTTAATTATTTTCAAATAGTAAATGTTGATTAGTTATTGGATTGTTTTATCTTCTTTGGTGTCTAAAGGCTTCTTGAGAGCAGCAGAATTTGGACTTCAGTTAGTTGTTACCTCAACCGAACATCTGTCAGTCGAAACATCTGGTTGATGCGGTTGAATGTTCGTAAGCATTGTGTTTCTACGTTGTAGATGACCAGGAGACAGTTGGTGGGTCTTCCAGCTCGAGTGGTTTACACTGAAATCTGTTCGACAATCTGCTTATTATGCTAATTAGCATATGTTGCTAACGGCGTACAGCTAAAACGTTTCTGAGTGGAACTTGTGGTTTTGAAATTTGGTTCCACATTACGTGCATCAATCTACATACTGGGTACTCTGTGTGTGGCTAAATGCCCCAAACAGTGGCCCCCTGTCCCGTGACTTTTTGATAACCTAAAATCAGTACCAGCCCTAAACATAACTCATACCCTCTTGTTTATTTAGTTATTCTGAAACCTCTCCATCCTACGTTTATGATACTTGCTATTCTAGACTCCTGTCCTGCTCACCAGAGAGAGGAACAAAAAGGTTGAACATCTCTGCAAATGAAAGACACAGCTGTGAAACATTTTTCCTGTGAAATATGAACTTGAAACTGTGGTGCGGTGCATGAGCGCGAGATAGAGCGAATAAACCAAAAGCTGTCCATCACTGCTCCACTGTGGCCGAGCTGGTTCTCATTATGCGTCGACTTTGGCCCTAAACATGGAGGTATGCTCCGTTTGTCTTCCAGTACTGCTTGTCTGTAAACACACTGCTCTCAACCTTGGCGATACAAAAGGAGGAGGAAATAGTAGAGAGAATGGACGAAAGATTTAAAGTTTCTAAAGTCCCCCAAGTAATTGATATCTCATGCGCATTTAAAAGTGTGTTCAGGGGAATGCTATTTTGACGGCAGCTCTGATTATTTAAGTTGTCACTATGTCCTCCCCGGACTGTGAGTTTCCCTTGGTAGGCTAAATGTTTTCATTTGTGTAAATACAATTTTCCTTTTCATGTCCCTTTGTGAATGAGGGGGGGGCTGCATATGATATGTGACACCTCGGTTAGGAGAAAATAGGGAGACATAAACTATATAGGCGAGCCAGGGAGACATGTATGGTTTTCATTTCTGCTTTTTCAAAAGAGTTGGTGACCCAGAATACTAACTGTTTTTCTCTCTGTTCCCCCCCCCCCCTGCCTCCCTCCACAGTTCCGGAGATTTCTCTGTGATTCACCACTAGAGGTATGTATTTCCTTTGGCCTGTTGACAGTTTAATAAAACCACCTTTAAAATGTCTCCCTTCATCCATATGTGTTACCTGTAATGATTTAACAACACCGAAAATGTCCTCCCGGTGAAATTACTGTCATGGTGATGATGATAATGTTTGGAAAAATGTCCACTTTCAGTATTTAGTTCTCCATCAAACACGCTCAAAGGACACGAAGGTTCACTTAGTTCCTCTCCTCCAGCACATACCTACCCGACCACCTTTGCTCTCGCTCTTCAAGAGCCCTCCAGCTGGATTGGAGGGGGGTTAAGGGATTCAGGAAGAGGTTTTTGTTTCATATCAGAGGGGTTTTAATTTAGTCCTGTCCAAGAGAAAGGGGGTGTTGAGGGAAGAAAATAGAAAAATGTGGTGTCCAGATTGCGTTGTGAGCACCAGAGACTTTCCTCTGGCATTCACAGAATGGGACACACTACTGCTCTTCATATTATGTGTTACAGATAACCGTTTGATGAGGCAGCTTTGTGGACTTCAATTAGGGACCTAACAGATGGTTACAAAAACAAGTTATTGTTTAGGCATCATGGGAAATGTCTATTGTCTCCTGGTGCATTGATACAATCTTGAATGAAATCCATTGGCTGATTAGATGCTTTTTTTTTAAATGCTTAAAATATGATGGATATTGATGGCATTTGGAAAATGATTCAGTGTTAAGCTGTGGTATTCTCTGTGATCGCTGAGTTGGATGTGGAAGCAGCAAAGGCCTCACTGAACACATAGCAGTACACTAGAGTGTTATTTTATTTATTCAAAATAATTGTAATTAACAGAAAACACTACCATTTCCGTTACTTCTACGGTGGCTGACAGGTGCAAATGCGTTACACTGGCCCAAAACACTTCCATCAGGAGATTTGCTAGGTTAGCTAGCTAGCAAATCTGCAATACTATCGGAAGGAATCATGTGATAACATTGTTTAAATAAGGCAATAAAAGTAATTTTTTTATTTTTTTTTATTAATTCTACCGTGTTGTGTAATGTCTATTTATACTGTTCATGCTCACTGCTTGTAGCACTTCGGGATTTGAAATCAAATATGAAGTGCTTTATAAATGGAACCCATTATTATTATTATTATTAATTTTTGTATTAAACGCTGCACGTTTCATCAAGTTGGTTCCTGTTTTCTAAAGAGAGTTGGTGAGGATGCATGTGTTTTGGCACATTTGTGCTTTTATATTATGATTGACATTTTCCTTGTGTTTTGGGCAGTTGTAGCGCCTGCACCTGTCATCCATTGTACTTTTCTCTTTATAAAATGTAGTATCCCTATTGAAATAACTATAACTCCATTGGGTTATAGGATTTTCTCAAACTCTGACTCAAGCAAATGTATTAGAGAGAGACAAGCTCTGCCGCTGTGCTAGACATAAAAAAACAGTGCATGTAAATGTGACTGGCACAGATTTTGCTATATTTGAGATCAATGGCCATTCAAGCTGAAGATCGACAGAATAATGATTGATCGGAGTAAATCCCTTCTTAGCAGGCTTTTTGAGCTGCAGCCTTTAGAAACACCATTGGACATGTTGGGTCAGAACAATTATACCCTTAATTAGACCCAGGATGGGCACTTATACCAGCCACTTTAATAGGACTGAGGGCGAGGAGCACACACAAACTGACTGACACACAGACACACAATAACAGTCACTCGGTGTTGCCCTGTGGGCCCCCTCAGGTCTCCACTAATGAACATCATTAGTGTTTATAGGAAACAAGCTTTTATCACCTCGTCAAGGCTGGCGGCCTGGCACTCTGAATTACACACTTCTGCACACACACACACACACACACATAATGTGGCACACTGCCTCACATATCTTCCTTCGCCGTCCCTTCCTCTTCTTCATTCGTTTGGCATCCTCTCGTCCAAAGTGTTTTTATTCCTTTCTCTGATCTACCTCTCTGTCTTCTCCTGTCTCTCTCCAAACACTCTCCTTTTCAGAGTGATTATGTGTGGCTTTCTGCGCTACCTCTGCGTGTCGGCCTCATCTGTCTCCAATCAGAACGCTATTAAAATACACACACACACACACACACACACACACACACACACACACACACACAGAGATACTCACCACATGGACCTTTATACTGTGTGGTTCATCAGCTCACATGTAATCCTTCATTTATACAAATGTATGCAAACGGCATAATTACAAATCCAACTTCAGCTAATTAGCATGCACGTTGTCTGACTTGTTTGTATGTTGCTATGTTTCATTTCCCATAAAACTATGAGATTTCATGCTGAAACTCTGAGTTAATTAACAGCCCTAATTGTTTTAATCCACACATGTAAACACATTTGTGCATTCTGATAAACAGTGGCTCGTATACATGCAAACATGATGAGCAGCAGTCATGCAGGTGTCTGTCCCTGCCTTAGTGAGGCCTCAGTGGCATGTGCTGGACAAACGTTTGCTTTTATAGGCTGTGTGGGGGATCGTGCACTCATTCTGTTTCTATTTATTTTTCTTTACAGCCTCCTAATGTGCCTAACCAAGGGGCAAACACTCATTAACAGGGCTGTTGGCCAATTAGTCACTACAATTTTTATGGCCACGGCTCAGTTTTTTCTCCCTCTGTCCTTCTGTGATTTGGTGTATCTTTCTTTCCCTGAGATGGGGAGAATGATGTAAAGAAATAGAGATACACATCACCAGGGAGAGCACCAGCTGACATACCATAGTTGTGAACACACTGTACATGCCTCCCCAGCTAGAAATGTTTGGTTCTAAAAACATTCTGAGAATGTTACCATTCATTGTTCTAGGCATGTTTTCAGCGGGAAGTTTTAGTTTGGTTCCCAGAATGTTCTTCTGAAAGCTAGGATAACGTTCTCTAAAAACATTCTTAAAATGTTTGGTGATAACCTTAAGATGTTTTTGATGACCTTAAGATGTTTTTGATAACATTGTTAGAACATTATGCCCTACTGTTCTTAAAACGTTTTCAGCTGGAAGTTTTATTTTGGTTCCCAGAACGTTCTCTAAAAACATTCTTAAAATGTTTTGTGATGACCTTCAAATGTTTTTGATAACATTGTTCGAATATTATGCCCTACTATTCTTATAATATTTTCAGCTGCAAGTGTTTTTGTTGTTCCCAGAATGTTCTTCTGAAAGGTAGGATAACGTTCTCTAAAAAAATTCTTAAAATGCTTAATAACCTTTTTTAAATGTTTTTGATAACATTGTTAGAACATTATGCCCTACTATTCTTAAAACGTTTTCAGCTGCAAGTTAGATTTTTTTATGTTGCCAGAATATTATTATTTTAGAGTAGGATAACGTGCTTTATCGTACTGATTTATCAGAAGTCTTTCTTTTTTTTTAAAGCTGCGACCAGCAGCTAGTACAAGTCACTGTCGGTGTCACATGTACTGGAGGGGACCCAGAATTAGACTCGGAATCAGCTGGTGAGCGTAACATTTGCTTATTAGAAAAGGGGAGCTGGGAGTGGAGGTTGGTTATGGCGGCAGTGGGAAACAGTTGTTCCAGGGTGGGTGGAGAGGCCTGGCTGGTCTTGGGAGTGTGGAAGGCATTGGATTCCTCCTGGGAGAGACACAAAAATGAGTGTGAGGCATAAGCAGGCAAAGTTGTCTAGCAAAAAGCTAGAGCGGCACGCAACAAAAACCGTTCACGGCAACAATACGGCAGGGAATGAGTGCAGGCTGCAGGCTTTAATAGTGTGGCTGATGAGCAGGTTGCAGGTGTGGTTGATTGGAGATTGCTCCCAGCCGTGTAGAGCAGACAAGCAGGCAGGGGGGGGGGGGGGGAAGAGAGAGAGATACACAGTAGAAACAAACACATACAAACACTAACAGGGGTTTCAGGAACGGGCAGTGACAGTCGGTCCGTTCTTCTATATGTCTGTCGGTCTCAAATCTAAAGGGTGCAATTACGATTTCCATCCACTATGCATAAACAGCGGACGCTGTTTATACGCAGCCCTCACAAACCACACACGGCCAGATAGCTTATCTAACAGTTAGAACCTACATACGAAACACAACCTTTATAGTCAGAAAAAAAGTGTGATTATTTTCTGATATTTTACACATATGATATTATGAATACTGTGGGCCATAGATACCTTAGTGTGATTATAAGTTGATTATAATGTTCTAACAATGTTATCAAAAACATCTTAAGAAGGTTATCAAAAACATCTTAAGAATGTTTTTAAAGAACGTTATCCTACCTTTCAGAAGAACATTCTGGGAAACAAAATAAAACTTCCCGCTGAAAACATTCCTAGAACAATGAATGGTAACATTCTCAGAATGTTTTTAGAACCAAAAATGTCTAGCTGGGAACTCACACATGCCACCGCAAACATGCAATATCTGCTTACAGCTTATCATGAATTACGTGCTTGTTTGTTTTTTTCAGAAGGAAAATGTGGTGACATCAGATTTTTTAAAACATCCTTTTCAAACAAATGCAACAACTTGTGTTTTATGACAACTTCTGCTCAATTCTGTTTGTTGTAAAGCACTTTGGCACAAACCTGGTTTGTTTTTTAAAGCGCTCTACAAATAAATCTGACGTTGACGATGACCGTGTTAATATTTCGCATCACAGGAACGTTTTATAAAAAAATAATAACCTTCTGAAAACCTATAAAAAACATTCTGTCATCTCAGGCCTCAATAACATCCTGAACACATTTTCTGAATGTTGCTTTGAAAATGTTCTTCTTTTGTTATCATGTAACATTGAGGTAATAATTATAAAAGAACATCTGTAATGTGTTACCTCAACAACGTCCAAAAAACATCCTTAGAATGTTGCAGGCAAAACGTTCCACCTTTGTTAACATATCACATTAATTTTTTTTTATTTAGCCTTTATTTATACAGGTTTAAAATCTCATTGAGACACAAGGTCTCATTTCCAAGAGAGACCTGTCAGTGGTAACACTACCACACAAAGTTACAGACAGACAGGACACCAAACACATTAAAGGAACGTTTTATAAAAATCTTTCTGTCATCCCTTAATAACATCCTCAAAACATCCTCAAAACATCCTCTGAATGTTGCAGTTAAAACGTTATGCCTTAGTTAACCTTAAACCTTATAGGAACATTATTTAAAATGATAAACATCCCCAAAAGGTTCTTTGAACATCAGATTAAAACGTTTTCTTTAAAACATTATTAGAACCTGTAGGTAACGTTAGCCAAAGTTGTGAGAATGTTCCCTGCTAGCTGGGTCAGCTGTAAGCCGAAAACGGAAAAGTCGACCAGCTGTAGCTCTAGTTAAACAACAGGACAGCTCTGTCAGGGACTTAAGTGCTAAAACAAATGTGCATATATTTGCATTCTGACATGCATATGATAGTGTTGCTCATATGCTACACCTGCAGCCTTTCATAACGGGTTCTGTTTTCATTTGCTGTTGTGAGTGCATGACATTTGTGAGTGAAAGAAGGAGAGACTTTGAAATATGTGAGTTCAACATCTGTTGTAAGTCAGTGCCAGAATCACTGGAGCGCCATTGCTTCTGTACTGTAGCACTAACAACCTTGATGTTGCACAAAGTTGTTTTTATGCTGAAAAAACAAGTGGTAACACTGTAAACCCTTATTTTCTACTGATATATATATATGTGTTAGTTGGTCACAAAAAAGCAAGTATGGACAAATGACAAAATGTGGCCCTCAACAAACTAGATAAGGTTTGTTTTTAGCCTAGTTGATGTTTGGAAAGTCCTTTTGCTTCTTTGCAATTCTTGATCTCTTGCAGCCCGATTGGCCGGTTAAAAGGAGTGAGAAGTCAGCAGTTAATAATGGTATAAAACACTCAATAAAATGGGATTTTCAAAATGGATGATTCACCCAATATGCACATAAAATATTAGAATGATGTGTCCAATTGGAGGCGAGTTGAGCTGCAGACAGATACACGCACACACACAAACTAATTCTCCCCACATGGTTGAGCCTGGTGGAAATAATAATACAAGAAGTAATACAAATAAATATGGTAAATAAAAACACATGAGGATCAATACAGCTAGCAACATTTCCTGAAAAACAAGTAAGTCATCGTAAATGAAACCAGTCTCATACCGAATACCTTGTGACTATTGTTGTGAGGAGATGGAATAAACCCAAAGCCATATTCAAAAATCTATTCTTCAACTAATATCTGCCACATCTTCTTAGCACAAGCCAAGTCTTTCTCCAATCTGCCCTTGGAAAACCATTTTTAAACAACCGCTTTGGTCACACATTTTTTTTATCTGAAGTTGAAACTTTTTAACTCGACTGTATTTGTGTCTTTTCACGTGGCCCTGAGGACATTTGTGTCTATTCACGTCTTTGCAATGAATATAACGCCATACAAAAAAAATTGCTTTGTGTTTGCCTGAACACACCTTAATAGCAATATTGAGGTAGAATTTGCTAAAATAAGTAAATCAACACATTCTATCAACTTTGAACAGTCCAAGAAAAGTTTCAGTATTGCATACTAGGTTACTGATTCTGAAGATTTTAAATGGTGGAAACCAAACATGCAGTACACCACCTCCCCACTTTGTCCAGACGTGCACCCTGCCCACACCGCCCTGTATTTGAGGCCATATGAGAGCGATTTGGGGCTGCAGGGGAAGCTCTGAGGTGGTTTAAAGTGTTCCAGAGAATGTTTAGATTGTTGTCACAGTGGCAAGGACACAACCATTAAGCTGTCGTCTGAGGTGACGCACAGGTCAGTCAGACAGAATCGGCCTTGAACGGGGGAACAAACAAGCAAACCCAGACAGACGTTACTTATATCGCACACAGGCATTTACATTTATATAACTGTGCCCAAGCATGTATACTGGAGGTGGGGTAAAGGGGAAAAAAAATCTCCCTCTTTCACTCTGATCACCTCACGCTCTTTCCCTTTTACTTACAACTTCTAAACTGACAGAGGGGCCTCTGACAAAGCCTCCAGTGTTTCTTGGGGAACCGGTGCCAAGAAATAACAGGCTGCCTGCTTTCACAGACGGACAGTTCCCTCAATCCACACACACACACACACACACACACAGCCAAATAGAGTGCAGTGCTTGCTCCAGATGTGATGCCTGTCACCCTTCAACACCCCGAGCTGTCCTCTTATTAACTTTGATTTTTTTTTTTTTTTTAAATCGTCCCTCTTTTTTGCCTCAATTCACATCATCTTTATCTTATATATCATATCTCCTCTGATGTGGATCAGCATTTAGACAATGTAATCATCCCCTCCCACTCAACTTCCCATACACAGAAGTAATGGACTCTGGTGTATATTGTGTCTGACAGGTAATCAGAATTGAGTGTTCATGGGGCCAGATATCATTATATTTTTTTACTAACAGCTCTACTCAAAGCTACTAGATGTTAATGTCCGATGTGGTTTTGTTTTGCCGGATTGAAGACTGCATTTCCCATGAACACCCCTGCCTTGTGTTGTAAAGTAGCATTTGGTTTGGAAGCAAGTGAAAAAAGATACATTCGTTTTTACTCGACAGCTAGCTTTCTTTTAAATGTATTTTATAAATACAATAGACATAATACATACCACTCAAGGAGGAAAAGGAACAATTATCGAACAGTTTTTAATATTTTCAAATCCCACAATTCTCCTGATTGGTTGAATGACCAACCAAAGTTGACTCGCCCCATGTTCCTTCTTGCTCTTTCAAACGTTTTCTTTTTTTTTCTTTGCTAAATTTCCTCCAGCATCAGCCATAACCGCAATATCATTTAAAAAGTATTTCTTATTAACTGCCAAACGTCCTACACGCTGACAAACTTTTCTTGCGAGAAAGTAAACATAGACTCTCCTTTCTGCCATAAATCCTTTGCTGGGAATTGGACCCAGTGACAGGCATTAAGAATAACTTTAGAAAACGTTCTTGCTGATGGACATATAGAAGCATCAGTATTAAATTCAGACTGTTTCATAACCAGGCAAAAGGTCCTTGTAGTGTTTTTTAAAAACCCTACATGGTACTAAAGAGGAATGTGGCAAAGAGTCTCCCTGTGGGTGAAGCTTATCCTGTGTGTGTGTGTGTGTGTGTGTGTGTGTGTGTGTGTGTGTGTGTGTGTGTGTGTGTGTGTGTGTGTGTGTGTGTGTGTGTGTGTGTGTGTGTGTGTGTGTGTGTGTGTGGTGTGTGTGTGTGTGTGTGTGTGTGTGTGTGTGTGTGTGTGTGTGTGTGTGTGTGTGTGTGTGTGTGTGTGTGTGTGTGTGTGTGTGTGTGTGTGTGTGTGTGTGTGTGTGTGTGTGTGTGTGTGTGTGTGTGTGTGTGTGTGTGTGTGTGTGTGTGTGTGGCCAGGTTTAATTTGGTCAGAGTTAAGGCCCAGTGGCGCGATGGATTAGCGTGCTGTGTTGTGATAACTAGCAGCGTCTGCACTACTTAACTGAGTCCAGATGAATGCTGGTAAAGGAGAAGGATCTTGTTACTATATCACTGAAGAAAGACACACACACACAAACACACACTCCACACAAAGCAATACCCTGGCTTACTTTGACTTTTAACCCTAACCCCAAGCCTCTCGTCTTAAGCCTCTGTGATAACAGCAGTAAAGTGACTCGATTGAAAAACCCAGCGTGTGGATTTGAGATGAGAAAACGCAACGTGTGTCAAACACTTAACGCTTTTATTAATGGTGGTAGACTCGAGCAAGCGGGTGGACACCTACACCCACATTCTTTCATGCCACATGGAGAGAGCAGACACAGACATATAGGAGAAAGCTTGGCAACACTCCACCGCCGCCTGGTGAAATGGATTTTGCTCATGCAGGGTCTTTTATTAAAAAGTCCTCTCCTGGAGTGTTTCTGTGGCCAGCACCCCCCCACTCCAACTCCACCCTGCTCCTGCTCTCACTCCACATTTGGGAGCCATTAGCAGGCTGAACGTGAGGCTACTGTACACCCCCACACATAATGTGTGAGGCCTGGCAGGGAAAAGCCTGGATTATGATACACTGCCATACAGGTGTGTGTGTGTGTGAGACAGAGAGCGTATCTGTGCAAGAAAGTAAAAATAGTCCCATTAAATACCACATTCTCATTCCACTGTGATTTATATATTTGACATACAAACTATATGGCACACAAGAGTTTTACTATGGTTTTGACCAATGACCACGTTCCCTCTTGTGTTTTTCCTCTCGTTGCCTCTGCTCAGGCGGAACATTCTCCAGATGGGCCCGAGGAGGGCTACGGCTCCTTCCATCAGCAGTACTGGCTGGACGATCGCATCGTGGCGGTGGGGGTGATCGATATCCTGCCTACCTGTGTGTCCTCTGTCTACCTGTACTACCACCCAGACTTTTCCTCACTGTCTCTGGGCTCCTACTCTGCTCTCAGGTTGGTTTCACATGCTCCTCAGATCTCAGACACATTTCCTAAGTTAAGAAGCTTCCAACTTTAGTCAGTTTGAGTTTTGTTACCATGCTATCCAAGCGTGCTGGAACAGTTTGAAGCTTCATAGAAATGATTATGTCCCAAACGTGTTGCTGCACCAGTACATTCCCTAAAGCTTTTAAAATATTGCCCATCACTTTTTTGCAGATTTTTGTAAATTGATGTAGACGGCAAGCACCAACTGCAACCTATCCACTATTATAAATTACATGCGAGCAAAAGAGTGCAATACTTGAATTTGTAAAGTCTATCTCAATCATCTACTTTCATCCTCCAAGTCAAAATGTGTACTTGTTGCGATTTGAAAGGATCGTTCATGAGAATTTCTCCTGTCAAGAACACATTGTTTTCTATTTATCCAACAGCTCATGAATGCAGCATTTAGACAGTCATCGTTAGTTTTCTATAGTTTTGAAAGTGTTCATATAGTTCAGGTTCCAATGGCATGTCAGGACAATATTGTTGTTGCTCACTGGCACAAAGAGGATACTGTAATATTTTCTGATTATCGGCTATTGAACAACAAATCTAATCAGATATAGAGAGCATATTAAACACAACATAATCAGGACATCCCCACATGAGTTGTAAAATGATTAGTGTAATGATTTGATGTAGCTCACTTGAGGAGAGGAATGTCTCTGCTTTCTTTGCTATGCATTCCCTTCTTTGTTCTCCTTCATTCGTCCTCCCTTCTCATCCCCTCATATTTGCCCTCCCCTTAACCTGCTCTCTCCCTGACTCTTGATCTTTGGGTCTCCTCCCAAATCTCTATCTCTCCTTAGAACTGTATACTATAAGTGCCATAATACCGTAGGTTGGAGAAAAGTACCTCTTTCTTCACACATGATTGGCCGAGGCAGTGCTCCGTTTGTGGTTCAGCTGACGACAGTTCCCTCTGCCAAGATGAAATAAGAGAACACACACGTACTCTACGCTACAGGTGCACATATCTGGCGTTTCCTGTAAAATGTAACCCAATAATGTGAGAAAGGCTTTTAAAAATATTTCTGCACAGATGTGGGAGACTGGGTGATCTCGGCTTTTAAAGTTGCCGTGTGCGAGTTGTGAGCGGTCATTTGTTTGTATAAAGTCAGCCCAGCAGTTCGGACAGACTCTCTGCTCATATAGAGGGAACACCCTGGTCATCATAAGCACACAGCTCCACATCTCTTTATTATTCCAAGAGTCTGAGTCCAAGAGTAACACAGAGGAGGAGGCCTTTGAGAAGGGAGCCAGCGGGACTAAAATCCTCCCGCCTGTTTACAGACACCAGAGCCCCGGGCCTTTGATCAGGTCTGGACCCTCCCTCGTCTGCTGGGCCTGGCCGACTCTGTCCAAAACGTACTGTTCAGAATGCATGTGCGCACACACCCCCATGAAACTTGTACAAACATTCATTACATTAGATGGTGTTTATTCTCAGCAGCTAGCCCAACTGGATTGGAACCGGAGCTGCTCAACCATGGACAAGTGCACTCCTTTTAAAACAACAGCATTTAAACAAAGTCATGTACATATAAAGTATATGTGTGAAACCTTTTTCCTAGGAATAAACATCTAAATGTACAGAATTCCTGAGAGGCCAGCTTAAAAAAAAATCATCCTTGTAATTTGTTTTGATCAAAAAAGAAATTCCTCCTGAGTTTAGCGAAAACAGGACTAGGACAGGAATCAAAGATCATTTTGTCATGATAATACTTGTTAGGGTTTGTTGTTGGATCATTTGGGCCACAAGACGCTGAAGTCCACCTCTGCCTATATGTTTTAAATAGGATTAAAAAGGATCCCTATTTTCTTTCCGGTGAATTTTTATTTGCCCATACACAAGTTAGAATTTGATCTGCCTGAACATTTTCCCGATGGAAAAAGGAGCTAAGAAAGACTTATTTCCCCCCGCCTATCTTCCCACGTCCCAAACACATGGGAGAAAACCATTTTGAGCTTCAGATTCAATTATTATTTTGCTCTTAGGGCTTCCATAGAAAGGTAAAAACAGGTCAAAGTTGTCTAATTTAAAACACAATCTTCAGTGGAACTGTGGTACCAGTCCTGATCTGAGAAAAACACTTTACATGTGCATTATGTTGCAGTTGTGATTAAATATTAATGTTACAAATGTGCTAAAACAAGTAGAGCCTTATGTGTATTTGACTCCTCACTACATCAGTGGTATACGTGTTATTCAGCCGTAGAAACAGGAGAGGGAGATATTGAGAAATGTCTTGCTGGACTGCGGCTCTTTCAGCCACAGGCCCAGAGGAATGGAGGAGGAGGAGGAGGAGAAGTAAAGAGGCACATAATGAGGGGCCTGAGGCGCTGTGTGTAGGAAACACAGCTGGTGTCCAACCTCCATCACTTTCTTCAGGGATGTCCTGATTATGTTGTTTTACGCCTGATCTTCATCCGAGTTCTTAAATATTCAGTAATTGCTGATACTGCATCCTATTTATTTTTTAATAGGTTTTTTCTTAAATAATGAAGTTGCAGAATGTGCATATAGCCTACATCAGCCTACATTAGAATAGATAAACTAGGGAGATTTTGGATAACTGAAAAGATCTGCATTACAACTTCCCATCAACATTTTGATTATCCCATAGTTGAGCATACTTTGAAAGAGAAGGAGGGAAGTTTAAGTTCAAGTCAAACCACTTGTTCAAAGTGTGTTACACCCGAAACATGTTTAGTTTGTGTTTGTTCTCAACTTTGTACTGATTCAGGGCATCCCGAGTCTTTTTAAAAATGTATAAAGTTCATCAATAGACTGTGTGCCTTTAATACTAAATGTCCTTTCTGAATAAGCCTCTGTGTGCTTCCCATCACTCATGGATTATATTGCCTTTTATATCTGGCAAATCAATTGTCGTGTCTGGTAATGAAATGTTTCTGCATGCGAAGCTGCAGTAAGCACCTTGTGTGTGTGTGTGTGTGTGTGTGTGTGTGTGTGTGTGTGTGTGTGTGTGTGTGTGTGTGTGTGTGTGTGTGTGTGTGTGTGTGTGTGTGTGTGTGTGTGTGTGTGTGTGTGTGTGTGTGTGTGTGTGTGTGTGTGTGTGTGTGTGTGTGTGTGTGTGTGTGTGTGTGTGTGTGTGTGTGTGTGTGTGTGTGTGTGTGTGTGTGTGTGTGTGTGTGTGTGTTGTGTGTGTGTGTGTGTTGTGTGTGTGTGTGTGTGTGTGTGTGTGTGTGTGTGTTGTGTGTGTGTGTGTGTTGTGTGTTGTGTGTGTGTGTGTGTGTGTGTGTGTGTGTTGTGTGTGTGTGTGTGTGTCAGTATGAGGGAAGCTGTGCAGGAGCAGAGGGCTTGATAATTGGCTTGTGCTGGAGTGTCAGATGGCTGAAGAGGGGATAATGGCGGACTCAAGCTGCTGCCATGGGGTGGAGGTGCGGGTGTGAAGGCCTCAAGTAAAAGGGGGGGCGGGGTACACAGGGCTTTTTGTGAATGGGCCCCTCGTCTCTCTTGACCCCCCTCCCCCAATTCAGGCCTGCCGGGGTGCTTTTGTGGAGAGGGGATGGGAACCCAGGAACCTGGCAGCAAGTGGGTGACCTTCTAGCACCTCGCTCTCGCTGCCTCTTTTCTCCCTCCCTTTCTCTTTCTTGACCCTCCTCTTTTATATTCTCCTCCTGTCCCCCCACCCTCCCTGGCTCGGTCTGCTTTGTCCCATGTCTTATTTTTCAGTGCATCTATTTTATTTTAAGGCCTCTTTCTCTCTCTGGTAAGTATTGTAAGCAAAGGGAATTCTCCCCCTTCATTTGAGCGGGTGAAACTCAGAGGGTGGAAGGAAGAGTGAAACAAAAAGAGAGAAGAAAGAGGACCTGGAGTTTAGTTATGGAAAAGTAAAGGAAACGGCCGAGGGGAAAGGGGGAAAATAGGCTTTTAGAAAAAGGATGCAATTAAGGAAGAAACTATTGGGGAAAAATAAAGCAGGGAAGACATTTACTGTATTTGAAGAAGCTATATAAATCCTCCAAGTTCTAAATCTTTATTTTACACGCTGTCGCCCTCCTTTTTCACTATTTTCTTTGCTGCCAAAGGGCTCAATGACGAGAAAGGGAAGGCAGTTGTTTTTGTGTAATGAAATGAGACCAAGAAAAGCTGCCTTTTTAAGTGTGGGTGTTTACTTCCTCTGCTCAGGCACTGCTCTAGTCAGAGCTGCTAGTACCCATTTTAATTCCTAATGGCCTCATTTGTATGCTGCTGATATAATAACCTGTGAGAAAAAAAGCTTTTAAAGTGTTTTGGTTAACACTAAAACACTATAACACTATTTTCAGGTTATGGAAGATGAATTTAAATATTCTAAATTACTCAAACTGCTGATCAACTGTGGATGGTCATTTGTTTTAGCTAACACAAACAATACAACACTGTGCACTGCCGTTCAGCATATCTAACCAGTATCAGCTGAAACTGTTTTGCTGGAGTGAGCCATCATTGTATGAAGCAACAACATCGTCTGCATGCATATGTGCTCTTTTTAAAAGCCTGAGCCTTTTTTCCTCCAGTGTCTCATTGAAAAGGTGTGTGTGTGTGTGTGTGTGTCCATCCTGCCGCAGGGAGATCGCTTTCACCAGGCAGCTGCAGAAACAGTCCCCCAAGCTGTGCTACTACTACCTGGGCTTCTACATTCACTCCTGTCCCAAGATGCGGTATAAGGTATGCCTTGTCTCACATTGACTACTTTATTTATACCATATGATAATATGTGCTAATAAAATGCAATATCACATACACTCTGACGTTTTTCAATTACATTTTACACCTGTGTCCACACATAACTAAATGGCAACACTTCTAAACGTGTGTTCCTCTTTCCTCTCTCAAATTCAATTGAATTCAACTGTTAATAATAACCAGTTTTAAAGGATGTGCAGCACTACACTCAGTGATGTTATATCCCCATGCTATGTTTATAATATTTCACATAAAAGGAGAGTTTTTGCCGTGTTTCCCAATAGGCCATAATGATGTTTGTTTAACATTTTTATGTGCAAGCCAAATGTTTCCGCTCAGTTTTGTGTTATATTTTCTCATATTGCCTGTGTTGCAGCACCTCTTTTCACCCTCTGTCTGAAACCAGAGCCCAGTCTTCTCTGATATTTTGCTCTGGTTTGCTGGGGGTCTCTGTTGTGATTGGTCAACCGTTTAGAGATGTCCCGCCCCTTAGCCTATAACATACCATGTGTTGGAGAACTAGCCAGTAGAAGCGCGAGTGTTACACAGTGATGTCACTTTGTTCCGGACGTAAACAGAGGACTAAAATATGGCGTTTCAGACGGGGGGAGTGTGTGGGAGAGAAACTCTCCAAAAGGATTTTAGCCTTTGCAGACAATTTACATGCCCAAAAAACGATTTAACACTACAGAAAACCCACGAAAAGCATAATGTATGTTTCAAACTGAGCCATGCATCCTCAGTGCTTCCTCATCTTCTATGAGAAATGGTCAACATATCTGTCCTTAACTGCTCCATTATCATGAGGATTAGGCAGTGCCAATATTAAGGCCCCGTCCAAACGGAGACGATATCAGTTGAATCCGCTAACGTTCTCTATCGTATAGACGGTTCGTCCACACGAGGCCGAAACGCGGATTCGGAGCCCGAATCCGATGCACTTTGATAACGGCTCCCAAAGTGGGTAGGTCTGAGGACGAAACGCCCGTGTGTACGCCCTATACGATCATTTCCTGAAAACGATGACGCCATAGCCCCGCCTCTCCTGCTCTCCCCACCTCTCCTGCTCTCCCCCGCATCACCCGCGTCATTGCTGATGCGTTTCGCCAACAACAACAACAATGGCGGATCACAGGGTTGCGTTCGTGCTCCAGACGCTACTGACCATGATACAGATTTTAGTGCAAAATCTACAGCTCCTCTACCACAACCATCAGCAACAATAATAATAATAATAATAATCGTCATCGGTCTTATTCGCTGCTTTTGGTGTATTTTGTGGCGGAAGTACAGCGCCACTTACAGGCCCGGCATATGTACTACAGCGTCTCCAGCGTTTTCGAGCGTTTTCATGTGGACGGACACGTTTCTTGAGCCGTTTCCGTGTGGACGGAAGACTTTTTTGAAAACGACTAAGGTTCGTTTTTGTCTCCGTTTCGTCTCCGTGTGGACCGGGCCTAAAACTAGCTTGTCATTAGTGTTGTTCCCTCTTACGCTATTTACACAAGTCTCTTTGCTACCCGCCTATCAAGCCAGTGACCAAGTGCTATCCTCCTCTGATTACTTTTGCATAATGTAGGTTTCTATCTTTCTGAGAGGCTTTGCATGTCCCAACTGCCTGATTGTAAAGGAAGAGGAAGACCGGCCTCTTTTTCCTCTACTGCTTTTGTTATTATAGGTGCGAAGTTCTCAACAGGGGCCTACCTACAGTGTGATCTTTTCTCTCTCATTTCCACAGGAACCCTGGCACCTGCTCTCGTTTTTCATGTATTACAGTGTGGAATGTAGGTGTCCAGAAGTCTATCCAACTTAGTGATACATATCAAGTGTACGTCTTTTAAGAATAAACATTAGATGCATGGTGCGGCACTAAAAAGTTATCCCATTTCATCAGGAATATAAACAAATATAACAAATAAGTACAACAATTTAGTAGCATTATTTTAAAAGTAAGTGAAACACAAAAGTTTTGAAAGAGCCCGTAATGTTTACAGATTGTACAAATGATATGTAAATTGTACAGAAATGTAATGTAAATTGCAAGTGTATATTTCACATCAGCAGTAGTAGCTAAGTATTGTAACAATCCAAAGGGATGCCCTGTCAGCATTACAGACTCAAATGCACCTGGAAAAGTTATTAAACCCAAACAGCTGATTCATACGCAGTAAGCCTTAAGGGAGGAGGGATAAAAACAAGGAGAAATGTAAGTAAAGGGAGTGTGTGTGAGAGAAAAAGGACAGAGGGGAGGTACAGGCAAGGAAGAGAGGACGAGGCTGCTGAAGACATTAAAGGTTGAGAAGAAGGTCACAATGGTGACGGCAACTGTAACTCGCTAAATGCGCACATAGATGTACTTTTACACAAAATGCATAACGTATATGCACGTACAAACATGCTCACATTCAAACCAAACACGCCTAAAAGATCTAAAGCTTCACAAGCATTGGGGAAAGAAAGCAGCCTCTCCAAGTCCATTAGTTTGGCTGAGATTTACCATTCATCCATTCTTTCTCTCATCCATCTACTAATTCCTCTATTTCTCTGTCATTTCATTCAGATGTTCCCAGAGCTTGTTCTTGTCCATGCGAGACTGATGTCTTGTTGGGGATTATGGCAAAGTGCCACATCTTTTTACCCGTTTACATCTTGTTTTGGGGTTTGCCTAGCTCAGTTTGGAAGTATGGAATGCATGTGAGCGTGTTTGCTCTGTTTATGTGTCTGTGTGTTGAATCTTGATCACGCTGTTACCAGAGCGCCAAACCCCCCCTGCGCTGGTATTTACCCCCCCTTATCTGTTCTTGTGTGTTTGCCATTGCTGCGTCTTGTTCACAACCTCCCCACTTCTTCCTATTTTACCCTTGGGGAGGAACACAGAACAAGGGTGAGAAGGTTGCCCAGTTCCCACCTTTGGGCTCTCACACTCCCACAGAAAACACACCCGCGCTCCAACACACTCTCACCACATGCACAGTGTCTCGCTCCATTGTTGGATTTGCATATTAGCCCAAGTAGTTCATTAATGCACAGACATACTGTGGAATTGTCCGCTAAGATGGGGAGGCCCTAAACTCCACTGTTTATTGTGTTGGAGGTTTTCTGGTCTCAGGATCTCAGTCCTGCTGCTCGCCTCTTCTAAAGACCAAAACACTCGTACTTGAACCCTGCTGGACACCTCTCAAACCCCTTGAACATCACTCCCTCTCGCCATTTTACCCATCAACCCCCTTCTTTTTCCCTTTGCTACCTCTTCATGAAACTCCCTCTACCCATCACATTTAAAACAACACTCACACTAATGTATATACATTCAAAAATACATTTCTGCGCCTCCATTCGAGCCTTCACTAAATAAACCCACTTTGGGAATCACTGATTAAAGGCATCCAAGATAATATGGTGAACGTTGCCTGAATTTCAGTAGAAGCTCAGATTGACTTGCATCTAACATGCTGAGAGGAATACTAAACACATCGATCTAAAACCAGTTTCCTCTCTGTGGAATTGTTACAACTCCTCATTCCCTGAGGAGCAAGACAAGTGCATTGTTTATGTAACTGACACCAGCAGCACTGTAAAAGGCTTTTTATGGTGACTATATAAAGTGTTCATTGACATACAGGAGAGTATTTAAAACTAGTATGGTATCACTTTTTTAAGCCTCTACCTGAGCTTTTCTTTTGTCTGCCCTGTCCCCTCGTATCCTCCTGCTGCATGAGTGTTAGTGATGTGGCTCCTGTCTAAGAGTTTCCTTTTAAAAGTGTTTTTGAGTTGGGAGGAAAGTATTTTCTACCAGGTCACACATCTCTTCATGCCCAGGGGAACAGCTCCATGTGTGAGGGGTTTAAACTTCTTAGTGCCAGTGACTGGACATGGTCCTGTAGAGAGCAGCCTTAAAGAGTCCTAGAAGACTTGGAGTCCATCCAGGAACAGGGGGCGTATGGCCAGTGTCAGACCCTCTCCTTTGTTCTCAAAGCTGGGACGGAGCGTCCCACAGAGCCTTACTGGTTTGGCTGGTGGGTCCGGGGTGAGACGTGACATCCTGCCCCTGGCTCCTGGCCCTCTGATGTTGAGCTGCAGAGAGCAGAAGGTGAAGCTGTTGGAGGCTAAATGAGACCAAAGGTCTCTCCTTTCTTTTCCACATTGCTTCTAATGTCTCGTCACATTATAAAGAGAAACTGAGGCTTTTTTGCTTAGGGGGCTCTCGCAAATCCTAATCCATCTGGGTAGTCCAAGTGAAAATCATTGTTAGTTTTTATTAATTTAGTCTGGTTAAGTTTCAAAGTGCTTAAATTAAATCAGAACATCTTAATCTATCTGTTTGCTTGGGGTGTGTCCAAAGGAGCTTTTGTCTCGAGATCTGCCTCTTTAATGCAAGGAAATTGCGGATTTTAAAATGTTGCTGCTCTCGTTTTTTTCACTTTGACAATGCACTTTATTTTCTGGACTTTATTGGGCATATTTTTCTCAACTCCGAGTAAGTCCTCTCCAACTCATGTTTACCTATTAACCTGTTGTCAACAAATGCCTTCAAAGGTAAACAAAAATCCTTTGTTTTCGGTCAACTTCCTGAAATTCTATCAGTATGGGTTGGATTATATTCATACTGCAAACGAACCGCACGTGGTGTTGAACCGGTTTGCTTGGAAACACCACCTTTCACAAGCAGTGTCTCACAATTGATTTTGTCCGTACCAGAATACAATTACTATGTTCCAATCTGCCCAGACAAACATGTTTGATTTAAACTGACTAAATGTTTTTTTAAATCACCCTGAGCTGAATTCTCCGGCTTGTTGATTTTAGTCTGAAATGTCACGCAGCGTATGTGTAGCTCGTTTGTAAGAATTGTGGTCAAATAAACCCTGAACGTGTACTGCAGGCTGGTGACAAGACACACATTTCTTGGGGCTTCCCTGACACAAAATAAACTGTCACTGCATGCATTTTAAAGTAAGCCTATGTGTCTAGATGATGCAGTATTTATTAATCTTCTTATAGTACCTGAGGTTCAGCTCTTGACATGATCTGCATTAGCTTCTTTCTTTGTGAAACCATGAAGAGGTGCCTTACCCTTTTTTTTTCTCACAATATTGTATTCCCCCTGTCCTCCAATAACTCCGCCATCCAGCTTCAGCAGCTCGCAAAAAAATGTACTCAGTTTCATAAGCTTTCATTTGATACATTTCCACTTTTCGTTGTGGACAGAACAAGAAGTAAAAGATCCATGCTGCGTTGTAGTGATTTTCCATTTCTTTGCAGAGGTGTGTGTGTGTGTGAGCACTTCTCCGTGTCGGTACTGAATAAGCAGACTTTGATGATAACAAACGATGCGGTCGACCACTTGGCTTTACCGACGTAAGAGTACCTGGTTTTTTAACAGATCAAGCACTTCTCAAGTGTGGCATACATGCACATACACAGCCAGAATACTGAGCGGTACCCAGTAGTGGAGGGAGTGAGAGAGCTTCTTGAAGTGGCTCTTACTCTTGTTATTATTGTTCACAGTGAAAGAATGTCTCGTTCTGAGCCCAGGAAACCATTACATTTTCCACAGAGGGGAAGAAAGAAGGAGTGAGCAAAATAAGAGAAAGGGAGGAGGAAGAGGACAGATGGAGAGTGACAAAATGTGTGCCAAATGAGAAAAGGAGGCAAGATGAAAAGGATTATTCGTTTCCCCGGCGGTACTTCACTGACTTTTTAAACAGCCCCTTTTGCGGCAGCTGCACCTCCATTCCCTTTCAAAGCAACTCCTCCTCGCCCACAAACAACAAACACTGTCAGAGAGCCGGTCACTTCTCTAGCAACAGCCAGCAGTTTACCGCATGGCTTTTGAATTCAGTGGACCTGAAATAAATCCATGCAGGTGTGAGCCACTGTGGGGAAGAGAGTGTCGGGATATGAAAGAATTTGATGTTGGTTTCAGTCACTTGCTGCTTTGCTAATGTTTACCTTAATCAGTGTGTGCCTGCAGGCTTTTCTGTCACCTGCTGCATGAGCTTAGTCCTCATGACATCAATTAAACATGACAAATTACTTCCCGGCATGAACACTGGACCTGCACACAGAAATGCTTTGGAATAGTGATCAATACTTAAAGGTGGCCTATTATGCTTTTTGGGGGGTTTCCCTTTCCTGTATCGTTTTGTATAGGTTTCTATGCATGTAAATGGTGTACAAAGAGGGGGTTTATCTCCCACACACTCCCCCCTGCCTGAAACGACTCAATCATAGTCCTTTGTTTACTTTCCCAATAAAATGACATCACTTCGTAACACTCTCGCCCCAACACATTCTGATAGGCTTAGGGATTGACCAATCACAACAGAGCCAGCCAGCTAACCATCCAGCCTAGCTTTTTTGAAAGTTAAAGCATGTAAACATGTTCTCACTGACTTCATTTCACATCAACCCTGAATTGCTTAGGACCAAAAATGAAAAATAAATATTCTGAATATGTGCAGAGCCATCCAAAACCTGCAGTGTATAATAATGTAGTGAATCCCTTCCTTTAAATCCCCTCTCCAGGTAAGCTGTGGCAGGTTTTGACTTGCTAAAAGGCTCCCAGCCACAGCTATCAGGACCCTGCATGCATGTTATTTTCACTCAGGGGCCCATTCAGACAGTGTGTTATGCATACGTGTGTGACCTCACATTCTGCGTGTCATTGTTGTACATCTGGGCAGATTGAGAGTGACAGTGAGTGAGTTTGAGGCATCTAGAGGCCCCCCATCCCTGCATACTGTGTAGTACACAAATGCTTTTATTTTGAGTTTGAGGGCAATGTTTTTTTCTTCCTTTCCCCTTTTTATCCCTGCATAACGTTTATAGCCCTTTTGATAGAGTTGTATTGTAAAGGTTTACAGTGTTTGTGTGGAACTGAGTTTACGCTTCACATGCCCTACAGGTCCAGGCACCGTACAGCCACCCCCTTTTCCTCCTTATGCCCCTTTTTTTTGTTTCCATTTGTCTTTCAGCAACTTTTAAGGAAACCAGCCACCATGCGGGTCAGGATGAAAGATTGATAGTGAGAGAAGGGATCGGACTGAACAAACTTTTAACTGATTTCATTCAGAGATAAAATATGACATCATATTTTATTCATTTTAGCAAATTGTTCAAACTTGAAAGCTTGAAGGCAGGAGTTATATGTTCAATATTTGTGTTTCAGTGTGTTTTCATATCTGAGTATTAAGGAGCACTAAGTCATGACAACTCAATGAGAGGTGATATACATGTACTGGTGGGGGCTGATTATGGATGGCCTCCTCTGTTAACTTTTATTTGTCCCCTTTCTTTTCTGCTGTGTGGTTTGTCCTCAGATTACATTCAGTGGTTTTTAGAAGGTCTTTTTTGCAACTGGCATTACCTTCCAACAATCCTTGCCCCATCAAAATAAGATCAAACCCAACCAGGCTCATTTTCACCCTCTGTGTAAAATGTACGTATAAGCCAAAGCATACCCCCTTTCTGCTGCCTCCCAGCTCCCCTCCCCCCTCTCTTAAATTGGAGCCTTTCTGACAGAAACAGTTCTGTTTGATTTTGCTCGACAGGAGACCACCAACAGTGCACCTCTCAGCAAAAACATTTGTTTAAAGTTTTTGATAATTTCTCTTCTCTTTTATGCCTCATCATCTCATTTTCTTTTCATGAGCCCTGCCACGGTTGTGTTTTTAACAAATCTTTAACAGGCTACAGCGCGGACTGGGGGCAGTCGCCGCTTGGTACCCCCTAGGTGGAGCGATGACAGGGTGATGGTCAGAAGGAGCAGAGTTCAAGGGGTCGGGTCAGACGATTCAGTCTTACTGTGTGTGGATGGACGGAATCGGGGGTGGCAGGAGGGTAGGAGCGAGGGGAAGGTGTGAAGGTCACAAGGGTGAAAATGAGAGTTCGGAGATGGTGTCACGCTGAGCAGACCCAGAGCCCTCTAGCTGCCAGCCTGAGGTGTTTGCCTTGCCATTAACTTCCCTACTATTTATTTTCAAACCCGCTGCAGCTGCGCCACTTTGTCTGAAACGCCTGGTTTCTTTTTGGCAAGCGAATGCTTTCAGATCTTTGATAAGCACTACTGGACAGAATGAGCTGCCCTCATAAACGCACTTATTCAGAGTGTGGGTGGAGGGCCTTGCAGTCAGAGGTTTGAGGTGGGGCTTTAAGACCCGAGATTAGGGGAGCTGCGTCTCTGACTGCAAGTTGGTAATCTGCGGTCTGTGTCACACAGGCGTAACAGCTCGCCTTTGCCCGTAAAGACCAAGAGGAGATAAAGAGATAAAAGTGCCCAGTCTGTGAGCTGATGCCCATAAAAGCGCTGCCGTAGGTTCTCAGGGCGCCTTCGAAATGCGATCCTGTAAAAATATTTTCTCCTCATTAACCTGTCATCCGTGGAGCCGTGACGCATAGGGAGTGCTCAGAGTGAGGAGGGTGGAGGAGATTGTCTAGGGGCCCAAGGGGGAGACTTAGCAGCCTGGATGCTTTATTTGAAGGTTGTCCTGTGGTAATGTGTTGAGTAGGGTGAAAAGGGCCTCGGTGGGCCCGGAGTGTTTAAACAGCAGCAGTTAGCGTAAATCTCCCCAAACGCAGACCCCAGACAAGTTCAGGGCACTCAGTCCTCAACACACGCACACACACACACACACACACACACACACACACACACACACAAATGTATATATTTGTCTCAGACAGTGGTGAAAGTGTGTCTCTAAGGTCTATTCCGAGCACAGCTTGTTTGGACATGTCTTTCATTGACGCTATCCCCTCTGTCCAGCCTGCTTGGTTTTTTAGTGTTATTTGTCTAGCTGTGTGTGTGTTTGTGTGAGCTGCGCTGTTTACGTGTGTCCATCAGCAGCTAGAGGCCCCCCGGCCATGCCCCCTTGTCTGGGCAGAATGTATGCGTTTCAACAGTCTTAGGACGCATTGTGAGGGCTGTATGTTTGAGAGAGAGTACGGATGTAGGGATCAGGGCCTCTGTTTATTGTTTTTTGACGAAGATCGGCTGAATGTGACCCTGGGTCAGAGTTTTGGCCCAGGCCGGCCTAGGTTAGACCTTCCTCGGCTCCAGGTCACACTAGGCCCCTTTGTACACCCTCCGACTTCAGGCTGGTCCTGAGTGACAACCAGCTGAATAACGTACTGCAGGGAGACCACAAATGTGACCGTGTTTGTCTGTTTGGGTCAAATGTCCTTGTTCTGCCAAGAGTGCTTAACAAATTCTTAATCCTGACATAATATCCCATTCACCATTTTGTTCAACCTCCTATATTTTAAAACAGGCTCCTTTTTGTGTTGCATGTTATTTTTGGATATCTTTCACCAGAAGCAAACAGAGCAAGGTCTAACATTAGTGACCTCATCTATCCTGCAAACAGCCCAACGTGGAGCCACTCTGTCTCATACTGGGTGTTCAGTTGTCCAGCAGATTACTGTATAACTTACTGCCCTTTCCTGTTTGAGTTGCAACGATACTGTTAACAAGAATAGGCTCATTGAGACTGCATTCACAGTGCCGGACTTGTGCACATAAAGGGACACCTCAGCTAGGGGTAGGCTGGCTGAAAACCCAACTGGAGATATGAGCAGGAAATCAGCAGCAGATGTGGGTGTAAAGTGATGCAGATGGAGGCAGAAGAACCCTCTTACTATAGGACACTGGGTACACCTACTGTCTCATGGTCTGTCCTCCACCAAGCCTGAAAGGGGATCACTTGGAGCCATGACACGGATTTATTACAGTCAAGCAATGAATGACCTCATCCTCACAAAGCCTCTCTATGATGCAACATGTGATAGTACCTCCCCTATAACACCAGGATTTTGTCTAAACCGGGTAACAGAGGCGCTGCGCCCTTTTACTTTCACCGTGCGACCTCATACCAAAATGCCAATTTTTTAAAGGGATGCCAGAAAACAATATTTCTATTCGTCAAAAACTGTATAATAACTCCAAAATATAGACGGCAGAGACAGCTTTGTTTTTACGGAGCTCCGAATAAATAGGGGATTGTCTATCGGTCTGTTGGTTACACTCAAACTGTGATTTCTGAATGAGATTGTTTCTTTTATTGTCCTTTTTCTGTAGAGGAAGTAAATAAACCGTAACTAGGGATTTATTTGTTGTTTGAGGTGCAATATATGACTCAGCAGCTTTAAGAAATTAAGAAACTATTATTTTCCGCTTTACTCTAATGCATTATTAGCGCCCTCATACTATATTTTTCTAGAAAAAACCCTGAACACCGTATTGGTATCTTATCATCATATTGGTATTGCACCAATACGGTAATTCCAATGAAAGATAATGTCAAAAGATAAGGGAAATAACACCATTTCATTCGTGATTTAAAGTGATTCTCCCTTAGCTCATCATGCATTTATCATGTACTGATTGATGCTAAGTCAATGTATTGACAACAAATGGACCAAAGCACAAGCAAATGTCCATGACCAATACTCCAAAACCAAACGATATTCAATGTACAATGCTACAAAACAGAAAAGCAGCAAATCATTGCATATGAAAATCTGAAACCAGAAAAAGTGTTTTTCCATTAAATGGCATGAATTGCTGTGCCAAAGCCAAATGCAGGGCTGTATTTATCCATGCATTTGCTCCGAACAAACCAATGTTATTGTTACCAGAAGCTCCTGAGGATGGGTTCTGATTTAGACTGGCCTGACACACACTTTTACTTAATCAAATATACATTAAAGTTATTAAAGGTGGGGTAGGTAATTTTGGAGAAACCAGCAAAAAATCTGCCACTTCCTTACAGAGCCCCTCCTCCAACACACACGAACGCGCACATGACCAATGAGGGCACGAGATAAGTTTGTGCACAGATGGAAGGCTGACAGGCAGGTAGGCCATCCAGTTATTTTAGTCGGGCCGGCTAAAATGATTGGTCGTGCTTTTTACAGTATTACGGCTTCCACAGATGACATTTTTTTATGGATTTTTTTGTCAAAGCACTTAAGATATTCATTGCTATCGGGATGTTAAGAGCATTCCATGGAATATAACAAAAAGTGTATCTCGAGCTGGTTTCTCAAACTTACCTACCCCACCTTTAAGTTCGATTTTTTTTTATTAATTTGTGTTCATACCTGTCCTCCATTTTGGACAAGCTGCAGATGTGAAAGCCACTTGTGGCTGACAGTCTCTAACATGATGAAAGCTGTCTCAACCCTTCACATACCAAACTCATACTCCTGCAAGGAGGAAGAAAAGGAGCAGAAGGCAAAAGCGCAGTAGGTTTTCACGAGGATTCCTCGGCCGCAGCTAGGCCCTGGATTTATGTGTCTGATTAATTGCTTTTCAAATAAATCACAGGTACTGGTCTGGGGCATCGCTCTCTTTTTTTGAGGTGTGTGAGAAAACTAGACAAGGGAAAGGGTGCACAATGAAGGAGAGGAACAAGGTGACAGTTATTCGTTCGTCATTGAGTTGGTAATAAAGTTCACTCATGACAGCCGGGCCCCTGCTATCTCAATGTGTGTGTAGAGTCTGTGTGGCCTGAAAAGAATGAGTGATGCTGTGTCACAGAGGGAGCTGGGGAGTGATAATAGATCTGGAGTATTGTGCAACTGCATGTCAAGCCCGGTGGAGTTATGTGTTTATTTACTTGTGATGATTGAGGTTGTGTAATGTTTATCCTGGAGCGACTCATTATTCAAATGAGGTTGTGTAATTTCCCCCTCTGCTACGTTAGAGTTCAGTTCATTGCGAAACTTTCACTGTAGAAAATCGTCAACCTCCGCATGTTAAAGAGGCCCTATTGTGCGTTTTGGGTTTCCCCTCTCCTGTAGTGAGTTATATAGGTTTTTCTGCATGTAAATGGTCTGCAAAGGCTTAAATCCCAAAGTTGTCTCCCACACACACACCGCCCCCCTTGCCTGAATTGCCACCATTGGACCCCTTTGTTTACTTCCGTAACATATTGACCTCACTACGTAACACTTGTGCTTCTATTAGCTAGTGCTCCAACACATTGTATGTGATGGTCTAGGGGCAGGACATCACTAAGCTGTTGATCAATCACAACAGAGCCTGCCAGCTAACCAATCAGAGCAGACTGGGCTCTGGTTTCAGACAGAGGGTGAAAAGAGGTGCTGCAGCACAGGCATTATGAGGAAAATAAAGCCCTTTTTGAACATTAAAGCATTTAAACATGTCACAGTAGAGACACAAAATACAAATATCTAACCTGAAAATGAGCATCATAGGGCCCCTTTATCGCACTACAAACAATAGATTTAAATGTATGTCTCTCACTTGTAAAAATCTCCATTTTGTTTTATGCCTACTTTTCCCATGTCACCCCTCTATCTATTTAGCTCTTCTCCCCCTTTTTTTCCAAGCCCTCCCTTTTCATCCAAAGCTTCCAACATTGGCGGGCCCCTCCATACTGGCACTCAGACTGCTCCTATCAGTTCCATCCAGCGAACGTCCCGTTACCCATCTGCACCTAATTTTCTCTCGTCCCTCCCTGTCTCCGTCCCATCTCCCTCGCATTTATCACACCTATGACGGCAGCCAAGTCTACCCACCAAAGTTTATACATGTTTCCCTCTTTCTCCACTTGTTTTTTCTTCATCCCCCATCTCGCTTTCCGCCTCGCTTAACGAGCCTTTCAAAGATTGTCAGTCATCGGCGTCACCTCGTATCCGTCGGAACATGCGAGTGCAGAGAGGAGGGAACGATGGAGGGATGGTGACGGATTGGTTTATGGGGGGAGGCTTTTGGCTTTTCGAAACAGGGGGAAAATAGACGGACCAAACCAAAAGAATATGTTTTTCATCTGGAAAGACAACATCCTGATCATTACCTGAAAAAAACATATCGCGTAACTTTCAGGCCATTCACGTGCAGTCCCTATCACTTCTTGGAACATAGAGTTTTAGGAAAAGGCCATTTTAATCCCAGCAGTCTTCTCTCTCAACAATGTCACTTTTCAGGAAACTATTACTGCTTCTTCTGTTGCTATAAGTAACTGTGCGATATAGTGATGGTTATTGTGAGCAGGCTGACACAAAGGCAGAAAACATTCGGCTGAAGAAGAGCCAAAGGGGTAGCTGTGAATTACAGGGCCTTTCAAGCCAACCTGGGAAAGAAAGAAAATAAGAGGGAAGATAAAGACAGACAGTGGTGAGCTGAGTCTACACTTTCAGGCCAATAAAGAAAAGAAAGCTGACAGATCTTTCTTTCTTCTTTTCTCTGTCCCCTGTCCAGACCACTAATAGCAGTGTCCTCTCGTACTCTTCATCCTTTCTTCTTTTCAGGGGAAGAATTGAGGAATTGTCCCTGTGCCATGACTAGACCATGTCTCTCGTGTTGGTTAGAAAGATATCTTTCTGTTGAAGGAATACGAATACCATTTTAGACTGTAAATGCAAAAAAGAGGCCTTCAGAAATCAGGAATCCACCCAAAGAGTGGGCCATTGCATGTTTTTATTCATCTTCTACATGCCTTTCTCTTTACGTTCTTGCTACTCTGTTTCCTGCTCTGCCTCTCCCATCCCTATATGCTACCGGTGTAGGGTTGAAGTGCAATGTCAGGGTGCAAACCCATAGCGATAAGTATGTGTGTCACTGTGTCTCTGCCGCTCAGCAGGTGTGTTCTGCATATATAGGTGTCTGTTGAAGGAGTCTATAGAGGTGAGGCAGAGTGTGAGAGTGTCAGGCTGACTGCGCTGACAGTTGCAGAAGGCTGTAGGTTGTCGGGACATGGAGAGCATCCGATCAATGTGTGTGTCCATCGCTGCTACAGATGCATAGCATTCCACCACCATCCATCTGTTAGCTGAAGCACTTAAAGGGATCGTTCGGATGTTTTGAAGGGGTTTGTATAAGGATCCATAGTGAGTGCATTTCAAATCAGTAGATGGTGGTCGGCACGCCCAAAGTTTTGAGAAACGGACAGCGGTACCGGCACAGAAGAAAAGGAATGTACTGCAGCGCGAAATAGTCGTTTTACATTGGTGTTCTGCAAAAGCATACCAAGAGAGCATACAGAAGATGGTTGTATATGATTCAAGGGAGGTCAAAAGAACCAATACTCAACATTTTGAGACAATAAGGGGCTTGTTTTACTACAGTATTATCATAGGGACGATAGAAAAATATTTTTAGGAAGCCATTCAACTGATTATTCATGTGGTGTTATTTTTTCTCTTGATAATTTAGCATTGTAAACAACAAATCTGTGTTGAAATTGAAAGTGCGAAAGCTAGTTAACATCAGCTATAAGCCGATTGCTTTTAACAGCGGGTGAACGGAGATTAAATACATTTGCATTAAGGCGCTCTCATATTCTATTCAATGAAAATTGATGTTGGGTGAGGGTACATTTTAAACATTAACATTAAGTTCATTGTGAACTTTAAAAATGTTTATTTGGCGAAATATAAGCGAAATAAAATCTGTAGTAGAGGGGGGGATAATGACCTTTAAATTCTTACAAAAAAGTGTATGTTGAATTATGTGATCGATTGTTGTGTTTTTAAGTTGGTTTGCTGTGGTGTTAAATTGATACGGGAATTTTGGTATACGCATCTGGTATAACATTTTTGGTATCTTGACGTTTTGTTATAGCTCTACTTTCAAAAGAGCTGTCTGACAACTATGTCGATTTTGAATTTTTAGTTCGGCCTTTTTTTAGGTAAAGAAACATTTTGCTGCTCCAGCCCAAAGCAGTTCATTGTTTTGCTTCTGTGCCATTACTCGTGTCTGCTGCCGTCTCCTGTGTACCTCATACAAACCCATTTCAAAACCCATATCATATTTCTTTAAAGCATGTCAATGTCTTTTGTTTCACTCTTAATTGCAGTCAGACTGTACTGAACCTCAGTTTTGGCCTGTGTGACTGTATGAATTGTAGTTTAGTCCTGTCCTCCTTCCTGCGTTGAGTATATCCCCAAAATGATTCTGTTTTTCATTTCTCAGAGCCGCAAAGCAGCCTACAGTAGTTTATTCTCATGGCATCCCATCCTGCATGTCAAAACAGGCAGCATATTTTCCACATAGGCCCACTGACAGATGGGTCGTGGTCAGAGCGCCAGGGATGGTATTTCCTTTGTCGTGCTTATTTTGAGTTCGTAATGACATCCGTGTTTTTTCTCCTTTTTGTTCTGAGTTTAATCGTCCACCACTCTTTGACCTCAGTTATGTAAACAAAAAAAGGGTTGGAGAGATTTTGGAGTCTTTGTCCTAGAGTTGAATGTTTTAAAACTGGATAAATATTATTGTGTGTGTTGAGATGGTACAGCGGGCTGTTGCAGGCGCCTGCTTGTTTACAGAGCTATCTCTGCAGTTTGTGTTTGTTTGGTGGTGCCGTGTGATAGAACACAGGTCTCTGATAATGGAGTCTCTTTCTCTTCCTCCTCCTTTTCTGTTCATTCAACCCCTCACTCATTTTTCTCTCTGCCCCGCAGCTGTTTTTGTTCAGCTTGGTTTACTTTCCCATCCAAAATGTTAGGTCAAATACAGACTTGTACCCATTTCACAAGCACACACTACAATATGCTGGTGTGTTTACATTTCCTGCTCAGTATCGCGGACAACATAGCACTGCTGACACAGAGAAGCATGACTCAAACAAAGAACTTAAACAGAGCACAGCTTGGACCAGGTCTCAACCCTGGTCCTGACCCTGAGGTCAGTTTACAACTTGTCAAACCTTTAACCCTGAAGGGTCACTAGCGGAGTGTGAAAGTGCTGTTGCCAGGGCTGCAAAAAAGGATACTTTTCAATATATATTTAACTGCCGGTAACTTTTGTGCATTCATATGTGTATACAAATTCAAGGAAAAAAGGTAATAATGAATTAAGTAAAAAAACTCACAAACCAAAATGATGTCTTGCTTACAGGGATGAATTTATGAGGGGAAACAAAACATTGTAAGGTTATCCTGGCAGTTAAACGCTGAATAAGTTGGATTTCCCCCCAAAGAATGAAATATGCATGGAAATATTCTACATAATTCCTCTATCATCACACATTATCCACTAGAAGTGTGGGGCAGTGTCCGCATCTGCAGAGACCCTGCCTTCTGTCTTTATTTTCATATCTTTGGGACATTTATGGGTGTCTATCTCACATATCGACCAGGAGACACAGTGTAAGAAAGCATCCAAGAGGAAGCTACGAACATAGCAGGCTCTGCATCGGAACATATGCAAATATATATTTGGGCGAAACACCAAAAGGACAAAGCTTGTTCCACAATGGGGTTGTGTTTCACCTGCTGACCTGCTGACGTGCCCCGTACCCAACTTTAAATAATGTGTTTACAAACTGCCACTGACAAATCCCAACAAGTCTGCCTGTGAGAAACTGTTTTAAACAAATGGGGATTTCCAACATTGTGGATAATAACTGTCGATTTGATAAAATGATAATACATAGTTTTAGCAGGAGGCTTAACCCTATGTCTCTTTTTTTTCTCCCCAGGGGCAGTACCGGCCTTCAGACCTCGTGTGCCCAGAAACCTACGCCTGGGTTCCAATAGAGCAGTGCGTACCCATGCTGGAGAACTCCCGCTATGCTCGTTTCAACCAGGATCCTGATGCAGGTACAACAACACAATACTCATACTATTCCTTCTTATTGAATGTTTAAAAAAAAACTGCATTTTTCTAACATCCTGACCTGCCAATGTAAGCTTGGTTTTTGGATCCTCCAGTTCTTTGTACACGCTCTTCTGGATGAACCCTTGAACCATGTGTTAACATCTGATCCGGTTTCACTGGGATGGTGTATTGAGAACTTGTGGGCTTGCTCCAAGGCAGCCACTGTTCAGGGGTAGAAGGAGGGCCAGTGGCTCTGATCTCTCAGTCTTTTCTCCACATGATCTTTCAGCATGTTCAGAAAAGGAGCCAAAGGACCTTGTTGCCATTAGTTGAATAGTGATATTAGCAAAAATAAACCACATGCAGAAGGTAGACTGGCAGACGCCCATCGTCTGGCTGAGAAATGGAGGCCAGCGAGAGTGTTAAATAGAGTGTAAGTGAGTTTGACAGTTTTGAAAGAAGAGTTTTGAAGAGTTACTGCATACATATGATGCCAAAAAAAGACTGATACATTTTATTTTTCCTTATTTCTAATATCTCTCTCTGCCAACTTTCCAGTGTTGGTTCGGCTTGTTTGTGCTCTTGGCTGTTTTTAGGAAAATATGCAGTAAAGTTCCTGCAGCTCTCACATAAACACAAATGTAATTATTTGCGTCTAATTGCTCTGCATGCTGAGCAGATATTCTTACACCTTATGTGACAGTCTAATGGGTACGACACTGCTCAACTTAGGAATTAAAAAATAAAATATGGTTTATTTTACCAATACTGCTATGGGAATGATTTGAGCATGAGTTCAAGCATATAGACTTATATAGTAGTTCATCTCACGATTATCCTGGCCAAAATAATTAGGATTCATGATATTATTATCCTAATAATCATCACAATATTGATGAGCTTTCAAAATGGCAGAAAAACGTTACATTTTGTTAAGGAACAAATCTTTTTTTTTTCACCACAGATAGGGCAGTTCGTTAAAGACAATCAACTCAATCAATCTTAAACAAGATAGTTATCAATCATAAGATGTCCCCGCATAAATAAAAAATACATATAAAAAAGCCAGATTGTTATTTCTCACTAATATCTACAAATGAACTGTTCATATTTCCCGTGCCTGAGTGCATGGAGCGTACAGGGGCTTGTCAGCTCCTGCTTACTCTTCCTTATTCATCTAATGGAGACACTGATGGATAGGAATAAGTAATAGAAAATACGAGAAGATAAGAATACGATTTATCAGGCAGTCTTGGATTGATAGATGAAGGATATGAGGGAGTAATATAAGCATGGATGGAGAGTGGAGATACAAATGGTTTTATAGAAAAAGAAAGGGAGGAAGGCTGGTACTTGTATGCTGGCACTAGAAGAGAGAGAAGTATAATAAAACAAGAGACAGACTGACAGGGAGGTGGAGGAGACTGCTTAGGAGAGTGTTGTAGTGAGGTCATACTTGGCCTGGACGCCATGCAGAAAGGTAAAAATGATGAACTTCAAAGGAAACTGGCACGGATGCCCTTTTCCTCTGATCTGTATTTTTTTTTTTTTACGGAACAGAATTCTTAAGGCTAGCTTTTCTTATTCACTCAAGTGATGGTAAAGGCTCCACACCCAGGAGAGAAAAGGCCACTCTAAGGCTGGTCCTTTTCAATCTAGGCTGTGGTTGGTCAACCCTTTCTTGTCGATCGTACCACTAATCCCTGCACAAATGACTGAGGACAAGGTTAACCTTTTTTAACCGTGGCCAGAGAGTTTGTGTTTCTTGCGGTGCCTCCATTCCTGCGTTGACTGTTGATCTTGGACGGGTCTGGACGTTATTTCAGGCCTAGCTGTCCAAGCATGGTGTCATTACATTTCAGTGCTGGCTGTCTGGACGGCTAGCTCTCAGGCCTACTGCCAAAGCTGTGTGGTGCCAGACTGTAGTGGCTGCGTGGAGGCTTGTGTCTCCCCCAGAAAGACAGTCAAAGTCAGTCAGTCACCAGGTCAGAATGCAGACTCAGGTTAGCAGCATGGCACATTGATGGCTAGTCTTTATTGGCATTATATTAATGTGTGGTCTAAAGAAAGACACGTTGCAAATCCTGGGTAATTCCAGACTGGATTAACTTTTAGGGAGTAATTTAAAAGATACAACTTTTTAGATGTTTTGTATTCTGGCCGGTTCTCTATGCTTTCAAGATATCTACTCTAATCTTAACTTTCTGTTCTGTCATTAAACATTTAACAGAATATATTATTTATACCAATCACCTTAAGGCTGGTTGTCAAGGATGGCACCTGGAAATCTGCATCAATAATGCTAAAAGTTAAAAGAAAACGTTTTGGGCATATAAAATGTAGGCTAGGTGTTCAAAAGCTTATAGGAAGAAAGAATTATCATTCAAATCTGGTAGTTGTTTTATAATGCATGTTATTATGCATGTATTCATGTCCATATACAGGGTGATAAAACTGATATCCCTTTTTTAAAGTGAGAATAAGGAAACAACTGATCTTCATCCCAAATTATTTTATTTGAAGCTGCTCCGTTATGCTTTTTAGGTTTTCCCCTTCCCTGTAGTGTAGTGTGTTATATAGGTTTTTGTGCATGTAAATGGTCTGCAAAGGCTAAAATCCCAAAGTTCCCTCCAGAGGGAGTTTCTTTCCCACAATCCCCCCCCCCCCCTGCCTGAACGACTTGATTTGACTCATTGTATACTTCCATAACATTATGACGTCATTGTGTTGGTGCTCAAACACTCTGGTCATATCTCTCACAGGCTCCGCCCTCTACTGGACTCTATGGGTACTACTCTCTATCATGCTGTGCGTGCTTTCACCTACTGAATCTACGTAAACGTAGCCGGCCAATCGGGGCGAGCCTACCTGAATGCGCGCGCAGGCCCACAGTATATAAGGCGGCTACAGCCGCCGCCCCACTATCCTTTTTCTCTTCAGACGAGCTGACAACCGAAGAGTTAAATAAACGTACGAAGATTAGAAGAAACGAAAAATGGACTCACCATTACTGGAATCTCGGCCATGCCCCACCTGCCTTGGTTTGATCGCGGGCACCGATCTCCACCACCTCTGTTAGAGTGTTTGGGGGACCAGGATATGCATATATATATATATACATTCACGTTCGCCATTCCAGCGGGGCGAATGGCTCCGTTTGCCGTTGTCGGGCACTTCCGGGTTCGGTCCATGGAGGTCCACCGCCCTAGGTGATGACCATGGCGGCGGAGCGCAGCTGCTCCCAGCGGGCAGCAGGCTGGGCAGGGAGCTGAAAAGAGCTCTGCCACGCTACCGCGGGACAGGGCGACTGCAGATAAACACGGGTGTGTTGGGCATCTCGCTCATTGCTGGAGATGCCCCCACCTCGCCAGATCAGAGCGATTATTTGTAGCTTGATCGGGGCCGCCGCCGTTGTCTGCCGTGTGGTATCCCGGTGAGGGATCACGCCGCATGGCTCTTTTCAAAAAGGACCGTGTTGATCTCCTGGGAGCCCCCGTGTTTACGGAAGGGCTCTTTGGATTGGAAAGAACACTGTCCCACACTCCCCACCCCCTCTGTAAACTCCAGTATAGGAGCCAGCAGGTGGGCGCGTGCACGTGAGTGGAATAAACCGTAGTGCTGTCAAAGCACTGTGCGGGTTCAAGAGAGTGATGTGTGTGTGAGAAATGCATTCAGTGAAAACGATTGCATTTATCCCAGAGTAAGAGTCATCTCTCTCCACATTTCCATTTTTTCACCATAATGTCCGTTTCAAAGAGATGGCAGTTGACAGAGCTGCGGCCCCACGGGAGCTGCCGCGGTGCGTTCAAGAACCTCAGTAGAAAATCGGCCCCTTTTTCTGTGTCAGCCCCCATGCCAAAACTCCCTTTTATGGAAGGTTTGGCAGCGGAGTAGGCCACCAGAGAATACTACAGCTTCTTAGCTGTGGCTCCAAAGTCGAAAAGAGGCCCTGTTGCAAGAACGGTGGGTTACGTATATAGTAACCCTAGTTCTAGAGTGATGTGTGTGTGAAAAATGCATTTAGTAAAAACGATTGCATTTATCCCAGAGTAAGAGTCATATCTCTCCACAATTCCACATTTTCCCATAATGTCTCGTTGAGATCGGCAAGGCCGTTTTCATACGATGTTAATTGGACACCCATTATGAGGCGCGGCCCCCGTGAGAGTGGCCGCGGTGCGTTCAGGGACCTCCGCAGAAGAACAGTGCGTTACGTAGTGTAACTCTAGTTCTAAAGTGATATGTGTGTGTAAAATGCATTCAGTAAAAACGATTATCCCAGAGTAAGAGTCATCTCTCTCCACATTCCACATTTCCCCATAATGTCCGTTTCAAGGAGACGGCATTATGACGACGCGCGGCCCCCCCCGTGAGAGTGGCCGCGGTGCGTTCAGGGACCTCCGCAGAAGAACAGTGCGTTACGTAGTGTAACTCTAGTTCTAAAGTGTTATGTGTGTGTAAAATGCATTCAGTAAAAACGATTGCATTTATCCCAGAGTAAGAGTCATCTCTCTCCACATTCCACATTTCCCCATAATGTCCGTTTCAAGGAGACGGCATTATGACGACGCGCGCCCCCCCCCCCCGTGAGAGTGGCCGCGGTGCGTTCAGGGACCTCCGCAGAAGAACAGTGGGTTACGTAGTGTAACTCTAGTTCTAGAGTGATATGTGTGTGTAAAATGCATTCAGTAAAAACGATTGCATTTATCCCAGAGTAAGAGTCATCTCTCTCCACATTCCACATTTTCCACATTTCCCCATAATGTCCGTTTCAAGAGACGGCATTATGACGATGCGAGGCCCCCCCCCGAGAGCGGGCCGCGGTGCGTTCATGGACAGAAGAAGCTCCGATTAATGCTTATTTCTCTCTAAGAGAAAACAGCATTATGGTGGAGCGCGCGCTCTCACGGGAGCATGCCGTGGTGCGTTCAGGGACCTCAGTTAAAAATCGGCCGTTTTTTTCTCTGAGTGGAAACTACATTATAGAAAAACGGCCCTTTCTGTGTCAGCCCCCCATGGGTCAAACTTCCTTTTATGGAGGGTTTGACGGCGGAGTGGGCCACCAGAGAGTACCACAGCTTCATAGCTGCGGCGCCGCAGCTGATTGCACATCCCCTAACACAATGTTATGGGGAATGGAAAATCAGTGGTGTATTAACAGAGCGCATGGACAGGACACTGAGACTGGGTTATTCACTCCAGTTTTGCAGCATCCCTCCTCCGTTCAGAGGCAGGAGAGAGGCACATCTGTCATCCCAGGAGGAGGTTTCCTCTCAGCATGTGCACTCTCAAGTCAGAGAGAAGGGGCATTATTCCCTGTACTTCCTGGTTCCCAAGAAGACAGGAGAATTCAGGCCCATTCTGGATCTTCAATGCCTGAACCAGCACATTGCATGCAAGAAGTTCCATATGTTAACTATGAAACAGTTACTGAGACTGGTGCAGCCAGGCGATTGGTTCACAACCATCGACCTGAAGAACGCTTACTTTCATGGCGAAATTGCTCCAAGAGCACAGAAAGTATTCGCGTTTTGCCTTCCAGGGGGTAGCCTACGAGTACAACAGACTGCCGTTCGGCTACTCCCTATCCCCACGCACGTTCAGCCACGACGCTGCAACCGCTGCGGGACCATGGCATGAGGGACGACCTCATAGTTATGGCCAGGTCCAGGGAATGGGCAATACTGCACACAGCCCAATTGATCCTACACCTAACCAAGTTGGGTTGAAAAAGAAGTTGCGGTCAATTGGAAGAAGAGCTCCCCCATACCTCACCAGCAGGTAGAATATCTGGGGGTGATGCTCGATGCAGGCAGACTACGTGTCACCCTGACAGAAAGCAGACAGGCATCCCTGCTGCGGGCAGTCTGCAGGCTGCGTCAGGGGGCGACGGTGACAGCTTTGATCATCATGCAGACTTTGGGTCTCATGACGGCTGCTCACTCCGTAGTGCCACTCGGACTGCTGCATGCACGTCGCATGCACGTCGCATGCAGATGTGGTTTACCGGCCTTCGTTTAGATCTTAAGACACAAACGACGTCTGGTGGCCATCCCCCCCCTCAGTAGAGAGCAACCTCCGATTCTGGGGGTCCCCAGAGAATCTGCGGAGGGGAGCTCCACTGGGGCAGGTAACCTCCTATATCACAGTCTTCACAGACGCTTCAAAGAAAAAGAAAGTGACAGGATGGGGGGGACGTGTCTAGAAAGGGCTGTGGGTGGTTGCTGGCCTCTGGCGGCACAGCAACCTCCTGGAGCTGCAAGCAGTGATGTTGGTCCTACAGCACTGCAAACCCTTAATACAGGGCAAACAGGTGCTATTAAGGAGCGACAACCGCACCACAGTGGCGTACATCAACAGGCAGGGCGGAGTCCGCTCAATAGCCTGGTTGACCGCAGCAGAGAACCTGTGGCTGTGGGTTTCACAGATTGTGTTGTCTCTAAGGGCTCTTCACATCCCGGGACGGGAGAACAGGGGGGCCGACCTCATGTCAAGAGGCGGACCCCTGCCAGACGAGTGGAGGCTTCACCCGGTGGTGGTGAAGCAGGTCTGGACTCAGTTCGGTAGAGCAGAGGTGGACCTGTTCGCCAATCGGCGCAACAGCCACTGTGCCCTGTGGTTCTCCCTGGCTCGGTGGGACAACCCGCCCTTGGGGGTCGACACATTTGCACACGAGCCATGGCCAAGAAAGCTGCTTTACGCCTTTCCACCGCTGCACCTTATCCCCCCCCTCCTGGAGAGGGTGAGGCGGGAACAGCTGTCAATCATCCTGGTGGCCCCAGATCGCCGCCTGGCGCCGTGGTAACGCGGGGGTAACACAGATGATGGTGGGCCAGCCCTGGGCGATTCCTCAGGTCTGGGGAGCGCTGTCTCAGGAAGCAGGTGCAATAGGGGCGTTACCCACTCTGAGCCAACCTCTCCAGGCTTGGCTCCTGAGAGGGACAGGCTGAGACAGGTGGGGCTGTCGGATAACGTTATTCAGACTATCCAAGCAGCAAGAGCAGAATCCACCACAGCTTGTTACAGGCCAAAGTAGGCGGGATTCCGGCGATGGTGTGAAGGAAGGAGTCTAGAGCCTCTGTCATGCACGCTGGGCTCTATTCTTACCTACTTACAGATACTGGTGGACAGGGGGCTGGCTCATTCCACAATTAAGGTGTATGCAGCAGCCATTTCGTCCTGCCATGAGGGATTTGGAGGCAGGTCAGCCTTCAGTCAGCCTCTTATGGCGCGGTTTTTGCAGGGGGTCAGGAGGCAGCGCCCAGTAGTGCACGCCTCCGCCCCGCAGTGGGACCTGCCGTTGGTGCTCGAGGCTCTGGTCACAGAACCATTTGAGCCTCTGGAGCTCTCCTCCCTGAAAGCACTGTCATGGAAGACAGCATTGCTATTTGCCTTGACTTCGGCTAAAAGAGTGTCCGAGCTGACCGCTCTGTCGGTACACCCAAGTTGTCTTTTGATCCGGGGTGACCGTAGCGGGGCGACACTCAGGCCGAACCACTCCTTTACTCCTAAGATTATCAGAAGTTCATTCAGATCAAGGGCTATTCAGTTAGGTGGCTTTAATCTTCCACCCCATATTGGGGCCAGGGAGGCTAAATTGCACCTCCTCTGCCCAGTGCGTGCGCTAGCATGCTATGTAGAGCGCACGGCTGCCATTAGGCGCACTGAACAACTGTTTGTGTGCTTTGGGGATGGTGTGGCTGGAAAAGCCCTCTCAAAGAAGCGCCTAACAGGATGGCTATGCAGGTGCATTACACATGCCTATGGACGGGCGGGGAGAGCCCTCCCCACTGGGGTCCATGCACATTCTACACGGGCTGTGGCTGTGTCAACAGCCTTATTCAGCGGCGTGAGTGTAGAAGATATATGCACGGCGGCGTCTTGGTCTACACCAGGCCCCTTCATAAAATGTTATCTCCTGGACATGTCTGGCTCCTTCTCGTCGTCTGTGCTTGCCGGGGCAACGCATGACTGGTGAGAGGGGGGTGGCTGTGGGTCAGCAGGTATCTGACCCCCCCCCCCTGGACATAAAGCACTTGTGTTTTCCCATGCTCCTGAGGGACTCGGGAGACATGGTGTACAATCAGCCCCATACAGGGCTGGAGGACTCTCCCCGCCTGCCCATCATGGGCAGGCTGGAAGAGCCTTCCTCACTATGGTCCATGCCCACTCTACACGGAGCGTGTGTGAGTGTGGGGGATGTGGTGCACTTATGTTTTCCCATGCTCCTGAGGGACCTGGGGAACATGGTGCGCGGTAGGCTCCAGACGGAGTCTCCGCACAATTCTTTTTTTTTTCTTTTTTTCCCATGCACACTCTACACGAGGTAAGCGTGTGTGAGTGTGCCTTATCCAAGTTGCGGCCCCGACTTCTCCACGGTTACAACCGGATGGGAGGAAGTGGGGATGCAGTGGATATTAGCCAAAAGCCGGTCAGGGACGGTGTGGTGGGTCGATGTTGTTGGACGACAGGGCGTTTATACATCGGGGCTCCGCCCACTGTACCCATAGAGTCCAGTAGAGGGCGGAGCCTGTGAGAGATATAACGGGGGGTTACGTATTGTAACCCTAGTTATATAAACACAGGCGGAGCCCTCTACCTGGAGGCCCTGTCTTTCCTAGTCCGCTCGCTGAAGAGTGTATAGGATAGTGGGGCGGCGGCTGTAGCCGCCTTATATACTGTGGGCCTGCGCGCGCATTCAGGTAGGCTTGCCCCGATTGGCCGGCTACGTTTACGTAGATTCAGTAGGTGAAAGCACGCACAGCATGATAGAGAGTAGTACCCATAGAGTCCAGTAGAGGGCCCCGCCTGTGTTTATATAACTAGGGTTACAATACGTAACCCCCCGTTTCAGACAGAGGGTGAAAAGTTCACAGGCAGTATGAGAAAGATAAAGAGCTTTTTGAAAATGAAAGCATGAAACACGTCACAGAAGAAGCACAAAATACAAATATGAAGCTGAAAATGAGCATCATAGGGCCCCTTTAAGAAATAACAGTTTCACAAACATTTTAATTAAAGTCACAATGTATTCCAACTAATGCTTGTTATGAGGCCGTGCCATGAACTCCAGGCCTCACGACGAGGGGGGGGGGGCAGGATTGGGGAGCTGGGTGTGTTTTCTGATGTAAGTATGACCGGGTTCCAAAGCTGTCTTAATGAGGTGTGTAAAGACAGCTAATCTAAAGTTTACACAACTCTGTCCGAGCTGCAGGCTAACATTGATTACACGCTGACACATCGAGGGCCTCATTTAGGCTCTAACGAATGTACATACAGTATGTACACACACACACACACACACACCACATATGTGTTATCTCTCACACACTCATAATCTAGTGTTTGCTTGGCGGAGGAAGAAGTAGGGGCATTGCCCTCGGAGCAGGATAAACACATGCAAACACATGACACAAGTAGTCCCCCCCCCTGGACCTTGAGTATGTCCAGCAGGCGCCAAACTACACACACACACAATGAAACATACACACACAATATTTTGCTGCGTAAAGATAAACATTTTAAATGCGAATATTCTTTAAAACTCTTTCTCTTTCATGTCTAAACGAATACACACGTTCACCTCTAATAAAGCTGATTGCCTCTGAGTTGTACAGTATCTGTGCTTCCAGCCATGAAAAGTGATGCCAAAACATTAGGTGGGGGAGATGGTGATAGCCCGACAGCACCCACTCATTACCTGAGAGAGTTTCAATTTCCCCTTTGGATAAGAGCTACAATGATTACTTGACATAATAATAATCGTCAACTTACCTGATAATCGATTAAGACAAAGATTGCCTCTCAAATGTTATGATTTCATTCTTTTATCTTTAGTCCATCATGTTAAACTGAAAATGTTTGTTTTGCCCTGACAAAATAATACTACTGAGAAATCTGTAATGGACCTTTTTTTTCACTATTTTCTGATATTTATAGACCAAAGGTTATTTGAGAAAAGAATCAACAAATTAACCAACAATGAAAATAATACTTAGTTGCAGCCCTTCCCTCGGATCTGCTGCACTTTGACCTCTGGGGAAGAACCTTTCATTAATTTTATTGTAATAATGATATCCTTTTTAATCCAGGAGAAGACTCTTGGAGTTCAAAATCCACGGTCATCTTCAGAGTTTCAGGGTCAGCAGGAAGGATGTGTTTTAACAGAGGGGCTTGAACTCAGGTCCTCCGGTCAAAGAGCAGTCTTAATACTCTCTACCCTACACCACCATTTTGGCCTTTCTCCTTTCAAACCTGAGCCTTGTTTTTGATTTGCAACATTGGGTCATAGGAAGTGGTCATAACCCTGATGGCCTGCCTTTGAGCGGCGTCCGGTGTTAAGCAAGTATTTGAAAGTAGGAATGGGTGTGAAGATAGAGAGGAGCGTGGCGAGGTGTCAAGGCCTGGAAGCCTCGGCTCTGACCCTCTCACTCCCTCCCCGACCCTCACCACTCCTCTTCCCCCCCCGACCCTTGAACCCCCGACCCAGAGGAGCAGCGACCTCAGAGCGGCGTGTCACTGAACGTCCGGTGGGCCCAGCAGGAACGGGGTCTGGAGCTGCTCAAAGTGAGGAAGGGGGTGGGGCACTGCTGGAGGACGGAGTGAGCGGAGAAGCAATGAAAAAGATGTTTATGTGAGCAGCGGATGTTTGGATTGAGTAAGAGAGGGAGATAGGGCCTTCTGCTCAGTATTACTGTTGGGGTTAATAGAGCATCTTAAATCTGCTACCCATTCTGCTCAGCGAGGGGACAGTGGTGCTTCAGAGCGGTGTCACGCTCGAGTGGACAAGTGTACCTTTGCGTAACTGTTCTGTAAGTGGGCTATCACACTGATAAAGAACATGAGGAGGCCCAGAGAGCTTGGAGGGACAACGCTGAAGCCAACTTAAGTTATTAAGGAACTATCAAACGTTTAAATATTTTCACTTTGATCCCATCAGGGCGCATTCATTCTTCATGGACCAAATGTAACCCTATGTGGAAGATTCACAACATGTTTACATCTATTAAAACCCATTTCCCTGTATGGTAAAACTCACACTGCGGATTTTCTTAATATAAAAGTTGATATCAAACATGTTTCAATTGGATAACTCAGCAGTTTTTTGAGAAGGGGAAAGACACAGTGGTTAGGGCATTACTGTGCTGGGAAATGAGGCTAATAAATAAAATATGAATCCGCAGGATAGTTTGAAAAAAAAGGGAAAGTTAAAATATGAATATATTTTATGGAGATTACTGTTTGTGAGAGCTAAGGAGCCTCTGGGCTTTATGTTTATTCCCAGCTCTCCTATTTCCTCTGGCTTTCTTTTCAGGTAGTGCCTGTGCTTGAGCTAGATGCTATCGTGATACATAAATGGTTGGGAAATTCACTTACTGTACATCTACCTAAACACATGAGATTATTTGAATTTTGCTGCCGTCCTGATTTGACCTTGCACTGCAGCTGGATACTGCCAAGATCACAAGATCACAATATCACAATATCACAAGAAAATCCGTCTTTTCAGGCTTTAAGTGATACATTAGTGTCCTGTGAGGAAATACTGTGTGTGGTGTAGGTTTGTGCAACTTCACTAAGATGTGGCTGTTAAAGGGGTCCATTATGCTGGTTGGAGTTGTCCCTTTCCTGTAGTGTGTTATATGGCACATCGATTTGACTCCTTTGTTTACTTCTGTAACATAATGACATCATTTTGTAACACTCACACTCTTGTTGGTGAGCACTCCAACATATTGTTTGTGATAGGCTAAGGGGCAGGACAATTCTAAGTAGTTGACCAATCACAACAGAGCCGGCCAGCTAACCAATCAGACTGGGCTCTGGTTTCAGACAGAGGGTGAAAAGAGATGATGCAGCACAGGCAGTAAGGGGAAAATAAAGACCGTTTTGAACATTAAAGCAATATGAACCTGAAAATGTGCATAATATGTCCCCTTTAATGTCCCACATTTTACCCGCAGCTGTTTCTTGATTGTATGTAACTTTTGTTCAACAAAAATATTCAAGTCTCCCAGTCCGTGACTTTTCCTGAAAGTGTGTTATGTAGCACCCTCTGTTGTTAAAAATGGTCAATATGAAGTCAGATTGAAAAAATTGACAAAAAGATTGCCATTTATACCCATCAGCGCCAGCGGGTAATATTTACCTTATAGAAAATGCATTGATTTTCGCGCTATTGATCTTGTGCGTTAACATAAACATGACGTGTTGCTATAGCAAAGCCTGTTGTTTACTGTGGTTCCTTATAGATAGAGAGATAGATAGAGATAGATAGAGATAGATAGATTGCACATAACTCACGGTAGCGATATTGTATACTTCATGCTATCTGCACAAACTAGATATCATATGAAAGCTGAGAGTCCACAGATTCTATTGGTATACGTTTCATCACTGTGCGATTAAAACTCACGGTTAACCCTGTGTTCTAGTATGATAAATAAAAGAACATTGTACCTTGAAAATCAATGCATTCTAATAGCGGGTACATTTGACCCGTTGGCGGTTTTAGGTATACAGCGACCCCTGGCGGTTCTAGTGTTAAAACAACAGCAATGCCTCGAAAAGAAGTACATGCTGCACCAGCATCAGTTATAAATTACAACTGGAGTATTACTTTATCAAAAGAAGAGCATTGAATGGAATTAAAGGTGTTTCTTTTCCCGCTCCTTTCCCAACTAGTTTTGAAAGAGTTTGATTTACTAACTGGCTCTGTTGATCTGATTGGTTAAAGGTGGCCCTTGATAGATGGTGATCGTTTCCACTGATGGCTTCTCAGATGTTTCTCTGTAAAAAAAAACTGCCTTTCAACTCCTGTCAAGTGTTTTCAATGAAAACATTTGAACTGATTACAGCAGCAAAGTTGGTTTTCTGATCACATCCAGCCCATAAATAGCCTAGATTACTTTGTAAACTGGGTTTCTTTTAACATCTGGTAAAAGAGAAAGACCTTTTGTTTGCAGCATTACGTCACAGTTTTGCAGCTTTTTCTGTTTTTGTCCAGTTATCCCAGTTTATTAGGTGATCAGATGGGATTAAGCAGTACTTAGGCAAATATTTGAGGAATTATGCCGAAATATTGGCGCTTGCATCGCTCGTACCACCTGGTTGGTCAGCTGCGAGCCACATGGGCATTGTCATGGGGAGCAGTAGTGGCGAGTGGGAGGCCCCTGAGCTCTATTAATACCAAATCGTACTCGCTCCTGTTCGACTGATGTGTCGCCATGGGCCTGGCGAGGGTCCGATCCACTGCCTGGCCTGAAGTTTATTCTCATCTGCTTCCTCTTAGCAAGGCCAGATTCAGGATTGCGCCAGAATAGCAGACGGATTGAACGAAATATGGGGTTTTACTCTTCAGAAGGCACGGTATGAATGTAAAATAGTAGGCATTTTGCAATTGGTGTAAAAGCAGAATGCTTAGAGGAGGCTTCGCTAATAGCTAAGGAGAGAGATAAAAGCTTTATAAGAGGGCACTAAGAATAACAGAAGTTCTGACAGAAAATGAAAGACTCCTCAATTCTGACTGGAGTGGGAGATGATTAGAGCTCACAGTGGGACCCATTTACATTCACAAACAAATTGCAGTATATCTTTTTCATATTATATTAGCTGTAGTTAATGCTCCCCGCTGTGCCACCTCTTGCATGTCCTCCTGGCGCCAGCCGTGGGCAGCTTGGCTCAACCTCTCACTCCTGGAGGCAGCGGTTTTAGAGTCGGAGTGAGGGGGCATCATATTTTCGTCTCAACCCATTTTTCCGTCTGACTCTCCAGAGGTCCATTGTTAGCTGCTGAACACGCACACTTCTTACATTAGCAGCGTTTTCACTGGTCTGATGGGACCTGGCAGTGCACGACACAGGACCTAATGAAACACTGAGTCTGGCAGGCCAGCGGGGAGCAAGGCCCCGTAAACAAGGGCCAACTAACTCACCGTGGCTCCAGGTTTAGGGCGTAGGGGAATTAGAGCCTTGAGGGGAAGAAAAATGCTCCTGCTCCTCCAACAGTTTCTTGGAATAACAGTGAAACCTTTCCAAATCATTCAAGAGGTTAACTAATAAGAATGAGGAGGACAATAAAGACAGTGTTGTGGTGTGATTCTGCTCTGCTCTTCTTTACATTCTCATGTTTGTGATTCAGGAGACCCCCGGGTGCTGAAGGACGTGGGCAGAGCTCTGGTGCTTTACAGACGGGCCGTCATGCCGTACGCCGCCTACTGCCGTAAACGTAAAGGCTCCAGCGACGAGGCGGAGGTGCAGCAGTACGGCGGCTTGGTCGGCCAGGACTGCATCGAGAGGATCTTACTCTACCGCACCTAAAACACACCAAGTCACACCACTGCACCTTTCAATGTCACGTGAACACACACCTTCCAGCAAGCTGTGTGTCTCTCGTACGTCTGTGTGTCTCCTCGCTGTCTGTCAAAGTGCTTTCTGCTTCCAGTAGTCTCACCGCGCTTAGCTGGTGTAATGCAGTGGCCAATAATTATCTATGTATGTAGCCATTCACCCATTGGCCTCATTCACATTTATTTCAAAAAATAAATATATATTCATCAATATATCCTGCATTATCCATTCTCAGTTCTTCTTCTTCCTTCTGTTTGATTTGACTCCCAACAGGGACCTGTACCTTGGATGTTATTTAGATTACTATTTTCTATTCTCAGCCCTGAAGCAGTGATGTTCCTGATGATGTCATATGCAGGTGACAGCTCTCCTCCGAGCTGACTCAGGTTCAGCCATATGTCAGCGTTATCACTTGAGGAGCATTTTTTCTTTTGAATGTTCAGTGATTTTTGAAGTTGGTTTTTACTTTGCTTACATTACATCCTCAATCTTCTCTACACAGCACCACTCAATCATTGTTTGTCATTGGAACATTTTTTAAAGTTTTGTTTGCTTTTCTTTTAATATTGACAGTATTTTTTGTTTAACTGAATAAAGGGGTTGTCTATTCCATGCTTGGACTATGTGGCTTTTCTTTGAATTCTAATTTTGGAACATAACACTGAATTCACCAGTGGAATTATCTTTGGAACAGTATTGCATTGGGGTTAACTTTTTGGGGAAGGCAATATTCCCAAAATAGCTGGAGAGACATTTTTGCACAAACATCAACTTGGACTTAGGAAAGTACTGAATACAATTAGGATGTCAATGGTCAAGGTCACATCACAAAACTAGTTTTTTGGTCATTTAGCTCAGTAATAGATATGCTAACTATGACACTTTGGACAGACATTTATGTAGACCGCAACTTCACTATTTTGCGGAGGCTTACAACCATGACGCGGTAATTCTAGTGACACGTACAGTAGTAAGCTTATGTCTCCCAAAACACATGCACACCCAGACATGAGTGCTTGAGTTGAGACTTGTGAATCGGGCCAACCAACAGGTGTCAGATATACGCGCTGCAGAACACAAACGCTGATGCCCTCTCGCCCTTTAACAGTGTCAACCACAGGGCTGATCTGGTGCCAGCAGAAATTTAACAGGCTAGTAATATAGTATGATATTGTATATACGTAAACCTACATTTCTGTTTTGTTTAACAATTGTTGATGCACTTCCTTTGTGTTTTAACGGGAACTTTAAAGAGGCCATATTATGCTTTATTTTGGTTTTCCCTTTACTGTTATATAGGTTTTTGTGCAGGCAAGAGCAAAACTGCTGCAACTTTTAAACCTTGCCTTTTTTTTGGTATTAAAAGTGATCAAGTTTACTTTATCTGTGGTGGTTACAGTGCAATAGAAACTGCTAGGACAGTAGTTGCTGTATTTCTTATTTGTCATTGTAGTGACATAATGTTTTTTTATAATACAAAAGATGTTTCTTATTGTTGGTTGTGCGAGTCCTCAGAAATCTTTGTACATGGACAGTGGAGGCAGGATATCAAGTTGTGTTATAAGGCCATCAACATACTCTAGTTGTGTATGTGTTCTCTAAGCCAGGCCGGTTAGTAACTTATCTGGATGCTCACCTGGAAACACCCACTCATAGAACTAACTGAATGAGAAGTGTAACAGCAGACTTTTAAATGTCAGCTTGACCCTTCCTGGACTTGTATTTGTGCAGCAGCTCTGACCTGCCACCCATTCTGCCAGGTCTGCCTGTCTGCACCCGATCTTGAGAAAACAGTTGAGAGAGTCAGTCTATCCAGTTTAAACTCAACCTGGGTTTTAAGGGCAGCCTGTGTCTTCAGGAATTAGGACAGATTGACAGGCTAATTCTCCGAGAAGGGAACACTGACGCTGGCTAGCGGCCATGTTGGATTCACTGTTTCTCTCCCACATTAGGCATGCTTCTCCTCGGACTCAATGTGCACACACACACACACACACACACACACACACACACACCACACACACACACACACACACACACACACACACACACACACACACACACACACACACACACACACACACACACACACACACACACACACACACACACACACACACACACACACACACACACACACACACACACTCTCTCCTGGCACTGTCAAGGGTAGTTAGTCTTGGTGGACGCCGCAAATAAGGACTTGTGCCAGTGCTGTGGTGGACCTCTTTCTGTCAAAACAAGTGGCCTGGACCGGCCGGTCTGTTTTATAATGAGTCCACAATGCTGCGAGTCTCAGCATGGCAGCATTTAGACATTACGCTGATATATAATTTTGTCAGTGCTCATAATTCTTATTAAGTATGAGGTCTGTACTGACCATGCACCGCTGCTGAAATACCGTTCAGCCAAAGGTCAGCTTTCAGAGAATAAAGGGGCCTGCAGAGAGGGCTTTATTTTCATGTCAGACCTGAGTCACAGAGATGGTTTAAACACTCGATGGTTTATTTTAGGCTGTGTTGGTGCCAGATGGGTGGGGGTTTGTCACATTGGAAAATAAAGGGACTGCCAAAAAGCTGGGAAAGGAGACACTGTAGTAAGATAACCTTAAGAGCTAAAGGTGCGATTTTAAGTATGCACTGTAAACAAGTTAGACATGTCTTTAGATTTGTTTAAATGTGACCAATGTATAGGAGTTGCAATTGCAGTTTCGTTGATACACTTTAGATGTTGAAAATGTCATTAAAGGTCAACGAAGTGTCAGTTTAAGAAAGCAAAAGATTATCAGTTGAAGTTTATTTACTGAAAGCTTTTACAACTTTAGTTCTAGTGCTGTCCTGTTGCATTGTGGGCTTGTGGAAGTAGTCAAAGCAAAGAAATAAACGCATCAGCATTATCTACCAATATATATAGGCAATGAAAGCAGTTAAACTGTTATTATCTCATCCAGGCCGGAGCTTCTGGGATTGTGTAATTGTGTGTGTGTGTGTGTGTGTGTGTGTGTGTGTGTGTGTGTGTGTGTGTGTGTGTGTGTGTGTGTGTGTGTGTGTGTGTGTGTGTGTGTGTGTGTGTGTGTGTGTGTTTATCTGTCTGTCTGCAGCTTATCTCGCACACTACTGGACCCAACAGCCTTATCCTTTCTGGTTTGCTTGAGGACTTTCATATTTTACGGTGATTGATATGTGAAAAATCGATCCTTTAATGCTATCTCTTCACTCCCCTATTCCTGCCTGTCCTGGCCGCAAGCAATTTAGCCAAAGCCACCACTGCTTTAGTAGCAAAACCCAGATTTTAGCCTTTGACTTGGCTGGAAAACGAACATCTATAGAAATGTTATGACAAATGTTTAACCGGAGCATCTGAAGATTAATACCAAATACGATATGTTATGATCAACTGAATTACGTAACCATTTATTTGAGACAGAATCCCTGTTTTCGCTATCTTCGCCATCTTGAATGTAAGGGGGAAGGGAAGGTCAATCGGCTGGGATTCAACTCTTCCTTGTTTGGTTGAAAGAGACACACCTGATGGAGAGATGCACTTTTCTAGTTTAAAGAGTGAAGCAAAAAACAACTGAAACACAACTTAAAATGAAAGGTTAAATGTTAGTTACTGTGGTAGTGCGGGATTAAATTAATAAAGTTTGTGCACTGTTTATGGTTGAAGTAATTGTACCGCCATCCTTTCTCCCGCAAAACTTTCCCTATTCCCTCTTCTATCTGCCGTGGTTTTCCCACACATGTACTGTGGCCAAGGGAAAATGCCAGGAGACTCTCAGAGCAAAGAGGATGTGTCAGCGTGAAATACTATGGGAAGGATATGCAGGTCTGTTAATGAGGAAAAAGAGACGCCATTCCTGACGTATTTCCCTTTTTCCAAACCTCAAATCCAAACTTTCGTGTGTAAGCATGTCAGAGAAATATGGAATAATTTCCCTCAACTGTTTATGTTGTCTAAATACGTGCCTTGTATTATTTGCTTTTGTGGTAAATAACAGGGAAAAGTGTGTTTAGGAAAAGGAACATTTTAGCAGATTTGATCTTGTTTTAAATATCCATTTTCCCTTACAGCAACACAAATGTTTGTCAAAGTAAATGTGTCATCCACCAGCATCGCCTGATCACATCCGCTGTACAGTACGTGAGTAACCCGGGACCCCATCTGAGGGGCCATTACATGGCGCTGTCTTCCTGTTTGTACATTTATAAAACTATCTGTAGGCAGTGAGCTGTTTGATCCCTCTCTATTTCAGTCCTTCACTGGGTTAATCTTTCTGCAGTGCACGCAAGCTTTGTTTCATCGTACCCGGGGGCAGAATGTAAACATGGCCTCTGCCCACGATGTTGTGTGTGTGTGTGTGTGTGTGTGTGTTTGTGTGTGTGTGTGTGTGTGTGTGTGTGTGTGTGTGTGTGTGTGTGTGTTTACTCTTGTTGAGCGTGGGCTGCTTGTTTGGATTGGCTCCCCGGACAGTGTGAATTTCCAAGTTTGTTTTTTTATTCGCCCATGCTCACAACTCTGTCCATGATTTTGGTCTGTGTGTATGTCTGTTGTGATGCAGACGTGTATTATTGGCTCATGTTTGCCCTGGACCCCCGGCCCCCCAGAGCAGCGGAAGCTCCCAGGCCAGAGGAAGTGCCGGGGTCCTTTGTGAGCAAGGCCCCCCCGGATTAAGCGTATCGCACCCTAAATGCAGGCCCTTTCTACTGGGGATTATCGGAGGGACCGGGGGGCGCCCACTCCCACTGGGGCCCTGTCACCCAAATTCAACACACCGTCACCAGACCGCTCCCTAGCCCCCTCGCTAGGATACAGGACATGAGGGGAGGCATTGTGCCCCCAGAGACAATGCTAAAGTGATTAGCCGTAGTTATTAAGGGACCGTAGAAAATGCATTTTGACATGGGGCTTCAAGTTGATCCAACTCGCTGTGGGACGCGGTGATAATATTCAAAGCATCAGGTTGTTGTGTACATATTTTTAGTCAGTGATGCTGGCATGAGGAAAACAGAAAAGTATTGTAGTGTATTTTCAAAATAGTTAGAGTTCATTTTGTGTGTAGTAGTAGTACTGTCAAAATGATGTACAGTTCATAAGAAGATAACATATTAACTCTTATTAATAGAATTATATTTACGGTTTCTTACTTTGTGATGGCTGAGGTTTGCACACTGCAGCCTAAAACTGTTTATCCTTTGTACCTTCTTAATGTGCAATTCAACATTCAATTTAGTTTTTTTTCAATTAAGAAGGAAATGTGTAGTGCAAATGTGTTAATAAATCAGATTAAGTTTTGACATGAAAAGAACAGCCCACTTGTGTTTTTACAAAATACAATGCCTTCTTAAAGGTTCAACCTTTCTGACCTCCTTATAAAAAATACTTGACTCTCAAACAAGCTGTTCGGGGCCTCTTGTCATGTTTCAGATGTCTAAGAGTTGTTAGCAGTTCTACCAAAAGAGACATTTTCCCTCTAACAATCAGTCAGTTTATTGCAATAATTGCTTCAGGCTTAAAGATGAAAAACTATTCAATATAAAAAAAAAGAAAGAAAAAACAGCAATATAGCACACTTTTAAAGATGAATACAAATGTATCTTGCACTTTGTTTTTTCTAAGCTCCGACCTCATTAATCATCTTATGACCCCTCAGATTTATGTTGTGACCCTTTGGAGGGGCCTGACACCTGAGCCGGGAGCCACCGGACTAAATTAACTGTATATAAAATAGTTAAAAGTGGCTCCAACTCCACCTGCCGTAAAATACTGCTTATTGATGCAACAACTTATTTAGTTAGTGATAATAAATCCCTGTCAAGCCCAGTGTCCAAGTACTTTTTGATATTTTAGTACATTATTATGATAATACTTCCGTGCCATGCCTTCCGTACCATGCCTTTAAAGGACATGTAATAGAACATCAGCTTATAAAGGGAGTATTTTGCATGTGATCACAAGCGGTTAAACTATAACCGGGAACAAAAGTGATTCACTAATTCATCATTATCAATTCATTGTGTGACTATAAAGGTGAACCAGGGTGCACAGGCATGAGAAGAGAGCCCCTCTGGTGTTAAAGCACTGCTGCGTCGGCATGGAGACACAGACAAAGACTGCAGGGAGATAAATGTTGTCATCATATGACCCCCCCCTCTATGGTGTTACTGCTTCTCTCCCCCTACAGGTCTTTACCACATTAATGTCTCTCTTCTGTTTACTCCTCCATTGTGTTCTCCGCTGCTCCTCTGGCACAGACTTGTGCATCTCTTTCTCCCGGAGGCAGTCATACATATTCCCACTGGCATTAGAATACTAATGTGTCAGGGTGAAAGGAGTAGTGCTTTCTGGTGGTGGTGGGAGTCGACCCACCTCTCAATATGTGCGCTGTCTTAACTGTGGAATGTAAATCTTCTTTTGATTGCTCTCTCTCTGCCTCTCCTTTAACTCCACTAGTGAAAAACGTTCCGTGTCTCCGTCCACTCTATTGGATATGGGAGATATATCAGTTAGAGGTGAGAGTCATGATCAACACCAACCGCCTCCTAAACTTCTACACCCACCAGTTTTTGGCACATGAAAGCCAGCGCAGCCAATATTTGCAGAGCTCTAAATCTTCGCCTGTTGAATGCTGTTGTTGCTTGTAGAGGGGAGGGCTTGGCATCACCACGGCAACCTGCTGGTTCTGAGGGGGAGCTGGCCCATGAAGGAGAACAGAAAATGTCTGTATAATTAACATTATTAAAACAATGAGATTTATGGCCTATGCAGGCTACAAAACTCCAGAAAGTGAAGTCGTAGCAGAAAAACCGATTCAAATTACTTCAGTTGTTTTTCCTCACTGTGACAGTAATGTTGTTCTCTTTATGGAGTTGTTGTGGTATACATTAATTTGCTGTGGAAATGTTGTATGCAAATTCCTAGGAAATCTCTGATGATTATCTTAAAAAACAAGACATTTTTAAAGTTCCTGCACAAGAGGCACCTCAGGACCTCACTCCCACATCCCGTTTAATGCTCTAAATGCATTTGGCCCTAAATCTAACTAATAAAGGATCCAATCTTTCCACTAATATTTTTTCCACTAATAACAATTGTTTTTTATGATTAGGTTTAAACTATTTACAGTGAATGTTCTTAATTGGCTAAATTGGCTAAAGAGGTATTTGTTACACCATATCACTTGAAATAGAACACAGAGTTCTTGGATGTATGTCCTCACAGCATGACTGACATAATATACTTATAATTTCCATTAATTTATATTGACGTGAACAGCCTACAAACCTATAAAAAAATATAAATCACTGGCAGATCATTTGCAGAGTATGCAAGTATATACCTCCAAAGTGTTATACAGCTGTATAGCATCACCCCCCCACCACCACCACCAGTTTGAGAAACCTCCACACATGAGAAGCCATTCCTGATTAGCCACGCATTCGAGAAATGTCAGAAATGTTTCATGCATCTTGTCTCAGCTCGATGGTGCAGTCAGATGTCCGTACGGGACTGATAAAGGCTCCGGGCCGGGGGGGGGGGGGGCAGTGTTTTGTTTGAGAGGATGAACCATCAGCCAGCCTCTGCTAATGTTTCCAAGAATCATGCTGACCTGAGACATGTCCATCACTCAGGAAAACACCACCTGAACCCCAACAGCCCATGGGACCATGTTAGGCCATTTGCAGAAACACTTAACTGAACAAATGTTTTTATTTCTGGCAAAAAAGAGGGCACAGGTCGTCAAACTGCCTGGCCTGGGACTGCAGTGGAAAGGGGTGTGTCTGCTGGTGAAACTAAGGAAATAGGGACGGGTGGGGTAGTTCCAAATTGAATTGGAAAAAGACTTCAGCTGGGAAAAAGGTGCAGGGGCCTTTTTCATGGACTGATTTTACATGTTGATGACTATTGACCTATGCTTTCATCTTTTACCCTTTAAATAACTCTTCATATGCTTTCACAATTGAGCTGCTGTCAGGACTTAAACTTGAAACTGAGGCTTCAAATGCTTTCACAACAACAGAAACTTCCAATTCCTTTCACTACTTACCCCTTACCCCTTAACTGACATTTAAATGTCATTTGAGACTTCCATTTCCATTGTTGATTTCACCTGAACTGAACTTTTTTTTGCTTTTCCACTAGGGGTAGTTCCGGCTCAGGGCTACTTTTTTCACTTTTTTCTGGCCCTACAAAATCGAGGTTCTTACCGGGCCAACAACCGGGCTGCATATGCTAAACTAGTGACGTAAACACTCTCGACTGCTGAATGGTCAGAGAGAATTGCTGGCAAGGGGGCTATAACTACAACAAAATGAACATATTTTACCGTGATTTAATTGTAATACACGTTTCAAAATGATGCCGAAGTAACAAAATACTGATACCGGTTAGTGAAAACCATGAATTAATGCTTTGACAAGTGTGCAGACAAGACGGCAGGCGAAAAACCTTTTAAAATGTGTGTTTTTCTGAATAGAGATCGGATCGATCAGGCTAAGCTAACATTGTATATGCTCCGTCCACACTCACAACAACGGCCTACAGACATAAATAAACCAGCGACTGTATTCGCCATGACACAGACAGTCTGTGGTGTGTACTTGTTTAACTTTTGTCTAGTTTCTGAACAGATATGAGGAGCTGTGAGCTCTGAGTGCTAACAGCTAACGGCTGATGTTTTGGTTTTGTGGTTCACATTGAAGATGACGTCACGGCAGTTTTATGCAGCGTTGCTCCGCCCGCCGAGCAGCCGATCTCCCCGCCTACACTGCGTTACTATAGTTACTACCCCAGTAACTAAACTGAAATGTCTCCATTGCACTCCTTTCCGAAACGTAATGACATCACTATGTAACAATTGTGCTTCTATTGGCTAGCGCTCCAACACATTGTACGTGGTAGGCTAAGGGGCGGGACATCTCTAAGCGGCTGCCTAATCACAACAGAGCCGGCCAGCTAACCAATCAGAGCAGACTGCTGCTGCAGCACAGGCAGTATGAGCACTTTTTGAACTTTAAACATGGAAAACATGTCACTTGAAGCACAGAATACAAATATGATCCTGAAAATGTGCATAATTAGTCCTCTTTAAAATCAACCGACACTTTTTTAAATCAACTGACACCTTTAAAAGCATTAAAGGCTTTTGTAGATCTTAAAATTGCTCTCAAAAGCACTCATGAGAATGATGTGAAACTATGCAAATCTATACGTCAAGTGCTGTGAATTCAGGTAACAGCCAATACATCAATAGAAACCACAATTGTATTAAATATTTGGGTTGATGTGGTTTGCTTGGACACAGAATACGCAGGGGGAGAATTCATGTCTGGGTTTTGACTTTGCGGTCTCTGCATGGCGCCCGTAAATCAAACCAAATAAGGGTCGTGACCACATATCATGCACGCTTCAAGATAGAAGGAGAGATTCACTGATCCCAGAAATCCCCCGTGGCATGCAGCCGCCGTGGCCGTGGCTGGATGGAGGCCCATCAGCGGCTTGCTGAGCTGATCATTCTCACAGAACTTCAAACTGTTCCACACTGCTGGCTGGCGCTGTTGAATGTGCGTGAGTGTGCCGGCTTAAAGTGCTCTCTGCAGGTTTACTGCTGACTTTACTGATGCATGAACGAGGATTCACCAACTATTCCTTCATAACAGCACAAAAACAGCCACATTAAGTAGAAATATTTCAATACTCTTTTCTTTGACATTGTTCCATCAACTCTGGGTCACTGCTTTACAAAGAAATCATGGACCAAAGTCTCTTTCAGGAGTGATTCAAAGGACGCTTGCTCGGGTCAGCATATGAGGCCACAGTGAAGAAAGTTGTTGGCAGAGGGGATTTCTCAGAAAATATCCCCTCCGTCGGTTCGCCGGCCACAAATCCCTGCTTTGGCGAGAGGACTTTGCTGAATTTGCAAGAAAAAGTAGGGGGTAGCAGACGAGAAAAAGGGGGCAGAAAACAGTGGGCTGTCGGACCAATGAAATGCAGATTCTGTATATGTGATTTTCATGTCAAAATAGAAAAAAGGAAAAGATGAAAAATGGAGAGAAATAAACATCATCGGGCTGGCTGGGCCTCTTGTTTCATTTGGCGGATTGAGGCTCAGTACCATTACAGCCAGTCATTACCCAGGAATCCAGAGTTGGGGAAAGGAAAACCAGGCCTTTCCTTCCTCCCTCTTTCTTCAACTCTTACACTTACACAACTTACCTTCTACATCCCATACTTCTCTTTGCTCTCTTTCTTTTATCGTCTATTTTCCTTGTCATCTGTTGAGGGAAGTTCGTAAGACCCTAAAAGACCCCAAAATGCAGCATGGAGCTACTCTTTCAGCCTGTTAGCGGTTAAGAAGAAGTCTACTGTGAGTGTGGGTTTGTGCACCCTTTCGAAAAAGCACTAGATAATTTGGGGTTAGCGTTTATGAGGCATTCCCGTGGCCAATACTGTAATGTGAAAAATAATATAACAAAAACCTGATCTGCAGAGCTGCGGGAAAGGAAATGTATTCGGCCCTGGTCACATTATTAGTATTATTCTTCATGAAATGGGTTCCTTTCTGGTGGGAACGAGGAGCCTCAGTGAGCCACGTCGGTCTGTGGCCTCCGGGTTTTACTGTTCAGTAAACAGAGAAGGGAAGAAGATGGTCTACGCCACACATGTAGAAAACCCAAGAAACTTCAGCACTTCAATCAATAACGTGTGTGCAGGAAAGCTCCAAAAGCCTGGTGCCAGCTTCACCACACAGGATACAGCAGCTAGAAGCGGGGAGGGGGGGAAGGACGTCTGGTTGGGGTAAAGAGTTTAGAAGTGGTTGTAAGAAAATTGATCTTTTATGCATCCAAGCCATACAAATAATGGAAAATCAGCAGGATGAATGCAAGATTTTGTGTTTTAAATTCAATGTAATGGACTTCCCAAAGGCCATAAGACTACTTAATGCCTGAGCTTGCACTATTTTTATTGTTGTTGTTTTTAAAATGTGTTTTATTTCTTGTAATTGCATTGTTGAGGAACCTGTGGCCCAATTTTTTCATTCATTACATACTACATCATAGTTGTGTATGACAATAAACCTTTGAATCTTTCTTCAAAATATTGGCAATAGTAATTGGTGTCATTGGATATACAGACAGATGGAGTGAGATACACCCAGACAAAGACAGACAGTCATGCATGACCTGTATTATCCCTGATCACCACACTGGAACCAGGTTGTCGTCTCTACGGAAATTACCATCACAAACTAGACACTGAAACTCACCCTCAGTCGCAGGGAAAGACATATTCATTATGGTTTTAAGATAACACACCATGTGGCTCTTCCAAAATCCATTTTTTTGCCGTGGTTTTTCCACTGCCTTAACCTGTGCTGCCTCTTCAGATTATCTCATCATCTGATAGAAAGCCTCCTCTGTCCCTCCCATCAGATTCCTCCTAATTCTCCCCTCGTTCCTTGGCTTCAGACAGGGTGAGCTGAGTTCCTGGCCTGCAGAGGCGACTTTCCATCACAGAGATGTGTGTCTGGAGACAGGACCGGGCCTCCTCTAGCTGCGATACCCCACCGTGGCCCTAAATGCAGGTGAGATATGGGGCTGGGCTGCGGTTGATGGCAAACCTGGACAGATGGAGACACAGAAGGTTTCTCATTTGTCTAATTCCCCTCCTCGACTCCCCTCCTCAACTCCTATCCTCGTGTCTTAGTCCCTCCCACAGGAGATGCGAGCAGAGGAGTCAAGGAGGGGAACCGAGGAGAGAGGAGGGGAAGCAGCAGGCGTTTAGAGAAATGAGAAATCCTCTCCTCTGAGCGGTCATTTTAAAGAGACGTCCATTAATGATGACAGGAGGCACAGCCCTCTGTCTGATGGACATGTGTTCATGATGACTTATATATTTACTTTCATTTAATTCACAGTGCGGTATAACGAGACAATAACAGGCTACAGATGCGGACATATATACACACACATATATATATATATATAAATATATACAATTTCAGATTCAAACAAGTATGAAAGCACTCTCATAGTAACGTAACACAATCAGAGACTGGATATATCCCTGCACACCTGTTAGCCTGTTCCACAATTCTTCGTTTTCCGAGGCTAGGAAGGATTCTTGCCTCGCTTCTGAAGCAAGCGTCCTCGACATTGAGAAACACCCGAGATGTCCTTCAACATGGCGCGCTGAAATCCATTTCCGAGTCAATACCGGAGGACCGAGGATTCGAGCAGTCGAGGAGGGGAAATTAGAGAATTGAGAAACCTTCATAGAGAACATTAGTCACTGCATCCTTTTTGGAACAAGGTAAGATTGGAATATCAGCAGTCTCACAGTATGGAATAAAACAGACACACTCTTCTGGACATTATACTAAGGCAACCTCACCATAACATATGAAAACAAATGTTACCAAAAACAGTCACAAGGATTTTATTGCCCTCCCTATTAAAGCAAACCCTTCAATTTAAAAAAAAATACACACAGTATTGACAAAAATACTTTGTATTGGTTTAACGCAGCTCATTTGCACTGATTATAATGTCATACAAGGTGCAATTTAAAAACTTCCATCACAGCTCAATTGAATGTCAACTTTCTCCTAGCACTTGGTGATTTGTGGCATTACAGATACCCACAGAGTGGCCTATAGAACATATAGAAAGTTTAATATATGAAGGAAAATGGTAAGTAATAGGGTTGTGGCCCACAAACAGAGAAAGCCCTGTTTCAAAATCTAGAGAGAAAGGGGGGAAAACAAATCCTGGCATTTAAAGTACATTAATAGCTCAATTACTGGGATGAATCGCAAAAAGTCCTCCAGAACAGTTTGTACTGTACACTCTATGCTGGGTTAGGGATATGGGATATACATGAGAATAGATCTTTCCCTCGTGTCCTGAAAGATAAACCACTTTTCATCCAACATGTGTAGGAACTGAAAAGTAAAAACAAATCTGAGCCTGATACTCAGAAGCCAAATTGGTACCAAACACTAAATATCCTGGGATGTTGCAGGACACGGGGCTGTGCTCTGCGCCTCCTGCCAGCGGCATCTGTGTCATTGTGCCAGGGGGAGGGTGGCATCAGTGTCACTCTTTTCACGCCGCCCACCATCCCTTGTGGGCAGATTTAACATGGTGCATTCTTCCTTTTCAAAGAGTCTTGAAGGCCAAAGGAAAAGACAGAAAGAGACCCTGTTCATGACGAGGTGGAGTCACTGGGCACCGTGCCCACCCTCTCCCCTCCCCTCCTCCCCCACTGCTGCACTGACAAGGGGCAAGAGCGTGGGGCCGGAGCTTTTGTCCGTCATATTAGTGAGTGGCAGGCCCAGACCGTATGATTTCTAATGCATGTGTTTTGTTTTTGCCCGGGGGAGGATGAAGTTGGAGTGGGCGGGACATCAGGGCGTGGGGTGACAGGGCTTGTCAGTCAGAGGCGCTGACAGACAGACGGGCTGTGGGAACGGGTGACAGAGGCCATCCGAGGCCTTCATGGGCTAACTTGGGGGCCTTTTATGGGTTTATCAAACCGCTGACCCCCCATCACCCCGGGCACAGGAAACGCTTTGGCAGATGAATGGAGAGATCATGTCAATGAAGAGGATGGGGCATGGGACAAGAGGCAGGGTGGGGGGGGTGTCATGTTGAGGGGGTTGACGAGCAAGAGGGAATTGTGGGTGAACTTGGCTGGTTGGGATGGAAATGCAAAAAGAAAATCATATTGATTCAACTGTATATTCTAACAGCTTAAAGGAATAGTTTCTTATTTGCTTTCTTGCCAAGAGTTACATGAGGAAGCATAACTCGCAGGCGTTCATGGAACTTCACGCTCCTATGTAACTTGTAAAATAAGGAAGCTTGGTCAGTTGGACGTGTCAAAAGATACTCCATGTACCCCTTTGTTTTGCATGGCTGCCTCTAGTGGGCGTATGATGGGAGTAAAAAAGGGAAGTAAGTAAGTTAATATAAGGAGCACACAGGACATTCACACAGGAGACTGCTGTTTGTAAAACCAACGTATTGCGTGTAAATCTGACAATTTTAACTAATGTACAAAAGTTGAACAGATTTTATTAAGTTACACTTATTTGAACCTACTGACTTAATTCAATTTAGGTGCCGTACGTAACTTAAGTCACACATGAAACATCCAACATGTAAGTCATTTTTTAACTCAAATTATGATCGTTTCCTGAAAATCATCACGTTTTTTTGACCAATCAAAACCAAATAGTGATGTGACATACCTTCTGTGGCTTAGGTTACGCACCTAATGTACCTAATTTTTGTCTAATGCGTAGTCTATCAAAAGTTGAAAAGTGACGTCAAGGGGTCCTGATCAAGCAGCTAGCAGCTCGTTAGCTTAGCTTGGTCTGGAAACAGGTGGTAAGAGCTAGCCTGACTCCGTCCAAAGGTAACAAATTCTTCTAATCTTGCCTTCTGCAACAAAACAAAAAAAAGTATAGTTCCAAACATGTCAAGCTATCAAACTAGTCTTGTAGATTAAATGACACACAAAATGTGTTTCAATGTTCCTTCTCCTAAACCCACTGAGTCACCTTTGTGCCACAGCCAGATTCTGAGCTTGGGGTTAACTGTGCGAGTCGATTCTGGTTCCCTTAAAAACAGCCTTTTGTCTTTTCTCTTCCTCTGCCCAGCAGCTCAGTACAGTGTTGGTAAACAGATCATGTAGCATTGCAGCAGAGAAGCAAGCGGCTGCAGACAGAGCAGCTGGATGATAGAGAGGGATGTCAAAAGTTAGCAGCAGGGAGGGGGAGTCATGAGTTATGAAAGGGAGAGCATTTTAAAGAATCTCAACAGTATGTGAGACTTACTGTATGATTTAAGAGAACTGATTATGCATATCATGTGGGGCCTGGGCTTGTCAGATTAAAACATTTGCAATTTTGAGCAAAGATTTTAATCAGTATCTGTCTTTGTGGTTCATCCCTGAAAAAGATCTATGAACTATAAATTCAATATGTATATACAACTCTGCTTTTTATCAGCCTTCCATATTGATTTGTACAAAGCATATCTCAGAATGAGTCAGGTATGTAAAAGAATAACACAACATCAATCTCCTGTTCAAAGCGTGTGGGGCTGAACACGTTTATATGAATTTGACCTGTGACCTCTATAACTGAGTTTAAGAGCAGTGAAAGTGAGCCGCCCTGGCTCTGCGTGTGTGTGTGTGTGTGTGTGTGTGTGTGTGTGTGTGTGTGTGTGTGTGTGGTGTGTGTGTGTGTGTGTGTGTGTGTGTGTGTGTGTGTGTGTGTGTGTGTGTGTGTGTGTGTGTGTGTGGTGTGTGTGTGTTTGTGCGTGTGTGTGTGTGTGTCTGTGTGTGTGTGCGTGCGTGCGTGCGTGAGTGTGTGTGTGTGTGTGTGTGTTTGTTTGTCTGAGTGAGGTTTGTCCAAGCTGGGCTGTCTGGATTTGAGGCCGGGGCCCCTGAACGCTGCGTCTGTGTGTCTGGGTTCGGGTGTCCTCTCTATCCAGGCCGGCTTATTTATGACCTGAGCCGGGCCAGAGAGGTGAGGAGGGGTCATTGTAAACCCACGCACACAATACCTGATCGACACATATTCTAATAAATCACACTGCAGATAAGGGGATGGAAATATCTCCAATGATCTCATATCAGGAACTTTGAGTGCTGGGGGCCACTTTCACTCTTTTTCTATGTCCTGCTATCAATAGATGCTTCTATGTCAGAGTCACAGTCCAGGATTTACCCTGAATATCTGACTACAAAACGAGTTTTCTCTCAGCACATCATCGAGATACTTTATTCTGCTACAGGAACATTATTTAAAGCAATATTTCACTCCCAAAAGGATGATTTATATATACTCACCCCGTGTTATCTCTAATTCTTGTACAAAACATTGTTTTTGCAAAACTCTCATACAACACAGACCTCCCATGGAGCTGTGCAAGTGTGAGACTGTTTATGCTGGAGCGTTAAATAGAAAGGTTTAAGTGAAAATGCATGTACTGGGGAAGCAGTGACCATATACACATATATACAGTAACTACATTTAAGTAGACTTGGATTGCAGTTGTACGAGTTTTTTAAACAGATGATTTGATATAGTTTTGTTGTTACAAGAAATGTCTCAGTTATTTTATAAACGGTCATTCTGAGTATTCTTTGAAAGGCATCATCCCATCTCAAAAATACTTTTAACATAACTAGATCATTTTAAGCATTGCAGTTCTCAGATCTTGTACTTGAGTAAAATACAAGAGTGTAGGAATTCTCTGTTACAAGTAAAAGTCCTGCATTCAAAATGTTACTCAAGTAGAAGTATACAAGTAATAGCATCTAAATATACTTAAACCACCAACAGTAAAATAACTCATTCTTCAGGTTGGCACTTTTCAGAATAATATGTATTATATGTTTTGATTATATTTACTGATGCATTAAAGTGTTTTCAAAGCTGGTAAAGGTGCAGCTAGTTTGAATGACTTTGTATACTGCAGGGTAGCTGGTGAATTTACTCCAGGTGGAACTAAATCTGAATTAAGAGTTGATTATATTTCACAACATGAATCCACATCTGTAAAGTAACTAAAGGTACAAAATAAATGTTACAGTAAGTACACCATTTACCTCTGAATTGTAGCAGAATAGAACAACGAAGTAACATTAAAAGGAAATACTCAAGTAAAGTACATGCTTGAGTAAATGTCCTAGGTACTTCCCACCTCTGATTTTAACCATACAGTACCTGGGCCTTCAGGTTTCTTTTTCTACACTTATGTAACAGGACTGACTGCAAACACATTTTAATTTACAGCCACAAGTAATGAAAGAAAGGGAGTGTTGATCAATATCTACATCAGAACCTACAGTGTGCTTTCTTTCTTGCTAAATTGTACTTCTTATATTAACCATGGGAGCCCACTCCACCCTCTGTGTGGGGTGCATGTTGGACATGGCGATGCAGGTTCAAGGTTATGAAGAATTTATCAGCAGGGATAATCATTTCTGTGACTTGATGCCCCACATTGCTTTCATTTTCTGCACCATTTCAGTTGACCTTTGAGATGTTCAGATGGAACATTTTCAGCCTTGGTGATTTATATTATAGAGTAGATAAACTACGCTTATGGCACACAGATTTTCCTCAGTTCGACTTGGGTTTTAAACTTTCTTTTACCTTCAAGGTAGTGAAGCCTCTCTTTAGTCAGTTTGGATTACAGGGGATACAGTTCAAAAACGGTGGATCAACATAAAGGACCTCGCTGCTCTGATGCATTTTTTATTCCGTCCCTCCCTGCTGTGTTTTCACCTTTGCCCCCGTATGTAAAAGCTGGGCCATATATCTCACATCACTCCTCAGTAATCTCAATGAACTCTCACACACCAAAGGGGCTGTGTGTGGTTGGACATGGAGCCAGTGGCTCCAAAACAACTCCCCAGCAAAACTGACGCTGTCTTTCTGCGGTGGACATGTAAACGAGTTGCTTTACTGCACCACTCTGTTTTTTTTTCAATGTTGCCCTTCCTTTTCTGTGGTTAAATGCTGTGGAAGATTGGGCGGCCTGGCAAAGCAGAGGTGGATGTTTTCCCCGAAGCAGAGTGTGGATGGAACACATTCCAGGGGAAAGCTATGTAAATCCCTCCATTGATTTGGTGCGAAACCCTCCTGACCTCTGGAATACATTAGCAGATTAGCCATGGAGGCCGTGTGCACACAGCTCTCTTAGCTCAGCCGCCGGCCTATTCAGACTCCACGGCAGCAGCGGTCTGCCCACCCATGGCCCCTCAAAACACAGGGACCCGGATACCAGGGGCAGATGGGCCCACACCCGCTTTTATACTCTCAAAGGCCAATTACAGCTCTGTGTGCATGCACTCATTCACTTGGAGTTAGGTGCATGTTGTTTTTCTTCATATATGTCTTGAAGTGGTGCAGCATCCTATTGGTATTATCACTGAATTTGAATTTTTAAGGATTTATGAATTGATTAATGCACCTAGTACAGTCCGATTTTTTTTTAAACTATGTCTGTGACCAATTTCATGGTAATTTACGGACAAATTTGTAAACAAAAACACATTGATTCAGATGGTGTTGTTATTATGATCAGTGAAAAAAGTGGGTTTAAATAAAATATGGTTCGATGTAACTTTTGGAGCTGAATAATCTTTTCTACATGCATAAATCGCTGCGTGTATGATTTGTGATGGATGATATGTGGTGTGTTTCTGGGCTTTCTTCAGTAGATCCTCATAGGTTGCATTAGGGAATAGGGTCAATTCTTCATCCCATCCATCTTGAAACACTATTGGTTATGTTTAAAGGCTCTATATTGATAAACAGATGTAGGATTGCTAATTGTGCCCTGTTGTCCTGAACAGTAAATTGGTATCGCTAACTTTTACCAGACCTGGATTGAAAATCTGGTGTCCAGCTTTTCCATTGTATTGCAACCTTTGGACATGTGCTTTTCATAACATTGTAAGCTCATATAAAAGCTAACAGAGTGTTAATGGATTGAGCAAGTGGCCATTGACCTGGTATTGTGCCTGTGTGTGTTGGGATGCGTGCGTCTTGTTCGGGGTGAGGGGTGCTGCTCTGGGTCAGGGGAGCAGGCATCATGGTCACAGGCTACAAGGCCCACCAGGACCCCTGTGCCCCCCTCAGAGGGGACACATGGCTCGACACCCGCCAAAACCATGGGCAGGCAGGGCACCCTCCAGCCGAGCAGCCTGACGGCCAGATGGTGGCTTCATCTTCTAGCGTGATTCAGAAGAAATGAAATGAACTCATATGTCATCACTGTGTTTGTTTTCTCTGCAGACTGAGGGATCCACTGGCCTCTGGGAATAATAAAGATATTAATATAGATATGGCCCACCCTACTCTACTTGACTTTACTGCTTTCTTTATTCAAACCATCCTCTCACACGATCATACTACTATGTACTGTACTCTATCTACCACATTATTCTAGCCAACTGTCTTGTACTTTTCTTGTTTCTTGTATACTGTAAACTATAACATTTACTCCACTAATTTCTTTGTACTTAACTTTACTGGATTTACCTTTACTTTACCCCCTACTCCAGTCTCAACTTCATATACTCAAATAAGTAATATTTTACTTCCGTACCATGCATTTTTGTCAGTTCCAACAAAACCCTCCATACAGGGGTTACCACAATGGACTTGCCCTGGGGCCACTTTTACAAAAATGACAGGAGGTCAGGGATCTGCTAATAAACATATATGAATAATATTTCTAAGATAAAATTATTATACAGATGCTCAGTTGAGTTTAATGACACTCTTTTCTTTGATGAACAAGCCTTATTATTCTATGTTGATGCTTTGTTTATGCTATCTGGCAACTTATTCATATTAAAGGGGCCCTATTATACACATGGTCAGCTTTCATATTTGAAATGTGTTCCTCAACATTTGGTCCCAATCCTTAGCCAATCATGTACAATGTGTTGGAGTGTGAGCCAATAGAAGCCTGAGTGTTACATAGTGATATCACTATGTGGTGGAAGTAAACAAAGGGTAAGGCGTTTCAGGCAGGTGGAGATTGTGTGGGAGTGAAACTCCTTCTGTCGTGAACTTTGGGATTTTAGCCTTTGCAGATCATTGCACAAAAACCTATACAACAATCAGGAAAGGGGAAACCCAAAAAAGCACAATAGGGACCCTTTAAAAGACAATGCTATTGTGTTCAATCAGGTTCATTTGTTAAATAGAAAATGGTCGACGCCCTAATACAAGCCCCCTTTCGTTGAATATCACTGCTCTGCGCTACCAGACATACAAACTGGCACACAGATGCTGGTAAAGAGAATCTGATGTTCCTTATAACAATAACAATGACCACAGAGCTAAACATCTTCTCTGTTGGATGTAATTGTTTGCAGCAGCTGACAGTCACTGCTGACCACAGGGAACATGCTACAGATGGGAGAATTTGCTTGTGTGCATCTCTGTGCTGTTGCAGTAGGGTGAATAAGTTTCCCTCGTCTAGACACACTGGGGGCTGTGACAGGGGACATGCAATGAAATACACATGGCACCATGGACCACATACACAACTGCTGTAAGAGCATGATGAGAACGATGTTTAACACTGAAATAATGAAACTGCACTGCAATCTGCAGCCACATTGTTGTAATTTGCAAACAAAGGAAAAACATGAATCGACCCAGATTTAATTTCAAAAGCCTGTTTTTCTCACGTTGAGGTCTTTCCCCACTCAATGTTTGCACTGTTTGTCATGCTGCATGTGAGTGAACTCCTTCTGTTTTCCCTGAAAGACTTTCCCGCCCTCCAGCTCTCTGTATCCTGGTTAATGTTCACAGGGTGATTGATTTGGCTCTTCGGAGTAATGCAAGATAAACAAGTGATCAGTAGTATTAGCACATCAAGCCTCAGAAGTGGCTTCGCTCTGCTAGAGAACAATTTGGCCCCTCTGTTGGATATCAAAACAGAGAGCCCAAAGGTGTTGTTTTTTCACGCCATCTTTGATTTATGCCTTGTCTTCGGCTGAAACTCGGGTCGTGTTCCTTTCTCTCCCTCGTTGCTCTCACCCTTCCCTCCTCCTCCCTCCTATTTCCATTTCACTCCCATTTCCCTACCTATTGGTATTCTTCCCTTCGCTCCTCCGTTTCCCTCCCTGGCTTTTTTGTCTACTTTTTAAGTACTTAAGGTCTCTCAGGGAAAGAAAATGCTCCTCACACTTTTACAAAACCTCAAACTCAGCGCTGCATTTGAGAAGGCTGTGAAGGGGTGTGAAACTTAAACTGCTCCCCCCCCCTCACACTACCTCTGTCTTTTTTCTATGCTTTGGGGTCAGAGGTCAACAGCCAACTATTGCTAAACCTATCAACCCCTCTGACAGGACCGTATTGATTGTCACCCTCATTGTGGCCTTTGGAATAACAAGAGCAGTATAGCTAAATATTATTAGTTTTTTTTTCTGCAGCAGCAACACAGCAGGATGTCATAATATGGAAGGAAATATAAAATGTATTTTGAACAAATATGACAGAAATTGTGTAGATATACATGACAATAGCTTCCTTTTGGCCCGTTCCTTCTACTCTTTCTAACCTCTCTTTTCATTGTCCCTTCCTTAATGTCCCCAACTGCCCCCTCTCTCCTTCCAGCCCCCCCCCCCCCCCCCCCCCACCTTAGTTCTCTGTGAGGGATCATGGGTAGTGTGTAGCATGGCCAGTTGTTTGTTGTCACTGTGAATTACGGTGACATACGAAAGGAGTGACAGCTCGTGCTGGGTAGCTAAGGCAAGGGAGAGCAGAGAGGCCGGGCCGGGGTGAGATGGGTGTTTGTGTGTGTTTGGAGTGGGGGGTAGCTTTCTCCTTCAGCTTTACCCGAGATTAGCGGTGCAGTCGGGGGAAGAAACAGGGAGTGGCGTTCAGTGTGAACATCAGGATTCTCAGGGATCAGTTTACAAGGTGTGTCTCCCTGACTTTCACTGCTACAGTAATTACAAGCTGAGGTTTTCCCACACTGCTGCTACGCTGCACTGCTTGTTCATTTAATTACAGCAAACACAGGATGATAGATTATGTGTGTTTTCCAGGAATATCATTACAAGAATACAACAGTCTGTCACAGGTTGTTAATATTTAACATGCATTAGGTAATACCAACCAGTACATTATAAATGAACCAGTTGATTATTATGTTAAAGCCTTTCATTTAAATCATATTATGTGTGATTTAATCCATGGGAATGACACATGCGTTTGTGCTGGTAAAGGGACTCAACACCACACTTAAGACACACCTTTTTTAAAGTGCAATACCTATATATAAGATTTATCAACTAAATGCAACTAATAGATGTTTTTACAAATCAGTTTTAAAGCATTAATAAGGACCTTTTTGTTGCATTAAGTTGCATAAAATCTATTCGTCTGGTGCATGTCCTTGGTTTTTAGAGCTAGCTCTGCATCATCCGCAAAACATTCAAAATGTCATTAATTACCAACCCGGTACAATAACTGAAGTTTATATAAGTAAATTATTACTTCAGTTTGAACTGTAGTCAGAAATTATTTTCCAGAAGACAAGCAGTTACATGGTCTATCGGAGGGGTCTTCCTGATTAATAAAACTACAACACAAAGGAAACTAGCAGGACAGCCAACCTCTGCCAAGACCATTTACATAAGTGAAAAATAATGAGTGTATCGGCCAAGTGATGCTGATCCGCTCCAAAAAAAGATTTTTCCTTGTATCATGCTTCAGCCTTTTACCAAGTTTCATGCAAATCAGGCGAGTCGTTTTGCTGCAATCCTGCTGACAAATATGCAAACAAACCAACTGACAGATCAGGAAACCTTTGAGTTGCAAGCTTGTAAAAAAAAAGTTTCCTGATCTGATTTTTTTTTACAAGCTTGCAACTCAAAGGTTGTTCTTTCAATTGGCTCATCACCAATCCATGAGCTATTAATACATTATTTATAAACCATTAATAAAAAAAGCCATTAGTTGCTACTTGGAAAACCCCTTAAAAGCCATACCTCATTAAAGAACTGACACAAACTAAATCAAAGCCTTTCCTGTAAAAAAACAAACTATTTATTACATCTCAACTCACTGATGTATTTCTTTGCTTTTCTGTACTTTTCAACACAAACCACATTCACAATTCCATCAGTCTTTGCTCAAATGCTGCTCTGTTGGAACAGTTCTCCATGTTGGCTTGGTCCCATTTTTCCAAAGTGATTTGATCATGATTGATGGAATATGCACTAACGGGGCACCCACACTGCTAAGTGCTTTCAAAGGAAGTGTAGCATTCAGCTTGATTAATTTATTTGTACGGTGTGGTTTTCCTACCAGAGAAGTGTACATTAGTCGACACATGTTGAGGCATGCACGTCTGTTTACATGAAGAGAGAATTGTAAAGACTTTTCCCGGCAAGTCTCCAAGGTTGGTGTAGGTGTAATCTTTTATATAAATGAATTAGTCAATAGGTCTTTTGTCTTGAGGGGTATTCACTTCTGCAGAGGAGTCTATCCAGGTGCCTTCATAAGTACATGGTTATTTTATAGGCCTTGCAGGAGTTTTTAATCTGCACTGCTTTGCACAGTTTCTGCCATTGCCGTGGGCAAGAGGGAGGGAGAAGAAAAAAGGGGTGGATGCTGAGAGATGGGTTTTTCAGAGGATGCCATTGCTCAACAGCATGATTTGGACTTGCAAGTGCAGAACAATGTGGTTGATAACAATGTAAATCTGTCAGTCTCTGCTGCGGAGGTGGGCATGCTGCAACCTGAAGCCTTGAGTCAGGCTGCACAACCGCTCCTCTGTTACTTAGTACGGGAAACTGTTCAGGAAACAGTATGCACAAATGCACCCAAAGAAAAAAAGAATGGAAAAGTTGTACTTGCATTTCTAAAGTCGTGGCGCTGTCATGGGTGCATAGAGCTTAGTTGTCAGGGTGTTGAGACATTTAATAAGCCATATATCTTTGTCACTTTCCGTCTCTTCATACCATCTATTTCTCGGGATGGAGCGCAGAAGCAGCTTGAGGGGGGCCAAAGGTCAGGGCCCTGGTGAGGAGGTGACTCCTCTGGAGACCGCTCAGCTCAAATTAGGCCTCAGATTGGCGTTCACGGTCAAAATAGTTAACCTCAGCTCACCTCATCGTCTCTTAAGAAAACATATGCTTTGCCTCAATGCCTCAGTCGCATTTCAACAAACTTTGTCATCCACAAAGGGGCACACATGCTGATAACCACTGAAACATCTAAATATTCCTCGGATAAACAGTTTCTCTCAAATATTAGCACAGAGTAGAAACAGAATAACTAGGAACTCATGAGTTGTTGGTTGTTACTAACAAGACTAAATAAAACTTGTTGGAGCAATATTGTTTACTTCGCCCATAACCTATCAATTATTGTGCTCCTGCCACTGGACAGAGAAACAATAAACAGAGTTAAATGTGGGAGCGGGGAATGGAAAACCTCACCAAGCCAAGGTCAAGTCTATAACTGCCGCCCTGCAGAGTGATTTAGGTGCTGTGGCCAGGGGGCTTGTCCAATAGCAGCCCAGCAGTGTGAGTTAGGGTGGGATGGTGGAGGTGTTGAGAGCCTTGGCGGTAATGACTTGCTGATGACATCAGGACATAGAGCAGAGTATTTTCTCTGCCCCGAGGTTAAAGGTCAGACAGCCCATTCACTGACCTTGTGATTTATTCCCTGGGCCTCCCTCGATCTATAATCACAATGAAAGCTATGTGTATGCTGGGTATGCATGACTCTGTCTGAGGTGGGCGCTCTATAGAGACCCTTAATACTTTCGGTTTGTTACTTCAGCCGTTTTTAGTCCCTGCTTTATCACTGTCCGCGACAACAAGCGCTGTCAGCCAGATGACAAGCTGTGCTCGTCTTCAAATGGCGTGAAGAACACCTGCTTTCCAAATGCAGTGAAAGTCTTTCAGAAACCCCTCTGTAAAGAGAGTCCATGAGGACATCCTTTATAGATAGAATCAGTGCTTTTCACAGCTGCGGATAGGGCTGCTGGTAAGAACAGTAGATAATAGCTGCTACAAAGAACACATCCTGAGAGTTGTCACTCAGAGCTGCCGCTAGTTCTCTGGAACAGTTCGGCTCTGTACAACGTGTAATGTTTAACCTGACTTCCTGCTGCCCTGACGGAGAAACTGCAGGGATCACTGCAGTCAGCGCTAATGTCTAACTCCCTCCAACAGAGAAACAGGACCAGGTTGCAAATGGTATACATTCAACAACTAATACATCTGATCCTGGCTAATGTTTCATACTGTAAAACATGTACAAATAAAATATTGTAATGGTGAAAGTAAATCTCACAAGTTTCTAACTTTTTAAGAGAGTAGCTGTCTTTCAGAAAGTCAGATGAGAATAATATGTTGCATAGCTTAGCATTAAGCGTGCAGGTAAACAGCTAGCCTGGCGTCGTCTGGTGGTTAGAGTTGCAGGTAGACATTTTTGTAACCATGAACAGAGCTAAGCTAGTTGTTTACCTGTTTACAGTCTTTTGGCTAAGGTTAAAGATATGCGAGTGGCAACAAACTTCTCAAATTCTAAGTCAATAAGCACATTATCAATCTTTACTTGTCATATTTTTCTGCTCTGTTGAAACCAGGCTGAAATTACAAAACATTTCATTAGAATGGATAAAGGTAGTATTTCTGGATAGATGTCTTTTTTTCTCTCTATTTCAGGTACTGGTACATGGACTGATTATAAGACATTTCATGGCTATTGTCGCTTTATTTAAGAAAGCAACATATATTTGTATATGGAAACAGTTCGATTTTTTCTAATATATAAAAAATCCTTTACTACTTAAGTCTTCTGTTAGCGACACAAGGACCTACCTAATGTCATTTCTGTCAAAACTATTTACAACTGGTTTTAACATTGAGTTCCAAGTCACTGAACTAATGAATCCCTGGCTTTACAATGACGTAACTCTAACAACTCATGGTCACAACGTTAACACTGAGGAGGAATATTGAGCTGTTCTGAGACTGTTAGCTTGAGTAGAAAAACAAACCAGGCTTCATCAGTGTCGGCACAGGCTGAAGTCCTGACTTGCAAAGTATGAGTCATACCTAGAATGACTGAAGTGACCTGTTCTCTGAACCAAATGAGCTGTGTAATGTGTTTGTATGTGTGTGTGTGAGCATAATGCTTATGTCTTGTGTGGCCATTGAACCACTGAGAGAAAACGAGAAAGGAATGGGGAAATATAAAGAGAATCATGGACAAAGAGAGAGTGAAGACGTGAGAGAGAAATCTTTGTCACTATGAAAGAAGCAGCCAGGAAAAAACTTATTTTATGTGATATAGAGGTGTTGAGTTGCATTTCTCTTTGTTTCTCCCTGGAAAAGGTCCTGTGTTATTTTTATTAGGAGTTGTGTTGCCAGTCAGGTTGGAGGGAAAGTAGACATTTTGAGTTACAACACTGCAGCGCGCCCTCTGTTTTTGCTTCTTGTGCTGCTTTTTCCCAATGCAACTTTTTGGAGTTAAAACTACCAAACTCCCAGTTTCAAGCTGGAAACATCAACCCCCCCCCCCCCCTTTCTCTTTTCAGCTGAGCTGCGGTGCTAGCTCAATCTGCAGGCATCCCAGCTATTTCAAACACTCTGGAGTACTGAGGTGGAAACATGTGAGGAATCTGGATGATTGACCCTCCACTCCCCCCTCCATCCACTCCCTCTATCCCCTGCTCTCTGTTACCTGCTGAGGGGGAGGAGAGGACCGCGGAGGCCTGGCTTTCAGGAGGAGGTTATTATGGTGTATCAGTGACAGTGAGGAGGAAGACCCGCTGACTTACGGGGTGATGCCTCCTGAGCTAAAAGCAAAAAGGACTTCGCTGTGTGAGATGTCCTGAGTGCCCACATGATAAGAACAAGAGCTTTCTCCCAGAAATACTTTGCCCTTTTCAAACACATTTGGTGTACTGCTACTACTGTTTTCTGCCCCCCCCCCCCATCAAACCAAACTTTCCCCTCACACTTTCTCTAAGTATCCTCTTACATCGCCACATGGCTGCAGAGACAGTACATGGTTTGAATTAGAGCCCGAGGCGTGCGTCTCCTTCTTACTTCTCTCTATATTCTACTTCGCCCCCCCACCACACATAGCTTTACGCATTCGTTTCGTATTTTGCACAGGATATGACTCACCCACGTTTGTTGTTTTAATTATATAGTGTCAGTTATATATTGGGAGAAAAAAGGAGGGATCTCACTCGGATTTGGTATAGGGAAGCTACAATAACATATCACTGCCATTTATGATTAACAGCAGCGCCCTCAAGGAAGAAGACAGAAGGATCTTCCAAAGTCTGCTTTTCAAAAACACTTTATAATTGTTGGTTGCTTTCAAAAGAGGTGCACACCAAAACCATTGCCTATGTTATCATTTATGTAGTCTAATATATTGTGATGACTGCAGCTGCTTTAAATAGACTCTGTGAGGCATGACCCGTGATAGGAACACAGCTGCAACAGAAAAGTTAGAAACAATATAAAACCATAAAAACAAGACGTACTTATAGTCTGCAGGCCTGCTTGTTGTATCACGTGTGCAAAATGTAATAGCAACTCATTCAGTAGTTGTTAAGAAATGTTGTTCTGGAAAACGGTGGTTGGCATACCGACCAACAGACATAATCATTCATAGCACTATGGCCTCAAATACAATCAGCACAGCCCCTAGTAGACCCTCCCCCACACACACAACAACACAGACTATAACACCCCTTGCTGTTAAATACCAACCAACTGTGCAATATGTGCAATATATATATATATATCCCGTTAATAACTATGCAATATATACCTGGCTGCTAAATCCTAAGAACTGTTACAGGATGTGTATTTTGTAAATTGTGTAAGTTTTATTTTTTGTAACTATATTTTATACTGTATCATAACTTTTCTTTTTTTACTTTAATACTTTTTAATGCATGTAACATATGTAACATATGTAACATTAAAATGTCTGTGGCTCTTTTTCTGTTGTAACAATGTCAATGTCCCCTCTGTGGGACTAATAAAGTTATTCTGATTCTGATTCTGAAATGTAGATATCACAGGCACTAGGTGAAATAATATAACTGAACGTATGAGGCTCATACAATAAGGAGTGGTTTAAGATATTCTATTGACATGTGAAAACACTCTTCTTCGGAAAATTCTCTTCACACTTTAAAGGCCAAAGCAGCATCTCCAAGAGGATATTTTGCTGCAAGAGTTTGTTTTCAGTCCAACATTACTATGCCATGACGACAAATATGTTTTATTGTTTAAAGAGAAGGCCTTGGATTGTTCTTGCTCTTTTCTGTCAACCTGTATCCTTGTCCAAAAAGCAACTCAAAAACAACTATTTGAATTCAGGATGCACACCTACTTCTCTCTCCAGAATTTTTCATTTTAGAGTTTCTTGCTGGTTGCACATAATCTTCTACTGGAAGTAGAGAAGTCCATACAATAAATCCATTCTCAGTGTTTTTGAAAATGTCCACAATAAGCAATACACATTTGGGAGTGTATGGGGACTTTAATGTGCACCAATTAGCCCGCCCTCGGACAAAGGGAGCTAACGGCTCGTTGTTGATTAGCTCTCTTTAACGGCATCTTGGATTTGCATAGCAGCAGGAGGCAGGCTAATGACTGGAGAGTGGCTCGGCCTTAACATCACTCAAATAAGAGGTGTTCCCCCCATTAACACACAGTTATTGGAGAACCTCTCCAATAAACTACCCTCCTGAAGATTTCCATCAACAATGACAGGAAATCAATATGTTCATTAGATGTGGATTGCAAGCTATTAGCTTGTCCCTTTCTGCTCCTCTCACTCTGTTTCCTTGTTCCAAACACTGTGGCTGTTGGCGCAGGAGGGATTAAGGAAGAAAGAGGAGTGAAGAAAAGATGGGAGATGAAGAGGGACAATGACAGGTTGACGGATACCACAGTGCTGGGGCATTGAGTCCATCCAGTCCTCTGTCAAAGGCCCATGAGACTCTGCTTGATGAGGTTTCTTTCAAATGGGATGCCAGAGCAGTGGAAAATAAATTGGGTGATTGTAAATAGACTTATGTGGTAGGAGGAAAGTGACAGAAGGAGAAACAGCAGGGGGCATTTTGTTCCACTCTTGAAAAATGAGTCAAACTCTCCTTCCTCACCTCTTTATTTCTGGCCAACCTGTCAGCTCCACTGTTATCTGATGGCTTCACTGGTGGAGGCAGGGATGGGAGAGCAGAGAAAAACAGACGTAGAACGCTCCATTCACATGCAGGCAAACCTTTGCCTCAGAGGGGAAACAAAACGTGTTAGTGCCTCTTTTCAAATTGAATAGAAGAGTTTTCCCTCCCTTGTTTAAAAAAGGAGGGCTTCAGCAGTGGAAGTGAGACACAAATAAAAAAGAAGTCTGGAGAGTAGAGTCTTCCAGCCTCCCCTGTGTCTCTTTCAGAGCACTTGAACGGCTGAACCAATGCAGGAGACAGCTTGAAGCAGTGGGGGACGAGCTGCAGGGGGGCCAGCCTTCAGTCTCTCTGCGTAGCTGTGCACAGATCTGTAAATCTGTAGAAAAGTTATGAACTTCTGTTATTCCCAAATCTGGAACATTGCTTGTATCATCAAAGAACTCCCCTATTATTCTCTTTGAAACGTACTTCCTTTTTACTTGAATGTAACCTGCAGGACATATAACTCTAGAATTAAACTGCATCAAACGGAAACACCAGTAAATTAAGCAAATACATACAGCTAGACTCATTTTAAATACCAAAATAAAGATTGTGTTGTGCATTTCCATTTAGCCAAAAAAACACGGCAATACATTTGAGATAAGATCATCACTATTTGTGTTACCCCTGGATATGCGGGGATGCATTGGTATATGCTGCCATAAGGTTTAACACACCATGTTGTTGTAAAAGTAAGTGGAAGATAACATTATACAAAAGTAGTTATAGTGGGCTTACCAAAGTGTCCTTGAGCAAGACACAACCCTGACAATTGAGTGAACTTGTCTGAGGGTGACTGTATTGCTGAATGTCCCCTCCCTCATGCAGCATCTCAGTGGTGGAAAGTAACAAAATTACTTTGCCTTATAAGTTATAACCATTTTGAGTATTTCCATTTATCGCCACTCTATACTTCAATACATTTCAAAAGAAAGTATTGCACTGCAGTACATTTACAGTATATGAGTTACTTATTAGATGGCAGATAAAGTAGTACACTTAAAAACATTGGTTATTCACAAGATGTTACATTTTATATAAATTATTATATCACCCGAAAGCTGTTTGTGTCTCTATGCATGGGTTGTTATCTCTATTTTAACATGCAAAAACATTGTCTCTCTTTTTTAAGGGTCTCACTTTGAAATAGCAAAAGATGCATCCCTTTTTTTCAAATGAGTGCAAGAGACCTTTCCTAATTTTTGAAATGTGTATGTATTTTGTAATAATGATGTATACAACCATGCCTTTTTGTTGGGCAGTTTGCTTTATAATGTTTCATATTTAGACACTGCTCTCAGCTATAAGTCTTAAAGTTCATTTATTCTTCTGTTCTTTTACATTCATTTTCTTGAATTGAATATAATGTGTGGTTGTTTTACTTGAGAAAATGATTTGATCACTTCTTCCAACACTGCAGCATCTCCAACCACTGAAATATGTATGGATACTTTGTGCGTCTATCCACAGTATGTGTGTGTGTATCCTCCTGCAGATGTCCTGTCCCGGCCACAGAGGGGCGTAGTTACACGGGCTGACAGCAGGAGTGCAGCGGCTCTGAGGCCGGCAGCGCTGCAGTTTAATGGGCGGAGGAAGGCAGGGCCCAAAGGCACTGCGGCCAGGAAGCAGCTCGAATTACACTGGGGGTGCTTGGGGGGGAATGACACCCACTGAAGTGAAGGAGGAGGGCAGTGTGTGGAGACGTAAGGAGGAGAAAAAACCCTAGTAAACCTGACAAAGCGTCTGAGAAACAGTGCGAGGACTGACGGCGAAAGGAGAGAAAGAGACGCAAAGACGCTCATTTCACCAGGGGAACGCACACTGATGGATTTTATGACATTTTGCATCGGACAACTACCCTGTCGTACCTTTTAAAACCCCGTTCCACCTCCGTAGTAGCTGCAAACTTTCTTTTTAGTTGACAAGTGCGCTCCTCGGGAACACTGGGCATGTTCTGCGCCCTGGAAGAAACTTGGTGACGGGGAGGAAAGTTTCTGGAGGACAGCGGTATGGTTTTCCGAGCTGTTTACGAAGGATAACGCGTGTGAACTCGGATTTCTTTGCATGGCATTGGACTACGCTGCCAGTCGGGGTTGGAATATATCCTCTGATCTGAGTAGATACCGGCTGTTTGTGGAATAGTAAGCTGAAAAAGGCAGCGCCTCGCAGATTTTTTTTGGTGCATTGTGGAGTTGGAGACATTCCTCCCTCCGGATTCAGCTCATGCTCTCTCCTCCCTTATCTGTGCATGCCAAAACAGAGATCTCCACGATTTTATTCCTCCATGGTAAGTATTTTCTGTTTACGTGTGAAGCTTCCTCACTATCTCTTCTGTCAAGATATCGGCTGTCATGACAAATAGGCTTGTAGAAATGCCTGTGGGTTGTACTATGTTTCCCTTCGCTGCTGCACGACAACATACAACTTCGCTTTTGTTGAATTTAAAGATTTTTCTCACCATTAATTCCCTTATGAGACTTTATTTAGTGTGCACAAATCTACACAAAGTTTATTTGAGATAAATTCACATGCAACACAAATATTACAATGTGCATTGTTTATGTATTTAAAATGAAATCAGTGACCCTTGTTTATTTTAGAAACGAGGCACTTTTAGGCACCTTGCATCATCACGTTAGGGCCCATTAACAAGTGTCCTGGTTATTTATTACTTTGCTTAATTTTCTACATTGTATTTATGGTGCCAATTATCCCGTGACCGCAGTTGTTTTTCATTGCTTGGTGCCGGAGCCCTAAATCACTGAACAGCTCCAAATGAGCACCCATTGTGGAGAAAGCCAACTGATTTGAATTTCAATAGGAATTCAATCAGTGCCAAGAAATGTCATTCAAAGCCCGGTTTAAATGAAAGCTGTGGTCATGTATGGAGCCTTCATGTGCCCAAAATGTCATGTCGTCAGCAACGTGCTTCTTTTTTTCTTTTAATGAGAAGCACATTATATCAACTTTTTAAACCCATTGCTAATTCGTTTATGTGTTTCTTATCTTTCTATGTATTTATTATTTTACCACCCATTTCGCTGTGTGGCTATATTTGAAAGCTGCAGAATCATCCAGTACTTTTGTTATTGTGCTCTTCTAGAGGCTTTTAAAATATGTAGAGTAAATCTGATTTCTATTCATCTTGCTAAAGTTCCCAGACAGCTCGATTGTTGCACTGATTGATTTACAATTCATTAATAATGCATACGCCTAAGCTGTAACTATGCAGAATTAATTACAAAATCAAACCGCTGCATACCTCTAATAATGTTAAATGGTTGGATAATTCATGGATTCACCCTGACATGATGTACGCAGGAGTCCGTGTCGCGCGTGTGCTCCCTGAGGTGTGAATGAAAGACAAATCAGGTTTTCAGATTGTCTCAAAAAGTCAAACTACATGTGTCCTTGCGGGTAAAAACCGATCGATACGTCCAGCTGGAGCAGAAGGAGCGCAGGGAAGCGTGACTTCTCCAAACCTCCAGAGACACTTCAGCACGGTGGAACCGCAGATGTCTGGCTAAACAGATTGCTGTGTGTGTCTGTGTACAATACTGCAATATTGCATTTCAATTAAAGCCATACTGGTTTCATAATCAAGTCAAGCAAATGCAATAAGAGCCTCTTACGAATACAATTAACACGAGGGCAGCGGCGCGGGCAACAGGTTTGGTGCATCTGTTGCGCACGGGAATAAACGGCGTCCAGCTAAATGAACCATTGGCTATGCTGTCCATTTTGTGCCAGGATATTTTCAAATCATATTTCCTTGCCTCATCCGTTAAGAACATAATGTATTATTCATTTGGAGGGAAGAACAAATAAGCAGTTTGGTTAAATAAGGAGAAAAATCATCAGATTTGTGGTAAATCACATATTGATACAGTTAAAAAAAAGTCTGATCCTTGATTTATATTGCAAAGTATTGTGAGTCATGAGACTGCAAACACTAACACTTGCAGAGCTCTTTATTTGCTTCTCTAAAACACATTTAAATGCATATAATTATACATGTGAAGCGGACATATATGCAGGTAGGTCATGTGTTGACTGCTGGTGCCTCATTGCTCTGGTATGTCTGACTGTGGCATGGCTTGTTTGACAGCATTTTGAAGCACTCTATGTTGCTTTCTGTGGCTTCATTTTTCTGTGTCACTTTGTCAACAATAGTTGGAAAAATAGTGCTAAACAAGATCTTAGAAACCCTTGCAATGTTATGTTTAACACATTTTCTGTTTCCCCTCTCAGCCCAGGTGATTGGGTGAATTCCGCTGAGTGACAGGCCGACCCGGCAGCAGTTGATGGTTGGGCGGACTCCCTCAGATGGGATCAGTGTCCAGGGGGAGGTGGAGAAGGGGAGTATGGGGAGCGCTTGCCCCCACTAACGGGATGGCCTCGTGGGCCTGGCTGCTGGCCGCTGTCCTGCTGTCCCTGCTGACCGTCAGCGTGGCCCGGCCGCCCCTAACCGCCACCAAGGAAGAAGAGGCCACTCTGGAACCTGAAGGTAGGCAGCGGGGGGGCGGGGGGGGAGAACAAAACAGAAAAGGAGAGTGTGGGAGGTGGAGCAGGGAGGAGGGGGGAAACATTTGTTTGGGTTGTTTTTAGAGAGCATGGTGTAAGTCTGTCAAGTTTGTTTTCCCCCTTGAAACCTGACTTCTGAGTTTTGAGATATCCTGAGAAATTCCTTCCCTTATCTAATCTATGCTAAAAAATCCACGATTAGCGTCAAGCTAAATGAGTGATATTTGGATTTCTACAGTTTCATCCATTTAAAGTAACAAAACAACATGTTTCCACTGTCACTTAAACATTTACAGTTAGTATGGGACATTTCTGGCAGAGAAAAGGTTTTCTTGGGCCATTCTTCCCCCTTCAAACTTCACCAAAAGTCTCAAGTACAAAGAGAAAAGTATTTCTGTAAGATTTTGCGGGACATTACAAATAAATAAACCAAAGGAAAAACAACTAACCCCAGCATGGCAAGCCTGTTGTTTTCCTCAGCGTGAGGTGTGTGATTTCTGTTGCTGATGTCTATGCTAGTTCAGGGTGTGCTTGAGTGTTAAAGGCAGGTTTGTGACCCCGCGTGGGAGGACAAGGGAGAGCTGTGAAGGAGGGTGGGGAGTGTTTATGCTGGCATTTCGCTCATGCCCTGCTGGCCTGGAACGAAGCAAAAAGAGCAAGGGAAAGGGAGAAATTAGTAGAGGTCTTTGGTATGTTTCTCTGAGTTTGTGCAAAGTTTGTGTAATATTTGGAAGTCTTTTTTGGTATAACCTTTTGAAAACCCGTTTTGTGAGAGCGTTTTCTTTCTCTTTTGAACCTTCTCTATTTTTCTTGTCCAGTCTGGTCAGAGACTAGCTAATTAGAGTTGTTGTGATGGATGGTAACTTACATTCCAAAGCCTTTTGTTCCCGGGCTTTAATCAGCATGCTAATTGTAAGTTGGGCCAACAACAGAGCATCACTTTTCTTAAGCTACATCCCCCCTATCTCTCTCTCTCTCACACACACATACACTCTACCTCGTCTTACCCTTTGCCCTAGAGGTCAGGTACTGTCCTACTTACCTTGATGATAGGCCGCAGAGGCTCCGGCTGGTGTTTTGTTGTTCTGTCGCAGACTGTTTGGCTCCGAGCCGGCTGATTCAGAGCCCCACATGGCCTGGACGTTACGCTACATGGCCACAGAGAGGACAAAGAAAGTTAGAGAGTTATACAATCCTCCAGGAAAGGTCTAAGAGGATTTGTGCATATTTGACTTCTCCTTTAGATGGAGAGATTACAGAGCGCTGGGCTGCGGTGAAGTCATGTGACTGGAGATTAAGTGGCTAGACCTGGGGGTCACATGATGAGGGATCAACGGGGCACAGAGAACCTGGCTTGCTTATCTGATCCTGAGTCAGTTTCCCGGTTGCACATGGCAAACATAGATTTATTTTAACCGCAGCTGTGGTGTGATTGAATCAATGCATCACCGGTTTTCCTGTGGTCTCCTTCCTGGTGCTGGTGTCACCTGTAGGGAGACAGATTGGCTGTCCCGCCTCTTCCCTTTTTGCCCTGCAGCATGGGTCAAACCGCTGCATGTGTGTGGGAGCAGCAATTGCTTCAGATTCATCAGATCGCATATCAATGTTGTCTCTTTAGAGCCCACGCCTGCTCCCCTGGTGGCCCTGCATGTTTGTTGACCTGTGGCTGCTGTAAGAGTAGAAGTCGAGCGAGCGCTGGTTAAGATCTCCACAACAGACCTATTGTTGTCCCTCTAGTCACTCCAGTGTGTTTACCTTGTCCAGGCACTCTGTGTGATTAAAATACTCTGACTGAGCTGAATAACAATGGTACCAAACACAGCAGGTGTGTGTCTTTACCATTGGTATTCTCTGCCCTCCGGTCTGTTCTGGCCCTCTCTTTGCATATAAAGCGGAATAAATGTGGCACATTGGAATAAAAACTAAGTTTGTGAGTGCGGCAGACAAAAGTCTGGCTTTACTTTCATGCTCTCCCTGCCAAATTCTGTTCTGCAGCAAACACATTATGTTTCAAGGATGAGTCTCTAAAGCTCAAACAGAAGCAACACAAGGGTGGATGTTAGTCAGTAAAGTTTTCTTAATGTTTTTTTGGCACAGTAGGAACATCTCTTCTCTATTTATTTGCTGCACGATTTATACTCTTAAGCAAGTTTACAGTCGGCTACGTTTAACACTACAGCAATTGCCTTTATTGCATTAAAAGCCATAATAATTATAGACTGCTAATTAAGATAATAGTTTTCTGGAGACTGTTATTGGTTGTATGGGAAGGTGGGAATGTGAGGCTTATTATCTGTAACACTGTGCTATCTACACAGCAGTAGTGCGGTAGTCAAATAATAAAAGAGTCAGCTGGCCGGTTAATGACACAGTGTGTGTGTGTGTGTGTGTCCGTGTGTGTGACTGTGGCAATGGCAATGGTAGTGAACTCTAAACAAACGCAGTGTGTCGGCTGCTGGTGTGACCAGGGGGGTAGGGGGAGTTGGGCTGAATATACGGCCTTCCCACAATGACTTTTATTAGCCTGCCGTTGGCCGCTGTTAATCTTGAAGGTTTGAGTGTGTTGGTGGTTGTGTGTGTGTTCTGTTATTTGCCTTGGCAGAAAATACCCTGTCACTCAACCGCTCCATCTCACACCTGTTTGATAAGAGGCTGGGAAGACCTGCAATCTGTGCCAGCCTGTGTCTCCGGTCCCAGTGGAGGATAAGTGTGGAGAGGGTGCAGGATTATGGAGGAAAACACTGAATAATATGGAGAAAAAAAACATCGATAAAGATACTAGGCTCTGATGCAAAATGTCCTTCAAGGGGCCCTTATTGTGCCTTTTATGGTTCTTTACCCTATCTTGTAGTGTATTATATATGTTTTTGTGCATGTTAATGGTCTGCCAAGGCTCAAATCACAAAGTTCCTCCTATTGACAAAGTACCATTTTGAAACCAGAAATTGGAGCATAATAAGGCCCCTTTAAAAAGTAGTGATTTTAACCTGATAGTGTTGCACCTACTGAACTGTTTTTGGAGTACTTGTAGTGCTTAAGATGATCACTTCTGGATTTGTTTTTGTGCAAGGCACTACACCTCCTGCCTGCTCACTCTTCTGGAAAAAAGTGCTACTTATAATGTAAATGTGTAAAGCTAAAACTCTTGTTAAACGTTCTCTGGTTCTAGCTTCTCCAATATGAGGATGTGCTGTTTTCTATCATTGCAAACTGCATATCAGTTTGGACTGTTGCATTGAACTAAATGAGACATTTTCAGATGGTACCTTAAGTCTTGATAGGAAAAGATAATCGGAACATTTGTCCATAAAAAAACAGAAAACATGTTAATCTCTAGAAGTCAGAGCAGAGAGAAGCTGAGGGTCAATCGAGGTTTGACCTAAGAAGATCTTTTCGAGATAAGGGGGTGGCCCGTGGGTTAAAGGGGTCGGGTGGGGTTCAGGGAATGCCTTGATGAGGGGTGAAAGGCTGGGCTTAGCAGAGGGGCTGTTGCCATGGACGCCAGCAGGAGCCAGTTCATGGAGCTGCTCCTTTGTCATAATAAAAAAAGCTAAGGAGGGATTTGAATGTGAAAAGACACTGACATCAGAAAAGAGGGGAGAGACAAAAAAAGGGGAGAAAATTCCTGGGATTTGACTACGTGAGGAGGATACAGAGGAAAAGAGGAAAAAGGGAGGGATAAGAAGGGCAGCAGAGATAATGTGATTTGGCAGTGTGTGTGTGTGTGTGTATGTGACTCTGATACGGGAGTCATTACATTAAGCCCACCTATCCCATTGTGCAGAACACGACAGGGAGGAGATGGGAGAATAGATCTGCAGGCCAATGTTCTTTTCCTTCGAAGTAAATTCATAAGATCATATTCTTCAGTTGTAAACGTTGCCCTCCCAACATTCTTGCTTAGCTCTGATGGAAGGACAGAGAGATGAGAATGAGACGTTGGTGGGAATTGCTGCATTTTGCTGCAAAGACTCATTATGGTCAGCCAAAATGGTGTGAACGAAAAGAGTGGACAGCCTGATTCTATCACACCTGACTTGTATTAGCTGTCGTGAAAAGAAAGAGAGATGGGCTCTGAAATGGAGGTGTGCTTCAGGAGAAGAGAGGCAAGATGATAGTGATGATGGAGGGAGGGGAGAGGAAAAAGCTGTTTGATAGAAATCGAGCAAAAGCGTGATTGTGATCGTGTGTGTGTGTGAGATAGAGAGTCTCCAGCCCCCCCCCCCCCCCCTCCTCCTGTGGTGCAGAGGCGGATGAAACTTCTGCAGAGATGAAAAATCTGCAGTGAAGTGTTTCAACTCTTCAACTCAGCATGCATCCCTGGACCCTTGTAAACTTTCGTCAAGAGCAGGGAAGGTGTGTGTGTGTGATACATGCATTTATTAGTGCTATTTCCCCAGAGCGTGTGCAAGGATTCTCAAGGTCTTTTTAAGCATCACTCGCTGTGCCTTACAGGTTCCCATGAACAATCGGGCATGCTGGAGGTGTCAACAGGTTAGGGAAGGGTCAGGGTTAGGTCAGCAGGGTCAGCGGGGGGTAGAAGAGGGTGGGAAGGGGCGACAGAGAGGGCAAAGCTGAAAGGAAGGTGAAGGAGGGAAGCAGCAACAACAACAAGAGGAGGTGGAGGAGGAGGTGATGGAGGGGGACAGATGGACACAGCAGTGATAAGAAAATGATGTAATGACACGTGCATGCTTTCTTAAATCAGACGCACCATTTGGAGAGATTCCTTCCTGTGTGCTTGTTTTACCTCCTTGTGTCTGTATCATCTTCTATGAAGCAGCCACCCTTTCTCTTCAATGTGCTGACAGACAGTACAGCCCCTTCGTGTGTGTGTTTCTGTATGTTCCTGGTTGCTACGTCAGCCCCTTTGTTTCCCGGTAGTTACGACATGTCTGAAATCCTAAATTAAACAGCATAAGGGAAGCCAGTAATAACGCTAAAGTAAAAGGCAGTGGCCCCCGGTGTGGAAAACCACGTCGTAAAAAAAAGGTAACGGAGACAGCTCCCCATCAATCAGCGCAGGAGCTCCACCTTTTATCAGACCACACACTCAGTCCTGGGTGGGGAGGGAGGGGTAATTATTTCCGGATCGAAGGAAAGAGGAAGAGAGAAAGAAAAAAAAAGACAATACAGGAACTGTACCTGTGTATGTCTACTTGCCCAGGGGGGACGTTTAGAGGCTCGCGCACATGCCTCGACCGCTGGCGGAATGACTTTCCCTTCCTGTCGAGGCTGGAGTGTGTGTATACTTTACATTTAACACACACATAGGGCAGGTGTGGAATGTTGTTGAAAAGTATTGAGGTACAGGAAAGGCTGCGAGTGCCACCGCCTCTATAATTACACGTATCAGCCTTCAGTCAAACACTTCATATGCCTTCATCGCTGGATTTTCCATTGTTGCTACTTTCCCCTAGCTTTAAATCTTTTTAATCCCTCTTTTTCTCTTTCAGAAGAAAAAAACACAAACACGTAGTTCTTGGCATTTTTGTACTGCAGTAAAAAGAGCATGGAATTTCCTTATTTTCCACTGTGGATGGTTGCAAAGAGTTTGAGAAGACCGAATGTTCACATTTATGCATTAAAGTGTGTGTTTTAAAGTCTGCAACAGACTCAAGGTAACTGGTATTGGCTTCGGTATACATTTCCCCCTTTTGCTTAACATTCAGTCACAGTCGAGATTTAAAATCCGTCCTGATGTAGAAGTGCAGGCTCAGCTACAGACATTCAGAATTCCCTTTGATATATTGGACATTCACCTCGGCCTCTCCGTGAAGTTGTACAAGTCTGAGGACACGGTGTTCACACATGCTCACAGACGGACTTGGATTTTGTCCCAGAAGTGAAGGTTTTATGCACTTTGGAGTTTCTTGCTCTCTGCCTTGGCTGGCGGATCCAGTGGTTGTAGATCCTCCATGGCCATGTTACGAAAGAGAAGGGAGAGATAGAGACAGAAAACAGAGAGTCAGACTGCAGCCAGGTCCAGGTTTTCTAAGCTTATGCGCAGAGTCAAAACCAAACTTATCGGCAAATTAGAGAGCGCCTCTCCTCCTTCCTCTTTTCTCCCTTCCCCTGCCTTACACTCGCTTCCGTCCCAGAGCTTTCTGGCTGCTTTCTCTTCTGACAGGCAGACATGGTGGAGTTTTATTACCTTTTTTTTTAGGCTGCAGAGATTTGCACTGCTTCTCGTCACACAGAGACACTGGCTGCTTGGCATCTCGGCTAAAAGGAATGGGTGGTGTTGGTGGTGGGTAGGGGGGGGGCTGTCTGTCAACACAGTAATGTCCAATTCTCACCTGCTCGCAAAGCATCGATTGTTTTTCCTTCGCTCTACACACGCTACTTCAGCCGTAACTGCATGCTCTGAATCTATATACGCCAATCACACTGACTGCACACCTGATAACAGACCAGTGGTATTTTCTAATGGGTCCATTTCAAATGACTGACTGGGAGATTGTGGTAAAGACATGTTGGTGTTACGGTTTAAAAAAAGAAAATGGGCCTCCTCTTTTCTGTATTGCTCCTCCTGCATAAGTTGATTGAAGTGCATCCATTGGGGGTTATGTGGTGTTTTTGTTTCTTACACTATGGCTTGTTTCTTTCCTCTCCCACCTCTCTTTCCTCCTTTTTGTGCACCCTCTTCCTCCTCCAATCTATCCATCCTCCTCCTCCCCCCCTCCATTCGCTCTGCAGAGGCCTCGAACAAATACCAAATTTCTAAGCCCACGGTGTGCTCAGTGCACCCGGGGGACTTGCTGAAGCTGAGCTGCCCTCTGCCGCAGACGGGGACCATCACCTGGACCAAAGATGGCAGCTCTCTGGGCATCAACAATCGCACGGTGATAGAGCAGGAGGTGCTGCAGATCCGTGACGCCACGGCCAAGGACTCGGGCCTGTACACCTGCACCAGCGTGGGCAAAGACACGGTCTGCTTCATAGTAAATGTCACAGGTGAGTCAGGGAGAAGCCAGGTCAGGATGGGACAGGGACTTTGGAGATTTAGTGTCGGACTGAGCTTGGATGAGTCCAGGAAGTGGCCATGGAGCAGGGATGAAGAGCGTGCATTTTGGTCTCGTGTTTGTGTGCAAATACAGCAGCATTCAAACTGATTTACCAAACAAGATCCCCACTTTAGCATTGTCTTGACACATGTCCATGTGCCAATTTGCGACTGCATGAACATTTGTGCATGCGATACTATACGTGTGTGCATGCGGGTTGCGAAGGCTGGCAGTAACCGTGGTTACTCTGTGCAGATGCCATCTCGTCGGGGGATGATGAGGACGATACGGAACGATCGGAGGACACTGGGGCGGACGGAGAGCAGTTAAGTAAGTATGGGAGAAACGCAAAAGAGGGATGAAAGAGTAAACAATGTGCTACCTTTCCCCACTAACTCCCATAGAGTAGGCGCACTTGAGCAAGTCACAAAAAGCGACAGTAGAAGCCAGTGCACTAATCTGATCCTGTTTACTCTCTGTCTGTGAAATGTTGTTTATATCTTGAACTGAGCTCTCTTTGAGGACCCTCTCTAAGTACAAATAGCAAATTCATGACCTTATTCTAGTGGAAATAACCACAGCTTCCTTCATACAGTAGTATTTGAGAAATTAGGGGCATACTTAAGGAATAATTAAAGCAGATAAGGTGCAGTTACACAGTGTAAACTTTCCTGTGCGTACTTTATATGGTCAGCATGTTGTTTTCATGTATGATGATTCAAAATGCTACATTAAAGTACTGTTTGTCATGGATAAGACTTCAGTTAAACCAGCCGAAACGTATGATAAATTGGCTACTATTTGGAAACCTGTATTTTTCATGAAAAAATAGCAGACATTTCTGTTTTCTGCCTCTCAAATATGAAAACTTCCTGCTTTACTGTGTTTCATATCATATTAAGGTAACTATCTTTGGGCTTTGGACCAACAAAACTATACATTTTATTATGCATCCTAGGACTTTTAAACAGGAAATAACCCTTTTCACTATTTTGTTTTATTGGCCACATTATTGCATAATCCATAGAGTGGTGCAGTGACGCGTCATAAAACCCAGAAGTAAGCTGCGCATGGGATCGATAGATTTATGATCGATAGATTTATGATTATAAAATTATAAAAGTAGAGTAGACATGTGGATATTATCCGGCTGAACAAAACGTGCATTTATCTAACAGGTTTGTTTTCCACAGACCTTATTTCGAGCTATTTTCCAAAATCCTATGGAGAAATCCCATTGCTTTTTTGTCGAGGGAACCCATGCGCAGCTTACTTCCGGGTTTTAGGACGCGACACTGCACCACTCTATAAATCTATACAATTATTGGCAGCTACAAAAAATATTGTTATTTCCCGCCCTACTTCTGGAATGTTGATTGGGATAGTCTAACACAAAGACTTAATCCCTTAGTGAAATAATCTATTAAACTCTGACAGTGTTTATAAGCACAGTTCAGATTCTGATTAAGGCAGAAGAGGAAGTGGAATGTCTCTATTCTTCTGTAGACAGCTGTTAGCAAAGCCGAAACTCCTGTCAGCTCTGCCTCGCACCCATATCTTTGCTATTCTATATCTCAGCATTCCTGTCTATGCTTAAACTCTGAGATTTTCAGAGTCCGCGTTGGATGGTGTGTGTGTCTCTCCAGGGAATACTGAGATTCCTGACATTCCTCAGCTAGTGTCCCACAGGTAGTTTGGCCTCATGGAGCCAGTCAGTCAGCTGGGCTCATCCATTATGAAAGACAACCCATCTGGACTCAGTTACCTACCTGATGGGCGTGTGTGTGTGTGTGTGTGTGTGTGTGTGTGTGTGTGTGTGTGTGTGTGTGTGTGTGTGTGTGTGTGTGTGTGTGTGTGTGTGTGTGTGTGTGTGGTGTGTGTGTGTGTGTGTGTGTGTGTGTGTGTGTGTGTGTGTGTGTGTGTGTGTGTGTGTGTGTGTGTGTGTGTGTGTGTGTGTGTGTGTGTGTGTGTGTGTGTGTGTGTGTGTGTGTGTGTGTGTGTGTGTGTGTGTGTGTGTGTGTGTGTGTGTGTGTGTGTGTGTGTGTGTGTGTAAGAGAAGTTTGCCTTTGTGTTGGTGAGTATCTGGGGTAGTAATGTGGTAATGAAGCCACGTGCACACATACACACATACACTCTCTGTAGTAAAGCTGAGGGCTTCCACATCTTGTTAAAATTCTGCACACGCACTGCGTCTCTCTGTGAGTCCTCCTCCTCTACTTTTGGGCTGACTGTAATTGCCTGAAATCCATTAAATATGGGGAGAGAGAGAGAAACTCGGCAAGAGGAGAAAAAAAATGGGGGAGAGGGAAAAGATCCAGCCATTCTGGTGGTAATAAGCAGTTTGAAAACAAAGGGAAAGCTGTTCTGGCAAAACAGTTGCATTTTCTCGCCGTGTGTGTTTTTTAAAATTCAAAACCGAGATTATTATTAAGAGGAAGGGGGGAGAAGGAAAAAAGGAGGTGGGGGGGTTGTTGTTGGATCAGTACCAGCACTTCTCTGAGCTGAGGAGCCCAGGACTGGAGCGAGGGAGGAGTGTAGGCGTGGGAGGGAATGAGAGCGGAGAGTGAGGGGTGTAGCTTTATATTCCTGGCTTTCCTTTATTTTCTCCTGGAACTCTCAGAATGGGTTGGGCATCGGGCCGCTGCAAAACAGAGCATTTTCATTTGACTTTGTATAGAAGATTGAACAACAAAAGCCAGCCCAGAGTGTTTGTCCACCGTTGCATTAGGTAGTGTTATTGAAGGAGATATGGAAGAGCTTTTATAGGGATCAGTGAGGGGGTTTTAGGGTGAGGTTGGGGGTTAGAGTAGGGTAGCTAATGTCAGGCTGAGGTTAAAGAGCCACGTGGAGCCTTGCTTTCCCATGGTTGTAACAAAGTCTCCCACTGACAAATGTGGACATCATTGTTTACAACGTCACACATTTTTCTAGTGTTTTAGGTTAGTTAGGTTAGGTTAGTTAGGTTAGGTTAGTTAGGTTAAGTTAGCACAGCAGAATTTCCATGGAAGACCAAATCTATCTCACAAGCATAGTTACAGATAATACTGAAACATAATGCATGCTTAAGCACAGAGTTATTATACTGTTAATGAATACGTATGAGATCTTGACTGATGTCCTGTTAGGGCTGCTGAAGTGAAAAAACCCAATCTATTAAAAATACATTTGAATGTTATGGCCCCTGATATTTTTGGGGAAAAACCCATATTATTAAGTTTATGTTAAAGACATTATTTTACGAAGATGATGGCATCATTTTTGGAGTAGATCGTAAACATTTTGTAAGGTTTCAAACACTTTTTATTGCACTGAACACCCATGTACTCACTCAGACTTACACAAAGGGTAACAGGGTAATTTATGAACATGCAAAAAGTTTGCCAAAGTTTGAACAATTATGGCTATTTCTCAACAGTGATTTCAGCATTTCTGTATTTGGTCTAAGCTCAAATTGCTTGTTTATGGTGGGTGGGACTCAATTGGAAAATGTTGATGTCACATATTTCTGGAAACCAAGCAGGACTTCGAGGAGTACTTGATATGGGATTCATCTGATAAAAAAATATTGTTTTTTGTTGGTGGAGGAAATTCACCTATTTATTTTTCTCTGTAGAAACTTTGGATTAGCAAAACACACACATCGTCTGTTGATTTCCAAACATGGCCATAAATTGCTTTGTTGAGCTTGTGTAGATGCACTATAAAGATGAGGCTGCCACTGAAAAATTCACTGTTGCAATACCACTTCGGGTCAGTGATGGATTGAGCTCTCCGGAAGAACAAAAAAAAGTCTTGACTCACAGAGCAGGAGTTCGATAACCTCAGCTCACCCCGGGCCAGCTTAGGATAAACAGCCGTGAGTGGGGATCCGGATGCACGGGGCTTTTGGGGGGGAGGCGGGGGATCCTGGAGTCCGCAGCAGTTGGGCCAGTGAGAGTTTGGCTTCATCTGGAGAGAGGTCTGGGGGTCGTCTCGTTTGAATTGCTGCCCCTCCGGACCGAGAGCATGGGAAACAGCACCGCTCACCTTTCATGTCCCAACCTCATCGTCCGACCCCGGCTGGCAGTTTGGGGTCAGAGGTCGCTTTGGGAGAGACAGCCTCGCAATGGGCCGGTCTCCACCTAATCTGTCTATGTCTGACCGGACGGAGTGATGACAGGGAGAGCGAATGGAGAGAAATGGAAGTGGGGGCCGAGAGGTGAAGATGCAGGAAGTGAGGCGCAGATAGTGAGAGTGAGAAGGAGGAAGAAGAAAGAGCAATGACTAATTATAGTTGGAGCACTTAACCGTATTCAGGAAGGAAGAGCCCTGTTTACTGACTTTACTCTCCAAGTATGTGCGACTTGTCCGGTGCTGCGTGCCAGAGAAAATGATGGGAGGTGTCAGATAGTATGCAGATTGGAGAGAGAGCGGAGGAACATTTTCTCCTGGGACATAAACTCAAGTTGGAGGGTCATACACATGTCAGTAGTGGCCTTATCAGTGGGTATTCCCTCTGTTGCCAGCAATTCTGCCATATGAATAGGAAGTGATGGTGTAAAAGGCCGTTTTGGTTGTTATTTTAGTTTTTCTTCCCCTCTGAGCCCCATCTGCTTAGGCAATCACGCTCCCAGGTGCAGAGAAAAAGGGAGGGCGGGGGGACTTGGAGGGAAAATCCAGCTGACTGAGAGACAGGAATTGGGAGAATATAGGGATCCAGAGATTGGACAGAACACGAGTAAGGTGACAGATTTCAGTAGGAGGATTGGTTGATAATATCTGGACGAAGGTGCGAGTGGAGAATTCTGAAATCCTTCTTTAAACGTGACTTTCATTTTCCCCCTGATGGCACATAATGATTGTCGAAAGGTGATAAGCCCCGCCGTCCATATCTAGCCAAGTGACAGGCAGATAAACAGGCGAGCTATGGTAATTGGAGGAAGTGGAGGGAGTAAAAAAAGCCTGTAAGTGGAATGAGATGAAATTGAATGTGATGGTCTAGTTACCCTCTTGGAAACGCCCAGCCACATTCCCCCCTCCGAGCTGATGTTTTTTCCCCCCCTCTGCAACACCCCGCCGAGCCTACAGGGAAAGTGTGTGTTTTTATTTAACTGTGTGAGTGTGGAGCTCTGGGTTGTGTTATATCAGCCAGTGTTGCCAAGTAAAGGGGGGGGGGGGGGGGGGTCTCTGGGAGTGTTAGGAATGGTTCAGGTTTGGCTCCTCTGCAGTCACGCTTCCATGTATATCTGCCTGAGCCAGTCCAAGGCCCTGCAGCCAAAACTGTTAAAGCTGAAGACATGATTAATGAAATCTCACCCTGACTGAACGCCAACTGTTCTCTGGTCGCAGGCGCTCCGTATTGGACCTCGTCAGCAAAGATGGAGAAGAAGCTGCATGCGGTGCCAGCTGCCAACACAGTCAAGTTCCGCTGTGCTGCAGGAGGCCACCCCAAGCCTAAGCTGCGCTGGCTCAAAAACAGCAGGCCTTTCCGCCAAGAGGACCGCATGGGAGGGTATAAGGTAAGATAAACAGTAATACATCATACTTTTTATTACAACTCACTGCCTTCTCCTGCTTCTTTTTCTTGCCTTGCTGTACTTTTTTGAATGTATTTACAACTGGGGACGTCGAGTCTCCTACTTCCACTATCTTTCTCCGGCTGTCCTTTCACCCCTTTTCCACCCTTCACTGGAGAGACGGGAGGAGACAGAGGAAGCGAGGGCAGGGTTTCTGGTGTGAAATTGGAATTGCTCATCCGTGCGCCTCCTCTCGCCAGGATACTATGCAGAGGCTCTCACTGTAACTCAAAATGGTTCTTTACCCCCAACAATTAGAAACTTAAGCCCGGGACTTAAGGGTTAAATGCCCCCAGACAGTAACGTATAGAGGAGGTAGGTAGCGTCAGGGTTGAACTGAATTGAGAATGCTGAGGTAACTCAATCAGGGAGAACAGGTCCCACTGGCTTTGGCCGTAGTATGTGATTCTATTGTTATGAAACGGGATTTACAAACACTAGTGCGTAGCTGGTTAAAGTTAAACGGAAGGAGCTTGATGCAGTCACAGTCTCTGTTTGTAACATTCTGCGTTAAAAGACTTCAAATTAAAACTATAAATAAACTCCCATGCATTGCCTAATTTATGGAGGGAGGGCCATCTGGAGGAACATGATAATGACATGATGTCAGTAGTCCACATAAATGAGTACGACTCTCTATACTGTGGTTCCTTGTGAAGTTTTCTCTCACCCTAGTCCTGTTTTGGAAAATAAAGCAGTCCAAGTTGATTTATTTGTGCTGAAAATACCTGATTCTGTATGTCATGGGAAAGTTAAGCTAGTGCGCTTGTGTTTTATTTCCTCTTTGTATAAAAAAAGCCTGAAATCAGCTACAACCCGTCCTAATGTGATGAATTCCTCCCCCGTGACGGAGTCTATTTGGATTGCATTTTATTTGTTTCGTTCTTAAATCTCCCTTTTTATCTTTCTCAGCGAATAATATTTTAGTGAAAAGGCTATAACCATATTTATAGAATGAATTTACAGTTCAGTCAGGCAGATATTACATTAATTTAAGACAAGATCCAGTGATGCTGAACACGCCTGAGGTTCCTGGTTAATGACTGACGCTTTATGAGGAAACACATCCCCCTGCCAGGAAAGTCTACAGCACATTATGATGGGATGTAGCTTCTCATTGGCTTTCAGCGTACACATTACAAGCGTAGACACAAAACAGGCCACTGCGTGACGGAAATGATACAGTCAGGCTGTCAGATACACTGTGGGCAGCTCGATTCTCGCTTTTTGTCAACACATGTTGGACAAAAGCTGTACCTGAGCCCAGCCCTGTGGCATAATCTCTCCTTTGTGTGAAATGTAGGCCTGTCCAAGCAGCGGCTACAGTCTCCGTTCAGCGTGCGGACGGAAACGCTATTGTTAGCTCACACCTGTGGATTCAACACAGGAGTCAAACTTTTTTTTCCAAACAATAATGAATGTGTGAATGAATGAATGAATGAATGAGAAAACTGTGTTACAGACTACAAAGGTGGGGTTTACCACCAAGGAAAACAGGGCCAGACAGAAGGAAGTATTGGGGTCTTTGATAGCTGTTTTCGTTGACAAAAAAATTGTATTTTACTAAATGTTACCTTTTTTCGCTACCAAAAATAATCAGACACTAATAATGTGTAAGAAATAACGGTATTATTTCCAGTTGACCAATATTGCAGGTATTCAAATAAATAAAAAAGTCCCTAAGGAGGAATCAGCCTGTCATCAGCCTCACTATTGTTTTCCAACTCCCGTCTTTCACTCTTCTGAATAAATCCCCTCCTTTTTTTCCCCATCCTTCTCATTTTGAATGTCACCTGCATTTTTGTGTGTGTATTTATTATGCGTATCAATGAGTGTGTGAGTGTAACAAGAAACCCCTGCCTCTCGTTCCCAGGTGCGTAGCCAGCACTGGACCCTGATCATGGAGAGCGTGGTGCCGTCGGACAAGGGCAACTACACCTGCCTGGTGGAGAACGAGTACGGAGCCATCAACCACACCTACACCCTGGACGTAGTGGGTCAGTACTGCACACACAAATACACTCAAACTTGGAGTACTGTGAGACTAATGAAGGCAAGATGGAGGGATGGTGGGAGGGGAGGCAAGCAGAAATAGTTTTCGCAGTGAGAAGTGTGTGTGTGTGTGTGTGTGTGTGTGTGTGTGTGTGTGTGTGTGTGTGTGTGTGTGTGTGTGTGTGTGTGTGTGTGTGTGTGTGTGTGTGTGTGTGTGTGTGTGTGTGTGTGTGTGTGTGTGTGTGTGTGTGTGTGTGTGTGTGTGTGTGTGTGTGTGTGTGTGTGTGTGTGTGTGTGTGTGTGTGCTTGCATGCTGTTTGATCACCCAGGTGCACTCTGGATGCAGGTGCAGGTCAAGAAATGCTGCCAAGTGTGTGGATTATGATGTGGTTATTATGTGATATTAAAAATTATATATTTTTACAATTGATTCGGGGAAATCCCAATTTTATGATGGTATTATGTGTTTACGATGTCCAATTAGGTTATATGTATTAGGTAGGCTTATTGAAGCACCACAAACAAAAACAATATTTTACTGGAACTACTTTTAATTGAGGAAATATATCCTCGGAAAATTGTTGATAGTCCTTAGCAACGAGGAAATCGTTTCTGGGAATAAGCACATTGTTTTCCAGTATTCTAAATGCAATTGTTCATGCTTTGAGCACCACAGCCTTGGATAACAAAACAAAAACTAGCAAATATATTGCTCAATACCACAAAATGGAAGTAGAAAGATATGTTAATTGTGGTATTTTTGGATGAACAGACCCTTAAAAGGGGCCCTATTGTGCTTATCTTGTTTGGGTTTCCATTTCCTGCAGTGTGTTATATATGTTTTTGTGCATTTAAGTCTGCAAAGGCTAAAATCCCAAAGTTCACGCCAGGGCGAGTTTCTCTCCTCCTGCCTGAAGCGCCTCCATTGTTTTTTTTATTTTGTTTGTCAATTTATTGAACATGTTAAATGTTGTAGTCATTTCCATGAAATAATGACATCGCACTGTAACACTCAAGCTTCTATTGGCTAGTGCTCCAAAACATTGTACGTGTACGGCTAAGGGGCGGGACATCTCTAAGCCTCTAAGCGGTTGAAAATTCAAAACAGAGCCGACCAGCTAACCAATCAGGATGAGAAAAATAAAAAGCATGGAGACATGTCACAGTCGAGGCACAAAATACAAATATGAACCTGAAAATGAGTATAATAGGGCCCCTTTAATGCTGGCTGAGGTATGATGAGGACTTAAAGCGTTTGCTGGTGATCCTCGTCAGGACAATGTGCTGCCCTCAGCACAATACAGAGAGTTCAGACCCAACTCAGTCAACCCCTCACTGTGACCTTTGGAGCGCAAAAAGAGTGTTTTTCTGCTCAGTTTGCAGAATCGATGGAAAGCGGGGGCAACAAGCGGAGTGGGATAACGATAGTAAATCCATGTGTGCTTGTGAAAGAGAGCATGGTAACTTTGCCCTAAATTGATGCTCCTGATCTTTTGGCCTCAATCGAACCACAATACAAGCGATCAGTACACATTGAAGTTTATCTGACACAGTGGTTCTTCTAAAGGCTGGTCAATAATCCGTAGATAAACCTGCAACTGTTTGGTCACTCTATATCTGTGTCTGTATGTAGAATGATTCTCCTACATTCACCTATGTCCTGGAGAGACGTGCTGTAATTACACACTTCTGTTTTGATTTGCGTATCCATGGTAATAAGGAGTATTATTTTCATTATATCAGATCAAGATTGAATACCTGAGGGTTCTACGAGCGTAAGGGCATAGAAACACATGAAGGTCCACGCACATGCTCCCCAACTCCGGCCCCCTGCTCCGCTCCCCTCTGCATTTAGCTAAAGCTCTCCTTCAGACTGCATATTTCTGTTTTTGTTCGGTTTTATTGCACAGCAGTAAACCCCCTCCACGTCTGGCTCCACAGACGCTGCCCCCTGCAACCTCTTGCTTCATTTTCTCCATTATAGCGGGGTGGACAGAGGGAGGAGAGGGGGAGAAAGAGGAAAGGAGGGGAAACAGAGACAGAAACAGCGCTCTTATCAGTCTTTTATTTTACCCAAATGACCTGCAGGATCAGCTATTAAAACCAAGAGGAACCAGTCATTTCTGGTTCAAACTGGCCTCTGGAGAAAGGGGCACAGTCAACACAGCTCAGTGGCCATGCGGCACTTTGTTGGTAGCCCCATGGCATCCTGTGCCATGCCGTGCTCTCTTCCTGTGCCCGTACCCCGCCCTGACCCTTAATGCCCTGTGTGCCAAGCCACCAGGTTACCCGGAGTTCACCGGTCTCGCATGGCACACCATGGAATGCCCCTTGCCCGTCTCCTCGCACTTCTTTTTTGCCTCCCTCCCATTGTGGCTGCCATCACATATCTCTCCACTAATGACTTAATTGATTAATGTATTCAGTTTTAAAACGGGTCACTACATATTGGTCACTGCAAAACATAAAACAGCACAGCGCAGTCTGCACTTTCATTTGATTTGATGCCTGCAGTGATGGAAAAAGTACTCAGATTCTTCACAAAAAGTATAAAAACAACACTATTTCATAATCTCAACTACAGAATTATCAGCAACAAAAGCTCAGCTTCAAAATAAACAAATGGATTAAAATGATCCCAAAGATAGATGTATTATTAAAAGTATCAGATTGTTAATATACAGAAAGTCCCAAATTAGCGCTTGGGCCCCTCAAAAAGGGGGGGTCCAAATAAATCTGAGATGTGGTGATGATTAATGGGAGATTGTTAGAAAAATATCATGAAACCATAAAAGTTCTGACTCTCAAATTGATAAATGTGGTGGACTAAATGGTACAATATTTTCTTCTTGACCTAGGAAGGACGTTTTTACATAGCAAGAAAGTATACCAAAATATATTACTTGAGTAAATATACTTTGCTACATTCCACATGGATACAGGCAAAACCACCTTAGCTGTTTGTCTAGGCATTCCCTCATTTTCTGCTACAGACATTTGTTAAATCCTTAAAAGCTATTTCTTATTTTTCCCATCATCCTTTGTGTATTTCCCTGCCTAACTGTAGCCTCCTTGTGTGAGGTTATCAGGCCATAAAGAAGCTTCTCTGCCCACACACATGCGCACACCACACGATATCCCCTTTATCTCATTTAAGCAAGATTTGCCCCTCAAACTTTTATTGTTTTGGGGTTTCTCCATAATCATGATGTGGCCCATTTGATCGCACTACAAACTGATTCTGTCATTTAGTCTGAGGTGTACGCAGCTCTGAATGCTCCAGCTAATATTTAGGTCAAACATAATAAAAGTTAGAATGCATGTCTACTCCTCTACATGTGTTTTTCCATCATGCCAGAAACGTTTGGCTCTTTGCTGACAGACTGATTTAAGTCCATCACCTCTCTTTGCACGGGAAAGATCAGGAGGGTGAAGAGGCCTGTGAAAGATGGAGAATGAGAGAAAAGTGTGGGGGGGGGACAATAAACAGGGCGGGCCCTAGGAAAGTGCAGGAAGGGGGAGGGAGACGGGGGAGGGATGGAGGAGGGGTGGGAATCATCTGACAGATTTCAGAAAGATGGAGCAGAGAGACGGACATATGGAAGAAGTCTCTGCCTGCTAGTTTCTGCACTCTCCATCTGTTGATCTCTCCCATCACCCACCCTCCTCATTCTCCATTTTAGCCCTCCTTCTTTTAAACCCAGCCTCTAAACTCCTTCACACAGCCTCACCCTCTGACCATCCCCCCCTGACCCACCCCCGACCTTCTACACACTCGGTGCACCTACCTTAAGGCTTTGTTTTGAAAAGGCTCTGCAGCGCCCCAGGCTTAGTGATGTCATTTTGTGAGAGTGTGTGTCTCTGAGACTGTGTGTGTGTGTGTGTGTGTGTGTGTGTGTGTGTGTGTGTGTGTGTGTGTGTGTGTGTGTGTGTGTGTGTGTGTGTGTGTGTGTGTGTGTGTGTGTGTGTGTGTGTGTGTGTGTGTGTGTGTGGTGTGTGTGTGTGTGTGTGTGTGTGTGTGTGTGTGTGTGGTGTGTGTGTGTGTGTGTGTGTGTGTGTGTTGTGTGTGTGTGTGTGTGGTGTGTGTGTGTGTGTGTGGTGGCAGGGGGTGGTTGCTGTCAGTGTGGGGGTTGGTGGGCTCCTCAGTATGGTTGTGAGTGCCGGGTAGTGTTTTGAAAGGGGGCATTGTTCAACAGGTCTCGCTCTGTTTGGATTCGCAGGCCAAATGTTTGCGTGTTAAAGAATGCAGATAGCTGGGTTGCTACGAAGGTGTTTCACTTTCCAAGAATGACACGTCGTTTTTTCTTAACCCTCTACTCACGTGCAACAAATTCACCCTACTCTATGGAAGTCCTCCTGCAGCTGAGTTCTTTATCTATTTGTGATAAATGAGTCTGTGCCTCTTTGTTTTTTTGCTAAGTCTTAAAATGCAGAGGAGATAAGAGAGAGGCAGCCAGTCAGGATCATAGCTGTCAGGGTTGATGGGAAACATTTACACTCGTAGTACGTGGAGTTCTGCTTTCTGCAAAGATAAACTAGACTTCATGTTTCTTAAAGGGAAATAACACCTTTTTAATTGTAGACACAGCCTTAGTCTACACTTCCCTTGAAAAGTATTTTGTGTGTTATATAATTACTGTTAAAGTATCAAACCATCCAAGGAAATGAACGTATTCAGAACCTTTGCCTTTAAACAAGCATTAGGGCTCCCATAATGTTGAAATGTCACAATATATATGAAAGTTTGAGTATCATTAAAGTCATTCCCAGGCTGCAATGACATGCATAGAAGCTATGAGCTTAAGTATGACCCGGAAACACAAACCAATCAGAGAAGACAGGGCTTTTTTGGGAAGGGGGCTTAAAGGGATAGGCACTAAAACTGAGCGTTTCATAGAGAGGGTAAATACACTCATGTTCAGACAGACAGATTGAGAAAAAATAGTCTTTTCGACATTAAAGCAGGTAAAAAGGTTGGAGAAATCTAAAATATGAATGTGAACAATGAAAATGAATATTGGTGAACCAGTCTTAATCAACCATATCCCCCCTTATTAACAGAACGGTCCCCTCATCGACCGATCCTCCAGGCGGGTCTCCCGGCCAACACCACAGTAAACGTCGGGGAGGACGCCCGCTTCGTCTGCAAGGTCTACAGCGACGCCCAGCCTCACATCCAGTGGCTCAAACACATCACTCAGAACGGTAGTCGCTACGGCCCCGACGGACACCCATACGTCCGAGTGTTGAAGGTACATTCCCACACTTCCTCTTTTAGATTTGATTCTGTTGATTATAGTTCCTCCTTTTTTCTTTGCTGGTGTATAGCCAGATGTTGCAGGTGTTTTTGATAACAAGTCATAAAAGGTCTAATCATTTCTCCCTTATTAAAGTGATAGGTGTTTTCCATGCTGGCTATGGTGGTGACTCCAGAAATACAGTATCTGTAGTCATGATGTTTTTGTCTGATATGTGTGTGTGGATTGCAGCGCTCAGGCATTAACAGTTCCGACGTGGAGATGCTCACCCTCACCAACGTGACAGAGGCGGACGCTGGGGAGTATATCTGTAAAGTCTCCAATTATATAGGCGAGGCCAACCAGTCGGGCTGGCTCACAGTCGTCCCAGGTAACCTTTGAGACCTGACTACCCACCTTCCCTCCCCCCCCCCCCCCCCCCCCCCCCCCCCACTCCCGGTGTGGTTTCCTGGGCTCTGTCCCTGACCTGCTGTGCTGTGGTGGTCCTTCTGGTGGTCCTTCTGGTGGTCTCTTGGTGCTCCTGGGGCTCACACCCCCTTTCTCTCCCCCTAATGGTACATCCTTGTGTTTCAGCTGCTCCTTCCACTGCTGGGATTGGTGCAGTCATGGAAGCACTGGTGCATACCTAGACACTGACATTGTCACAGCGAGCATGTGACGTTCACATTCTCTCTCTTGCAAGCTGTGTCAAGATGGTGTACGGTGTTGCAATACAGTGCTCTCCATGCTAGTTGTGTTTGTGTTGTTGCATGTGTCCAATCCAGTTATGGATTAGACTTCTATTAGCAGGTTTTATTGGTGACGGGGGTCTTTTTGGTTGTTTTGTTTTTGGTGTATTTTCTGTTTTGGTGGGATCTATCTGTTTCTGTGTTTATGAAACCTCCTCCTCACCCTCCTCCTCCTCACCCCAACAGCCTTTGCTCTAGATGGGACCTCGCAGATGGAAGCCATCCAGCTCCTCTTATTTCTCTTTTGGTGTTTTGGGTCTGATTTTTTTTTTTCTCTCCTCCCCATTTCCTCTTTCCTTCCCCTCCCCCCCCCCCAACCCCCTCTGCTCTGATCTTCTTCCCACTCTTTCTTCTTTGACACCTCCCCATTTCCCTCCTCTTCTTCTTCTCCCCAGACTGCAGGTGTTAACACCACAGATAAGGAGATAGAAGTTCTCTACTTGCCCAATGTAACATTTGGAGATGCTGGGGAGTATACGTGCTTGGCGGGTAATTCTATTGGGATCTCCTTTCACACTGCTTGGTTGACGGTGCTTCCAGGTATATACACTCGTGTACTGTCCTCTCTTTTCCTTCTCTCAGCCTGTTTGGTTATGTCATTACAATGACCTCTGCGGAAGGCAAGTCCTCCCCCCGGAGTCCGAGGCGTACAGCTCAAATATTAGATTACTGCCATGGTCAACATCCGAGACAATGAAACGTAAGAGCAGGGAGCATATATTCAAAAATATTATCTGGATTGGCAAGCTGTTGAAAGCTCAGAGCAGATAAGAGGGTAGTTTGCAGATGACTTATTATAACTCTGAGACGGAAGTAGAGCTCCCAGAGCGGCTCGAGTGTCTCCGGACTCCAAAAGGAGGGGAGGGTTTGTTGCCCGCCTTCTCTCTTCCTTCTATCTCTCCTATGCACCTTGGGAAAAGTCTTTCAGTGCCACATTTTTGTTCTGCATGCGAGATAAAGTGTTTATTTTTACGCTTTAAAAGCGTTCTTCAACCCTTCCCTGGCTCTGATAATTGGCTTCTTTAAAGATCCTTATTTCATCTTGAAATAAAGATCGAAAGGTAAAGCTCAACACTCGCTCAAAGTTGGCTTGGCTTTCTCAATTATCAAGGCCAACCCTCTCCTGCTCTACACAGGGAATGACTCATGCGTGTGAATGTCTGTGTGTTCTCGTTTATCAACTTGTTTTATCCTATTTTTGTCCCTTGCTGTATGTCAGGCCTGTAATTATGCATACCAAAGGATCAAATACATAAAACTTAGTGTCTGCAAGTTCATTTCAGGCTAAGTTGAAACATTTTTGTAGCCGAAAGCAGGCCGGGCATAAAATGAGATCGATGAGACTCCCTTAATGTCTTAAGCAGACACCAGTTTTGTTTTGTCTGTAAACAATACAGCGTAATGATCACAGGCTAGCCATTTCCTGTGGGACTAATATATCATATTTATTGCCCTTGATTTGCTCTATCTGCACTGATGGCGCCTTCGAGGCTACGGCTTCTGTGTGTGCGCTGTGGCTTTTGGACCAGCAGATACAAAGCAGACAGGAAAAAAGGTTCCTAGATGAAGCTTCACCTCCAGCTGGCTTCTTGGTTGGTTGGTTGGCTGTGCTGCACAAGAGCCTTGTTTGTGGTCTGGAGGGCTATGTATTATGGAACAGTCCATTTCTACAGCACACACACAGACGCACGCAAACCCGACCCATTTCCTCGACAGGAAGTTGAGGCCATATACAACCACGAAGGACACCGCTGTCCCTTGTTTGCGATCTGAAGTGAAGCGTGTATTGTTCCGGCGGCCGTGGGTGTGTGTTTGTGCTTGCGTGTCTCCAACATTAGCGCAGACATATGCAGGCCCGGTTGTGCTGAGTCAAAATTGTAAATCTGTTAAAGCCCTCAATGTTGGTTTGAAAAAACAGTGTGCGTGCCGTTACTCAGGAACGAAGCGATAGAGAAGGATTCTTAAAAATCATTTCTGTTTAGTTTGCCTGCCGATTGTGATTACATTAACGCATGAGTCATCCCCGAGCATCTGTCTCTGTGTTTGCCTGTCTGATACCCATGTGTGTCTGTTCAAATAGAGTACGTTGTGTGTGTGTGTGTGTGTGTGTGTGTGTGTGTGTGTGTGTGTGTGTGTGTGTGTGTGTGTGTGTGTGTGTGTGTGTGTGTGTGTGTGTGTGTGTGTGTGTGTGTGTGTGTGTGTGTGTGTGTGTGTGTGTGTGTGTGTGTGTGTGTGTGTGACTTGCTATATATTTCTTCCCCTGACCTCCGTCTCACTGCTCACCCTTTATTCTTTCTCAGCCCTTGAGAAAACCCCAGGGCCCCTTTCCCCAGACTATGTGGAGATCGCCATATACTGCGCGGGCGTCTTCCTCATCGCCTGCATGGTGGGCATCGTGGTGGTGTGCCGCATGAGGAACACCGCAAAGAAACCCGACTTTGGGAACCAACCGGCAGTCCACAAACTGAGCAAGCAGATGCCCTTGCGCCGCCAGGTAACAGAAAGTAGATAAAGAGTTCTAAAGGCATTTAACACCCCTAGAGGAGAAAATCACACACTGCAAAAATACAATGTCAGATAACAAAATAATATTATAATTAGGATTATTAGAAAGGAGGCTAATGCTGCAAAAGCATAATAAAATATACTATGGAAATAATAACAATTATTTTGTATACAAAACAGACACAAACACAAAACTCTTGTGGTATTTATACAATCTACCTCCAGCCTAATTTAGAAGGCATGCTTTTCTGAGCAAGTTAGCACTGCTGCAATTTTCAGATTTTCTTTCCTCTGTGCGAGTCATGCTTTTCCCTGAAGGGAAACGAAAAAATGTACGCTCCAAAAGGTACAAAAAGTGTTGGATTACATTCTATGGAGAGACTGATTCCTGTGTCAAGGTAAGTTTAGGGCGGAGAGAGCAGAGAAGAGCCCTGGGGACGAAGAGTGAAGAGGCCGAATGATCCACACACATTCATCAATACTATATATATTTGTTAATATGCCCTACTTATCAACCTTCCTTGAAAATCCAGTCAATCATGCACTTTCACATTACCTCTAACTCCTCTAGTGATGCCTTAGAGCTTAAGCTGACGTATGAACCCAGACTCCGGTGATCAGCCAATCCTTCTACTCCTACAGGTGTCCACAGACTCCAGCTCTTCCATGAACTCCAGTACGCCACTGGTACGCATCAAAACACGGCGGGGCTCTGCGCACGACGACCCGATCCCGGAGTATGATCTTCCCGAGGATCCGCGCTGGGAGTTTTCCAGGGACAGGTGAGGGCCGTCCGTTTCATAGTGTGCGTGTCTGCCTAGTTATTCCGATTAGCTCCAAAATTCTATGAGTTTTGACATTAATCACTCTTCACCCTTCCACTAAGTTTCATGATAAAGGGCCCAGTAGTGTTTCTGTCATCTTGCTGAAAAACAGACAAAGAATTCAGCAAACAAATAAACCTTTGGATGTTTATATTATTTTCGTAATGGAAAATAGATTGAGTGATTCTGCTAGTTTCATCAAGATTAATGTTTGGCCATGTAAACAGTAATTATGACCTAGTCCTAATTGCAAGTTTTACATCGTTTCAAAAAGGAAAATATGTAATTATGTAAATGTAACTCATCCCCTGCAGAAAGCATTAAAAAGCCTTTAAAATGCAAATCAGCTTTAGAGTGCCACTTTTTCTGAAAGGGGGAATGCATTCTAACACAATCAGGTTTCAAAGTCTGCATATAGTGCCTGTTCGACACTCTGCATGACAACTCTCAGTGCTGAACTCACCCTTTTGTGATTGTCCTCAACGCTAATACAACTATTTTTGGCCAACAGGGTGCATTACAGTAGCCGATAACAGCAAGATTACAACATAATAAGCATCTGTGTGATTGTATCTGGGCTGCTTAATGATCAGATAACTATTGTTGTAGGTGGAAAGGGCCATTAACACTGATAGACAGCATGCAATATGACTAACTGCAGATGAATGCTTGTGGTGTCTGAGATAAAGGCTGCTGTAGTGAAACGACCTGAACTTGGCACCTTGGCATATGCCTCATCATCGCAACTGCTGCTGCTGCTGCTGCTGCTGCTGCTGCTGCTGCTGCTGCTGCTGCTGCTGCTGCTGCTGTGTCACACTCTCACTCACACACATGCTTCTGATGCTAAGGAATGAAGCGGTGCTAATTACTGGTTAGCACTAGCAGCTTTCATCTGCGTGTTTGGGCTAGGAGGGTTTGCGCTGTCTCATACCAGAGGAATTAGCACCACCGAGGTTTCTATTCGTCACGGTTGCAGCGGCCAGTGATAAGCTTTAGGGTGGATTTAATAGGACTGCAAAGGTTAGAGTCCTTTAATACCCACTTGAGGCCTCTGATTTTGGAATAAAAGGGAAAATCCCAAACCATAAACACGAAGGCCTGCCTCTTGTTGAAATGGTTGTAAAAAATCATCTTGGGTCATACATTCTACCATCACTTATCAGTAAAGGAGAATCTGATGTAAAACTCTCTCTGCAGCAGAATGGCTTTCTAGGGGAAAAGTTTAGATTTTAATTGATGAGTCCATCGAATGGGTTGTTTTGTCTGGGCTGAATAAACCTCTGTGCGCCTCTCTGTTTGGGTCTTTATTCCTCGCCTGTCATCCCAGGGCCTGAGGGATCATGTTGGGGTTGCAAAACGCTGAGGAATGCTAACGTTTGCGGTTTGGATGGAAGAAAAATAACATTGATTATGTGTGGCTGGATGGACAGAATGGTTGCCATTGAGCGTGGCGAGTGTGTGGACAGATAGGGGATTGTGTTACTACGGCACGGCGCCGGCCTCAGGCCCTGGGCTCTGCGGCATGCAGTGTGAGTGTTTACATAGCCAGGACACTGGGCCTTGAGGGGTGGGGCTACACATGTCAATCAAATTAGATTGCACAAGCTACACTGCTAGTTCAGGGGTCAGATAGGTGCTTTGGCTCTCATGGAGAGTTGAGAAAGAGCATGTGTGGGAGAGTATATATTACGGACTACATTTATAAGAGCAGCCAAAATAGTGAAATGTCAGTTAAAAAACATTTAATTTGATTTTTTACTCATTCAATATTTAAATATCCTAAATTTAGTGCAATTTTGTCTGTTGATCTCAGGACCGCGGATGCAATATTTAGGAAAGTAATATGCATTTTTAACGCAATCATGAAAAATGTAGATTGTAACTTACTTCATTAACTTTTCAGCCTTCATTAACAATAGAAATTGTGAGACATTAACAATAAATAGTACTTAAATGTCCATCTACTATAGCAGTCAGGCCCTCCTGTGGGGCAACACAAAGCCAGCTTTCCATCAGTCACAGGCTAATGTGTCAAGGCTAAGCTAAGCCCTGTGTAATGACTTGTAAAGAGTGTATATTGGAACATGCCAAGGCAGGGTAAACAGTTTAGAAATGAGTTGCTCTCCCCTCTTTATCAGGTGATTATCGCTGCCATGTCTGCCTTCCTACCTACTGCCCTGGCACAGGCTGCAATCACCACGCCAATAAAGCACTCACACGGACACAATCTGATTGAAACAGAGAGAGTGATCTCGTAAAAAACACATACAGGGTGAGGTTGAGAAACTGGCTCGGTGCCTGGTTACATTACCTCTCCCTCTCTATCTAACGGAGGGAATCGATGCCACAGTCAAGTCAAGTTGATGAGTTTTTGTTGCAGCATCTAAACAGCTCCCTGTCTTGTTTTTTTTGCCCTATTTCCCGTCTGGCGAAAGCAGGTTGACCCTGGGCAAACCCCTCGGTGAAGGCTGCTTTGGTCAAGTGGTGATGGCCGAAGCTCTGGGCATCGATAAGGACAAACCCAAGGACGCTGTAACGGTCGCTGTCAAGATGCTGAAAGGTAAGCGGCGCCACACAATCACAGAGAGGTTGTAATGGTAAACGTCTGACTTAAAATCAGACGTACACTGCTTCATTATGTCCTGTGGGGCAAACTGAATACATTGTATGTGATTTATGCTCCAGTGAGGGTTCAGTAGAAGTGCAAGGCGGGGCCTGGGGCTGTCATTAGTATTCGTTATTGGTTGTTGTTGAGTGACGGCTAAGGGAAGGTAGCGTTGTGTAGGTAAGGGTTAGGGGCGGTCACATACCTGACCCCAGAGCAGCAGCTGGCTGGAGCTCAGTCAGCACCCACACAAAGAGGCAAGTCACACCAGCACTGCTAAGATTAATGAAAGCAGCACGGGGGGGGGGGGTTGGGGTTAGGGGGGCAGTTAGTTCAGGTACAACAGCAGGTTATTGGACCAACCTTGACAATGGAAATCTGCTTTTTAGGTAAGGTAATGGTGCGGAGGAATGCAGGCAATGCTATTCTGACTGTCTGGATACCTGGCTCAATCCCTCCCATGAAAAAGGAGCCTCCACAGCAGATAATGCTCCAGATTGAAGGTCTTTAATTCCTCCTCCTCACTGAAAGGAGGCCTCTGTGGTGTGTGAGGAGCGTCTCTCTCTCCGCAGTAACTTAAGCCCATATTGTCTGTCAGCCGCACTTAATCAGAAGCACCTAGGAAACAAGGTGTTGTCTCACGGGGAAGATACAGAGAGGAGAGGTTAAAGGGAAGACAGGGCTATGCTATGTTTGTTTGATGAGTTTCCCCTGACAACCTTCAATCCAAATTTTTCTGTCCTTAGATGACGCCACTGAGAAAGACCTATCTGACCTGGTGTCAGAGATGGAGATGATGAAGATGATTGGCAAGCATAAGAACATCATTAATCTATTGGGAGCCTGCACCCAAGACGGTGAGTAGGACGGGACCCAACATAACACATCATAAAGCACCTCACTTCAGCTTTGTGAACCTTTTGTGTAATTTTATACGAAAGGTTTGCTACACACTTCAAACAAATTCATAATATGTGTCATCAGACACGCTTGAAGCGGTTTGTATCTGATATAGAAAGGTTGGATTTTAATTGGATGTGAAGTGTGGATAAAGCTGAGCACTTTTTCTTCTCTCAAAGCTACTTTTGAAGATCAGTGGAGCCACGATTGTTTGAAAAATCAAAAATAAATGCTATGCTGAGGAATGCCACTAAGGACTATTTTCCTTATCGATGAAGCTGCTGATTATTTTCTCGCAATATTAATTGGCCTCAAATGTCAGAAAAAAAGTGAAAGAATCCCAGTTTTTTTTTCACTTCAAAGGGATGTCTTTATATGTTTTAGCTTTCTCAGTCTAAAGATATTGAGTTTAATATGATATATAACACAGAAAATCAAAAAATCTTAATATTTGAGAGGCTTAGAACTGATTATTCTTTTCAATCAATCAATTATCGAACTAGTTAGTATTTAATAATCTATTGAGAATAGATTATTTGACTAATCATTTCAGATCCACTATGCCCATTTTCACACCCAAATCAAAAAAAAATCAGTCACTGCAGGGTTGATTTAACTAGTTTTGGAAATGGGAATCTAGGCCATTTGGAGGTCATTTTCCTTAAGTTCTTTTCAAACTGAATTATCCCAGAATCCTGCATCAAGTCTTAACATGTATTATAGTCCATTACAAATGATCTCAGTGCCACTTTTTCTCAAAGGGAATGATTTATGTTCAATAGCTAATGCAGGTATTTTCTCCCCGCAGGCCCCCTCTATGTGATAGTGGAGTACGCCTCCAAAGGCAACCTGAGGGAGTACCTCCGATCCCGCAGGCCGCCCGGCATGGAGTACTCCTACGACATCACCCGGGTCTCAGACGAGCAGCTTACTTTCAAAGATCTGGTGTCCTGCACTTATCAGGTGGCACGAGGCATGGAGTACTTAGCATCACAGAAGGTAAGGATGCACACAGACACACTGAACGTTCTCACAACAGTCCCCTGCTGGCAGATCTTAGTTCACATAGCATTTGATGAATTGTATCCAGGAGGGTTTTACGTGCGTCACTGTGGGAATATTGTCCTAAAAACACTTCTCTGACCCCCTGCCCAATCCCCGCATTGTCTCTCAATCCACGACAAAAGCCCCTCTGTGTGGAAGAGCTGCAAGGATTTCACAATGGGGGTACGGCCATGTTGGGCCAAACGCAGCCTCACGCTCCCTCTCACTGTTGGAATGTGACAGAGTGTACTGTCTCTCATGCACAAACACACACACATGTACATGCGTGCACATGCGCGCTGATGCACAGAAACAACCTGGACCATATATGTGCTGAAGTATGCGAGGAATCCTTTCTTACCCAGACATGTTGGTGCAGTCATCGTGGCGTCATGTTAGTGCTACCTCTGTGCAGGAGATTTCTGGATGATTACACACACCACAAACATCTGAATACCACTCTAAATGAAGTATACACCTGTTTTTAAAGTTGCTTTATTTATGCAGTGAGGTAACTGTCTTATTCTTCTCTTCCCCCTCACTTTTTCCACTCTTTTTCTCCCCTCCCCTCTTATTTCTCACTCTCTCCATCCCAGTGTATACACAGAGACCTGGCAGCCAGGAACGTCCTGGTCACGGAGAGCAACATCATGAAGATCGCCGACTTCGGCCTGGCCAGGGACGTCCACAACATCGACTATTATAAAAAGACGACCAATGTAAGTCCTCAACCTGCGCCGCCACCTATTGAGTGTGGAGTGGAATGTTTTTGAGAGCCGCAGTGTGAGATTTGGTCCACTTGTCTTCTCTCTTTTCTCTAATTCCCTCCATTTCCCTCATCTTTCTATTCCGCTCATTCCCCTCGGCTGGTGTCTTGGCAGAAGCAGCAGGTTCCCAGGCAGCCTCTGAATAAAGTGCTTCTGGAGACTCTGCCTTGTTTATCCCTCAGTCTCTTGTTCCTTCAATCCCATAGACACTTATACAATTAGCCAAAAAAGAGAGACAGAGTGAGAGGGGAGCGGCTTAAACGTAATTGACATTTCCATAGTGGCCCAGTGGTGTCTTTCTTTCCCACCGCAGAGCAGCGCTGCCTTCACATCCTCATCGAGTATGCATGGGTGGCTTTTCATCGCATGCAGAGAGCTATCTGACAACAACAACAACAATGTGCGATGATGACGATGGTGATGATGATTAGAACAATGGCGGCTGCGACAATGATGATCGCTTGTGTTAAACTATTCAAGACAGAGCCATCATTGTAGGGAATTCTTTTAAATTTCTAATCATTTTTACGTCACTATGATAGGAACACCACTGTCATATAAGTGCAATGTGATGTAGAGAAGCTAAAAAAGTTACACACATACTATACATTTCTTTATAATTGTTTCGTACTATTTTTCTCATCCTGCATATTTTTGCGGCATGTGAAAAATCGACTTTTATAAGGATTTATGTATGTGATATCCCTCCATTTAGTGTTTCAGAGTCTCTGATGAGATTATTCTTGCCATTAGCCTACCACGCAGCTATTGACGAAGGCCGCCTTGTCAGCGATGCTTAGCCTCCCAGCCAATGTTTTGCACAGGGAGATAAACTCCTCTTTATCTGTGACCCTGTTTATCTGCTCTCTTGCTCTAACAATGTAAACGTTCCTCTGGGAAACCCTCCTCCCAGACAGTCGCTCTAGTGCCGTATTCCCCAGGCTGCTTTCACGTATCGGCCTCTCCAGGAGTAATGAGATCTACTAGCGGGGAATGAATTCAAACATGCTTATCAGGCCAGGAATGAATCAATCCAGGGATGGGCTGTGTATAATATTGTGTTTGACCTCTCACCTGTTTGTGTCTCCAGGGTCGTCTCCCGGTAAAATGGATGGCTCCAGAGGCGCTATTTGACCGGGTCTACACACACCAGAGTGATGTGTAAGTATCTAACGAACTGTTTCATATCCCTTTTTCTTCATCAGGAACTTTCCCCCAGAATTGGCAACCTTTTGCCACATTTTACCTCCTCAAAACTCCCTGGTGGAAGTTAGTGCTTTTACTGGTAGAGGGATAGTACAGGGCTGAACATTTTCTGATTGGACAGAAACAACTGCTATTTGAAAAAACAGAGAGCCATCAGTAAATGAGTCATGTGAGATTTCTGAGCCAGGCTAAAAGATGTTAAAATGTCACTTTATTACGTTTTTCAAGACGTTTTTAGGCCAATCAGGATACCAATCCTTCAGTGTAATGAAAATGAAGCCTGTTTGGACAGATCTTTTGGAAATGTGAGGAAGAAAACAATGACAGCCGTCACTTTTTATATATGTTAGCGGAGTAATGTGCCTAATCTTAATGTGTTGACCGGTTTGGATACAACAATAGGCTGAAGGAACCTTAAGATTCTTGAAAAGTAGTTCACTTTTGGTGGCAACCCATATGTGTCCCACAACCACAATTTCTCAATATGTAATGCACAGATGTTTGTCTGCAGTCTGAGTTTTTCTGTTAGCCTGCAGTCATAATCAGAGAGGTTGTCTTTCAGGGAGTGTGTGAGGTGTTTTGGTGCAGCACTGGTGAATGTTAGGTGGGGGGGGGGGGGGGGTGGCTGCCTATAGGGGGCCAGCACTGTCCAGTCTGTGGCAAAAGTGAGGATTTCACGCTAGACTTGTAGCCAATGCCGTGTTACTAATCTGACCGGCTTCAAAGGGCCCTGGAAGGAGCCCGGAGCCCACCAGCGCCTCTTCCCCCTCTGACTCACCCCTCTCTGCTCTGGCTAAGCGCGGAAGTCTCCCCTCCTTTATGGGCCTCCACACAAGTCTAAACGCAACAATGCTGCAGCTCCTCAAACGGGGGGCCTCATCCTCCTCCTTTAGCCCCCTGCCATCCTCTCTTAACTCTCCTCTCCTCATTCAGCAACACTTTGAACATGTGGCTCATCATTTTGGAGCCGTTCCACGATCAAAATAATCTCCCCCGCCTCCCCTTTTCGCCCCGTCGTTCTTATTTTCATTCATCTGTTATGTGAATTGCTGACTGACCCGTCTCTGTCTCTGTGTTTTTATAAAGACTAACAGTACTCATTCTAAAAACAGAACAAAGGAAGAAGGTCCCTCTCTTTTTGGTGTTTGAGCCTCATGTGTTCTGACAGCGTTGTTTGAAGTTTCTGCTCCAGACACTGGCGGCAGAAAAGTGCATGTGGCAATTAGATAAATGCCGTGCATGCTGACCCCTGGGAAAGAAGATGTTGTGTGTGTGTGTGTCTATGAGTCATACACCAGTAGCACAATCACCACAGCGCTCATCCAGTTAAGCGCTTGGATAGAGGATCTCTCTACTGTCCTCGTTTGCTTGTGTATATGTGTGTGTGTGCACATAAATAAGTTGTGTACATAGACATCATGCCCTTCATGTTCCATGGCGCAGCACCAATCAATAACTGGGGGGAGTGCAGGCGGCCGAATGGGGGGTGCAGGCATGAAGTGCCGACTGTAGTTCTTTCTATCAGCTCACTGCTAATTACGTTTCATCACTCACTTTTAGTAATTGGCTTTTTCTCATAGCGCACGAAGGGGGATGTAAGATGAGGAGAGACGTTTTGGAGGTAGTGTTCGGTGGGCTCACACACAAACATCCCAAGAAGCGCAGGCAATCCATACGTGATATCAGATTAAATGAATACATGAATTCCAATGAAACTCGCCCCTTGCTGTTTTGACAAATGGGCCCAGGGGACTCAGCTCAGCACATGATGCCTTGTCTCAGCACTTAAGCCCAGAGACAAGGTATGATGGCCAGGCTTGGTGAAGGCAATGAGGGCGGTCTGACCCCTTACCCCTCACCAAATTAAAATAAAGAAAACATTGCTTCAGCTAGCTAGCTCCCACATTTCAGAGCCTTGCATTTTCAGATGTCGGTCAATTCCACTGGTGTGTGTTCATGTATTGATTGGTTTTCTGACATTTGTATTCATGTTGCAATCCGTCCATATTGAGATTGTACAACCTAACCGCACAAGGTATACATAAATGTAATGAGATTTAAATAAGATCAAGAATGAAATCCATGCTTATACAGAGTCACTTTATCTGTAGTTTATGCATTTAGGTAATGACTGGACTACATAAGTGCACTCTAAAAACTATGTATAGTACTCTCCTAACAATGTTGCAAAGTACAATACAATAAAATAATAGATAGTTATAAATAAATAAAGAAAATTGAAAGAGATAAAAATGTGTTTTTTTTAAGAAAAACATGAGAAATTAAAAAAAATATATATTAAGCACTGAATAATAAATTAATTAGTTGTATATATATACTTTGGGACATGGTTGTTTAAATCTTTATAAGGCAACAATACAGATTAGGAGGGGTTTGAGCTGTTTACTTGAACGAGTGATATTCCAACAGCAGTATTTTGGACCTATTAAAGGCATTTCAGTAATCAAGACATGACAATGTAAATCATAGACAACCCTGTGTATCTTCAAAGGATAAGAAGTATCTGATTATTGAAGGAAACATGACTGAACAACCTTCTCTACTCCTGTGGTAAGGCCTTACACCTGGTCAGTTAAAGTGACCCGCAGCATGTTTGTTTACATGTTTATTTGGTGAGTCAGGGTTGGCTTTGGTCGGATTGCACAGAGCAACATGTTGACATGCAACAAGAGACGGTTACAAAGTAGAAACAGAAAGGAGAGATGAGTGTGTCAACGAGTGGAGAGATACAACGCACTGATAGACTCAGGGCTAGCTGTGTAAACAGATGGAGGCGCTGATAAGCACCCCCGACCTGCCTGCCCATGCCTTCCTGCTCGGACCACTAACATGGTCTGTAGCTGCCTGCAAGCGTACGCACAGATTAGGGTTTTAAGCGCGTCTATGTGTTATAATACCGCCTTTGTGTGGACATGAATCAAGCTTGCTGCCAGTGCAAGAATGATTAATTTGAGACACTGTGGATCTCTAAAATAAACACATAGTGAGACAGTGATTGAAATCAGCGGCGTGAAATCACCAGTATTTAACAACCAGGATGAGGAAGTAGTTAATAGTTAGTATTCACCAGTCATCTTTGAGCCTTTCTTTCCTCTTTTGTCTGCCGTGGGTGGTCCACTGTTTGTTTTGGTGTGGTGTGACTGGACAATGCCAGCCTGTGTGACCGGCCAGCAGGGCACAAAGGCCATCATTGAGATCAGCACCAGAGTGGCACTGGGAGCGGGTCCGCGCCACAAGCCACCGGACGGCAGAAAGAGGGCATTGACACCACTGCGGTCACACTGTTGAAGTCGTTTCCAAACTTTGGTCAAGTGACTCTATGTAAATGATCTGTAGGTTAAAGGAAAGGGAAACTCTTAAGGCCTTCATTTGATATACAAGTAGATGGTAATTTGGAGATGGCAGACATCCACCAAGGCTAAATGCCTCTTTGCGCTGTGTTGTCAAAAATGAAAAATAATTTGTGGTCTCGCCCTGTGATTTGGAGCCTCTTCAAAAATAAAATGGGTTCTTTCTTGGGCCATGCTACATCATTCCACGAAGTCTAGTAATAATCAGCTGACAAACAAACTGGACCTAAACATAACTTCCTTGGAGAATGAGTTCTTGAACACTATTGCACATGCTGTTTTGTTGTAATTCTCGACTCATTCATAATATATATTTATTTTTTCTGTTTTACAGCTGGTCATTTGGGGTGCTGATGTGGGAAATCTTCACCCTAGGGGGCTCTCCGTACCCTGGCATCCCCGTCGAAGAGCTCTTCAAGTTACTCAAAGAGGGACATCGCATGGACAAGCCCGGCAACTGCACCAACGAGTTGTAAGTGTCTTAAATTGGCTTTATATATCCCAAATCACCCAAACACACAATTAGCTCTTGGACCCCGACTCTAAAGCCATCCCAGTCTCCATCAGATCCATGACTCCCGGGCTCTGTGTCCACTCTGTCGGGCCTCTGCACAGCTGTGACTGGCTGCTATCAGTGTCCTCATTCACAATAAGTCCTCTGCAGGCAGCGGACAATGGCACAGCTCTGTTATGATGTTATGAGAGGGTCGATGGAAAACAAAGTAGAGACAGGCCCAAAGGCATAAACACTGAGAGGCATGTTTGTGATCAACAGCAGGCCATCAAAACTGCCTTGATTTTAAAATTAGATAGATTCAGAGAACACCTGCTGTTTTTATTAATAATTTGACATGGAGACCTGAGTTCAGAGGCATAAATCTTTCAGCACATTTAGAAATTTGAATACAAGTGAGAAGAGGAGTGGCACAGCATGTGTTTTGACAGGCCTGCAACACCTCCAGGAATCACTCTGGTCTCTCTCCAGTAATCCACTCTTCTCTATGAGTAAACTGTACCTTTGTTTTTCTCTCCCAGGTACATGATGATGAAAGACTGCTGGCATGCCATCTCATCCCATAGACCCACCTTCAAGCAGCTAGTAGAGGATCTGGATCGCATCCTCACCCTCAACTCCAACGAAGTGAGTGCTGCTCTCTCATTCTCCTTCACACTAAATCCATGAAGTTCCAGGATTCAAGGTGGTCACATCATGCTACACAAACTCTGACATTTCCTGGCGAATAGGAGTATGACATTTCATAACAATAAAATAATATGACATGATACATTCCTATGCACAGTTACAAGTTTCTCAGGCCAAAGTAAATCCCGTTCTTGCCAGTGCTTGTAGGATTCAGGGGAATTTTGATGAAAGCTTAAGCAGCATTAGCATCCTAGTTGCTGACTTAAGGCCTAAATGGTGAGCAAAGAAATGGCCGGTTGATTTGATCCAGGCCCAACATGGCCGCTATGGCCCAGTGCAGTTGGCCGATCATCACATTCATGCCTTGCTCCCCACAATAGCCGCCATTTCTTTCCATTCCCCTTCCTGTCTCATGTGATTTCCGAGTGCAGGCCTGAAAAGAGGCCGTCGATGGAAAGCTGTCAAGACTCGTCTGCTCTTGGAGCTGGAACTTTGTGAATTTATGCCAAAAAAGCCCAACTTTGAGTTTGAACTTTTGAAATGTAATAAAGCAGTCTTTTCTTGCCTTTTTGCACCCCTCCTTCTCTCCCTCTGCCCCAAACCGCTGGCAGATGTGGAGGTCTTTAGTAATGTGAGCCTTCTCGTGTTGAGCTGGGAAAATGGAAGCCAGCTCTCATTTTCTGAAAAACCCCAAGAACTCTTCCTCCTCACAACTAGTCCCAATAACAGCCCTGAAAGTCAAGCAGAAGGGGAAAAAAAGGTTGCCTCAGCCGACATGAAAAGTCTAGAACAGCTTCAGAGAACTGGTCCAAGTAAAACATTTATAACAGGATTTTTTGGGTTTAGATCTCTCTTTATTTTCATTTTTGGGATGTGCATTGTGTTCTGCCAGCTTCTTGTTCCTAGCCATCATAAAGTGTATATGTCTGGTGTTTCAGATGTTAGATTTGTTTGAACTGAACTGATTGAACGCCTATCCACATAAAAGCATTAGTAGTGGACCTAATCCACAGCTCGGCTGACCCTGCTATCTTCAAAAGCTCCCCGGATTAGCCTGCAGTCCAACATTCAATTTAATACCTATTATTCTTGCAAATATTTTCATACAGTATCCAGTTTAAGATTATGTTTTCTCTTCTGTTCCATAAACCCTTCCAGGGTGATTTGGTATGGCTTGGATAAATATCATGATGAAGGTGATACTCTCTCACCCTCCTCTGGAAATTCCCATCTTGTTGACTGCACTATATTTATGTTCTGCTTTTTGCTCTGGGTCTTTTGCCTCTCACTCCGCTCTGAGGCGTCTTTCCCCTTTTGTAACATATGAGCTTGTATGTGAGTGTAAATCCTCTCCCTTAACCCTCTCTCTCTCCTGTCTGTGTCTCCAGGAGTATCTGGACCTGTGCGCCCCAGCAGAGCAGTATTCCCCCAGCTTCCCCGACACTCGCAGCTCCTGCTCCTCAGGTGACGACTCCGTGTTTTCCCACGATCCCTTACCGGACGAGCCCTGCCTCCCCAAGTACCAGCACATCAACGGAAACGTCAAAACATGAGCCCCCCACCCATCCTTTCTACCCAAGTCTTACCCCTTGATGTCCCAAAACACACGTTGCACACGTAGAAATCCTCCCATCTCCTGCCCCCCCAACACCCCCTGGCTCCCGGTGGACTAATGGACCCAGATGCGACTGGGCTGGTGGCAGCGCTGCTGTCGCACACTCATACTGCCATGCACACACACACTACGTGCTCACATGAGGTCTTAAAGGAGAGGACAAGGACCCTACAGAAGCTGTTTTATATTGACTGAATGAATTGACGTTCCTTGGGGACCCCCCTCCTCCTCTTACTTCATATAAACACACAGACTTCTCAGTGCTGTTCTCATGTTTGTGCCCGGAGGTTTCTACAATCGATGACGTTACTTGTTTGGTGATCCCATTCCAGAGGCTGGCATTCCAAGACTTTTATTTGCTCCTGGAGGAATGTATGGACCGATATGAACTTTGAAACAAAAACAAGGGACTAGAAGAGGATGATAAATAGGAAATGGACTGCGAGACAGAGTTTCAACTAACAAAACAGAGGAATAGAAGGAGAGTACTTATAGGAACGGCTCTCCTGTTTATTTTGTAATATTGATGCATTTCTTTTTTCAGTTCTCCTAAACCTTCCCAATTATTCTGGAGAGAAAAATACACAGTATAATGTATAGTGCTGGGTATATTTGTAAATATATTCAAAAATGTATAAATATATATTATATATTTACAATGAATTATTTTTTGTATGGACTCTGAAATAACCCCAACCCTTCCTACCGTACTTTGAGTCTGACGCAGGCATTCTAACAGGTTATGTGTCCTATATTTCTCTTCACACTCACACATACAGACGAAGACACACAATTTAATACACAAAAACACCTGTTTTACTCTGACTCAGTAACACAGTTGAGTATTGGCTTTCAGGGACTGAGGTAGCATGTTAATTTATTGACTTATGTTTTATGAAATGATCAAAAAAGTCTGTAAAAAAAGAACAAAAAGCAACATGGCAGAAATGATGACATTAATGATGCAGATAATACATAAATAATCCATTACATTTATGGTAATTTAAAATGATCTTTCGGCAGTAACAGAAGAAGCTATTTTTAGTGGGTTTGAAAGATCCAGGGTATGTAATTTTTATATATGAATGTGAATATTAAGTTAAATTTAAAAAAACTGTACATTTTATAGTCAGCTAATCCCTTTCTTATGTAGATGTTGACACCATTTCTATCCAGTCATTGTACTCTTTCTAATGCTTTGCTTTAGGAAACGAGATTTATTTCTGGATATTTATATATGATTGACAGAAAAAGATTTTGGAATACTAGCAATCCTTCCCTGACTTAGACACAATATAGACTCCAAATTTATTTGACAGAATTGAAAGCTGAAAAACAAAGTATTAAATAATTCAAGTGTTTTTTCTCTTTTTCTACTGGACCAACTTTAAGATGTTCTTTTGCAAGTGTTCATGCTACATTTGCGAAATAAAAGATGGAAAAATATATTCTTGTCCTGATCTCTGACTTCGATGGGTGTTGAGTTTGGCTTCTGGCAAAAAAATGAGGGGAAAAGCTGAATTTGTTTATTGTTTCTAAGTTGGATGAATGAGTTATCATTCACTGCACATTCTTCTGAGCTAAATCTCCTTTTCTTAGTAGCTGATATGGGCCGAGATGATGGTGCTGTCATTACTAAGTGCTCAGTGCTCAGTGTTTTTCTTGGATGCTTCAAATCTTTACTTAATGTGAGATGAGGGATTTTTCTACCATACAGTATTTGCAATTAATTTTGAGAAACTGGACAACTAAGCAGGGACTCAGTAAGTGGAAAGAATACATTTTTCAGTTGTTTTATTAGGCAAAACTGCTAAACTCAGCACAAACAGAGAATAAATGTGATTAAGCCACAGTACAGTATAGGTACTGAATTCATGCCATTGACCAAAGCAAATTTGTTAACAAACAGGGAACTCATCGTTGTCATGTGTGTGGATCTGTAGGACAAAGAGTCTTTGTTAGCCTAACGGCGGCAGACTGATTGGCTGATTGATGTCCCGTTTTTCTCTTATCAGAACAGATTTAATTCAACATAGTGGGCAGTTGATTTATCTAATTTGATGTAAGTTAATCAAAGTTGATCTATGAACGAGGGCGATTGATAGTGGCAGCCGTAGTATGTTGTAATGGTGGATGCTTATCAACCAAGTAGCAAGAATGTTCTAACAGCATTTACATTACATTACATGTCATTTGTTAGGCGCTTTTATCCAAAGCGACTTACATACATTCAGTACTGTGGACAATCCCCACAGGAGCAATTTGGGGTGAAGTGTCTTGCCCAGGGACACAACGACATGCTGACTGCAGTGGGACTCAAACTTGCTATCCCCTGATTCCAAGTCCAGCACACTACCCACTGAGCCACAGTCTCCCATAGTATAGTACGACAAAGATAAAGCCAGCCATGGCTTTAGGCAGAGCTTGTGAAGCAGCTGTATTTATTTCATTTATATTAATATTTATCATAAGCAAAACTCTTTTGCATGCTTATAAATCAAGAGGCATAGAATTAAAAAAGTATATACCACAATGCTAGCAGCTCTGTGAGCCTGCATCAAGTAGTGGGGCTTTGAGCTAAATGCTAATGTCAGCATCCTGAGAGAGTTAGAGGACCGACCACTGCCTAAGCCTTTTCCTTTATTAAAAAAAGGCCTGTATTCTCTTTCTGTGTAGGATCTGCAGCAAAATGAAAAGAGTAGTTCCTCGGATCATACTACAGCCCTCCACCAACTTTCATGAAAACCGGCCCAGTGGTTTTCTTGTTATCCTGCTGACAGACACACAAACCACAAATCTAAAAACATAGCCTCCTCTGCTGAGGTAATAAACACCAAACACAAGCACAGGTGTCGATAGGAATGTCATACTATTTCAGAGTATTTTTTGAAATATCACCAGTTATTGCATCCCGATGTCAACATAAATATTGAGGGGGAATGAACCAAAGTCATTTGAATTAATCATCTGGAGACCATTATTGTCAATATTTGTTTGCAAATCTATCTAATACATGTTGATTGTAAGAAGATCAACCTGCTAGTGGCGCTATGTAAAAGTCAGGGCCATCAATTTCCCATCAATTTTGAGACATTGACGGACCAAACCAACAAACAGACGGACAAATAAACATTGAATACATGCATGCTGTGTTTTGCTAAATGGGTAGTTACATATAATCTGAAAATGTGAACATTTATTCTCATGGAATATTGACTCGGAAAATCTAGAATGAGAGCAACAATAGCTTTTGGCAAGGTGAGTAATTATTTACACAAAAGTGCGTTAACATAGATCTTGATCCCTCCATAACCACGTTTGAACTTGTTCTGAATAAACATACACACACCCAGTTCCAAGACTTCCTCCAATCGACGTGTTGCCTCATGTCTCCGGAAGCTGAAAAGGGATTGGAGGGAAGAATCTGCCAGAAAAACATTCCTGTTTTTCCATAGAATGAGAGGGGAGAAAGCAAGCACAGCCCTGGAGGATTGGAGGAGGATTGGAAAGAAAGAGTGGCAGGATAAACCACAGCACCATACACCCTCATTAAAGGGGGGGGGGGGGGGGGGGGGGGGGGGGGCGGAGAGAAAGGTCGGCCGGATATCCACACTTGCAATTGCACACTTTTATCAGAAAGACTGTCGATTGTACTGTAGGCTGATGGCACACACAGGCAGGCAGGGAGAAGGGAGGGGTCAACTCCATGGAGACCAAATAGAGGATTGGTTTGTTCCATCTTGACAAAATGCCCTCTGAGCTGCCATTGCATTTATGTTAGGTAAATACATATTATCTGATGTCAGTAAAGTGACGCAATGGGTATTTTTAAATGAAAAGCAAGCTCTTTCAAGAGACACATTATCAGTTCTGTTTACATATTGATAATGATGTACGGGTAAATAAATAGATGGGTTACCTATGACCTCAGTCATCAGTCGGTGACCATGTGAAAACAACTGGCAACTGATCTGGAACAGATAACTCACAGAAAAGCCTTTATCTGGGGCTTTCAAGCAAACCACAGCATATTTTATAGCATGTATTGTTATACAAATATATTAGTCAAGCATTTTAACGCTATTCCTCTCTAGTACATTTTAAAATATATCTAGTGATGCATTTTTTTAAATGGGAGTTTTATTTTACTCTTATCAATAAATTAACTCTTTCTATATTATGAAAGAATACATCATTCATAGCCCGATTTTGAAAACATATTATTTCTAAAATCATTGCGAAAATTGATTTTCATTTTTGCCATTTGACACTATTTCCTCTGGCCCTCTATAACAAAGTGAAATAATACTTTTGAATTCGACTTTAACCACTGTTTACTTTTCTTGTACATACAGTAACCGTATGCATATTTGCACATATTTAAAAGGAAAATGTATTTTTTGCATATTTAAACATACAATTTCAAAGAGCTTGTAATACAAAAAAATAAGGGTCTTGATTTTAGTAATCAACTTGGGATGTTTCATTGGGATATCAATTACTTTTAATCTCTGTTCACCTTAAGTGTCTTGCAAAGGTGAGGATAAATATATCTCCCTTTACATTTCTGTAACAAGGTTATTATTATGCATTGTACAAAACATAAATCCCTTTTTTATGCATACAAATTGTACTTTTAAATATATGATTACACTTGTACACAGGTTGTATAACTTTTATTCTTATCAAAAACTATAACTTTTGTTTGTATTACAGGTTCTGCAACTGGAAAACGTTCTGATGTTTTCTTCACCCCCCCCCCCCCTACACAAATGCCCCAAGGACTCATGGAGCATTGACACTTTCTTGCCCTCGTCTGATAAACATGACCCCCTACGCTCAGCTAAAGCCCTAAATGAGTTTTCATTTTGAGGGGTTTTTACTCCATGGTTTCCTAATGCCCTCAAGATTAACCCAGTGACCCTCAAATATTAGCTTTGCTTGACTTTATGTAGACGGGGCAGTAGCTGGAGGACATGAGAAGAACACTTTTACTCCAGTGTATGTATTGAATTGACCGTGACATCCAAGTATCAGCGTTAGCGAAAGAAAAGTTTCTCAGAGGATTGAAGGACATCTGGCCCAGTGACAGAGTAGCCTGACATTTTGGTGGAAAAAGCAATTTTCTGATCCTGCTGTTTATTCCTGTCCTTCCTTGTCCTCCTCTGCGTCCTTGGTCCAAGCCCTGTCCTCCCTCGCCGAGCCATCTGGTGGGGCCTGGTGTGTTTGTACAAGGCTCGGTCCTCTGGAATGTCAACATGAGGCTTTGTGTGAAGCCAGAGGAGCCCACATCCACTGGAGATAAGACCCCACCAACCCCAGGGAGAGGTGGAGGGGCCGGAGGGTGGGAGGCTGGTGGGCGTAGTGAGAGGGTGACTTAAAGTTTAACAAAGCTGCCAAGTGACCGCAATACCCATCGCTTAATCCTGAAAATAACTCTGTCTCCACCAGATTTGCCTCATAAGTGACCAACCAAAATCTAATTTCTGGGTGGAAAACATCTGTGCACCCACCCCAATCTGGTTATTTTATATCCTGGATTTGAAGATTTCTCCTAACTCTTTGCCATTGACCAATGGGATCAGCATATGCATCTGTCAAGGCTGCGCTCCTCAACCTACCACTTGCATTGAGTAGCAGATAATGAATGGTTCATCGCTAGGTCAGTGCTCATGAGAGGGAGGGGTCTACTCGTGTTTGATCAAGGGCTTGCTAGGCACCATGTCTGGTTCTGCATGGAAGGATAAACAAGGCAAGTGTGTGTGGGACTGTTGTGCATGTGTGAGCGACGATGTGTGTGGTTTTGTTGCCCCATGGGATCGTCTAAACATTCACTAATGGCGCAATTGTGTCTGAGCAGTTGTAATTTACAGATTCCACTTCCAGTGAGTTTATGTGCTGACTTTGCTGTGTCTTAAAGTCTGAGGTAACAACTCTTGGAGTGTAATCAGTGGAAAGAGAAGAGCTGAAACTAAATTGTTTACAGGGAGATAACAGGATGGGATTGCGAGAACTCAAGAACTGACATCTTTGAGCAGAGTTTAGTCTACTTTTGTGTGTCGACTAAGCAAGAGACAGGAAGTAAAGTGCTCTATTTTATAGTGTTTAGTCAGATTGAAGTAGGTTAAATATAGGCCCCCCTAGGACACACAGCTAGTGTTGATCTCTACACACAGAATTATAAGTTGCAAAATGATTTTCCGCTCTTAACTGGTGGGGTTTGTTACATTAGGCTTACGTGGCATATTTTACAGCTCTGGGTGTGTTCTATAAATGAGCTTAGTCATAATGCTCCCTGCCCAGTTATGCCAATCAACACTCGCCCCACCGGTCAGCTCTATTCCCCCGTGTCTTGTCTTGCAGTGCTGATGTCACTGGTGACACCGAAAGCTGTAAACTCTGACGCATGCTAATGATGTCCTGCCAAGGTGTCAAGCGTGGGTTTTCCAACGGCAAGATTTTTTTTATTCACAGCCCAAACAAAATGCCTCATGTAGTTAATATTTATTTGGGCTTATGACGAGATTTGACACTGAGGTAAAGTTGTGTTTTATGAGAACTGGAGCTTAAAAGAGCCATTAAGTTGTGCACTTCTATAAAGTTAGAGACAGATTGAAAAAAAGAGCGGTCGAATACAAGGAGGTCGAAATATATCTAATATGTATTAAACCTAAAACTATAAGCTTCTACAGTTCCCACAGTGCTACAGTACATAATAGTTTCTATCGTGTCTGCCTGGAACATTGTTAACTGTTTCTAAAACCTTTTCTGAAATTATTGTTTGTGCATATAAGTATAATTTAAATGTTAACTAACTTAAATGTTAACTAAGGTTAAGGGTTAACAAGTTACCCATTAAAACATGAACAGTATCCACAAACCCTGACAAATATACCCAATTGAAGCACTTGAGTATTTATTTACATAAGACATGCACACAATACATTATACAGCTTTTTTCTCAAGCTGAAAATTACTACATGTTATAGGGTTACATTTTGACATGGTGAATTATAGGAGTACCCCTTTATTTCAAGAATCAGCCAACTGCAGGGATTTATATTTAAATTTGTATGGTTTTGCATTTACTTCATTACTATTTGCCTTAAAGGTAGGGTAGGTAAGTTTGAGAAACCGGCTCGAGATACACTTTTTGTTATATTCCATGGAATGCTCTTAACATCCCGATAGCAATGGATATCTTAAGTGCTTTGACAAAAAATCCATAAAAAAATGTCATCTGTGGAAGCCGTAGATCTGTTCACAAACTTATCTCGTGCCCTCATTGGTCATGTGCGCGTTCGTGTGTGTTGGAGGAGGGGCTCTCTAAGGAAGTGGCAGATTTTTTCCGGCTGTGTATTTTCAAATTCTAGAGCACTCGAGCTGGTTTCTCCAAAATTACCTACCCCACCTTTAAGGACAGTTTTTTTTCATTGCACAATTTATATTCAGTGGCTTATAGAGGTCATTTCTTTTTTGTTTTCTATCTTGTCTTCCCTCATGCTTTGCTGACAGCTGTGTTTGCAGGGACACCTGACAAAGCCAGAGTCACAGCAGAGAGTCTCTGCAGTTTATTTACATTATTATGTTTCTTGGAGTAACTGTATCACATGTTTAATGTGTCTGGAAAAAGTAGAAATTTGCATACAACTTGATCAGAGGCCAAGTTTAGAGACAGACTGTAACTTTTCTGTACTGATGGCAGTATATGAATGCCAGGGGGACAGACAGGTGGCTGTTAGTGGTTGTAGACAGTTAAGAGTCTATTGCCTCCTCTGGCCCCTGAGTCAGGAGACAGACTAGATGAAGATATATGGCAATGTACACGCAGGACAGTTAACCACTCCAGCACTACTGTCATGAGTAAACACAGGCCCAGGCCAATAAAAAGGACGCTTGTAAAAAAAAACAAGAGTGCCCATAAATGATGTCTAATTGAAACTGTGCATGAGGGCAGTTCATCAGGGCTATGGCTCCCAGGAGTCCACACACATACTGGGGAGGGGAGTAGGAAAAGGAAGAGCAGGAAGTGGAAGAAGGGAGGTTAGGATTGATTGAAAAGGGAGGATTATTTGGTCTCCAAAAGAGAAAGCAGAAGAGATCATTGTCAAATTAATGATTCAGAGCCAAACAAGTAATAATATTTAACTCTAGCCATACAATAGAAGATGAATAATGTCCTGGTTACATACCATAACACAATGTTCTCTCAATATTTCTAGGTCTAAGCAACGTACTGAATTACATTCAACACCAGAGTTGAGGACTAAAGTCAATGCATACTAAGCTGCAAATGTTGGCGCCTACCTTTGACAGTTGGACTGTTTTCACAATCTAAATGACGAATGATCACCATGACAATGCCATGGTGACAGACGGGATATAAATCTCACGAGAAATAAATCACCAAGACCCTCCTCCCCTTTTTATACCTGCATCACTCTTTCCAGCTAACAAGAAGTCTACTGTTTCTCTAAATGCCAACACTTCCCTCATCCCCCCTTCTACTCAATTTGTCAATTTCAAATATGCTTTCAACGTTTTGTTGGTTTTTCTCTGCCTGTGTTTGCATCTCTACTTTCCCCACCTCACTCTTTTTTTCCTGATCAATCACATACACCCCTCCCTTATACCCCTCTCTGACTTGAATGGATGGAGTGATTGTGTGCTGCTGAAAGTTTGGGGGAAGGTAAAGGGAAACTTTTCTCTCTCTTTCTCATTCTGTACAGTAAGGAGGTTATTACATAAAAGTGTGCAGTGAGTGACATGTCTCTATACCCGCCTGCCTACACAGAAACAACAAGAGCCCTCTCTGTCCTGCCTGGGCAAGACGGGATAATTATAGCCCCCGACTTAATCACTTATACCTCAAAGCCTTTTAGTTCCACAGCTTCTTGCCTCTCTTTTTCTCTTTTCAGCTTTGCCGCCACCTGCAAATAGTAAGATGTTGCAACATTATGGATTATTACTTTTTTTCATTCAGAGACAATGATGGGTGTGAGCAGGTTTGCGGTTTGAGATAGTTAGTACATGCACACAGAGGGGCAAACAGTTCAAGGTGTGCTGCCGGCTCACACTCAGACTCACTCTGAGTTCTGGGTTCACTTGCAGGTTAGCATTCATCTCCTCTAGGCCTGACATATTGTCCATTTCTCACTTTTTCCAGGAAAGCGTTTTGGTGTGACTGAGTAGAAGCTGCATGCAGTAAGCCTCACTCCGTGTCCTGAATGAGTAGGATGCTTATCAATAACACAGTGCTGCTGGGCTTCAACCTCCACTGCACTCTAAACCTATATTCTGATATTATACAGACATGGTCTAAAAACGTATTAAGTGAGGCACTATCTTTCTGTGCTGCTGCACCTCTTTTCACCCTCTGTCTGAAACCAGAGCCCAGTCTGCTCTGATTGGTTAGCTGGCCGGCTCTGTTGTGATCAACAGCTTAGAGTTGTCCCGCCCCTGAGCCTAGCACGTACAATGTGTTGGGGTGCTAGCCAATAGAAGCAAATTATGATTACATAGAGATGTCACTATATTACAGAAGTAAACAAAAGACTATAATCGAGGCGTTTCAGGCAGTGGCGGGGGCGGGGGGGGGGGGGGATGTTAGCCTTAGCAGACCATTTAAATGCGCAAAAACGCTATTAAAACACTACAGTACAGGGATAACCCCCCCAAAAGCATAATAGGGCCCCTTTAAAGGTGATTCTCCGTCTGCCCCGACTGGGTTCATATGAATCCTTGGGTTGAACCCTGGCCCATTTCTGCTGTGAATACACTCCCTCCCAGACTCCATGAGGTGGCTGGCCCCTGGCTGAGCAGTGAAAGGGGGGGGGGAGAGAAGGCCCCTGACAAGGTGCTTTGTGCTGGTATAGAAGGGCCCGAGGCTTAAAGCCTGTCAGAGGTTGTGGTTCTAGGCCAGCAGCCAGGCCTTCAGGCCCTCTCTGGGGCTGGCAGGGACTGAACCACCATCTGGAGTGACGGGCCCCTCCTGAACTGCTCCGTGAGCTGCACAGAGCCAGGCTGAGCTGAGCTGGTTCGGCTAAGTCTCAGACGCACCACAGAGGGCTGCAAAAATAAACCATTGGTGCTTCGCTGAAATTCCTTGGCTCCGGAGCCTTAACTCTGGAGATCATTCCCATGGGAGAGTCGCAGAGTGGCCTCACACTGAGATGTGGAGGACAGGACCAAACAACTTCTGCATAAACTTCTAAAACAAATGTTATCTGGCTTGTTGATGACTGCATCAGGTGATTATGATGACGATAATGATCTTTGAATTTAACTCAAAAACCTGCTCAGGTTGCATTCAGCTGCCTGTGTAGAATGCCTTGACAATTGATGAAAGAAAAGAAGAGAAAGGAATAAATGGTGTGAGATGAGTCACTATCATCAAAAGTGATTAATTATGTTTATGTAAGTCTGTGCAGTGGCTGTCATCAGCGGAGGCAAGTGGGAATGATCAGCGCGCTGGTGCTGCAAACACAATTAAAGTAAGACGGCAGAGACAGACAGACTCCTGACTCACTTAGTTTTTTTGTGGGCTTTGTTTACATTTCAGATCCAGACGTATAGTGCAGGAGAAGTATGTCTGAAGACAGAAGTGGCCTGGCAGACAGACTCATAAAGACTCTGATTTGGGCTTTGGAGTGCATAGACTGTGGAGCTCAGTACTGCATTTCAGCCTTATTGCTCCACATGAGATGAAATCAAAGTTTTCCCCTTCAACTGGAAAGCGAGATAATTCATGGTACATTAAGTACGAGGGAGAAAAATGTGAACCATATTGTGTAGAGTGTTTTAGTGGGGCAAGTTTCTGTTCTACCCCATCCCCCAACTCCTGCAACAGAATACAATTCCTCTGGGTTTCCGGAGCTGGCCCAAGCCAAGCAAATGATGGACCAAAATCTTTTTATATGAACCTCTGTCACGCAGAAAACATTACTAAGCCTCATCTCTAGCTCTCCTTCTCCCTGAACAGGTCTTGCTTTATCCCATTCCTCCAAGCGTGGCCATTGTATTGAATCCTAATCGAACGGCAGAGAAAACAGAAAAAGGAATAAAAGCCCTGCAGAGACCCCTGCAGAGAATTTGATGCAAAACAACAAACAAGTAAATCACATTGATAGACCTGGACAATGTAGGCCAACGATTAATCAATATATTTAAAATAAAACTCATCATAACCTCTCAGGCGCCGTTTACACGAGGAGAAAACTGCTTGTATCTGCATAGTTTTGCGTGCGTATAGCCCTATTATTTACGATAGAAACTGACCCCACAAACGATAACGGGTCCCAAGGTGGATAGATTTGCAAACGAAACGCTCTGGGGGGTCAACCGAGTCCGTGTAATCACCTCTATACGAATATTTCCTGAAAAAATAGCGATAGCCCCACCTCTCCTGCTCACTGCTGTAGCAACTATCAAAAATAGCTGTGTTAATTAAACGCACAAGGGGTTCTTGAATGAAATAATATTATAAAAGGCAAACCAGAATTGTTAACGCCCAATATACTCCTTAAACAAAATAAACAGAGTCAGATTTCATGCATTGATCCATTATATTGACAAAGGAGCGATCTCACCCGGTGTTTGTAGAGAATATCTCTCTTTCTGAGCGCGTCCTCTCCACGGAGACGTGCTTCTTGGTCGGTCGATGCAATATCCACAGATTCGGTTTCTTTCAGTTAACTTCCCCGTTGCATTTATCCATATGCTGAGGAAATGACTATATCCCGCTGAATACCAGCAATCGCCACACACTTCCTCCTGTCAGTAGCTACTGCTAGTGCTACTGCTACTGACCATGCTACAGATATTAGTGCAAAATCTACAGCTCCTCTACCACAACCATCAGCAACAAGTGGACATGGAGAATTACATGAACTACATGTTGCTAAATACACCGCGGGCGTAAACAGAAGGGTAGCCATGGCAACATTGCTGCGGGGCTGCTCTGGGGCCTCATTTATAACGCCTTGCGTAGGATTGACGTAGGAAGGTTGCTTACGTAGTACAAAGCACAAAAATAGGTACATAAATTTTCCGCCATTTTCCGATTCACAAAACATTGCGTACCGGCGAGGGAAGTGCGTACGGCACTCCCTACGCCTGTTTCCCTTTATAAATCACAATCGACTCGTAACGCTCATATTTGCCTATACATAGTCAAAGAAACGCCCATTCATTCATTCATTTTGACTGACTGCATGAAGTAGATCGCAGGAAATTACGACCGAACAGCTAAAAAAGACATCTCACACCGTGTCAGATTTTGGTTATTGTGGGGAGGTCGAGATAAATCATATTGTTTGGTGGATGCAGTTTGAACCAGAGTAGCAGCATGGAGGTCGGATCGTCACCAAAATAAATAAATAAGTGGTCCGAAAAAAGTTAATGACAAAAAAATACACATAACCTTCCTCAGGCAGTGTGTTTGTCCCGGGGACAGGAGACACCCCCTTGATGAGAAACTGTAAGAAATGATCGGGGAATCCCTCCGGAGTGGAGTCATGACGACTGGATCTGAATGATTTTTGTTGTATTTGGTGGTTTGTGTTCCAGCTGTCGATCAGCAACTATATATCCATAATCCACCAGTTAAAGGAAATACAACTAATGGATTGTGTTATATTAGCTGTACAATTTACCACATATGGTGTTCTTAGTTTCCATACCTCCTGTGTTTTACGAGCGACTTATCAAGTCTTGGCAAACGGCATAAAACACGATTAAACGTGATAGTATATAAAACCATGCTCGTATCTACAACCTATAGAAATGCAAAACGGCGTCAGTTTAGACGTAATTCTGTCCTCCTGCTTACCGCATCATTTATGAGAAAACATTTCATAACATTAACACAACATATTCGAGGTGGTTTTAAATAGCATATCTGTATTTATTTATTTCTCCAAGTTATGTTTTTGTGTGCACTGAGGAGTCTCAAACAGGCGTTTGTTTAATCATTTTAAGATTGGCTTTAATCAATGTTTGAAAATGAATTCTTCATATTTGATAAATGAGAGGTAACATTTTATTTATGGTATTATTTCCACATATTTCTCTCCATTCTTCCTTCTGCCAACGGTGTCGCAGTTTCTCGTCTCTCCCGTTTGTGTGCTTAGTGCGTACGCATGGGTTAGAGTTTGCGTGGAGGACAGCACATTTTCCCGTCAAGTTAGTATTTTATAAATCGCAAACATTGCGTAGAAACTGGCGTACGCCATTTTTTGAGCGTATATCCATTTATAAATGAGGCCCCTGGGCTGCTCTTCTTCGCTGCTTTTGGTGTATTTTGGCGGAAGTTACAGCGCCACTTACAGTCCCGGCATATGTACTACAGCGTTTCCAGCGGTCTCGTTTGAACAGACACGTTAAATGAAACGAATGCATGTGAACGGAAGACTTTTTTGAATACGCATACTGTGCATAAACGCAAACGTTCCCGTGTGAAAGAGGCCTGAGGCTTTGGAGATGAGTCACTAACCTCCCAGCTATCACAGCTGGAATCATGATGAAGTCCAAAACATGTCTTTCCCAATCCTTTGGAGGCCCATACAAAGTATTATGAAAGGACACTAACACTTTCAGCTGTAGTTTTGAATGATATTGTGCTCCACAAGTTAATTACTGAGAACTAAAAGCACAGCAACATCACTAACAAACTGACCAATACTCAAACCAGCACGCCCTGCATTATTGTCTTTCTTACTCTAAATGGGACCATAATTTGCTAAATGTACATCCTGCTGTATGGGGCAGGACTTGAAGCTCAAGATTGAAACTATATACTATTCAATAGAGAAAATGTTTACAAAGGAAATAAATAACAGGGGAAGTAGAGTCATATTCTCATAGACTTCTATACAAATGCACATCTTATTGCAAACCCCTGCTGCTATTAGAAAGAGTGCAGAATGCAAGAAGGCCCGTCCACATTGGCTTCACTTTCAGATCCTGAGGCGTCCCCCTGTTCTTGTCCCACTGGACCTTGTTGTCTCAGGGTTTTTGTTTCTCCAGTTCTCAGCAATGTTTTTCAAGACTATCTGCACTAAGATAATAAACCACCATTATCCGTTAAAACATAAAAAGCAGCAAAATTAAGTTATATATTTTGACAACAGGATACTTGTCCTCCTCAACACCACTGCTTTTCCATTTATCAGTAATCTCCATAAGACCACCACAAGCCCCTACTGTATGTGCAGTCCGACTGTGTCCCCTAGCTTTCACCTCTAGGTTCAGCCTGGTGTGAACCACTCAAATGGCCCTGTTGTTTACAGTAGTGTTAAGTGTGTGCCCCTCCAGGATCAGTCAGAGCCATAATCCCCTCTTCATTCCCACTGAGGCCCAGAGTGTGTGTAAGTGGACATGGGTGATGGCAGACAAGGAACGGCTCACCAGCCCACCCATTCAAACCAGCCTGGCAGTTTCAAACACACATGGAAAACACACATGTGAACACATATATTCACTTTCAGACAAACGCAAACACACGATGAGAGTGCACAAGGGCAAATAATCGAGAAAGAAAGAGAGCAAATGAGAAGGGTATTAGTTTTTTTTTTTAAACATATGACCCCCTTCTTTCTCTGTTCTCCCTGCGTTTTTATGTCATCTCACCTTGTAAAAAGGCTTTATGGTCTTCCCAGGCCTCATGGCCATGAGTGTGGTGAGGTGGATTGTGGGAGCTTTAGAACTCCTCCAGGAACAGCACTTAGTGCGAGTGACATTAGAGCATCTCCAGAGAGCTTTAGATGATAAAATGGGAAAACGCTTTAAGTTGATTTCCTCTCCTATTCCTGACTCTTTTTTTATGTTCCCTCTTTCTACAAGCAAGGCTTACCGAATGGCAAAGTTGAAGAACTGTGATTGTTGTTTACCAAAAAAGTAATGTCCCTAGTCCAAAAAGCTAAGATATAAACCTTTGACTCTCCCATCTCCCACTAATGACCCACCTTGAGGTTATTTTTACAGTTGTCCACTTGCAAGGTCAGATCAGAAGGAGAGCAATAGTCTTATCTGGGTTACACTAAAGAGATGAGAGTGAATTCATATGTTGGGTTCAAATTGGTTTCTATTTGCCCTTTGGGTCACATAACACAGGACAGAGTGTGCCACTGCAGTCATATACAGTATGACGTGCAATATAATTTAATTGTAAAGTAAATCACGCATTGCATAAGGGACTTAATGGGAAATCCACATTACAGAAAGGAGAAAGAGAGGCTTTGGTCTTATGTTAATCTAATCAGCTAGGTGTTACCCATCAGCACAGAGGTCTCATATCAGCAACTGTAACTTCTTCATCTTCTCCTTCCTCTTCCCCCCTACTCTCTGTCTTCCGGTGCCTGCACAGGTCTGCCTGTATTATGTCCACAAAAAGCCAATGAGGGGCCTCCCTGAGGCCTTCAACAGCAGTGCTTTAAATCATGCAATTAGTGCTTAGCCAAGGGATTTATATATTCTGGCAACATCTCTTCTTTAGTTTATATATGGCTGTGGGGGGACAACAAGGAATGCAACAATAAAAACAATCTGAAAATCAGATCAGATCACATACATTACTCAAATAATTCAGTGTATATTATTGTAATTATTTTTAGTATTATGTAGTATAATGTATAGTATACAATAGTTGCTAGATGGAAACCGTTTTGCCTCCAATTTCGAGTTATTTCTCTATGTTTAAAGCACCCCATGCTTCTCTTTGCCTAGTCTTGAAAAAAGCAACTTGATAATCTCTAAATTGCAGGCACCCTTAAACATGGCTGCTTTTCATGGTCCATAAATGTTTTCAAGACAAAGCTTTAATGCAACTGCAGTAATATAGGATAATGTGCTGTAAGTACAATTTTCATATAGTTCTGCGTATTTATACAGTTTATGTTTAGTTTTTTTTCTATTTTAGCTGCCCCCCAGAATATACTTTTCTCTACTTTCTCTGTGTCTCAGGCGTCAGTCTGACCAGTTTTATGTCTTTTCCCTGGACAAATAAATAAGCTAAATAGCTTAAACCCGCCTTTGCAGAAATGAATGTCGTCACAAAAGCAAACAGTGTTGCTCAACTTTGGATGGAAATCTATTTTTTTCCCTTAGCCATTACATTTTAATCATGGACATTTATATATACACACTGAAAACAGAAACCAAACAAACAATGGATAATACAAACACAGGCTGTTCTGGCCAGTGTGAGAAAGCTCCGAAAGATTGTGTGTGCAACAAAAGAGCTGACCGGAATTTCTGACAGTGTCCAGTTGGCGGTCACTGCCTCCAAAACCAAAACCGCAGAAAAAACACCAAAGGAGTCAATTTCCTGAATGGCAAACACACACCATATATTATATAGCACCCTTGAACACAACTTACCAACAAAAATCCCCTTTTTGTATTCACTCTCACGTACAGTAAAGACAATGACTTCACAGTCAGATCTCAGGAAAAAGACGGCTGTCATGGGAACACATTCAGACCAAATTGAATTATCATAATGATCCTCATCAATCAAAGTTGAGGTAAATATGAGTTTGTGTTGGGGATGATTCACGTCTGATAAATTGAATCCATTTAATTGGCCACGCGTCCTGAAGATGAGCAATGAGCTAAAGACATTCCCCAGATTTGATTTCCAATTACTCTGGGGAAGTGAAGAGGGGCAGTCACGGACCCCACGCCATCTACTGTGATTGATACCATGTCTAATAATTTGAGGGGATGGGCAAAAAACATGATCTGTTTTGGAAAATAAAATGTATTTATTTAAATAACTTCCAAACGTTCATGATATGAACCATTTTATGTGAGTAGGTGTTAAAATGTTCTCTTTTGAGATGAAAATCTCAAAAGAGAACATTGCAGGTAGTGTGTGTGTGTGTGTGTGTGTGTGTGTGTGTGTGTGTGTGTGTGTGTGTGTGTGTGTGTGTGTGTGTGTGTGTGTGTGCGTGTGCGTGTGTGTGTGCTTGTGCATCTGTGTGTGTATGGTTTCCTGTGTGGCATACTCTCCAGGTTGTGCTCTGGGAGAAAATTTACGATGGAGGATGTTTGGTCTTCCTTTCGCTCCAGGGCAGGAAAAGTTGTGAAATATGTGTAAGCAATAAAAGAGACCAGCATGTTGTGTTTAAAGAGCGCAAATAGTAACATAGGCACGCACTGTACGCATACACACATGTGTGGCTGTACGATTTTCAGTGGTGAACCGCAAAGTCGAGGACAAAGACTGATTGACTCATGTGTGTGATGAAGGAGATAACGCGCAGTACATAGAGAGGAGAGAGAAAAAGGTATTGGGAGATTGAGCCTGTAAATCTTGGCGCTGTATTCACACCCTGTTACATTCCTTCCATGAAAGAATGCAAAAAGGGTATAAAAGCCATTAACTGCAGAGGTTGTCTAACAACAGCCTGGCCCATTTACTATGGTATAATTTACTGCCTTGTTAATAATCTGCCTGTATTAAAATACACCATTTTGACCAAAATTGGGACTGGTGTGCTGGAGTGTGGTTTCAGCAATGTCTGAAAGAGTTATTGTGTAAAAGAGCTTGTTTTTCATTGGTCAGAAACACATACCTCTTTTAGGCGTCAGGTTGCGGGTTATTTTACGTGTCTCGTGTTGTTTACCAAATTGTGGAACAGTTGGAGAAATAAAGTGCTGAGTAACAGTGGCAAGGTGTGACGAAATGTCAGTTGGTCAGTGTGTGCGGGTGTATTTTCCATTGTGAGTGTCCGATGTGTGAAAGTGTGAAAAGTATACGTGTGTGCAAACATTTATCACCTAAACTTCCCAAACTTTGAGGTAATGCTTACACACTGCACACATTGTTTCTCTCAGTAATAAGCCAACTGGACATGCTCCAGTGAAAATAGTACGAAGGACGAGATGGTAATCTATTTACCCATTTTCACATTCTTGAAGCGGTTGGGCTCACCTCGGTGGGGGAAAGCCATTAAGCACTTTCTCTGAGTTGATGGCTAAACCATATTTTCAATTTACGAACTGCAGTTGTTCGGGCGCCGCTCGCTACCAGGTATTGATCTAAAACCACTGATGGTATTGAGGAATGCTGACCTACGCTGAAACAAAACATTTGTGGGTGAGTGAATGACAATGTGAGCCCGGGAAAGCTGCTGAAATCCTTTAATGGGACTTTTAGAACCACTGTTAAACCGCTGTTCACCTCAGCTCTCTCTCCCCTCACTGGATATCGCCTCACTGTGGCATACAGTAAAATTATGGGCTAATTAAGTCGGGGGATGAGAGGAGGGGGTGCTGGTGGTTAGGTTTCAGGGTCTAACTGCTGCTCTTGGCACGATGCTATCTGCTCAGGCTCTGGGGAGCACACAGGACCAACATCTATCCTTCAACCCCCTCCCTCTTAAAGGCTATGAGTTTCAGACAGTTTGGTGCCACAAGGTCCGGAACCAGTAATGGGCCGAATCGTGGCTAATGAGCTCCCAATCGCACAAATGGGAGCATGTGGTGTAGTGAGCCACAAACCACTGCGTCTTCTGTAGACTTGTCAAGGTACAAGTTCGAGAACCAACGTGATCCCTTTTTTTATTCAACCAGTAATATATTTGTTGCTACATTGTATTTTCTGATCCACTACATGAAGATTATCCATCAAACAGTGTGGACGGGTGCTCTGACATCTTCTTCCTTGGAATTTATTATCCTCTTTGCTTGTTATTGCTGTACAAACAATATGAATCCCTTCCTCTTCACCGGATGAAGTTCTTAGTTCCACAACGGACTTTCATGAACAGAGCATGACTTGAACCACAGCTGTGTTCCAGAAATTGGTCATAGAATTGCAAAATTGACATTTATGTACATGAATGTTGCACATCATTTGAAGAGAGTAATAACTTGCTTCCAAATCGCAAAGAAAAAGAATCCCCAATCCTCCGCATCACTACATCTTGGCACCCCTTTGGCCTGTGGTTGTAATGGCTAAAGTAAACCAAGTGACAAAGTTGACGTCATTTAAGCGAGTGTGAGCCATTTCTTGTTAAACTGACACCCACAACAAACCAATTCCGTCATCGTCAATGGATGCTTTCCACAACCCCAAACATACCAGTTAATTTCTGACAGTCATGACGAATTACAAACCGTTCTTGTGTTTGTGATATAACAGGCCTGCATCGGTGGGAGCAGCACATGCAGTGTGTTTGGAGATGAAGGGTCGATGAGAGCCAAGTTGTTGTCAGAAACAGAAACACACAACTAACAATGCACCTCTGAGAACCACCATTGACCATATGGTGGCACTTAGTTGAACTCTTTGTCAGCATTAATCTCATATCTGCCTGCTTAAGAAAGAAAGGAATATGTTTATGTTTACTCCCCTAATGGAATTTGGATTTGTGCAATGGATAAATATTTACAGCCAGGATGAAAAGTCATTTATTAGGTTTATGTTTATTCTCAGGATTATGCGGGTGGGATTGGAATAGTTGGTGGGATTTCCTAAACAGAATGGTTTATGAAATAGAGTTATCTAGAAGAAATTGGCATTGTTTCACTCCCCTGTTTATTTTGCGGTGATGTCACTATATGTCTTCATCTTTTTGGTGGGATGATCACTTCAAGTGCTGCCACATAGTGCTGCTACTTCCTGAACTCAGGACATGCATCAACGCAATCCAAATGAAACGCAACATCCCATTTTATTCTCAGTTAAACCCGATCCCCCAACAAGTGGAGGTCTAGTGAACCTGAAGCAGCAATATATGAGGTTAGTTTCAGGTTACCAAGTGGATGATTGTCCACCCAGCTCACAGAGAGTTGATTCACTGAAAGGGTAGAAGGTGATCAATGGTCCATTGCATCAGATAAGCACCTGACTGGGTGGCTGGATGGATCCCGTCTCATGAGCTGAGGGTAAACAATGCTGTCCCAGAGTCACCCAAAGGCACCTGAAAATGAAAGGACAATCAGAGCTTTTCAGAGCGGGCAGCGAGGTGAGTGGGCAGGTTGGTCCGGGGTGAGGAGGGCGGCCGAAGCAATAAAGACCCTGCGATTAACATGAAAATAACTTGGTTGATGGATTTGGTGAGAGTGATCAGTCATCAGTATGCATGGTTTCTGTGGAAGTGCAGCGAGGATCTCAGAGCAGTAGTATTGCTAGGTTTGCATCACAAAGAAAAGAACATACACTGTTTGGCGTAATTGTTGATGGATGGGCTGTTAATGGAAAGAAGATGGGTTCGGATAGAACTCCAGATGGAGAAAGCGAGGGATGAAGAAAGACACCATCTTCCCTACTTGGCGCTGTAATGGCTCCCTCTCAAGCCATGATCTCACATGCATGAGCAGGAACACCTGTTCAGAGCTGACGGTCTCTGTGGCATATTGATATGTAGCTGCCGAAAGAGACAAGCAAGAATTGTTGTACCAAACATCTGCTGAGCTGGATGCTGTTAAACAATAAAGCTGAGTGATGTTAAGTCAAAGTCTCGGGTTTCGGTTCATAGTAGTAAAAAGGGAAAGAGAAGGGGAGAGAAGAACATTGCTCTATAGTACACACTCCTGAAGATGTGTCTTTTGGGTATCATCATCAGTGTTTACTCTTTTCACCATGTAGTCTGATTAGCATTAAACTCACAGTACAGGTCAGGCTGATGGGAATGCAATTAGGTTGGCCAAAAAACAAAAGATTGGACTCATTTGAATTCTGATCTAATGATGGTTGGTGCTTGAGGGAAAGTTAAGTTACAACAAATGATATTGAGGGGACAAGAATTTCTAAACTAAATGTCATGGCAATCAATCCAATAGTAAGTCATACTCATGATGGCCCTACAGTATGTTAAGTCAGGGTGTCACCAAAGTAAGAAGCCTATCATTTATTTACTGGGACCCAAAAATGTTGCCAAAACTTTGTAGAATGCTTAAAATGTTTGTCAAAAACTTCTCAAACATCAGAGGTGCTATGAGGAGGCAGGTTAGCTATGTTGTGAGAATCACCATTTACAGTTTTTCTAATTTGCTTCAACACAAATAGTGAAATGCCAAAATGACACATTTTGTTTAGAAAAATGTACTTCACAAAATAAAAAAAATGCAACAGAAGTTGCTATTTTCATCAAACAACAAATCTTATAAACATATGATCTTTCTACATTTGTATAAGTGCATGCGTGCAAAGAAATCTGTGTCATGTGTCTGTATTTTTGCAATGCTTTCATGTGTATTCCCATCTTGAGCCTGCAGCAAAGTAATATAGGCTATGTATATTTTTTAAAGCTATTCACTTCACTTTTCTTTTTTTATCGACCTTTCTGTAACCATTACCTCATGCTGTGAGATCATACACATGTCACACAAACACCATATTTAAAGACTGCAACTAAAAACACCTGCACTGCCACTCCTTCCCATAAACTGCAAGAAATATGCCCTCCCAAGCCTGGTGCAGGATGAATTTAAAAATAAATCATGCCTACTTCCTGTTGTGTTTGGATTGGCAAAGAGCTTCGTCACCAGTTTCACTGCAAGGTGTTGTCAGTCTGTTTGTGTGCACACCGCCCGGGGCTGGCCAGAAGACAGTAGTGTGTGTCATGGTGTGACATTCCTTTGTATGAAGTCCTTTCAGGCCTAAGGCAAACCGACTGTGCATAGTGACACAGGAAAGCACAATTACATGTCTCAGAGTGTCCCAGCTTATGTCTTCAAGTGACATTTTTCTGCCCTTGTGTGAAAAAAAATATCACAGGAACAGGATTCTCGCCATACGGGAGGGGTCGGAGGATGAGCAAGTGCTTGGGAAGATGAAGATGAAGAGGTCAAGCTGCCTGTAAAGATGGAAACTTGATCTCCAATCTCGATAACAGGGTGACGGCTGGATCTGGTTAAGTTAAACTAACAACAGCATGATTGCAAAACAGCTTTATTTACTTCACGACTTCCCCGCCTTCAGACGTTCCCAGAAAAACCTGCAAATATTCTTTATGTGTTGCTTCAATGAATGCCCTTTCACTTTCAGGACATGTTTTTGTTTTGTCTCCCAGAAGGCAGCCGCTCTGTTCCTCTTGTAACTCTGACCAGAGCCCTGATGTTTCCAGTTAAACACACAGTGGAAGTCTCTCATTTGACAAACAGCAGTTATGCTCCAGGAGGTTTGGTATACCAAGAAGAGAGGCTATCTACATGAAGGCTGATGCTGGTGAGCTAAGCTTTTACTGATCCCACAAAACACACACACTCTCTCACACATACAGGGCTTATGATTTACGCCCGCCTCAAGATGCCCCGAACCAGCTGCACTAATTGATAACAGGGTAGTTTATGAGTGCGATCATCACTCCGACTTCTGCAAGTGGTTTGGCAACTCTCAGCAGGGGTTGTGTGCTTTAGCACACAGGGCTGCATGTCTTCCCATTGTTTAATGCTATTGGGTTTCTTTTTGTAATCTATCAATTCAGAGCCCTCTTCTGTGAAGGTGATTGAGGTCAGAGAGCTTTTTCTTTTTTTTGAACTGTGCAAGTTAAAATTCACTGTATGTTCGTAAATCAACATATCTGAAGACAATTGAAGATATGTGGAGAATAGTTGATACTGTGAGATCAGCTGATGGAAGGGGAGTATAAAGCCAAGAAGGCGAATGAGATGAAAACAGAGTTTTATAAAGACAGCCAGTATCACTATTTTGATAGAGTCTTGTTGATACTCAACTGCAGTATTATTTGACAGAAAGTTACAAAGTTAGTCTTGAGTTTAGTAGACAGATGTCAAGGTGTTCACAGCTGGGCCATGTCCACAATCATGCAATCTAATACTAAACATCTAGATACATCGCACTGCCTTTACCCACATAAATGCTAAGTGAATGGCATGTCCCTCTGTATGGGCTAAAGGTGCCTGGCTGATGACTGTAACAGACAAGAGGACACAAGGGATGGAGAGGTGGAAAAGTAAAGATTGAGAGGAACTTTTTAGTAGCCTACACAGTTCATCCCTCTCACCCGGGAGTGTAGTCAGGAAATAAAGGGCTGTGTTATCAACTGCTTGGCAGCTAGCTAGAGAGGAGCGGATGGAAGATGAGATCCTCCTCTCACTGGAAACAGTTATAATCCAACAAGAGTTACAGCCCCTGTCATCCTCATCATTGCAAGTGGCAGGTGATTTTCAATTAGAGTGATTACTGTGAGTCAGAGATTAGACTTTATGGAAACAGATCAGTCATGTAAGAACGGCAGTGAAATCAATTGTTTTGAAAAAGATCATCTTTGACAGTATTATTTTGCATTTTATGATTTTGTGATGGTTAAATTACTCTTCAAAGGTAGTTCTTCCCTTGTTTCATTCATTTATTCAAAAGGACATCGGACAGAAAGGAACCCTTTTGTAAATCTGCCAACGTTAGCCAGACAGCTAATTTTCAACTGCAGTCCTTTGTGAAATGTTTGGTGATGGTAAAAAAAAGATACAAATAATAAGCACTCTCATGATAAAACCACATACAAACAAAGCAACATAACATTAGTACAGTAATACATCTACAATATCCACTATTGAGTTTCCCACAATATGCAACCAAAATGCCTGGCTAGAAAACATAGATTTCAGCATGTCAAATAACTACTCTAGCATCGTCAGTCTACCAGTGTTGCTTCTGCTGATAACTAAAATAATGATAAGATAGGACAACTAGCCGTTGCAACTAGCATGCTAATGTTAGTTTTGTCAAAGCGAGCTACTGAAATATGCTTCGGCTCCTACAAAAATAATGCTGCATAGCTTTCTGAGTCTTTCTTACAAATTGCATACTGTGAAAATGATTTATCCTTACTGACAGAAACATAAATAGCAGGACTTAACAATGGCGTGTCTCTATAGCAATGCATTTGAGCAACACAAAGCAACAAAACACAGCCGAGGAATATTAATTTATACAGCCATTATGATAGAGAACTTGATACAAATGTTAAAAGATGCAGTTACAAGATAGTAAATTGGTAATACACATAAAACAAGCAGCACAGAGTTGAAATACACAACTATAGAAGAGCCTAAGTGTTATTGAATATTCCATACAAACCACGGGCCTTCAAAGCTGACCATCTGGTAAATGGTAATCTGGAGTTATGTTTGGTGAGTGTATGTTTACCCTGCTGCAGCCTGCTTTCCAAATGATTTCATAACAGGTGTATCTGTTAAAGTTACAAGAACACTTATATTTAACCTTCATTTAATTGCATTTCCTGCTCACATTACCTGACAGCTTTCTTATTGTTTTTCAGCAGGTAGGCACATGACGGCTCACCTCCCCATCAGGAACAGCAGCACTAATAAAATACTGCCACGGGACAAAAATGTAGCAAGAAACTGCCTATTCTTTATTTTAAATGCTGGAAAACCAATAAAAGGGGCAGCCTTTGGCCTGCTTTTGAGCATGAGCCAGCACATTAATAACATCTTCAGCTTAAAGATTACAGTGTTTCTAAACTAGAGGATTTATTTGTTATAATAAAATTGCTTCTTCAGCCCCTGGGTAGTAAAGAGGATTATACAGGGAGTCAGTGTATTCAGCTCCACACCTGCTCACTGCTGCATCTGAGGAGAAAACACCATTGTTTGCACCCAAGAGAAGCACACACTCTGAGGTGTTTCAACTTGTTGGAGGACAAACATAGAAGATTAACGCTGAATAGTTGCTCCACACATCCACTGCTGGGTGGGATAATAACCCTGGCAGGCCGCAACGCTGCTAAAAAAAGAACATTTTGAGTGAAGCTCTTCCAACTTGTGTATTTATTGTCTTTAATTCTGCCCTGCAGCAAGTGTGTCTTTTTCAGAGCCGAGCCCTTTCTTTCTGTGCTGTTTGGGACCTGCCCAAAAGTCCTAAAGCTGAGGCAGACAATCTGAGAAGCCTGCGGGGCTCGCCAGCTCCCAGGTGAAGTTAAGAACCACTGATGGCATGAAGTCATCCTGCAAGCCTACACATGCAGCCCAAGCCCCCAGGAAGTGCGCCGGACTCTGATGAAAATATTCGTGCTGGCCAAACGGCGGTACTACACTTCCTTTTGGTTGCCAGGCCCGGAAACACTTTTTCCCATTGACTTACATGGGGAAAGAGTGGTCTGTAACTCGTTGGATAATTTTTTTTAAACTAAATAAACTACCCAGTATGAACACTTGTATAGCCCTTATTAAAAACATTCGTTCCTCAAGTTGTAAAAATGTGCTAATAACGTTATTCTGAGAGTTATTTCCCTCTGTATTATGAACGCGCATCTAACCCACGGGACCGCGCCGCCCGGCACGTTCATGTGATGTGACGTGTTCAGCACCACATGAGTTTATCTTTACCCATGGATAAGAACGGACCCATATCGCCTTACTGCCAGCCCACGGAGCTGTAATAATGGATATATTGCACATGTTTGCTGTAATTCATCATTTGTAAAATATTATACTACATGGGCTGTATGATGTAAATCTTGTATTAAATAAAGTTAATATTACCGACGTAGATTAACGTCCCTGTAGCTTCTTATTGCACTTGCAATATACCATTAAAGGAGTTGAACGTTGCTGTTTGCTATTACTATAATACCACGCAGGGATAAACCAGAGTTTACAACCTTTGCATGTGGGCACAACACGTTTTGACCCAGATTAATTAGCTATACCATGATATCGCCCGAGGAAGTCGTCATACTTATACATATATAAATAAAGATATATGTGTCAAAGCTCTAATCAAATTAACAGTTGTATTAATTATACTTGTATATGTATATATATATATATATATATATATATATATATATATATATATATATATATAGCCTGTGTTTTATATTTATACACACAAATGAACAACCTTGTGTGTGTCAAATAACAAGTTGTATTGTAGTGTTTATTTTAGTGTTGTGTTATGCTTATCCACATTTTGATTTCAGAGCACAGGAGAATGCTGGGCACAACATAAAGCTCAAAAGTGAAGCTGGCAATGCTGAACAAAACCATCTAGTTATAATATTTATTCAGCTGAAAAAGTCAAAGCTCTACGAAAATGTAATTAAAAATACATAAGCATTTTCAGGTAGAAAATCAGCATTTTATATAGAAATTCACAAAAATAAGAAATGTATACCTCTTATGGCTGGCATTGTAGAACTAGGTGGAAAAAATAGTGACAACAAATGTAAATACAATTTATATAGATCAAAAGGTAATATATATAATATTGATTGCAATTATTAGATTAAAAGATCCACCAATTATGATCAACAGGAAAGCCCTCTGAAGGCATGTTGTGGTTTGAAAAAAAGTTGAGGATGGGGTCCAGACAGTTAAATCAGGAGAGACTTCATTTTGTTTAAAGAACATTTATTGACACATGTCATATGATAAATGTTAAGTCTTTGGCGATTAGACCCCGATCCTGAAATCTTATATCTAAAGGGGGAAATGCAGCCGTGAGCATATAGGGAACCTCCCCGGGGTCTAGACACTGGTGATGATGATGAAGATCTGGATTTGATGAGGAGATGGGATGAAGAGGAGGTGTGATGAGGTCTTTGGATTAGCTCTCCTGGCTCTGGATATGATGAACGGAGGTGGGTGGAGAAGAGGTGGATGGGGAGGAGGTGGATGGGGAGGAGGCGGGCGGCAGCATGAACACCTGAAATCACAGCTGACTGCAGGAGAGAGGAGAACCATTTTAAAGTTTGGCTGCAGCTCGGTGATTGGCTGCTGGAGAATGAGGTGAATGTAATAGGTTAAAGAGAACGCCTGTGATGAGCTGATTATAAGCAGCTGCGGAGTGAATGTATACATACCCAGTCTTCCTGAAAGAACTTGCGCTGAGCTTCATTTAGTGAGTCAGACTCATGGTCAGAATGCTGGTTGGGAGGCTCAGTTCTTCCTGTTGACAGAAGATGGCACTTTTCTGAGAGGGAGCCAGCCGGCAGACACTGGACAGTGGCACACCAACAGATGAAACAGGAATCCATCTGAGAGGCTATGCGGAAAAGGATAACAAATAATGTCAGCAAGACATGAACATATATAACCACTATCATTCAATTCTGTAATTGCAGGTTTGTTAGCATGATATTTCAAACATAAATGGCCTGTCTTAGTTTAAAGCCCACTCACCACGTCAAGGTGCAGGCCACGAGTGAGGACACAACAACGATCACAAACAGTACATACACACGAGACAAAACTTACATACATATAAATAACTTACATATACAATGAACAATGATAAAGATTTAAATCACAATTGATCATAACTCAAAATACATATATTTTTATATATTACCAAGTGGTTTCATGTAGGCTACAACCCACACAAGTATCATGCTAAATTAAGCTCTGTTGCTTGGATATCACTAGATCCTGTTACATCAGCGTAATATAAAAGTACATAACGACTGATGTGTAAATTAGCATAATTACTAGCTAGCCGCTAGCTGCTAACTGCCGCCTCGTCGTTAATATCAAATCCATCATAACAACCCATTACCATGCTGTCATGAACGCGCGGTGCTGTTACGTGTACGCAAATTGACGTGCTTGATGTGAACGAGCATTTTGGGGGGCATGTTTAAAGTTGCGCATGCGCTATGAGCGCACATACGGGTACTTCTCAGGCATGCCGGGTAATCTGTGACGTTTCGCTCTCTCAAAAGTTGGGCCATTTTGTCATCATGCGCGATTGAGCAACTCTCATAGGAATGAATGAGGCCCCGCCTCCCACGCTGTATCCAGTTCTTATTATACATCCATGATGCAGCCCCACCAGCAAAGACTCACAAAACAAGGGAAGAGCAACACTTTCTTTTCACCGCAGATTGAAAATTCTTGGGGAAGAGGGAGACTTAGAAGAATTGGCGGGAGAATAGTTATTGTACTGAATTGTCACTGAATTGTTGTTTTTACTCAACAAGTCCTCCAACTCATACGACCAAATAGGTCGATTGTTCACCAGCCTATTACGATCTATAATCACGTTTTAAAGTTATCGACCTCTAGTGCTCCCGTTGACTGCAAACGCTCCGGTGGGTCGTATATTCACAATTATAAAACGGCGGTCCAGACATAGACATCAAACGGCAAAACATATTCAGTGTGCAGTTCCTTTGACATTAGGGCAGGGATATCTAGATACTTTCCAAGGTTTGACATAATGAATTGTGCTACTTTTAAAGCAAGCAACGATGTTTTCAAATCTGTAATCAAAAAGGTCCGTTGTCGACCCTCCGCTTCGCGTCGGCCCGAACCACGCCCCTTAACTGTGATATAATGGCCATATACCACGGCCTGTCGTGAGCTATTGCTTAAATAACCCTCTCTGTAAAATCCTAAATTGTGGAATAGTTTGGCCATTAAAATGCTTTTTGATTACATTTCTAGCGAGAAGTGTATATTGTACTTTAAGAATCCACGTCCAGTGGATGTGTAGGATCTATAGTTTGATAGATATTACGAAGATTATTTGAGGTCTCGCCAGGAGAACGTGTATACGTCTTTCCCCCTATTCATTTCTATTGACGGCAGCGTCCATGTAAAGTTAGCGTCAACCCTCACGGGGTGAAAACAGTATTTCCGGTCTCAAAGTTTTCATAATAAAACCGTATTCCCCTCACTGTCAAATGATTTTAAAGTCATATCTGCACTACTCATCCACTAAAAAACATCAGTTTATCCTTGTTAATTACACAACATTAATTGGTTTAAATTGTGTACAATGCTTTTGCGTTTTTCCCATAGGTTTTTCCCTTTCGATTCTGAGAGACACATTTTTTTTTTCAGAGGTTTTGATAGGCTAAAACATCTAACTACCCATAATCCTCAGCTATCGTTCAAGCTCGGTGATTGGATGTTTTAGCTGCAATGCACGTTGGGATATGGTGTTTATGCAATATGAAATCCGATTTTTTTTTTTTTTTTAAATAAGATAATAATACTTTATTCCGAGTGTGCTTGCTTTTCTCTTTGAAAGTCATCACATAACGGCATTATAATACACGGTTCGGCTGCATTAAATATTACACATCTGCCGTAGTTCTTCATTTATAGAGCCCTGATTAGAAGACCTTTGGACAAACTGGAAGAACTGCCACCAAAACTGAATACGAGACGTGGATCATAAATATATCAGCAATTAAACAACATCAAACTTCCATTTCTCTTCACACAATACGTCTCCTTGCAGTATCAATATTAATTTCGGATGACTTTTATATTTGATCCAATTGGTAGATAGGCTATATTTACACCATGACGGTGCACAGCTGATAGAAAAGGATTTGTAGTTTTTAAATATATTACTGATTTTCTTTGAATATAAGAATGTAAATACTGAGTTGAGAGAATAGTCAGGGGATTTGGGTGATGGGAGACACATCTATGGAATCACAATTTCAATAGCTTACGGTTAAATGACGGATATACCTTTCTGTCTGTGATGTTTTACAAATCAGATATTAATGTGTAGAACTACAATATGTGAAATAATATAGCAATATCCTGTAAAATTATGTGAAAACATGAATAAAACTACACATCTTCAGATGTTATACATACATACAAGTGTCCTACACTAATAATACAAAGTTATTATGGCATTGTATGCTGTGTGTTATTTGTAACATCTTCAGAAACTACCTTTCCAACTCCTCACCAGTTGACTGTTACAGGTCTATACAGGTTCATGGTACAATGCATAAGCTTCAAATCGAGAGACTGAAACTGTATTTTTCTTTACCGTTCTGTTTTAATTTCACAATAAAGTTAATAGTAATATTTTGTTTGATATTATTATGTTTTATTAACTAGACCACTGGGTCATGTTAAGACCATCTTTTCTGTCGGTTTGGTGTTACAAATATCAAAACAATATATGTGTGGATAACAAAATACATCCATCATAAACTAAACTGGAAACTTATACTGGAAAGTATAATCTATTGTCAGGGCCGCCCCTCCCTACACGCAGATCACGCAGACTGCGAGGGGCCTCACCTCGCGGAGGGGGCCTCACCTCATCTAGGGGAGGCAGCCTCATCCGAAGCGCAAATGCGGCGCACCTTTATGCGCATTTGTGGCGCAATTACTGTAAGCGCGCCACAGTTTAGCCGCTGCGAGGCTCCGGCGCGTGCTCCACTGGCACCCCCCACCGTCGATGCTCGCAACACAGAGGGCCTCATCACATAACTTTGCGTGGGGCCACAAGTTTGGCCATGCAGGGGCGGCCCTGTTTATTGTTTTAACACTGTAAACTTGACAGTTTTTTAACACGCAATAATTATATTTGATGACAAATTTTAAATATTACTAGTACATACAAAATAGGGGGAAAGTAGAAGGTCAATGATAGAAATATAGAATAGAAAATATAAAGAAGATACTGTAAGTGATCTCTACAATAAAACTGTTTAGTGCAGGATGTCCAAAGATATTAAAGGTCCCCTATTATACTGTTTTTCATCAATATATTATAGGTCTCATATATATACAAAACATGTGTCGGAAGTGTTTGGCTCGAAATACCAAACAGATCATGCATTGTAGCATCCCATAAACCCCTCTGTTTCAGCCCTGTTTCAAAGGTAACAATAAACTGTCCCGAAAAAGACAATAATCACCTGCCCCAACGACTACCGCCCAGTAGCACTCACCTCCATCATAATGAAGTGCTTTGAGCGGTTAGTCAAATCATTCATCACCTCCTCCCTCCCTGACTCTCTGGACCCCCTGCAGTTTGCCTACAGAGCAAACAGGTCCACAGACGACGCCATAGCCTTCACCATCCACACTGCCCTCTCACACCTGGACCCGAAGAACAGGAACACATGTGAGAATGCTGTTCATTGACTACAGTTCAGCATTCAATACCATTGTGCCCTCCAAGCTGGCCATCAAGCTCAGAGACCTCGGGCTCAACAGCGCCCTCTGTGACTGGATCCTGAACTTCTTGACGGGCATACCCCAGGCAGTGCGGGTGGGAAACATCACATCCTCCACCCTGATTCTCAACACCGGTGCCCCTCAAGGCTGCGTGCTCAGCCCTCTCCTCTACTCCCTGTTCACTCACGACTGTGTGGCCACACACAGCTCCAACACCATCGTGAAGTTTGCTGATGACACGACCGTCATCGGCCAGATCACAGACGATGACGAGACGGCGTACAGAGAGGAGGTCGAAAACCTGACATCTTGGTGCCAGGATAACAACCTCCATCTCAACATCAGCAAAACAAAGGAGCTGATTGTGGATTACAGGAAGCAGCAGGGAGAGGGACACGCCCCCATCGCCATCAATGGGACTACGGTGGAGAGAGTCAGCAGCTTCAGGTTCCTTGGGGTCCACATCACTGAGGACCTGACATGGACTCTTCACACCACCACCATCACCAAGAAAGCTCGACAGCGGCTCTTCTTCCTCCGCAGGCTGAGGAGGTTCAAAATGGATTCCAGGATACTCTGCAACTTCTACAGGTGCACCATAGAGAGTATCCTGACTGGCAGCATCACGGCCTGGTACGACAGCTGCACCACCCTCAATCGTAAGGCTTTACAGAGGGTGGTGAAAACGGCACAGCACATCACCAGGACGGAGCTGCCATCCATGGAGGACCTTTACTCCCAGCGGCTCAGGAAGAAAACACTACGGATTATCAAAGACCCCCATCACCCCAGCCACAAACTGTTCTTTCTGTTGCCGTCTCGCAGACGTTACCGCAGCATCCTGGCAAAGACAAGAAGATTCGGAGACAGTTGCTTCCCGCGGGCAGTGAGACTGTTAAACAATTGAACTGCTGAAACAACTTCAAAACATTCATCTGCTACTCAGTAATATGTATCTAATATCTAATATATATCATTCCAATAACTTGTATATAGACTCGTACTGCACTATTCCACATGCTCACTTTATTTTATAACTATTTTTCTTTTTGTATTGCTCTTGCTATCTGTATTGTTATTATGTTGCATTGTTGGAGAAGCCTGTGACATAAGATTTTCAACAACATAATTACTCTGTAACTATGTCAGCTTGACAATAAAGAACCTTGAACCTTGAGGTGCTGATTCTATGTCTGTTACTTTAGATAAAAATAAGGTGCCACTCCCCACGCCCCTCTGAGAGATATTTGGTTAAAAATAACACAACGGTGCTCTAGGAGGAGATTCAGGTGATAAGGTGGGGGGGGGGTTACCTTGGTTGGTGATTGGCTAATGGTTACACGACCAAAAAGTCGTTATGACATCATAAAGTGGCAAAAGTGAGCGAATCTTTTTTCCTGAAACTTTCAGAATTTTTTACACAGAGGGGACACATGTTTATGTATAAAAGACGTGAAAAGGTGGATTTAGCATAATAGGTCCCCTTTAATAGGAGGATGTGCAAAACAGACAAACTAATAAGGCTTTATTTAAACATTAAAGAATACTTTAAGTTAAGGTCTTCTTTTGAATAAGAAAAAAGCTTTGGGGGTATCTACAGATAAATATTAAGTCTGACAAAGTACTTAACGTCTAATATATTGCATAGTTTATTTTGGCACTTGACAATCACCTTCCCTGAATTTTACTCAGGTGTAACTAAAGTCTGATTTAAGGGTTGTTTATATTTCACATCATTAATCAGAATCTGCAAAGTAACTAAAATAAATGTAGTGGAGTAAAAATACCAGGTTAACCTCTGAATTGTAGTGGAGTAGAATTACAAAGTAACAATAAATTGCATGTTGTACATGCTGCTGTAACATAAACATTTCCCAACTTGGGATCAATAAAGTATATCTTATCTTATCTTATCTTAAGATGATCGATGGCTACTGCCATATTTGCAAAATTTGCCTCTGAACCTTGACAAGTGCATGTTTCAGGCTTATCAATTAACAACAGGAGGGGTCACAGACATAAGACCAGCTATTAAATAAAGCTCTTCTGACCTTAGCTGTCATGTGGGTATATTAATGCTGCCCATTATGGACACAAGCAATTTTCACCCATTTATTAATTATATGTTTTAAATGTGATAACACCAATATGTTTCCCATCCCCTAAACCAGGGGTCTCCAACCTTTCTTCATCTGAGAGCTACTTTCAAAAAATGAAAGTGGCCAAGAGCTACTTGCATCACATCGCTTACATTTATTCACATAGCCCTCATCAGTTGAATTAAGCTATACTTTTGTACACGTGTGAAATTGCAATACCTAAAGCTTATCAAAAATAAGGTCCAAGAAAACGAAGATTTCTCACATATTATTATGGCCCACATAATAAGTACATCACTGAACATTCACATAAGTGTCCTTAATCACCACCTTACAAGCATTTCACTCTTTTGTTAGTGAGATGAATGGCACTGCATGCAGTCCACCATAGAGGTGTATGCTGGAGTCATAGAATAGAGTCATTTAAATGTTCATCAGTTGGTCTTGTTCTGTATTTAGATTTCATTCATGTCAGAAAAAGCTGCTTCACAAAGGTATGTAGAACAGAACCAAATAAAGCAGACATTTTCAGTGCTGCTTGGTGAATGTTCTATAGTTTTCGGGGTCTACAAGGCTCCAGAAATGTTGTGAGTTTTGCTGAGACTTAAGCTGAACATTATTTTGGAGATCTCCACAGGATTGACACTGAACAGTTGTTCAGCCATCTTTTTCTTCTTCTTCTTCGTCTTGACATTAAATTATAAACCATAATAAATTAATTGTATAGGTCTAGCCTCCCTATATCTGTGTGTGAAAATGGTTCCATCCTCAAAAACTAAAAACTAATACTTCTGCAGTCTAGCTGCAGCTTCTAGCTACAGTCTTCTGTTAAAAAAAAGACACTGAATGTCTTGAATGCATCACACACAGGACTTGAGTCTGAAAACAGCAGGAGTATTTACAATAGCATTATAAAAACAAAAATAGTGCATGTGGGTGCACACTTACATTCTCTGTCTTACTGTTACATAAATCCCATGAATGTATGAGATTAAGTTAGCTTCATCATATCTCAATCAGTGATTAAGTGAATAATAAAGTTTCTATCGGGTCACTATCAGCCTGTCACTCATTATTTTCAGGGAGGGGGCGGGGTTTGGAGGAACGGAGAGGAGACGGTGATCGAGGAAGCTTTCCTCCTGCCTTCACAAACTTTACACAAGTATTTATCAACTGAAAATAGCAAGAGGACATTCATACTCTGCAATCCAAGACTTGATTAAATCCACCAAAAACCTGACATGACGATAACGAGTGTTTTTCAAAAAACACAAATCCCTCCCTGTGTGTCTCTGACGCGCAGCGACAGGGCCTGATTCAGAGCGGGTCATTCTGCTGTTAGTTCTGGACTGGTGTTGGTGGAGAAAGCAGACTGCTCCGTGTGTGTTGTCGCTGTGCTGCTGTCACGTCTGTTCCTTGATCTCTGCGTCACCGACCATTTGATATTCGTGTGACAGAAAAAATTCTAAAATAAAAAAACGTTATTGTCCAGCCGCGGCCGAAAAATCAATAAGCAACCTTACTACGCTATAATCAATAATCGAGCGGCGAGCTACTGAAAAGCTGCCCGCGAGCTACCGGTAGCTCGCGATCGACGTGTTGGAGAGCCCTGCCCTAAACATTCCAGGGGTGTACACAGTTTAATACTGGCAACTTCTAATTATGGAAAATACGAAAACGTCTTTTAAAACTACAATTCCCAGTAGAAACGTGCCATAGAACATGTTGCGAAACACAATTAGCCAGCATGTGTAGTTCTGGGGGGTGGGGTGAACCCGTTCGAATCCTGCTTTGGATAGTCTGCCGTGGTTTCATTCCATTTCAAAGAGCTGTTTGACGCTCGGCGTAACCTTGGTGCACTGCCACTCCAACATCCAATCACAGAGCTTGCGGACTAATCACGGGGTTTGTCAAGCAAAGCGGATGGTGTAGTCCCAAACGATAGCTGAGGATTATGGGTAGTGTAGTGTCTTCGGCCATCCTAAACTCAGAAAAAACTATTTTTTCTACGAATCGAAGGGGAAAAACACAAAAGCATTGTACACCATTTAAACCAATCAATGTTGTGTAATTAACAAGGATAAACTGATGTTTTTTAGTGGATGAATACTGCAGATATCACTGTAAAAATAATTTGACAGTGAGGGGAATACTTCCAGTTTTATTATGAAAACTTCGAGACCGGAAATACTGTTTTCACCCCGTGAGGGTTGACGCCAACTTTACATGGACGCTGCCGTCAATAGAAATGAATAGGGGGAAAGACGTAGTATATACACGTTCTCCTGGCGAGACCTCAAATAATCTTCGTAATATCTATCAAACTATAGATCCTACACATCCACTGGACATAGATTATAAAAGTACAATACACACTTCTCGCTAGAAATCGAATCAAAAAGCATTTTAATGGCCAAACTATTCTACAATTTAGGATTTTACAGAGAGGGTTATTTGTGAATATACGACCCTCCGGATCGTTTGCAATCAACGTGAGCATCAGCCCATATGCCGCAAATTGTTGTTTCTTACACGACCACTAGAGGTGCTAAACTTTAAAACGTGACTATAGGTCGTAATAAGCTGCTGAACAATCGGTCGTTTTTTGGAGGAGGACAGGCTGTTTTTACTAGATGAAGGCAGACGAGTCATATTTCTTTTAATGGCTGTATGGCTGCTCTAACCTGTTAACATAACAACAAAAAATGACATTACACAACAAACATTCTACTTATGAAGGAATGTGGCCTGGGTCTTTTTTCTACATTTTCCTAGCTATATTTTCAGCTTTAAGTATTTTAGGCTAAGCTAACACTGCTGACAAGGCCAAGAAATTCATCTTTTAGATAGCAGATGTAATGCCTGTAATGGCATGTTACAGGGATAGCCTACTGATCGGAGCATCCCTACTTGTTTCTCACAAGTAGGGATGCTCCGATCGATCGGCCGCCGATCGATATCGGCCAATACTCACTCTCTGCCGATCGATCGGTGCTCTCTAAAAATGCAGATCGCGAGAGCCGATCGCATGACGTAAAATGATGACGTAAAATGATGACGTAAAATACATGACAATTTCTCTGTGCGCGGCAAAACAAGCTCGCCAAAATGGCTTCACCAGTCTGGCAGTATTTTAAGGTGTCCGAAAATTAAAATAAAATAGCGGTATGCAACGTGTGTGAAGCAGAAATCCTGCAGCTCCAAACGCTGTGACGGACCGGTGAGCGGAGCAAAACACACACTAAGAGTTAGACCTAACACACCTAAGTGTGTTATCTATTTTATCTACCTCTGGAACAAGCTAAACTATATTTATTCTTCACTGTCGGGTCACTAATTACTGGATCAGTGAGCTGCATGAGACGATACTGACAGGCTGTCAGGAGAGAGAGAGGGGGGGGGAGAGAGGAAAAGAGAGCGCTTCCGCTCATTTCTCCCGTGTTATTATCCAAAGTTAATGTAAACTTGAATAATGTACTTCATTTGAATGTAATAATTATGTTGGTTGTTGTTTGTGGAAGCGCCAGTGAATGAGCCCCATTAACTGAGTTTTAAACATCACTTTAAATGGAAGATCCCCATAGGCCCCGCCCACTCGATCGGATCGGCCGATACCGATTCCAGCGATCGGTGATCGGCGATCGGCCCCAAAATTGGCGATCGGAGCATCCCTACTCACAAGCAAACTTGACAGAGTGACAAACACTTATAGAATGTACGGCCAGCTACAATAAATAATACACCATATCATAAACATGAGAACGATGTTTCAGAGTGTAACCCGAGCTTGTGGGATAGTATGTTGATCTGTATGGAAGGTGACCCGAGTTAATCACCTCTGCAGGTCCTTTTGGGTCACTAAAGAGAAACAGGCGTCTGCTTTATAGCCGGGTAATGACAGTTATTCTAGACTATGGAGTGGCAGGGGAACAAATCCACACAAGATACACACAGATACTATATTAGCCCACATGCAACCTCACCAACAACAGATACGTTCCCTTCAGAGAAACCCATTTCACACCAATCTAGCACCCTGAGATTGTGAGAGACTGTGACGAAACAGAGGGGAAGAGGGAAAGAAGATGAGTGAGAAAAAAACAAGAAAAAAGACACTTTGATTTTTAAAGTCCTTTGATTAATGAGGTCACGGCAAACACTTTAAAACACCCAGAACACAAACTGCACACATACTTGCACACACACCTCCGTAGCACCCTGCAGCCTCTCACTGCAATAATAGAAGAAGAAAGAAACCACAGCAGGCCATGTCTACAGACATAACAATAACAGTATACCAGTGAGTATACAAACATGAATATGTACCAGACCCACCAGTAAAGGTCTGATTTACACACCAGTGGATGTGTGGAGTTTTTAGCCCATGCTGCAGAATTTCTTTTAAAGCATTCCATGTGTTTGTAGGTTGCCAAACTACTTCTGCTGCTTAACTGTTTTATTAATTCCAAATAAATCAACATGTGGTTTCCTTATCTCAGCGAGACAATTGATCGAAATCAGAGACTATTTTTGGAAATGTTCCCTAGTGATGCATATGTTTTGGAAAATGATCATAATCAATAACAAAACATTGACAACTACTTTATCCATTTGAGTGTTTTTTGCATGACAAAGGTTGCTGTTCTGCATCTAGCATCAAACACTTAGCATTTTGAGCAAGGGTGAGAATCCGCAAAATAGGCCATGTTGGCAAAACAATTATAATATAACTAAAAGGTAACTTTCTCTACATGTTGTTTTAAATGTCAACATGCAACCAATTGCTGTCTGGAATAAATGTAACTTTAAACCTTTACAAATATAGATTCAAGCTGTAATAATAGGCATTTCTCACTCCAACAGAAACAACACAGTGTACACGCTAAAACTGAGTAAAGTAAGGAAAGTTGACGAGGTTACATTAATCAAACACATGATTTCTCAGTTAATTCCAAGCCCAACCCCCCATTAGACCCTGCTTTAGGCAGAACAAATGTCTGTTGCCCTGCCATGATCTTTTGGGTGGAGACAGCTTATATAAAAACAGAGACAGAGACCTGAAGGAAGGGAGATGGACAAATGGCACGTCTGGCATGTATAATGTTTCTCTCTGTATATATAATGAAATTTCTCTCCAGTCAACCACAAAGGGAGCTAAAGTTACCCTGTGACTAATGCACTGTCCCTCTACTTTCCTACAACTTTTCAAACCACCTTCACTTTCTCTCATCTTAACTCTTTTCCTCTATTCTCGACTCCTTCAATCTCTGTCTTGTGGAACTTTTTCCTTATCTCCGTCCACCTTCTGGCTAGGTTCAGTGAGACACCAAACATTTTATGTCATTATGTCATCAGCCACAAAGCCACATTACAGATGGAAGTAAGCAGAGCTTTGCACCTGGTTGACGACAGCTGACTGTGAGGCTCTCAGGAGTCATTGCGGGGGGTTCTCTGGAGTTCATAGGTGAAGAGATCTCGCTGCTATGGGACAGAGAGATGAGGTGAATGGGAGTGCTGAAACAGACTCCAGACAGAATCAAGTATCAGTCCAAATCCCATCTTGTTCAGATCCATCATCTCCGAAGTGTCTGGTAACCTCCAAAACGTTTAGAAATAAATCTTGCCGATAGTCTGCAATCTTTTTTTTCCCTCTTTCTTTTGTATTGTCTTTATCTTTGACACACAGATGAGGACATGCATTTTCCTTTACACATGAGGAAAATTGTCTACATTCACTTAATCACCTCAATCTAACCATAGCCCAGAACACTTTAAACCTTTAGGATGATTATGAACCATAAATATTGCAAAAATTCTTACTATCTTTATTTTTTAGTAAAGTCGTTTTGCACTGCAGAACTCCACTGCAGCATTATCTTCCAAAAAGAGAAATCATTGTAAAGTGAATGCATAGTTATTTGGACTTTTTATGGCTATCCTTGTAGATATGAATTTTAAATATCCGTACACTACCGTAATTAAATACACACGTCTGCCAAAAATGACATTTCCAAACAGAAACTTCCACAATCTAAATCTTTAAAAGCACCAACTGTTTCTCATAAGTACAGTGTCATGCACAGTGCACACACAAACTCACTTTTGTTGAATTTAGCCAGGCACACAGATATCACCAGCAATTTCAATCAATCACACTGTCTTTTAGTTTTTATGCCGGTTCAGACAGCTAGTGAATCAGCTCAGTTGGATGCTCTGTAAAGGACTTTGTAACAAATCCCCTTGTGGTCTTTAAACTGGTCCACATGCAGGGTATATTCCCAGTAATACCCCTGATCCCTCTCCTTATATTGGTATGTCTTACCAGTTGTATCGTCTTTCACATACTGGACCTTTATCTTCAGCTATACATTAAACATGATATTGATTATGCATTTTACATAATGTCCATGTACATGACTCAAACCTCTTCATAATCTATTTACTACAGTAACCTCATACATGTACTTAGTGTTTGAAAATGCTAAGGTAAGCAGTACAATCACTAAACTTCTAAAAGCTCCACTTGTGTTCTTGAATGAAGGTTAATTTATGCAACTTGAGTGAGATCTTATTCAGATAAAGACCGACTTGTTTCAAGAGATCTACCTGCCTGAGAATTAAAGTTAATTCCAAAGCAGCAGCAGCTTGGGTGACAGTGTACAGTTTCCACTGGACACGGTTGAATGCATTGTTTCCATACAGTGAAAGTGTGCTGCTAATGTCTCATAATTGCTAGCATGTGTCCAAGTGTATTAAAGAATGGGTATTTTTTTCAGGTGTTTTAGCAGCTCAAACCCTTTCTTAAAGGTGTTTTTGCAATCACTTGTGTGTCTGTCCGGACAGGGAGCTGCACAGTTGAGGGGTTTAAAACCCTTGGGTAATAGAATGAAACTGCCTGATAAGGTAAAGCTAACCAAGTCAGTGTCATTTTTAAAGTCACTTCTTAAAGATACAAATGGACAGTTAGGAAAAGACCCAGGTCCTTTTGTTAGGACTTTGTTAGCAAAGTGATTTCAGTGCATGCAACGTCCCGGGTTCATTCCAAGCCTTGGGACCTTTCTTCCATGATGCCACTCTCTCTTTACCTGTTGGAGTCTCAACCCAGTCTCACGGCATTTCGTGTTATAGTCACGACATTTAATCTATTGATTCGTGTTCACCAACACGGTTTTCCCCTTTTTTTCGTGTCACACAGAACGATTTTAAAAGCAATGTATTTCTATTGGTAGTATGTTTCGTGCCTGCACCACGTCTTTTTGTCCGGTCGGGTCTTGGCAGACCGGAAGCTGTGGGGTTCATAAAAACATTTTCTTACTCAATATAAAGCCACGATTATTGTTTTTATTTTAAATCGTATAATGTCTGACTTTCTTTGCCGTCCGTGAGGAAAAGAAATGGGGCTCAGAGCCTCAGAATACTGAAATCTATATATTTTTTTACTTTTTTTCCTTCTAATTTGTTATTCTTTTCTAAATAACACACTGTTATTTACTCAACAATAACACACAATTATCCTTGTTTTTATTTATTTGTTTAATTCTATAATCTCCGTCAGGAACTGAATTTCAAAATAAAGTCACCGGAAACAGACGTAGGCGATACACACCCACTGAACTGATTACCCAAGATCCTCAGCTATGGTTGAAGCTCGGTGATTGGATGTTTTAGCCGCAATGCACGTTGGGATATGGTGTTTATGCGATATGAAATCCGAATGAAAACATTAAAAAAAAAAAATAGAAATAATACTTTATTCCGAGTGTACTTGCTTTTCTCTTTGAAAGTCATCACATAACGGCATTGTAATACACGGTTCGGCTGCATTAAATATTACACATCTGCCTTAGTTCTTTATTTATAGAGCCCTGATTAGAAGACCTTTGGACAAACTGGAAGAACTGCCGCCAAAACTGAATACGTGACGTGGATCATAGCCGGGCCGGGCCGGCTAAAATGATTGGTCGTGCTTTTTACAGTACTACGGCTTCCACAGATGACATTTTTTTATGGATTTTTTGTCAAAGCACTTAAGATATACATTGCTATCGGGATGTTAAGAGCATTCCATGGAATATAACAAAAAGTGTATCTCGAGCCGGTTTCTCAAACTTACCTACCCTACCTTTAAAGAATACTTTAGGTTAAGGTCTTCTTTTAAATAAGAAAAATGCTTTGGGGTATCTACAGATAAATATTAAGCCTGACAAAGTACTTAACGTCTAATATATTGCTTTCCTGCAATGTTAACTATGTTGAAGCACTTATTTTAACTGATATTATACATATTAATTATACTCTTATAAGATGTATGTAGATAGTATAAGAAATGTGCAGAATATGACAGTTTAATGGTGGAGGTATACACACATATTGATAGATGTCTTGTCATGCACTGTTGAGGAACCTGTGACACTCCTATAGCCTATTTGTGTTAAATGCCAAGCTACAGCTAAAAGCCAGCATGTTAGCCTAGCATGAAGACTGGAAGCAGTAGCATAGCCTAGGCCGAGCTAGCTTTGCTCTGTCCAAATATACAGTAAATAAATAAAGCTCAATAGTTATATCGCACCTGTTTAATCTAGGTAAGAACATAAGTGTAACATTTTATTACAGGTAAATAAACAGACGTTGTCTGCCCTTTTTTCGACTCTAGCTCTTTATGCTAAGCTAAGGTATAGCTTACCTGGCTGTAGCTTCATATATTAGAGTGGTACAAATCTAATCAAGAAGATCTGCAAGAACAAGCTTTCCAAAATACAAACAAATTATTTAGAATCTTACTTTTATAGTAAGATTTTCTTGCTTTCTTGCTTTTAAATTGTTAGTCTAATCTGTTTGCTCTCTCTGGACTTTTTATTCATCCAAATTCAGTCAACGACGAAAGTTCTGATTGGTATTCAAAAGGTGTCACTTATTGTTTCTAAAGCAGTAATCTGCTATCATTTTTGTTTCATGACACTAAGCAGTTTAGCACATTTAGAAAAAACAACATAGGAACGGTAGGCCTACAATAAAACAAATTGCAATGATAATTCTATAATCAATAACAACTGTAAAATAGGACCATCAAATATATATTATTTTGCCAGAATACATTTGATCATGTGCTTAAAAAATCCTCCAATCCTCCACAGTGAAACATGTTTTTCTTTTATTCCTCTCAGTTCTATACATCTCTGTTCCTGGATCCAGAGTGAGCAGTAAATCCCGGCTGGCAGAGACTCTGACAGTTCAGCTTGTGTGGATCTGTGGATAATTATCTGTGTCTGTACACGAGGAAGACACCTCTGAGCTGTAAAGACCTGCAGGGAAACAGGCCAGAATAGAGAAGCCAGCATGATAAAATCCCCTGACAATTATGTTTATAATGTGTGCGGGGTACAAGCCCACGCTTCTTGCCTGGTCCTGATGTTAAACCAACAAAGGTGACGGGAAGGCTAAGTGCTTGAATGGGCATGCTGACTGTCTGACTCAGAAATAATTAGTGCAACATTTACTGGGTTGATGAAAAACAACACTTCTTGTATCGAATATATTCCAAGGCCAGGGGGTGAAAAGGACACATACTGAGCTAATTGTCAAGAAACACAATGTCTGAGCCCCAGTGTGTGTTTGTGCATTTCCATAAAGGTGTTTGTTTGTGCTGTAGAAACCAGTTCCGTAACTTAATAACAAATGTATGTGTGAGGTGTGTAGTGTTGGGTTGCCCCGTTGTCTTGGGAAAGCGTTATGTTTCCATCTTCTCCAGGAATCCGAGAGTTCAGCTTGGTGAGCACGTGGACAGTTAGCCGGGAGAAAAAGCATGCGATTGGCTTGTAGAGTGAAAAGCATCTCAACAGCAGCAACTTGGGTGACAGTGTACAGTTCTCCCTCTGCACAGTTGAATGCACCGCTTCAATACTTGAAAGTGTGCTGCTAATGTATCGTAATTGCCAGCCTGTGTATGCATGCATCTAAGAATGGGGGGTTTTCCAGTTGTTATAGCAGCTTAAACCCCATTTTATGGGCAGGGTGAAGTCACTCTCAGGTGTTTTGTTAAATGTGTCTTTGCTTGTGTTTGTGAACATGTATCCATGCAGTAACAGTAGCCCTCTCTGTGTGACTGGAGCAGGTTTAAGCTGCTGGGCCGGTCCTCAGGTGAGCCACCGAGGCAGGAGGGGTAAGGTGATCCACCTGAGAACTGCCCAGGGAATTGTGGGACATTGTACTGAGGAGAAAGGCAGGGGCCCTCCAGCGTGTGTCTGCTGAATAAGAGCCACTTGCCATTTTACACAAAACACAATGACACCACCACAGGATGAACCAATCAAATCAACAGGCTATTATTTTCCGTCTTTTCATTGACCTTGTGTACAAATACCAGCACTTATGACTTCCCAACCCACCTGTTAAACAATACCAAGAAAGCCAATGAACACCACACACCAGTTTTCCTGTCCACGAAAACACGTGGCCTTGAAAATCTATATTCTAGCTTGGTGTATTACTTTTTCTGTGTTTGGAGTAAACACAATAGATCTTTGTGTATCAGAATACAGAACAAAAGAGAAGGTACTGCAACCTCAATATGCAATTAAGTTGTTTTGTTCTATTTACCTCAATTTAGTCTCTTTCCATAGAGACTTTTAATTTGTCTAATTTTCGGCCTAGCAAACTTAATGACATGTTTGCTGTGGGTGGCCCCGTTCAGGCCTCACAATGGCTTTAATTAAACTAATGTTTAGCCTTACAGAAAGACAAAAGGTAAGAATGTGAGATTTAAGAAGAGAATGAGGGACACATCGCCTCAGGTAAAAAGATTTCGAAATAGCTTCAGCTGGGTCTTCTCACGGTGTATGTCTGGGAAATAAAAGTGAGAGAAGCAGGGAGGGTGGAAGACTACACAGCCATAGGCGAGCACATTCTGCACTATTGAATTTCATATGTTTCCATTTCACATTCATGCACACTCAGAAGTGCCTCACATGCATTTTTGGTCCGTCTTGTCGAGACTCTTTCAGGTGTCAGGAGAAATGCTCGCTGTGATGATTTACAATGGGTTTATGAAAGACAGCTATCAGCGGCTTGGGAAAGAGTAGAGGGGCGTGTGTGTGTAGGTGAGGGGGGGTCTGAGGGCAAGACTAGACAGATGTGGGCTAAGGGGGAGAGGGAGTATGTTAAAATACAACTTTGTTGAGTTTCCAAACACACGTTGCCTCCACCATTACACACCTCATGATGCTCCGCTATAGGGTAAAGATGGTGGAGGGGGGCACACCTTCTACACACACTGACTTTTGTTAGACGCTCCCTTACTGTGCAAAGTGCCTGTCACTCACATATACACATAGCAGAAAGCGTACAAGATAGAGGGGGGTTAATATGCTGTCAATTTCCCCTCTGACCTCTCCTGCACATTCCTCCCCTTCTTTGCTTATTAGTCGTATATTAGCTTTTACCATTTGGCTCTGCCCCCCCGCCACCACCCCCCGACCCCCTGACAGGCTGTGTGTTGTCATACGGGCGCTGCGGACGGCCACATGAAAACATTTGAGAGGTGGGCACAAAGGTAGCTCTGTTTTTCCAGATGCAAGGCAGCCATGCAGACTGAAGCGTTGGTTAGGACTGTGACAGCAAAAATACTCTGAGAGCAGGATGTGTGCGTGTGTGCGTGTGTGTGTGTGTGTGTGTGTGTGTGTGTGTGTGTGTGTGTGTGTGTGTGTGTGTGTGTGTGTCCTTCCTAGCCAACACCTGAAGCTTATTAAACATAAATCTATGCAGCGCCATAGAAGAAACTTGAAGCCCATATTGACTTTTAGGGGGAGCTTCATAAATCTTTTTGCTTCTCTCCTTCTTTTCGCGTCAACATTCCTTTCATATCCCACAGAATGTTGTTTCAAAATGAAAACATTTGCCAGTCGGCTGTTGACAAGATATTGAAAGTTTAGATGCGTGCTAACATTCAGAGGAACAGAAAATCGTATAAATATGGATTCTGTGGTGAAATTGAATCTGTGTTTATTAAAAGTGGAAGGGGGACAGACTTTCATATGGAGAAAATATAAATCTGTTCATTTTCAAGGAATGTTTGCAAGATCTGTTCTTATCGCACTGATGAAAGGGACTAGTGTACAAGGGGATTTACCCATAAACTACCAGATGTTGTTGCCCTTCAGAACATTTTACTGACTGTCAAAAACATATGTTGCCAAAAATTAAATAAAAATAGTAACTTAAACCTACATTATCTGATTTTTCTGAGTAACCATTATTAAGAAATATTGTTATGTTTTTTTTGCATTCTTAAAGGTCCCATGACATGCTTTTCCGGTTATTACCCGTCCCCTTGTGTGTTATGTAGCTTGTTATGGATGTAAACGGTTTGCAAAGTCACAAACCCTCAAAGTACACCCTGTAGCGAGTAAAACTCTAACACAGAAAAGACCTGTCTATGTTGCCCCAGAACGCCTCGTTGGAGATTTTTCTTTTTCCATTTTTGTCTTCCTGGTTTAAGTGACGTAACGACGACCAAATGGACCAATCCGTGGAGCTCCTCAGTCCTCACACACACACCCACACACACTCACTCAGCCTTATCTTTTCTCAGCCGCGCTACTCAACGGAGTTTCGCCGGCACACACACTCACTCACCCCTAGTTTCCACCGGGTCCGTCTGCGTCGCGTTACGGCTGCGCCGCGGTTTTGGTCCGACCTCCTCTAGCGTCATAACCCACCGGGCGCGTTCCAGAAGCGTTTCAGAAGCGGAGCGTCGTGCATGCAGGCTCGCAGTTTTTGTTGATTTGGGCATATTTCCTGGACAGGCTACTTTGTACAGACAAAGTTAATAATAATTGTAATAGTCCAGTTATAAACGACATGAATCAAAGATGTGTTGCTGTATTTTAGTGGTAAAAAAATGCATTCATCATCATAATTATTTTATATATATAATTTACACAGTGCCTGTAAACCGGAGGAGAACGCTGGCATTTCTCCTCCTACTTGAAAGACTACGGAGGGATAGGGTCTGCAAAATTAGTTTGTGTGTGTGTATATATATATATATATATATACATATGCTATATATGCTTTGAACGTTCCACTTCCTGCCTGCCCGACATTACCTTACGGCTGCGTCGCGTCAACAATAGGATTCATCCTAATTTTAGAGGAGCCCTGCGCCGAGACGCTTCTGGGACGCTTCTGGGACACTTCTGAGCCGTAACGCGCCGCATGTGGTGGAATAGCACCCATTGACTAGAGTGGCCGCGATCTCTGCGAACGCCGCGGCGCAGCCGTAACGCGGCCGTAACGCGGCCGTAACGCGGCCGTAACGCGGCCGTAACGCGACGCAGACGGACCCGGTGGAAATTAGGGGTCAGCCTTATCTTTGCTCAGGCTGTGAGTGTGTGGCGAACTGTGTGGCGAACAGCCTGGCTGTGAGTGTATGTGTGTGCTCAGGATGAGTTCCGCGATGTCTCGCTGTCTCGCAGACCCCACACAGCAACCAGGAAACGACACCAGTAATACAGCTCAGACTGTCCGCTCCTCGATCCTCAAAGGGCGGAGCAGCGAGCCCCGCAACGTCCTGCCAACACGGCACCCAGACCCCATGCAGCATTCTCATCTGTTTGTCATTACTGGTGTCATTTTCTAGTTTCTAACAAACGCCATTGTAACACATAATCACTGATGTTTCGCTGTAACGGTGGTGGACTCATCAGAACATAGTGGGCGAGCTGACCAATCAGAGCACAGTGGGCTCATAGGGAGGGGGGGCAGGAGCTCCAACAAGGCGTGTAGGACAGAGAGTGAATACACATACTATACAGAGATGCTGTATGAGAAACCAATGTGATTTTGGAACATTGCACAATATACATCTATTCTAGTAGACCTCAACAATGGAATTATGATCAGTAGAAATGGCCATGTCATGGGACCTTTAAACAAATCTTAGTATATTGTGCTATTAAAATGAATACATACATCCTTAGCCTGGACCAAAGCCCCTGATCATCACTGCAGCACTTTGCCAGCTTTTAATTGGCTTATTCACTCAACCTGTGTGGGCATAATCAGTGCTTCTTTAATGACAAAGAAATAAATGGCCATGTTTTCTTCACTAGTCAATCTGTGGGTGTTTCTCAATGTCGAGGAAAGCTGAGCCACTATTTCAAGGATACTACGTCATCGAGTCCCGCCGAAGGACTGTTCCAATGTCCAGGATACTTGGAATTCTACCGAGGCCGGCGTACTTCGTTGCGGGAAATTTCGAGGCTGCACATGTGTATCCTCTGCGGTCTTAAAATCCCCACAATGCTTTGCGCACGGACTCATTTCCAAATCTTTGGCGGAAATCGTGCTCCATTTAAGCCGGGGCCTCGCATATGACGCACACCTGCACACCTGTTAGCCAGTTCCACAATTCTTCGTTTTCCGAGGCTAGGAAGGATTCTTGCCTCGCTTCTGAAGCAACTGACTTGGACGTACATGTGCTAAGCAAGCCTCCTCGACATTGAGAAACACCCTGTATCTTAATAATGGTGCCTTCTCTTCAGGAGTGGATAAGTCAGCTGGAATAGCTCATTTATGTGCTCAGACAATGTGTGTTCTGTCTGGCAAATTTTTTAAATGAATCACACTACGATAGCAGTAAGGGGGACCAAAACAGTGAAGTTATGGATTCGACATTTAAAGAATGAGCTGAAACTCCTTGTAAAACTATAAGCTACGCAAGCAAGATGATACTTCTCTGTAGGCTCATCACTTTGTAATGGTTGTTGAAGCGAGGTGAAGTGATTTTTTTATTATTGTTTATGAACATTATGGGAAATCCAAACAGTCGCACATATGGCCCCATGTGTTTTTTTTTTAATTTGTATTTAAATTGTAAACTCACAACAAATTGGATAAAAAAATATAATTTACAAACACCCTCTAACCAAATTAAAATGTAATTAAATGTACTTCGAGAGACCTTAGTTTGGAAAACAATTGACAATTTTTCTTACTTCAATACCGCAAGCATTTTCTGAGCTGAACTTGTCGCAGTTCACCTTGTTTACTGAAAAATACAGTGTACTGTGTTTTAGTGTTGCAGAAACAGCAACAGTTAATGTGTGAGGACATACACTATGATTGAAAAGGGTCAATTTAAACCAATGTGCTCTGAATATTGTGTTAATGTGAAAAAAGTATATACATGTAAGCATTACAGGCTGTACAGTGCTGTCGATTCTCCTGTAACCTTGTATCTGCGAAATGCAAAGCAGTTACTGTAGAGGCACAGAGGTATTAAGAAAACTGCATACCGCTTTCAAATATGTTTAACCATCAATGTTTTTAGGCCTGCTGACATTCTGCTGGCACATCACTTATAGGAAAGGCATGGAAATTACGATGCTTAGAAGCATATATGCATGGTCCGAAAGACTCCGAAAAATTCTGTTTGAGCCAATGTAAATCATAATTTTAAAAGACTGTGTGTGGCCACTACACACAAATTGCTGCATTGTCCTGGGGCCTGAGACAGAGAAATAGACACTATAATCATTTCATACAGTAACGTGATATCTCAATGGTGCAAACCCCTATGGCAACATCATCATTTCACACCACACAAGCATCTCTGCATTGAGTTGAAGTGCAAATGAGGAACAGAAGTATGAAAGTAGTAGCAGGAAAGACAGGGAGTGATGATTGGTGGGGGCCTGAAGGTGCATTTAGGTTACCTTTGATACTGTATGGATGCTGGGAAATGGAGAAAATCGATACCATGATTGCAAGTACACTAAAGTATTAAAATACTTACGAACATCTGGGTGCTATTCCCATCCAAGCAAGAGACACAGCAGCAGGATGTTCCAGACCGAGGGGGGACCCGGTTTGAATTTGCGGCTGCATCAACAGGCGGCCGCTGCCAGAGCCCTGGGCCTAGAGCCGCAGAGTTCACGACACGCTTCCCTCCCTGGAAAGAATGAGCGATCCCTGCGTACAATCAAAACAGGGCAGCAGTTTGATGTGTGTTTATACGTGTGTGTGTGTGTGTACATGAAAGTGTCAGTGGGCAGGATTGGCAGCGGCTGCAGAAAAAGGGAATGGGGTAAAAGGAGAGCGGAGTGGAGAAGAGTGGAGGTGTTATAAACCGGGGACGTGCACAAAGGGCCCTCTGTGCAGGGGTGGCCGGTGGGTCACACACTCGCTTTCACACACACATACACACACCTTCCTCAACCTGCTGCCCGTGCCTCCCCCAGGGGAACCTTCCATTCTGAAGCTGCCCAGCGTGAGTGGAGTGAGCTCATATAAATAACACGACAAATAAGGAAAAAGTGAGTGCAGAGAGAAAGATGGTGAGAGTGGAGGAGAGACATGAGAGGGAAAGAGGGGGGGAAATTCAGCAGCCTGTTGAATAAGGATTTCTTCTCTCCAGCGACAATGTCTCATTGTTTTTCAGATGAGGGCTGAGCGGGGGGGAAAAAAACACTGGATTTCTGGAATGTGTGAGTCTTATTCATTACCACCATTTTCTCTTGTTTAAAAGATCCCATGTAATAATAGTGGTGCTCACAAACATCAATATTTCAGTGATTTCCTTTGGTAAGCGGAGCACTTACATCTACCCCCAACTAGGAAAAGAGACACAGAGACTGTGTATGTCTGTGCGAGAGAGATGTGTGTGTTTATAGACTACGGCATGCATTTGTGTATTTGTGTGTCTGTGGCGCACCGATGGTTTATACAAGAAACTGTACTCTTTACCTCCTGCAGAGCGCAGACCATCTGACAAGCTGGTTGGCACCCCATGATAACTCCGCTGCTTCTTGCCAAAGCTGGTGCTACCCCACAGTGCTGCCTAATGCTAATAAAAACCTGAAGCAGTGAGCAAACAGGAGAAAATGATGGAAAGAGGGAACAAATCTTGTGTAAAAGATTCATTGGTCGCCAGTTGCTCGTTGTTTTTTCTTTAATTTTCTGTAACTGAATCCCTATAGCTGTATTGTTTTTTCAGTGGCATTGTTGTTCAAAGTGTGGGCCCCTCCAAAAACCACACCAAAGTGAGACTCAAAATCCAAACATTATGGCTGGAGTCACACACCAAAGGGGACAAGCGTCCAGAAAGCGGTGTTGGCCTACTAAACAAACAAACAGTAGGCTACACAGCAAAAACCGCAGGAGAGTGGGAGGCGGGCGTTAAGTTAAAATGTCTTTCAAATCTGCCTGTCAGGACAAGTCGGGCTGAGCCTGCCAGACTATTTTCCATATGGATCTCCTCTAACCCGTAAAGATTAACTATCTGATTCTCTCATGAGAATCAAGACAGCATGCTTTGTGATGGGAAACACACATGAGAGGTGAGATTAATGGAGCATTATCCAAAGACTGCAAAAATCCAAATAGTGCTCCATTTACGGGGCTCCTCTCCCGCCTCATTTTCCTCTCTTCCGATTCAGTAGGCTTCCTTTCAAGAGAGGGGGACATAAATATTTACAGTAATTTGATGCATGCATGTAAGGACAAGACTTTCACCCGCAGAACTCAAAAACAACCTCTATTAGGGGATAATGTAGTCAGCTACAGTAATCGTTGTGGAAATGGAAAATTCCAAACCCCCCATAACCCCCCCTTTCAAATAAAAAAATACATTTATGAATCAATTTAATTAATTCATTTAAGTCACATCCCCCCATTGTGTCGACATTTATTTATGGTGAAGGTTGGATTTTGTTTAAATAGACGCAGGTGTAAATTCCTGGTCTTTGCGGAGTCTCAAGGGTAAAGGCATGCTTTCGCTTTTGGTTTAATCAGTTATTTTTCTGCATGAACACACCGTAGACTTGCTGGGTATGTCTCGCTCCAGGACCGAGAGGCAAATTGCTTCATTGAAGTCTTAAATGAAGGTCGACCTTTGACCTTTTACCAAGACGTTGCCTCACTTTCGCCTGTGGTGCTTTGGATTCAAAGTGTTCAAAGTGAGATCTTGTGGAGAACTAGGAGACTGACACGAAACAGAGAGGTGAGAGAAAAATAACCAGCCTCTGATGTCTTACTTGATATGCAGCGCCTGAAGTGTCAATGAAAACTACCTTGGCTATGAATCAATACTACATCACTGGGGTCTCTGGTGGGTCGGCAGCTCGGACCAAAATGTTTGACATGAGCCGAGGAGACAGAGGGTATGTAGTTTGCATCTCGGAGAATGTTTCTCAGAGCTCCTGAATAGACCAAAACACACTCAGCTGTGGTAGACAAGCAGATGGTTGCCTTGGTTGATGATTGCTCGTGTGCCTCCATTGATTTCCTGTTGCAAGCTCGGACAGGAAGTGATCTGGTGATGCAGCCTTGGGACAGAGTTAGGGGCCTCTAACCGATTCTGACAGTTCTGGACGAGGGATGATTCTGGCTCTCATTTTATGACACCATTGACTTTGACCATTGCGTTTTATTACAAGTTGGGTGTTATTTTTGTAGTTTGGGCCATTTTTTCTACTGGCTAGTATAACACCAAGTTGATAGGGAGCACTGTGACTTGCAAGAAAGGGAAAGAAAACAAGCTCAGAGAACCAGACAGGTTGAAAAAAAATGATGCAACTTTGATGAAACTAAAAGTAAGCGCACCTGAATTGTTGGTAGAAATACATACAAAAAGTTGAGAAAAACGAACGTTATGTTTACTGATAGGAATGATGGTAAAATCTACAAAGATAGGACACAGATTGTATAAAACTTAATAAAATGTTCCCTTATATGGGCTGGCAATATTCTGTATTCTTGCTAACGTCAACAAACTTTTCGACTGCCCTTGTTTGTGGCAACGCCCATTTGGACTTACTTAAGATGTAAATATATAATAACAATAATAATAATAATGGGTTTCATTTGTAACGCACTTCATATTTGAAGTCAAATCCCGAAGTGCTACAAGCAGTGAGCATGGAACAATATAAAACAGCACACAACACGGTAGAATGAATAGTACAAAAATTACAAAAATAAATAAATAAAAGGTCTAGGAAAAGGCTCTATTGAATAGATGGGTTTTGAGGCCCATCTATATATAAAAATGGGTCATGAATACATCATTTTATTTTTTTACAAGGATACCTTATTTTATAAAACAGCTAGGCACTTTAGGTTTTTTTATAGTGCAAATATTGGGGGACTATTTTCCCCTGTACATTTTGTGGAGTTATGGGGCTTTGAATACACTGACAATAATTGTTGGATAAAATCATTATTAGTTTTTTTAATGGGATTTGTTGACAATAAAAAAAAATATGTATTATCACATGATGTTTATGCATTTCTCACTACTCTGTCTCAAAAAGAAAACTCGCCAATTGCACTTCTAAAGCAGAGAGAACTATCTGTAAGCCGATAAATCACCCTGTCTCTCTGCAGACACGTTTAGTCATAAGTCATTCCAATAAACCTGACTGGGCTGCTGGAAGAAGACGCTCCTAATCGTGGCTCTGTGAGCTGAAGCTCAGCCTCTCTCTCACACCTGGACCAGCTCCAGGGCCCTGCTTTAAAAGCTGTCAGTCAAAAGCTTAAGCTCCTGTGTTGTTGCTTGGGGCACCACTTAACCCGCCCTCCATCAACTGCACCTGACTGAGCTTGTGCTGGGATGTCATCTCACCTCTGGGGGAAACTGCACCGGCTCACCCTGTACCTGCTGCCATGTGTGCCCGTCACTGTGTCACAGGGAGAGACGGGAACATTGCCGTTATGATTTGTGAGGGAAATAGTTGGATGTTAGAGTGGGAAAACACTATTGGATATAGCAACGCCTTGCAGATATCTCCATGCACTCCCATTGCCCTCGCAGATCTTGGCAGCCTACAGTGAGGTGAGATACCGAAAGAAAATAAAACACGGGCCTTACAGTGCTGGACCCGAGCCCCTCTCACACAGCCTGTACGCTGTGTGTGCTGCCAGAGCAAACATGGTGGCTGTTATTGTAGAGGACAATTACATACAGTTGAGAAGTATATTCCTCAGCCAGCGCCGGCCTGTTTCAAAACCCACTGTGAATAGAAGAATAAACACTGGGAGGAGCGCTCTCTATCTCACACACACACACACACACACACACACACAGAAGTACACACCAAAAGAAAAGATGCAGGCCACACACGCACAAGTGGATATGTGCATTTAACTTCAGCAGAGCGTGAACTCCCAGGCATCCATTTTCACAGAGCCTGACTGTTCGTTTAGTGACCCGGCTGTCCGCCATCCAAATGCCACAATTATGTGCAATTTATGCTCTGACAAAACGGATCACTTCCCCGGTAAATGAAATTCCCCATTACGAAGAGCAACAAGGGCAAGGGGATAAGGTTAGGAATACTTTCTTTGGTATGGGACAACACAGGGTACAGTGCATGCCAAGAGCCGCCCTATTCCCAGAAATAAAGCTATCAAGGATCGGGTGATTTTAAGGGATTTTATTTAGTTCCTTAAAAAGAAGAGTTAAGCTCAAGCGGATGATAGTCGAGGTGGTTCTTCGATGAGAGGGCAGAAAGGCTCATTAGGAAAGCCTTGCTCTCGCTCTAGGAGAGTCATAGCCATTACACAAGCTAATATCTCAACAAGAGACTTGAACGGCTTTCTCTTAATGAGCGATGAGAAATTAAAAGCCTGGAAATCCAATGCTCTGCTCTGATTCAACTCCATTTCAACTCACTTCTTAGATATCCATTAATCATGTTAATGAGCCTGAAGCAAGAGGCCAAAACAAGAGATCACCGAGACAATGTTTTGCAAATGTTGTTGCGGGTTATAAAGAGCTCTGGCTCCTCTCCAGGAACAGGAAACCATAAAAAGTGTATCTGGTTGACTCAATCAGTTTTATGTTGACATTGCAAACTCAAACTCAAGTACTGAGGCTATTATTTCGAAACACTGGTGAATGTATATCGGATTTCTTCATAATGTCAATGTGTTAGAGTGTTATTAATGACAAATATAACTGTTACACTCAAAAGTCATTTTTTTACAAGGTGCTCATGCCCCTCGGATGCATAACTTGATTCCAGATCATCTTGATTTACCTTTCATCACGCAAACGTTGTCCTTGTTAGGACACGTCTGCTTTCAGTATGTTCTTGGATGTATGAAAATGTACACAGACATGCATAGAGATGTAAGCCTAACAGGAGAATTCCATCCTCGGACTCCCTTGAAGTGTCGTAAGTAATCAATCTTAAGCTCAGCGCGATGTGGGACGTGTTGCACTTTACTTTTCAAGTGTTCTCACTTTCCTTCGCCCTGCCTCATCTACAGTACATCTGCTGCTGTTTTTTTTTTTTTTCAACATGTCCAAGAATAACAAACTCAGTTTGTGTTTGAATAGGTTGACTTTATAAGTGCAGACAGAAGAAGCAACGGGGGATTGTAATAGCATAGCACTATTGAAACGATCAGCTATCCCAGAAAAAAACTCAGTCTAAACATCAGTTAGTCTAGTGTGGGTCGATACCTTAACAATTTTGGATTCTCTCCAAATAATATATTTATTTTACTGCCAGAGTCTAAAGTTCATACTCCTTTTACCTCTGCTTTGGTCTCCACCAACTTGTGAGGGAAATACCTGGCTTTTTATTCGCTAAGCTGTGCCTCTACTGTGAAATGTCTCCATGCTTCAATGTTCAAAAAGCTCTTTATTTTCCTCATACTGCCTTTTCACCCTCTGTGTGAAACCAGAGCCCAGTCTGCTCTGATTGGTTAGCTGGCCGGCTCTGTTGTGATTGATCAACTGCTTAGAGATGTTGTGGAAATCTCCCTCTTCTTACATGATATGTCCATCTACATGCACAAAAACCCATATATAACACACCACAAAAAAGGAAAAAACACAAAAAGCATAAAAGGGCATCTTATAGGATACATTTTTAATTTGTAATAAAACATCAGTGTGATAATATCAGGATTAAAGGTTGATAAAGACAAGAAAATAAATGCAAGTATTCATATTCATTCCATCAACAGCACTACTATGCAAACACACCTGAGTGAGCACAATCATGCATATACTGTACACACATGCACGTGGGTTCCCAAGGTCACCTGTGTATAACAGATTAAGGGTATAAATGGCTGCTGTGTGTAGCTCTAATGACTGATCTGTCATCAGTTTTCATTAAGTGCCCTGGGTTTACCAAGGTGAGACCGGTCTGTCTGCACAGTCTGGATGGAGACGCCAAGCTGCGGATTGCAGAGGGGAAAAGAGAAAGCTGGAGTGTGACCTGAACTTCCAGTAACTGTTGCGTGTTTGGCATGTGCATGCAGAGCCGGTGACTCGGGTCGCTGGGCCTCTGTCCTAAGGCAAATTCCAGCAAAGCCATCATTTGGAAGAAAAATGACGTGCCTCATGAATTCCAGAGTAGTCTACAAGATGTGTTGGTCGGGCAATCATATGCTTGTCTAATCAGGAGGAGGCGATCGCAAATAGGAACCCAGGTAGTACATACCTAACTATATTAACATGAAGAGAAGTATGGAAGCCCTTTGAGGCAAATGAGAGGGAAAATTCAACCAAAAAAAAGATAGTCTCCTAGATTATCTTCAACATTCCTTAAAACATTTTTTCATCTGTAAAAAAAATGAAAAAAAGGTATGCCTTGTTTAAAATGAAGTTTTGATACATTTTCTAAATTAATTTTCTAAGCAATTAAACTTATTTTCCACTTGTTCCTTACTCATGAACCACAGGAGAGAACTTAGAAAATGGATGAACAGAATACATTTTTCTCACTTTCTCTGCAAGGATTGCATAAGAAACTGAAAATGAAGAACACATTTATTTTCCTAAATTAGCCACTTATTTTTCAAGTTCACATTTCTGTCTACTACCTGTTGGACATCAGTAGCGAGTCGAGGTCCTGGACAGGAACCAGAGCCTCGAGCTTGTCACCGCAGACAGAACACACAGCAACACGAGCAGATCTTTCTCCAAGGCCCAGGAACACTTCTGACAGTGTTTAGACAACGGCTCAAGTCTCTGTTTCCCGCTGTAACTCACCCTGCCTCCTCTCCTCCTCCATCCTGCATCTCCAGGAAGACGGAAGGTAGATGCTGAGATGAGCGTCGGACACAGAAAAGAAGCTGTAAACACATAAAATAGATGCAAACAGAGTTTATTCTGACAATATATGGGAATGGGATCTTTTCAAAGTGAGTTTCAAAGTAAGAGTCCGGAAACATTATTGTATTGTATGCAGAGAACTAAAAATCCTCTATACCAGGGGTGTCAAACTCAAGGCCCGGGGGCCAAATCCGGCCCGCGACTTCATTTTATGTCGCCCCACAAGAGCTTGCAAAGAATATAATATGTTTATTATAAGGTTACATGCTACTTTACAGAAGCACATTGCCCATAAACTACATGTCCCACAATGCATCTCAAATTTGACTTTTTCTCAGAATTTGACTTTTTTTCTTCAACATATGCCTTTTTTCTCAGAATTTGACTTTTTTCTTAGAATTAGCCTTTTTCTCCAAAATTACTTTCTTTTCAAAATGTCACTTATTTTTTTTTGTTTTTCCAGAATGTGGCTTTTCTTTTAAAATCATATTGTGACATTCTCACTGAAGAGACTTGCAATTATTCGCCCTAGACTTCTTCTTTCAGACGTAGTTAATTATGAAGTTATTACCCTATCCGATAATAATCCAATGCAGAGGCAATCATGTAATATATAATACATTATTTTATATATATTCAATATTTATATATGTATTTTTATATAGTCTTAAAGTCACAACCGGCCCTTTGAGTGCAACCATAATGCTGATGTGGCCCGAGATGAAATTGAGTTTGACACCCCTGCTCTATACAGTCAAGGACATCTACAGATTATCTGCTCTAAACGGAGGCAGAGATGGGTTTTTTCCCACAGCAAAAGATAGCAAGATAGCGTTAGTTTCGGTGAGATTTGAGGAGGGAGTTTCCTTTTTAATTAAACATTAATATTGCGGGTAAATATTCAACCTAAATGATTGATCTGGTTTATCACAGTTAAACAAACAGCACAGATAACCATCTGGAACAGAGACTATAATAAAATGCCCTTTCAACTTGACTTATAAATAGCCTTTAAATCAAATCCCTGAAACAGCCAAAAACAAGTCAGGGAAAACAACCAGAGTTAACATGGTTTCAGTTCCAGGAATAGGCTGTACCACAAGGTCCGGGATTGGATTTAGTGATAAACCAGGCATATGAGCTGCATTCTCTATCTGCTCTGACCCGGCTGCATGTGAGCCGCAATAACAAAGGCGCTCAGCAGTGGGCCCCAGGGTCCGTTTACTCAGTGGTGTAATGTTTGTGCTCTCATGGCCCTCACAGCAGCCGAGCACAGCCCTTATCAGGGGCCCCGGCCTAGCCTGCCACAGCCCTCTGGAAGGCTGCGGCTACAACGTACTGTGTATTCTACCACTGCAAACAAGCCTTGCACAAAGGAGAGAAAAAAAGCAAGCAGAAGGGGTGAGGAGCTAAAGAGAAGGATGAAAAACAGAGGGATCTGAAGCCTGGGGTCTTGGTTGCTTTCCATAAAGGGGCCTCCATCCCTGCTCCTCTGGAGGGAGAGAGGAGAGGAGGGTGGAGGGTCGGAGTGCATTCCTCTCCCTTCATGCCCTAGAGGGGTGTCGGCTTTGGCTGAGGAACGGGGGAATGAAGGCAGGCCTAAGCCCCTGCAGACACGCAGGCATCGGCTGGATAATGCTCAGCCAGCGAGACAGAAGGGTCTCTGGGTCCATCACTTTGTCCCAGACCAAAGTTTTGATTGACCAGAAGGTCTTCCAATATACACGGATATACTGTACAAAAGCAATCTCCATCGTGGGAATGAAAACACTGTGGTAATAAAAGCAAGAACGTGTTTAGAGAAAACATGTCCTGCTGCGAACTGAGGTGAACTCATTTCAGTTGTTTGGTGAGTCACAGTGCCAGTCCAGCCAGGGGAGAAAAGGAGTGTTCAATATTTTCCATCTTCGTTGCTGCTTTTCGGGATTTACCATTAACTGGCATGCTGGCATGGCCATTGTAATTTCCAGCTCTGTCTTTTCTCAAAACGCCTTAGAAGATAATGCTTTATGTCACTCTTTGACCAATATGGTCTATGGCATATAAATACCTCCAAACCACAGTAGGAAAGAAAAAACAAATGGTTTTCTGGACAAAAATCCCAGTAGACATTTGGAGAAATTATGTTCAAGTGATGACAATGCCACAAAAAGACTTCCTCATTCAAAGTGAAATCCAAATTTCCTCTGTAGAATTAGCTCCAGCTATGGGATCCCTGTGATTGATGCGGAAATCTTCCCAAAACCCACTGAAAAACCAGTTCCAGTTGGGAAACCATCCCACACTCTGACCAAAAGAGGCCTTCCTTCCATCGCGCAGCCAACCCACCAACCCACAGCTCTCTCTGGTTTTCCCTAAAAAACCAACAGCGAAATAGGATGCAGGCCTGCAGACTGTTGTGGATTGCACCCATAAAAAGGAAAGACGTAAAGATGGAGCGCTCTTTTTGGTCCCCAAAGTGGAGGAATGTTAAGCATATCCCTAAGGAGATTAGGGGTCTCCTTGGTGTAGCACACAGCTTTCCCTCGATGTGCCAAAGGACCCGTGCAGATCAAAGCCACCTCGGACTTCCTCGTCATTAGCCGTGGCTTATCCCCAAATGCTTTCACCCTCTGATACTGACCCCCCTCATTATCCCAGCACACCCATCACTTCTGCTGGCTTTGGAAACAGAGTGCAGGGCTCTGGCACAGGATGTGATCCCCCTCTTAAAGACCCCCTTCCTCTCTTATTGAGAAAGTTACACTCACTCAGTCAAATTCAGATGTAAACAGCACCGGCACAGAGGGCCGTACACATGCGTCAGTGTTTGACGGAAGTGATACGTCCATGCAGCACATTAAGAGTTTTACAGTCACCGTTGTGCGCTGGGTCCACACATTTTATAAGCAACATCTATTATCCAGAAATCAATAAATAATGCATTAACATGATTAATACCAAACACACTGACTTATGGAAAATATGATATGAGCTACAACAAACAGAGAGATGAAGCCTAAAAGAGAAAGTGTTTGTTTTTGTATAACTCCCTAATGTTTTCCTATTTCTCTTCCTCTGTTTACAATACTAAATGTGAATCTGTTAGCATTCCTCCATTGGTCCTTAGCCGTATGGAAGTCATTAATGTCAGGGCTTTGCTTGCCAAAAAGGTTATTGGCATATTTATACACTTATGGCTGCTAATCTAAACAAAGACTGGCCATCTGAGCCCAACATTTACAGTATATATTGTTTGTGAAATGAAAAGACTTGCTTCAAAGGCTGCACTGACAGAAGAGATATGTAATCGGAGCTGTCTGAGGAAAGAGGAAAATACTAGCTGCTACTTTGTGATCTATGAAAAAATTAAGCAGCGATAGATTACGCTGCACTCGCTTCAACCCGCCAACATCCGTCTGACCAGCTCCCTATCACTAAAGTCAATACAGCCTGATTAGGCGTGAAGGAGGCAGGTACAGAGTGGCTTTGTTCCAACACTTATGAATACATTCCTCCATACTGTAGATTATCCAGATGTACCACGGGAACAAGCCTGTCACACAGAGATGGATTTTCTCCTCAAAGAATAAAAGCATATAGTGTAGAGCAATCCAAGCGTTCAGTGTGTTTGCTCAGGGTGTGTGAGGCCCACGGTGGAGGAGCTTACTCTGGGGTTGCTGGGGGGGCCACCTGAGCAGCAGAGAGCCTGCACACCTGTTCTCTGTTTGGTCAACAGTGCAATCGTAGCCCAGTCACGTAGCACAATGCTATCGCAGGCGATCTGGAGAGCAATCGAGCGCTTATCTGTTATTGGCTCTGATTGCAGCCATTCAGGCCAATTAAGAGCTCTCCCTCCTGTTCAGCAAGTTCCTGCCCTCCAGCAGCACGGCCCCCGCTGCACGGCTGCTGCAGTTCCTGGACCGGGCCAGCCCACAGAGGGAAATAACATTTAAGCAAACATCATGGGACGTCGATTCCCGCATATGGATTTGTTTGTAGAAAGGGAAAAGAAGGTGAAGCAGCTGCCGTCGTGACAGTGCAAACCTTGTCACAGCAATTACGTAAAACTGTTTTCACAAAAATGGAATTAGTGCTGAGTAGTTTGCACTTTTTTTAAAATAGATGGTGCAATAAGAGTCTATATACAAGTGATTGGAATATGATATATTTGACAAATAATTTCTAAGTAGCAGCCAGATGAATGTTATGGATGTTGTTTCAAAGTTCAGGTGTTTAATAGTCTTATGGCCTGTGGGATGAAACTGTCCCTGAGTCTGGTGGTTTTAGTCCGGATGCTGCAGTACCGCCTGCCAGACGGCAGCAGACAGAACAGTTTGTGGCTGGGGTGATGGGGGTCTTTTATAATCCTGAGGGCTTTCTTTAAGGTTAACCTGGTATTTTTACTCCACTACATTTATTTTAGTTACTTTACAGATTTGGATTAATGATGTAAAATATAAACAACCCTTAAATCAGACTTTAGTTACACCTGAGTAAAATTCAGTGAAGGTGATTGTCAAGTGCAAACAATCAGGCGAGATATTTGATAGTTGGTGCTTGAGAAGACAAAAAATGTATCTGCAGATCCCTATAAAGCATATTCATTACTCGTTATTCTCTAATCGTTCATCAAAAACTATATATAATGGCTATTTTGCACATCCCTTTCAATATTTCCAAAGGTTTATTGAAATATCATATACACAACTACGGTGTAGTTATGCAATGATGACAAACTTGGGTCATAGGTTCCTCAACAAGACATCTATCAATATGTGTGTACCTCCACCATTAAACTGTCATATTCTGCACATTTCTTATTCTATCTACATACATCTTATAAAAGTATAATAAATATGTATAATATCGGTTAAAATAAGTGCTTCAACATAGTTAACATTGCAGGAAAGTTGATTGTCAAGTCCCAAAACAAACCATGCAATATATTAAACGTTAAGTACTTTGTCAGGCTTAATATTTATCAGATACCCCCAAAGCTTTTTGCTTACATGTATTTAAAAGAAGACCTTAACCTAAAGTATTGTTTAAAGGACACCTATCATGCTATATTTAAATGATATATTGTAGGGCCATACCTATATAAGGTATATTTATACGTTTCTGTTTTCAAAATACCAAACAGATCATGCATTTTAGCCATGCCTCATTTCGCTCTATGTGCTGTTTGCTGTCTACGGGGCTGATTCTGTGAGCTGCAGCTGACCACGCCCCCCTGCAGGAGAGGGAAGCCGTGCTCTGATCAAGTCAAGAGGGGGAGAAAAAAAGGTCTCCGTCCTCCGTGTTTTATTTATATATACAGTCTATGGTTTTATTATATTATTATAGGCCTATAGAGTCGTTATTCATTTGTTTTAAAGCTCAATAAATAACAAAGAAGACCTTTGACCGGCACTTTTCTAATTTTGTCCGGAAGATTTAAACTTTAACGGACATCTTGACCGGCGAAAGAAACTGAAACTGAAACTCTGCCGCACGGTCCCCTCGTTCCTTGGAAGAGGCGGAGAGGTGGGTGTTTGTCCTCTGCTGGTGGACTAACCAGGAGAGAATTACAGTGCTTGCCTCGACGGGGAGGGATTGCATTGAATTAAAGCAGCGGGAGCAAACGCTTGCCTCGGGGAGGGAGAAAAAAAGCCACAGCGGAGAATAAACAGAAGGGTAACCATGGTAACTATGGGCGGGAAGTCTTCTTCGCTGCTTTTGTGGCAGACTACAGCGCCACTTACAGGCCTGGCATATGTACTACAGCGTCTCCAGCGCTTTTCGAGCGGCAATGGCCGGCCGTGGCCCAACCCCACATTCCCCTGATAGGTGGAGAGTTGGCCCAATAGCCGTAGCGCCACTTCTGTGACGTCATAGAAGTGTTCAAATCTGGATCAGTTTTTATCAGATCCGTTGCAGCCCCTTTTTTAGAGATTTGGGTATGGAGGAAAATAGAGAGGGTTGTGTTTTCTGACACTTGGTGAGTTCCCTGGAACACCGGGGACACATATTCATGTATAAAAGACGTACAAAAGTGCATTTTGCATGATAGGTCCCCTTTAATGTTTAAATAAAGCCTTATTAGTTTGTCTGTTTTGCACATCCTCCTATTAATATCTTTGTACATCCGGCACTAAACTGTTTTATTCTAGATATCATTTACAGTGTCTTCTTGATATTTTCTATTCTATATTTCTATCATTGACCTTCTACTTTCCTCCTATTTTGTATGTACTCTTAATATTTAAATGTTTTCATAAAATATAACACATTCAAAAGTGCTTTACAAAAATGAAATACATTAAGAAAAAGGCATTTTAAACAGTCATTAAAAAGCAACACAATCTTCCTGCATTGCAATTACTCTAAACGTGTAATAAGGTGCTTTAACCATTAGGTGGTTTGGATTAAAAAGCTGTCAAGTTTACAGTGTTAACAAAATAAAATATACTGCTGTTTCCGGTTTAGTTATTGTTTTGATATTTGTAACACAAAAGCGATGGAAAAAACCCACAGCAACACAGAAAAGATGGTCTTAACATGACCCAGCGGTCTAGTAGTTAATAAAAAACAATAATATCAAAACAAAATATTACTACTAACTTTATTGTGAAATTAAAACAGAACGGTAAAAGAATAGTTGCCGGTCTATTCTGAGGCCCGATCTCTGTAGATAAATAAAGAACTACGACAGATGTGTAATGTTTAATGCAGCCAAACCATTTATTACAATGCATTCATGTGATGACTTTCAAAGAGTAAAGCAAGCACTGCTGAATAAAGTATGATTTTATCTTTTACGAAACGTTTTTTTTCATATGGAATGCAGTTGGAGGTCAACCAATCACAGAGCTTGACGACTAATCACGGTTTGTGAAGCAAAGCACATGGTGTAGTCCCAAACAATAGCTGAGGATTCTGGGTAGTGTAGTGTCTTCTGTCATCCTAAACTCCGAAAAAATATTTGTTTCTCCGAATCGAAGGGGAAAAATACAAAAGCATTGTACACAATTTAAACCAATCAATGTTGTGTAATTAACAAGGATAATCTGGTGTTTTTGAGTTGATGAGTAGTGCAGATATCACTGTAAAATCAATCGACAGTAAAGAGAATACTTACTTCCGGGTGTAAAATCCTCCGTTATCCAATGGGAATGGACGCTCACATTGCCTTTAAATGCCGCCGACATGGGGTAGGTAATTTCGGAGAAACCAGCTCAAGTGCGCTAGAATTTGAAAATACACAACCGGAGAAAATCTGCCACTTCCTTACAGAGCCCCTCCTCCAACACACACGAACGCGCACATGACCAATGAGAGCACGAGACCAATGAGGGCACGAGATAAGTTTGTGCACAGATGGAAGGCTGACAAGCAGGTAGGCCATCCAGTTATTTTAGCCGGGCCGGCTAAAATGATTGGTCGTGCTGTACAGTACTACGGCTTCCACAGATGACATTTTTTTATGGATTTTTTGTCAAAGCACTTATTATATATTCATTGCTATCGGGATGTTAAGAGCATTCCATGGAATATAACAAAAAGTGTATCTCGAGCCGGTTTCTCAAACGTACCTACCCCACCTTTAACAAAGCTTGAGACAAATTTACATTTTATAAAACAAATTTACATTTTATAAAACAAATTTACATTTTATAAAACAAAATTACAAGTGTCGAAACACTTTAACATTTCCCGAAACACTTTAACATTTCCCGAAACACATTTCTCGAAACACTTTAACATTTCCCAAAACACTTTAACAAACATTTCCCGAAATACTTTAACATTTGCCGAAACACTTTAACATTTCCCGAAACACTTTAACATTTCCCGAAACACTTTAACATTTGCCGAAACACTTTAACATTTGCCGAAACACTTTAACAAACAAGTGAACAATACAGCCATGACTCAGGATCCCGGCGTAGATAGACACCAAACATTTTTTGGGGGAAGCTGGGTTATTCGGAACATGAGAGTACACAGATACAGACAGACAGAAGGAAGAAGTAAGGTTTCCCCGACAGTCTAAGCCTATAACAGCAAAACTAACGTGTCTACGTACATGGACTCCCTTAGGATAGGTTGAGGGAAAGGGGTAGCAAGTAAGAAGTAAGGAACAGAGGTGGAGAGGCACAACGTGTCTACGTACATGCACTCCCTTAGGATAGGGTGAGGGAAAAGAGTAGGAACTAATGGCGCGTTTCCACTACAGCGCGGAGCACGGTTTAAGAGGGCTGTGACGTCAGCGGCCCGTCTTTGGTTGCGTTTCCACTTGGCCTAGTACCGGCCGGCGGGTCCTAATTCACAGTTTTTCTGGCCTCATAAAATCGTGGGTCTAGGGCCAGAGACAACGAGGCTGAGTCGGGCTGAGTATGCTAAACTAGAGAGAGCATCGCTGGCAAGGGGGCTACAACTACAACAAGATGGACATATTTGACCGTGATTTAATTGTAATACACGTTTCAAAATGATGCCGAAGTAACAACATACTGATACCGGTTAGTAAAAACCATGAATTAATGCTTTGTCAAGTCTGCAGACAGACGGCAGGCGAAAAACCTTTTAAAATGCGTGTTTTCTAAATGAAGATTGGCTAAGCTAACGCAGTATATGCTCCGACCGTCCACACTCACAACAACGGCCTATACAGACATAAATAAAGCAGCGACTGTATTCGCCATGACACAGGCAGTCTGTGGTTTGTACTTGTTTAACTTTTGTCTAGTTTCTGAACATATATGAGGAGCTGTGAGCTCTGAGTGCTAACAGCTAACGGCTGTGTTGTTTTTCTGGGGTTCTCATTGAAGATGACGTCACGGCTCCGCCTACACTGCGTTACTATAGATACTACCCCAGTTCCTAAACTGTAATGGAAATGCGCCATAAAGTGAGCTGGTCCTAACGAGGCCGGGCGCGGCCAAAGGAGGCCGAGCGGGGCCGAGCGAGGCCGTGTAGTGGAAACGCGCCATAAGATGTATGCGCCACATCTATACCATGAGCGCATTGCTTCTAAAAAGTTTTTTTGGCACTGACACCAATCAACAGTTGTGCGTCGACTCGGCAGGGATCAAGGCACGTATATGCCTCTCCCTGCTTCCACCGTCTACACACACAACCAAATTACATACCATCAGTAAGGAAAAAGAGTAAGAACTAAGATGTATAGGTGAAGAGGCACAACGTGTCTACGTCAATCCACTCGATTATTTTATCAAATATAAGCTTCATCAAAAAGGAAGGTCTTAGCGTACTCTTAAAAACGGATAGGCTGTCTGCCGCCCGAACACAAACTGGAAGCTGATTCCACAAAATTGGAGCTTGATAAGAAAAGGCTCTGGCTCCCATTGTACTTTTAGAGACTATAGGAACAACCAACAACCATGCATTCTTGGAACGCAATGCCCTAGTAGGACAGTAGGGTATAATGAGTTCTTTAAGGTAAGATGGCGCCTGCCCATTAAGGGCTTTGTAGGCGAGAAGAAGAATTTTAAATTATATCCTGTGTTCTATAGGGAGCCAGTGTAAGGCAGCCAAAACTGGAGTAATGTGGTCCCTTTTCCGAACTCTGGTTAGTGCTGCAGCATTTTGAATTAGCTGAAGCGACTTAACTGACTTTTTGGTACACCCTGATAATAAAGAGTTACAATAATCCAGCCTTGAAGTAACAAATGCATGGACTAGTTTCTCTGCACGTTTTGAGGCAAGATATGCCTGATTTTTGCAATGTTACGTAGATGAAAGAAGGTGGTCCTTGAGATTGATTTTATGTGGGCGTTAAAAGATAAATCCTGATCAAATATAACACCAAGATTCCTTACAGTCTCACTGGAGGCCAAATTAATGCCATCTATAGTTAATATATCTTTAGATAGTTTGTTTCGTAGATTCTTTGGGCCGAGTACAATAACTTCAGTTTTGGCCGTGTTTAACATCAAATAATTTAAGGTCATCCACGTGTTTAAGTCCTTCAGGCAGTCTTGAATTTTTTTTGGTTATTGGATTCATCAGGCTTGATGGATAAATATAGTTGAGTATCATCCGCATAACAATGAAAAGGTACAGAATGATTCCTTATAATATTGCCTAACGGAAGCATATATAATGTGAACAAAATAGGTCCAAGCACTGAGCCCTGTGGCACTCCATGGCTCACTTTGGTTTGCATGGAAGATTCATCGTTGACACATACAAACTGAGAGCGTTCAGATAGATAGGACCTAAACCAGCCTAAAGCAGTTCTCTTTATGCCAACTAAATGCTCTAGTCTTTGCAATAGGATATCATGGTCGATAGTATCAAATGCAGCACTGAGATTGAGCAAGACAAGAATAGAGACAAGTTCTTTGTCTGAGGCTATGTGAAGGTCATTTGTGACTTTAACCAGAGCTGTCTCTCTGCTATGATGTGTTCTAAAGCCAGACTGAAAATCTTCAAATAAATCATTGTTTTTTAAGTAATCACACAACTGTTTTGCGACTGCTTTTTCAAGAATCTTTGAGAAGAACGGAAGATTAGAAATAGGTCTATAATTGGCTAAAACCTCTGGATCGAGGTTGTGCTTTTTAAGAAGAGGTTTTATCACTGCTACTTTAAATGATTGTGGAACATAGCCTGATAATAAGGACATATTCATAATATGTAATAAAGAGTGTTAATTAATGGAAAAACTTCCTTTAACAGCTTAGTTGGAATTGGGTCTAAGATACACGTTGATGGTTTAGAAGAAAGAATCATTGAATTCAATTGTTCAAGGTTTATGGCTGAAAAGCATTCTAATTTACTATCTAGTGTTATATTAGAACTTATGTTTCCGGGAGCTGTTGATAACACTATACTGGTCAAAGGCAAGAGGTCATTAATTTTGTTTCTAAGAGTAACAATTTTATCATTAAAAAAGCACATCAAATCATTACTACTGAGTGCTATGGGAATAGAAGGCTCAATAGAGCTGTGGCTCTCTGTCAGCCTGGCTACAGTGCTGAAAAGAAATCTTGCATTATTCTTATTCTCATCTATTAATGAAGAGTAGTAAGCTGCTCTCGCTTTACGCAGTGCTTTCTTATATTCATTGAGAGTAATATGCCAAATTAAACGAGATTCTTCAAGTTTAGTGGAACGCCATATCCTTTCAAGTTGTCTCGACTTTTGCTTTATTTTGCAGGTTTCGGCATTATGCCATGGAGCAACAGAGTCTAATTTTATTCGCAGGGCATCTGTAGCACTATCAACAACATGATCAATTTGGGGTGGTGTACATTTTGTATAAGTTTCCTCCCTTACATGCAGACATGCTATCGAGTTAAGTATTGATGGAATCTCTTCCTTACATTTGGCTATGGCGCTAACAGATAGGTTTCTGCTGCAGGAACTTTTGACTCATGGTTTGTAGTAACAGTACTTCAAAAGTTACCAAAAAATGGTCAGATAAAGCAGGATTATGGGGTTCGACTAATAGTTGCTCAATTTCAATACCATAAGTCAGAACAAGGTCGAGAGTGTGATTATAACAGTGGGTTGGTTTATTTACACTCTGACGGAAACCAATAGATTCAAATATTGGGTCCCCCTCGCAGTGCTGGTGCAGCGAGCCGTTTGGCTGACGCAGAGCGGAGTGCACGTGCTGGGGTGTACAGTTTAACCATGTCCTGGATGTAGGAAGGGCCAGATCCATTCGCAGCATGGTACGCAAGTACCATTGTCTTGAAGTGGATTCTAGCAGTTACATGAATATTAAAGTCACCTACGATAATTACTTTATCTGTTTTAAGTACCAAAGTTGATAAAAACTCAGAGAATTCTGATAAAAATTCTGAATAAGGACCTGGTGCACGGTACACTGTAACAAATAAGATTGGCTGCAAAGTTTTCCAGGTCGGATGCGTAAGACTAAAAACAAGGCTTTCAAAGGAGGTATAATTTAATTTTGGTTTAGAATTGAAAAGTAAACTTGAGTCAAAGATTGCTGCAACTCCACCTCCTCGGCCTGTGCCTCGAGCAATATGAGTATTGATATGGCTGGGTGGAGTGGCCTCATTTATGCTGACATATTCTTCATGTCTCAACCAAGTTTCAGTGAGACAGCTATATCAATATTATAATCTGATATTAAATAATTTACAATTAATTAATAACAATATTGCTTTAGATGCTAGAGATCTTATGTTTAAGAGTCATTTAATCTTCCTGTTTTGTTGCACTGTAGTAGTTGTTACATTTACTTTTATTAGGTTATTATGTATGACACCTCTATTAGGTTTTACTTTAAATTGTTCTTGGGCAGACACACACACCGTGAATAATAATCCTACTGTATTTACGTTTATTCTTAGCCAGCAGTTTAAGATGCGCCTCAACGTCGCCTGCTCTGGCCCCCGGAATGCATGTGACTGTGGAGGCTTCGGTCTCTAAATTCACGTATCTCAGAATAGAGTTACCAATAACCAGATTTGGCTTCTCAGTGGGTGTCTCGCTGAGTGGGGAAAATCTGTTAGATACGTGAACGGGTTGGTGGGGACCTGCGGGTCTCGCGTTATGCCCCTTCTGAACAGTCACCCAGTCTCCCGGCTGCTCGGGAGTTGCCGGGGGACGGCTAGTAAGAGCTACCTCTTGCCGGTCCGCACCGACTAACATGGGCTTTACTGTAGCTGAGTTACTTTCTAAAATGCGGAGCCAGGCTTCTATGGCTATGATTCCCACTCCAACCTAGCAACTGTACTACATTTAACGCATGTAGGCCTATCGGTACCAGTAAAGGAGGTAGGGAAGTAACCAAACATGAGACAGATAGAGCAGGCAATAGCACCCGAGGATGGTGAAAGAGCTATGGCTAGCTATCAAGCTAAAGTAACTACCGTTAGAAAACCCGAAAGGAGTGTAAGTAACTGTGGAGTAGGCTCAGTTACCTGTGCAATAACATCAGCTTGTAACAAGTCATCGAGGGTGGCTCTGAGTCTGTCCATTACTGCCAGTGGTATTTTCCTACAGCCGTGTATGACAGGTGTGGTCTTGGGGTCAGTGTGGATGTGATATTCTCCAGCAAACTCACCTAAACCCTCAAAGACAGTTGGGTGCTGAGCTATGAGCTCCTCTTTTGTTGTGGGATGTTTCACTTCTATTGAGTCAATGTCCACTCTTTTCACCAGGCGCAGTTCTTCACATGCCTCGTTTCCTAATATGGGTGGATAAGTGCCTGGATACATAAAATGTCAGACTTGCCTGTGTTTTGGAAGTGGAGCATTTGAGTGTGTCCACCCCTTCCGGCTTCAATCTCATCCCTCCATATGCCACCAGCACTGTCTTTGTAGGCTGTAGTTTAAGGTGTGTTCTCCTTTCACGTCTGGCTTTCCGGGTCATCGATGTGAATACTTTCAGTGGCAGGATGTTGGCCTCTGCTCCTGTGTCCAACTTAAACTTGACACACATGCAGTCAACATTTACATTAGAATGCCACGACTTGTCAACTTTAGACTTTAGCTGATCAATGTTCACTGTCCCAATATATAGGGTGTCTATCTCCGGAGAAACATCATGCACTGTCTTGTGATGTTGGGCTTTAGCTGACCTACACATTTTTGCATAGTGGTTCTGTTTTCCACAATTACGGCAGGATACTCCGTATGCCGAACACTGTCTTGGCTGGTGTGATTTACCACATTTCTTGCATGTTTCATGTCTTTGTCCCATGTCTTGTGTACGTTGAATAGGTGGTGTGTGTGCCTTTTGTCCTTGTCGACTGTCTTTTCGACTATTCTTGTGCACTGCAAGTACAGACTTCTCCTGGGCTGCTGAATTCATAGTGGCATTTTAACTTTGGCCGTCTCTGCAGGTGTCTATGGCCCTTTCTAATGTGAGATTTGGTTCTCTTAAAAGTCTCTCTTTCAGTCTCTGGTCATTCATACTAAACACAATCTTGTCTCTGATCATGTCATTTTCTGAGGCACCAAATTCACAATCCTTGCTCTTTTGCCTGAGCTCTGTCACATATTTCTCAATAGTGGTGTTACCCGACATAGGATGTGCCCAAAACTGATGTCTCTCAAACACTGTGTTCTTCTTAGGCTGACAATAGGCTCTGAATGCTGTAAGAATATCATTAACAACATTTTCTTCATCTTCATCTTCACCATGTTCGATGTCTAGCGTGTTGTAAACTTCAAGAGCCTCCTCTCCTAGTGCATGCAGCAGTATGGCTACTTTAATCTTCCTGTACTTACCGTCTGCACCACTCGCGGTCATGTACTGTAGATTTGGAAGCGTTGTTCCCATCGTCGCCAGTTTTCTCCCAAGTTGCCAGTGAGTACCAGTGGGGATGGTAATTCGAATCGATCCATCTCTCTCTTTTTTCTTTCTTTCTTTCAAAAAAAAATAGCGACTCCCGCTCTCTGGGGACCGCACCTGCTAGCTTGGCTTTAGGCTAGCAAAACCTTCACACCTCCGGCAAAATGACGAACTGGACCGACTTCTGACACCATGTAATAGTCCTTTATGCTATATAATTGACCGCAGGTCATGGAGTGTAATAAGGTATCCGTAGACCTTTCTAATGAGACATCTTTATTTACCTAACAGGTCTTCAGCCATGGTACATACATGCATCCTAGATGCGGGCTTACATATACACAGTATCACTCCACGCCACATCAGTAACATCCTGATAGTATATGTGCGCGGCACTATATACTACAGTTTTAATTCACTGTGAGGCCCATAGGCAGGGGTTAAATTGGGATTTGACATGTGGGGGGGCTGTTTTTTTTTTGGGGGGGGGGGGGGGGGGGGGGGGGATAGTTGCGGGATAGCGGGCTATATATGAGGCCCAATCCTAAAGCAACTGCTCCTGTATCAGATGCACTATTTGATGCCACCAATCGAGACAGTAAACATAGAAAGTATGTTAATTAGACCGTCTTTTTATTAGTATTATTTAACTGGAATGAATTTACATTTGAAACTATTAATATATACACAAACATTTTTCACAAATTACAGACCTTCAAATTGCCATTTTAAGTCAACATTTCTCTGCACACTTACTCAAGAACATTAAAAAAAAACGATATGAGTACAGAGACATTACCCTATCTGAACTGATTGAGGAATGAAAGTCCACATCAATATAAGCAGTTCAACAACATTACTGTATGTACGACCAGCTACTTCATCAAATCCCAGATGGGCTGATAGGGGGAAGCCTGTGTAGTCGTGCATCTTTGTCTACAGGCTAAATGGTCTGCAGACCTTCTGGTAGCCACCCACTTCCTCACATATTTCGTGGGGTCCCAAGAGGTAAGAGGAGGTCCAACCATTTGAATGAACATTAGAGCAGAGACATTTTGAGTTTTCAGTTGTGAGCGCATTGATGTTACAACTGCATTCATTTCTGAGAAACCCCTCTCACACTCTGCACTGCTCACAGCAATGGTTTCCACTGCATTCTTAAGCTTTAGAAGGGACATGTGCATCGGCACACTGGCATTCTCCTTAAAGTCCCTATAACTTTGCTTAACACCAGAGAATCCGATTTTCAAAAGAGTGCATAGCTCTCTTATTTCACACTCACCATACATTAATGGTAGAGGGCTTGGCCATGTCTTTGTATCAAGAACATTGACCTTTTGAAAGAGGGATTCCTCTTCACTTGTGACCATCCTTGTTTCCATGCTTTTGCATAGTGCTGCATAAAACTTTGTGGGATCTATTATCTTCTGCCTTGGGTCATTGCATAGTGTTATGCCATTAAAAACACCTTGCTGCTCTGCCTCACATGCGGTTTTGTAGAACAGACCACTGTCTGGGTTCCTGCTCATGGTTTTAAAAACATCTAGCTGTCTTTTGATCAGATTTACTGATTGAGACAGTCTAATGTCTCTCGACTGTAGAGCCTCAGACAGGTCTTTCAGCTCCTCAAGTGCATCCATCATCAGTCCCAGGTTTTTAACAAAAGCAACTGACGTCAGCTTTGCTGCTAGCCCCTCATACATGCATCTATCATTTGAGGAACGGTTCACATCTACACTTGCAGATGTGAGGTGATGATAGAGTGCAGCATACATGGTCCAAACAGCATTTACTGTCCTAAAAGATGAAGCCACCCACCTTATCCCGAGGACGCGACCAATCTTCCTCAAGCATACACCTACTTCAGAGACTGCAGCATCAAGCTCTCTTAAGTTCTTTGGTGACTGATGATAGAGACAGTATAGCTTGTCAAGAAAAGCTGTGAAGTGGTTGGTTTCGGTGCAGTGCTTGACTGCATCTGACACAGACAACTCCAACCTATGGTTTAGACAATGCCAGCCTATGAGGCCTGGGTACTTACTTCTCAGTTTTGTGTAGACACCATTCTTTCTGCCTACCATTACGGAGGCTCCATCTGAGTAGAATCCCACCAGACATTCTTTCAGAAAAGCATCATCAAGACCATATTTCTGTAGACAGTTCAGTAGTTGACTAATGATTCCATCTGCAGTTGTACTCTCTAGCTCGAGAAGATCTAGGAAGAAGGTCACTGGCTCTGAGCTATCAACTGACGTTCTTAGGTACACAATAAGACAAGACTTCTTGCTTAATGATGTGCTTTCATCCACAAGAACAGTTAGCTTTGGTCGGGTCACTTTGATACTTGCCAATAGGGCTTCCCTCATTTCTTTTGAGATAAAATGTACAATGTCTGTACATGTAACATTTGAGTGGAGTACACGGCCAACATTTACACCATTTATCATTTGTAGTTCTATTAGTCCAGGATGATCAGAGTATGGCCGGTTATTTTTTGCAATGTAGTATGCCGTTCTAAAGACATTATGGGTGGAAGCCAAAATGTCTTTTTGAGTTTTTAGAAAGCTTGATTTTAAAGCTTCTTCATTTTGTCTTTTTACTATGTCCTGTGCTAATTTGTGACTCTGTGAGACACTATGTTCATTTATTTTCTTTCTCAAAGATTTCATTTGCTTCTCATTGCTGTTGCCATATGGGCCTACCCTACAGTTCTGCCATTCAGTAGAGAATGAGTACCTCTGTTTCCCTGTTCTCATTGCCCCAAGGGATCCCGCTTCCCTGCATGATTTGCATCCTATTTTTTTATTTCCAATTATTAGAAATGGATATTTCTGTGTGAAATATTCAAATTGACTTTGATTCCAGCAGTCAGGCAAGTTGTCAGCCTTTCCTACACTGCTTCTCCCTGCTCTGCTCCTCTGTCCTCCTCAACTGCCCTGCTCTGCTCTCTTCAGGCTGCCCCTGCCCCTCTGTCCTCCTCAGGCTGCTCTGCTCTGCTCTCCTCAGGCTGCCCTGCTCCTCTGTCCTCCTCAAACTGCCCTGCTCCTCTGTCCTCCTCAGGCTGCTCTGCTCTCCTCTCCTCAGCCTGCTCTACTCCTCTCCTCTCCTCTCGTTCCTCCACTCCCTTCCCTTCTTACTACGCTGCTCTGATCCTCTCTCTTTCCAAGCTTCCCTGCTCGCCCATCACCTGCCTTGTTCTGCTCAACTCTGCATTTAAATGTAGGATAATTAACAAAGGAACTTATGGTGAATAAATAAAAGATACAAATGGCTTTGACACGCTAAGCAGCAGTGATGTCTTGCATACCTTTTAAAGAAGTCTGTAAGTTTCCTCTTTTTTGCTTCACTCATTTCTCATTTCTGCATCATGCCTCACTTTAACCTCTGAAACTTTCCAAGAGAAAGGAAATAAATATATGCATATCTCAGCTTTATGCACACACATACATAGCATCAGGCTGGGGCCAGTTATTTCATGAGAGGGGCACAATAAAAGCAGGTTAAATTGACAAAGACAGTATAAAGTAATTTTGTAAAATAAACATATAATACAGTAATTGGTATTTGTTTTGGTCAATTTAAGTTACAGTCCTGTGTTTCAGTAGTTTTTTTCATTTTTAGTATTTGTTTTAGTAACTTTAAGTGACAATTTAATTAAACAACATAAACAGTATTTGCTTTTATAAGGTAATGAACAGTTTAATCTCCACTGTACATCCGGGTCTCTGATTTGATTTAGTTCCAATAAATCGTAATATTGTAACTTTTTTTTGGAGGGGTCAGTGTTACGGGGGCACTGGCCCCTGTTTGCCCCCCCCTAGAACCGCCCCTGCATAGCATGGTTTAGGAAACGGGCGCTCTGCACGGAGGAACCGCAGCAGAGTCCCGCGGGAGGTGCTGCAGTGTAGCTCACGATCGGAGCAGAGACACACGTTCACTGACACTAAGCCGACAAACTATAGCTGGTCGCAGAGATCTGCTATTCTAAAATAAAGTCCACAATATCGACCACTGGCTGGTGTCTTTCTCTTAGTTTAAGAAACGCTTGATTTGATCAAAAGTTAGTCAAACAAAAAAACGTTATTTAACTTAATGGTAGTCGAACGTAAAAGTAGAATATCAGAGCAATTCATGTTAAGAAACCTGTCAGCGTATTACCTATTTTTCTCCACACCTTTCCCGGATTCACCTGTCACTGCTGGCTGTCTGTGTGACTGACGGAAGAGACTGTGTGGTCGCCGATCAGCAAAGTTTATTTGAAGAAAATAAATAAGGGGGAACCCCGCGAAAAATTTGAAAAGTGCAAGTCATCGTCGCGTCTTCTTATTTATGCTCCCTACTGCTAGAAAGAGTGTTTTATTGATTTTTCGAATTATTAAGAACCTTAAACATATAGAAAGAAAAGTTTTAACATGTATATCTTTTTTGTGTAAACATATGATATAGGCATGCTGCATACATTGTTAAAAATATGCGAGGGTGATGACGTCAGAGCTTTTCCTATGTGCCGGGGCTTAGCCCCGGACAGCCCCGGCCCAATTTAACCCCTGCCCATAGGCACATAAAACAAAGGTTCTGGATCTTGTTTGGACTGAACTTGCAGCCTTTCAGTCACTAAATTGTCCAGCAGGCAACCTTGTCTCGACAACATTATACTGTCTGTGAAGCGCCCACCCACCATCAACCTCTCCCATGGCCCTGGTGTGGATCAGTCCTGCTAAATATGCCTGTAAGTCTGAGAAAAGGCAGAGTGCTAGTCTCTAAAAGAGCTGTGAGGTGCCAAAGTTTGCCCCACCAAAGCCCTACAGTGTGGATCAATAAAATCTGAATCTGGCAGTGACCCTTCGTTCACACCACTGCCCCTTTCTCAGGAACCAGAAAGAGGAGAAGGGTGAGGGGACTTTGAACACACCTTAAAATACACACACTTGCTATTTCCTTTGGATGGACTCATCGCTGTACGTCACCGGCTTGGCCACGTTTGACCATTGCCCCGGTGACGATTCACAGCCCAGCCATTAACACGACGGGGGCACTGGAAATATTGACACAAAACTGGCAACATGCGCATATCGTCCACGCACATCCCGCCTGCAAATCCCAAATTAGACGTAGAAAATAGAATAATGCCTGAGAGATTGGACTGTGCCAGTGACGCCTGCATCGTGTGCGTGTGCGCGTGCGTGTGCATGTGTGTGTGTGTGTGTGTGTGTGTGTGTGTGTGTGTGTATGTGTATAGAGAATGTATGAATCAGACTAATGTCTGAAAATAGCCAAGCAGGCATGGTTCTTGGAATCAGGTTAATGATTCTTTTTTGTCAAATAGCTTTGTTTAAACTTTTACCCACTGTACTCTGCTGACACATCCAATACATTAGTTGACTGAACTACTGTGAAACCGATCCAAAAATTCAAAACTAAAATGGATAAAGGACGTTGTGTCAAAGGACATCTTAGATCAAGTGACAGTAAGATCTTAGCCACAGAGTTAAGAATGAATGAACAGTGCTATACACAGGATGGAGGCGTGGCACCACATATATCATAGAAGTGTTGATAAAGAGGAAGAAGATTCATCTCACTTATGATCTTCACTTCTGCCTGGCAGAGCTGTGCAGGATCATTCCTTGACAGGTCAAAGTGCTAACGGAGAGCTCTGGAAAAGCTAGACGGTAGCCAGAGACAGAAACGATACTGGATATGAAGAGGAGATTTAGAGAGAAAGGAGACAGAACTCTATCTAACTCCCTACAATGAGGCGTATGTGAGAACAGGCACAGCAGTACTAATATTTCTAGGTGTTTTCAGAAAATGTTTTGCTATATCATCTTCAACATGCAACAAGTCTGAAACAGTGCTTTTCACTGGCATGACTTTTTCTAGTATGAGGGTAGCCTAGCTTAGCATAAAGACTGGAAACAGGGGCACAGCTAGCGTGGCACTCTATCACTAAGTTATTGTTTATTGAATCTGTTCACAAGGAGGCTTGATAAAATGACAAATGACACTTACATTCAACATATTTTTCCTCATTACCAACAGGTTGACCTTAGTGGCGCATGCACCTGTCAGTAACAAAACCCTCTTTAAAAGTCCTACAAGGACGTGAGAGAATGCCAATAGACAGGTTATTGAACAAAGAGATGTATGACTTTGTTGCACCACAGAATGTCATCCTGTTGTCATCACAGGGGTGAATTAGCACACCCTGTATAGAGGAAAGCTAAGCTCATTTACATTTTCTTAGAGAGACATTTTCAAAAAACATGTGACTTTCAGTACCGCGGTTTAAAGGATCTAGAAACTGAAACTGTGCAAAACAAAAATATCAAATGGTAGAATATCAAATAAATCAATAATAATCCAAAATCAAATAATATGGTTGAAGTTTTAATAGATGGGAAACCACTATTATGGGAGAGACTCCTGAGAAAAGGAATCATTTTTATAAATGACTAATTAGATAGCACAGGTCATTTATTTTCATACCATCGTTTTTGCTGTATGTATGGTCAGATATGAAAATAAATAAAATAGTGTATAATGACTGTTTACAGAGCAGTGGCCTTACTGCTTTTTTCCTCATACGGTCTGCTCTCACTGCAAATCAAACATGCAGGGCACGGGACATATGAAAGTCTTTATGGGACCCTTTACTGTGCCTCATTCTTTGCTTCACTCACCATCCCCTCTTCGTTCTCCCTGTCTTGTCATCCTCAGGGCTGTGTAAACTCTGTGGTTTTGGCAAGCCGGTGCAGAGAGCTCAGTAGTTCCTGTTGTGGGGAGAGCAACTATTACAACCCCACGCTGCTACAGTTCACAGAACAATTATCATAATTATCATTTTACCAAAATAGAGCCATGATATCCAGTGATGCGGCTGTGGGGGTTTGAATGTCAGCTTGATATGCCTTGATACGTTTCTTTTCTGCAGTCTGTCTTTCATTTAGTGTCTTTTGTGTATTTAGTCGTGGAAAGAAGGGAAACAACTGTTCACAGAAAGAATACTAAGTGTCACTGTGAGAAATAAATAAACCAACTACTTTCTAAAAAACATGGTAGAAACACAGTATTTTGAGATGTGAAATGGCAGCGCTATTCCCTTCCGTTTTCCTCTACACATCTGGCAGTGCAAAAGAAAAATAAAGAACAGGAGAATAATGAGCAGGAGAACAGAGCAGGAAGAGATGAGGCGTCTGGTAGTCTCAAAAATGGAGGATAATACTTTATGTTCGGCCAAGACAATGCATGCATCCATCCTCCGTCACCTTTCAGCTCCTCTATTCTCTCAGCCACAGTGAATGTCGGAAACAACCGCGGCTTAACCGATATGAGGAGCAGCGAGCATTAGACACCAGGATGTCTGCCGTCGAGCAGTCGGTGTGCCGCCAGGGGTGAAAGGTCACATCTGAGTATAGGGATGGGAAACCACTGCAGCCAGAAGAAGGGGGATAAAGGACAAACAATGCAGAATGGTAATAAAAATAAAAAAACATTGGTAAGAGAGTGAAAACAAGGGATGAGATTGTAAGTAGGGGATTAGACTATATATGTATATTCATATTTCCTCTATGATTTTTGGCCTTCAATCTGAGCCTAATCACACTTCATTCTTTGGAAGTTTCTGCTTTCCTGTTTAGTAATACATATAAAAACCTCTGATTCACATTTGATTGGGTGGGATTTATTTGTGATTAGTTAAAAAACAAGGGATGCATTCTAACGCAACATGCTAGCCTACAACCGGAGCTTTGTATAGAGTCAGATTAAGCTGGGTAAATGTAAACATAAAAAAGCATTTACTGTAACCAACATAACATAAAACATAACAGGCTTTCCAACGTTCCTATGACTTTACACGAGACGAGGGACTGCAGTCTCAGTAAAATTGCTCTAAAACCTATTCTCTATATGTTTTAGAACTTAAAAAATATATTTCATTGTTTTATATTCTTTTTGTCTGCATATATCTTGGAAAAAACTGTACCTTCGTTTTGAAAAGTGCGATACAAATATAATGTATTTAGTGTGTTGTAGGCTACACTAAGGAGTCGTAGTGTGTTTGTCTGCTGTCCCTAGAAAAGTTACAGTTTACGACACATTATGCAGACAGATTCATTCAAAATGGGAAGAAACACACGCTCGGTTTGTTGGTTTGTTTATCCGTTTGTCAGCAGGATTACCCCAAAAAATGACAGGCCTGTAACTGTGAGGAAGGTTGTAGCATGGGCCTCGAGAGAAACCATTACATTTTGGACCAGATCCCCATTAAATAGCGGATACACACATTCTTTTTCACTACCATGGTGAAGGTCTGTGCTCTCAGATCGCACTATAGTTTATAATCTGTAACAATTACAAGACCTTTATGTTATGTCATGTCATGAGCATCATGATAAGCTTACTGTAGCAACTTCAGGTGTTCAACATGCTGTCCAAAAGATGAAAGGAAACATTTTCATAGTTAAAGTGGACCTATCATGCTATATTTGAATAATATAGTGTAGGACCATACCTATATAAGGCATATTTATACTTTTTTGCAAAATACCAAACAGATCATGCATTTTAGCCATGCCTCATTTTGCTCAATTTGACATTTTTTAGCTCTGTGTTTGTAAGGGCAGATAAGGGCAGAACAGCACCATCTACAGGCCTGGCATATGTACTACAGCGTCTCCAGCGCTTTCGAACGGCAATGGCCGTGGCTGTCTCCTCCTGATTGGTGGAGTTGGCCCAATTGCCGTAGCGCCACCGTCCTGACGTCAGGACAGTGTTCAAATCTGGATCAGTTTTTATCAGATCCGTTGCAGCCCCTTTTTTAGAGATTTGGGTATGGAGGAAAATAGAGAGGGTTGTGTTTTCTGACACTTGGTGAGTTCCCTGGAACACCGGGGACACATATTCATGTATAAAAGACGTACAAAAGTGCATTTTGCATGATAGGTCCCCTTTAAGATATATATAAACTTTTTTACATTCCTGATAGCGTAATGTGACATAACCATGTGGCCTACACCTCTTTAGCAGAACATACATTGCGGAGGATGAATACCACAGTCAAGGAAGATTTATACAAAGACACACCCACACACACACACACACACACTTGTTATTCAACATTAACACAAATCTAACGTCACCCATTCTAAATTCTTCCACTCACTCGCACTACATTTAACAGTGCATACTTGCGGCAGCTGTAAGTCCCAGTGAAGCCACATTTCCTTCATTAAGATATATATTCGCTTGCACACATTTCTGGGTGCAGCCTGTTTCAATAAGACCCCAGTAGACTCAACCGGACTCATTTATCACCATTAGGAAGTGAAAGAAGCCCAGGACAGGTGCTGAAACCAGCTTACAGAAAATTCCCTGTATTTGGACACAAAACACTATCACTATCAGCATTTTGCACAGTGGCTGAAGTATTGAGGTTGCTTAAATGAACTAATATGAAGTGGACAACAGCACTATGGAGCAGGTTTATCCCTGAACCAGTGTTTTTGTTAGACCATTAAACTGTACCAAATTACCAGTGGAAAATATTTTTAATATCAGCTTTAAGTGGCCTAAATACCTCCATGTTGTTGAAAACCACAAGTTTTATTCTCTAAACTTTATAAATCATGTGCAAACAAGGTCTCCACTTTATTTGGAGTTGTAACCAGATCTCCGCCGTCAAATCTTTCAAAAAGGCCGTACAACCTGGTCTCCATTTAACCACTTAATTTAAGTACATAATGGTCTCTCAATGCCTTAATCACCGCTGCTCGAGATATATGTTTCTCAGTTGCTCCCCATGTAAACAAACCTCTGACTGAGATTTGTTGCCAGGCGTTCAACTTGTTCCAACTGCTGAACAATTGCCTCGGCTTTTCAAATCACAACGATTGACAGCACTCAGAGGTGTGGCGCAGTTAAAAGAGGAGCAGCTCGAGAGATGTAATGTGAAGAGCTCATGTCTCGACTTGTGTCTTAATTCTCATTGTTCAAGCTTGGAAAGTAGTTTTACTGTTTTCTTTTGGTTAAGTAGACCTGTTGACAACGTGCTTTAATATCCTTGGCAGACAGTGTGTGCGCATGTGTGGATATATGTATGTGCATGTCAATTTGTGCAGTGAGTATGAAGAAGCACCCTAGGGTCTCCCCCTGGGCTGAATGTGAGGAATCCGCCCCTGCTTTCTCTGAAGACGTGCACCCAGTGCCCTTCTTCATGGCAAACCTCACCTGGCCCAGGTGTGCTCTCCACCCCCGGGGCCCGTCAAGTGAACCTGAAGCTGGGGGCCGGTTGGGGTCGCAAAGCAAGCCTGTCCTGCTTTACAGCTCATCTCCTGGGCCTCTCTCCTCCTCCTGTCCAAGCAGCCATGTAATGAAGCCCTAATGAGCCTGTCACTCAAACTGTCACTGTTTCTCACCTGAGAGACACAGCAATAAAGGGGGGAAACCCAGGGTAAAAAGGTGAGGCTGAAAGTGGCAGGAAATGAAAAGAAAGACAAATTAATGAGGGAAAGGATTAAAGTAGAAAAGATTATTACAATCGGATCACTTAATGGGAACCTATCATGCAAAATGCCCGTTTGTTCGTCTTTTATACATGAATATGTGTCCCCGGTGTGTCAGGGAACTCACCAAGTGCCAGAAAACACAACCCTCTCTCTTTTCCTCCATACCCAAATCTCTAAAAACGGGGCTGCAACGGATCTGATACAGACTGATACAGATTTGAAAATTCTCTGACGTCAGGAACGAGGAGCTCTGCCTATATGGCCAACTCTCCACCTATCAGGGGAATTACATTACATTACATGTCACTTGTTAGACGCTTTTATCCAAAGCGACTTACATACTCAATACTGTGGGCAATCCCCAGGAGGGGAGAGGGGTGAAGTGTCTTGCCCAGGGACACAACGACATGCTGACTGCAGTGGGGTTTTGACCCCCTGATCTGAACACCAACGCTCAACCCACTGCACCACAAGCCTCCATGTGGGGTTGGGCCACGGCCGGCAATTGCCGCTCGAAAGTGCTGGAGACGCTGTAGTACATATGCCAGGCCTGTAAGTGGCGCTGTAGTCTGCCACAAAAGCAGCGAAGAAGACTACCCGCGCATGGTTGCCATGGTTGCCCTTCTGTTTATTCTCCGCTGTGGCTTTTTTTCTCCCTCCCCGAGGCAAGCGTTTGCTCCCGCTGCTTTAATTCAATGCAATCCCTCCCCATCGAGGCAAGCACTGTAATTCTCTCCGGTTAGTCCACCAGCAGATGACAAACACCCACCTCTCCGCCTCTTCCAAGGAACGAGGGGACCGTGCGGAAGAGTTTCAGTTAGATTTTTTTTCACCGGTCAACATGTCCGTTAAAGTTTAAATCTTCCGGACAAAATTAGAAAAGTGCCGGTCAAAGGTCTTCTTTGTTATTTATTGAGCTTTAAAACAAATGAATAACGACTCTATATAATAATATAAGAATAAAACACAGAGGCACCGAAAATCACTCACAAAACCTTATTATTTATCTTTTCTTCACATCCATGACATCGATTCACATCGTGAGGTGACACAGAATCGATGGGTAGCCTCATTATCACTGAATTATACGAAATCGCGACGTTATAAGCAAAAACAGACATCAAAACATTTGACGCTAGGTAGCTAAAAATGCTAACAAGGTTACCTTGGCTCTGTAGTCTCTCCAAAGTGGTCTTCAATGGCATTAAAACGATAAAAACGCTGCTGAAGTTAATCCATAGCTTAATCCAATGTGTCTGTGTCCCTTTGAAATGATTTCTGATAATCCATGAGCAATGAGATTGATAATCCATGCTATTCCGTTTCTACAGTAGATGTCAGAGCTAGACTGTAGCTTCACTCTAATGCAAAATGACATGCGCAAAGCCCACACCTTTTGTTTTCACAATGAGTGTGTGTGGGGGACTCCCCCTTCGATTCTATTGGCTCTAACGGTCAGAAAGAGGTGTCAACCATCAAAATTGAGCAAGGGGGGCCAGAGATATGGAAATCCACCCAAATGACCCCAGAAGTGTTTTTTTTTTGCTAAACCTCTCTAAAAAGGTCAAATGTCACTTGTTTTGCATCAATCTTGATACAGGGTACTTATATGTTGTACTTTGGATTCCTAAAGCTTTTAGTCTACCTTACCATCATCCAAGGGTAGTTTTCACTATAAGTAAAAAAGAATTTTTGGACGGACACAATAATTTACAGTTTTTTACTATGTAAAATCTGAATTTTCTTTAAAATAAAAAACATCTATATTGATTCTGACTTTTCTACATCCAACTCACAGGTTTATCATTACTTTGAGAAAAAAGATTATCAATTTAACCCTTTTAGAAGGGAAGATATGGTCATTTGTTCTGGGAATGTCATTTTCGAGCCTGAGACCTGAAAAACAGGCTCAGGGCTTAACAGGTTAACGTCTTGAATTGACAGTAAGCGTAATTTTTTTTTAATAATATAAGACATTAAGCAGCATTTTATACTCATAGCGGGACGGGAGTTTATAGTTTTTACTACTTTATTCCTGGCTTGGGGGCCACAGCATAAATCTGAGAGATCATGAGATGATAAATTGGGTAGGAAAGAAGAAAAGACAAAGTCCTGGGCACAAATTTGATTTTTCTTTTGGAATATGATCTAATTTCTGCTTTTAATGTGCAATATTGACGATCCTTTTTTCTTTGACCCTAAAACATTTCTTTAAATGAAACCATGTGAGAGGTTTAGAGGGGGGAATCATTCACTATTTACAACTCATAGACATCTGAAATGTGTGAAAGAGCCTCAAAAAGACACTGTTTTACTGTAAAAACTGAAAAGGTGCGCAACATGTGGAGCAGTCTTTATTAAGTAATTATCAAATTGGTTGACGCTGAACAGTTACATATAATTACCTGGAAAATAAATGTTGTAGTATCCCCTGAATGTTTGTGAATTTGAAGTTGAATGAATACAAAATGATCAAGTAAAAAAAAATTGAGAAAAAGTGCTTGGCTTCAATCAATCAAAGCAAATGAAGATGCAGTATGTTATATGGCTTGTATGAGCTCCATCTCCACCACTGTGTGGAGCCAGTGGGCCATTTCCCCTGCAGCAGAGAGAAACAGTTTCAGAGAAGGGGAGGGAAGCTGTGAGGGAAAAAGAGAGAAGGGGGGCAGCGTACAGTCGTCTGGCAAAGCAAAGGTTGCCTGATTAAAAGCATGTGCTGACCCCCGATTCCCAAGCCATGACAGACAGACCGCAGCAGATACACAGACATGAACAAAGAAGCAAAGACCTCCGCGTTCATGCTTTCAGATGCATTCGCTTGCAGAAACACATTTGGTAATGATGTAGATGGTGGTGGGGGACATTTATGGGTGAGGTATTCAAATGTACCTCCACAATGTTGCACACTGAACCATTTAGAATAAAAAGTATGAAACACACTTGAAGATGTGACTGTAAAAAGTTCCCTAGACCTCTTTCACTCACAGGATTTTCAGACAGAATCATGTCTTCCTGTCCGGAAGGTTAGCTAACGACAACAAACACACTAAGGATCAAGAGAGGCGCTCAGAAGAAGAAGAAAGGTGGGTGTGTGTCCCACGTTAGAGCATTCAGTGGCCCATGACGTGAGGAGCTGAAGCGAGCCAGGAGAAAGCAAACGGGAGCAGAGAGCAGCTCGGGATCCAGAGAGAACAGCAAAGTTCAAACCCATAAAGAGAAAATACACACTGCACAGGCTTTCAAATCAAATAATAATTTCTCTGAAAACACAAGAGCTGGGCAGCTAACTCAGCTCTAAAATGACAACATGCAGAGACTCTTGTTCTCCAAGGGGCTTGTTGGGATGCCAAAGCTTTGAAGCTGACAACTGACAAATCCAGACGCAGGAATCATGACTTTAATAAAAATACATTCATATATTTTCCCTTTATTTAGACATTGCGTGCATTTTCTGTGTCATTTTGATCTTTCATCATGTTTTTGGTGTGGCCTGGATTTGCAATATTAAATATTTATCCAATCCTTGGAACACATCGTTCCTTCTTTTCTCACTCGTGTGGGTTTCTAAAACACACACGCTGACGAGTTTACCTCTAGCAAAACAGTTTCAAGGGAAGTTTGCGGGGGCGGTGCATGGGAGAAAAAAATACATCAATCTTTGTATGTCAGCAGCACCTTGGCACAATGGGGATTTCAAATGGCGCGTAGCATTAGAAGGCAGCATAAGCCTGAGCAGTGTGAGGAGATGTAGGTTGGTCTGTGGTCGCGTCTGGGGTTGCCGTGTTTGTCTGGTTCCCCTTTCTTATCTTTTGTTTACTCTAAAACCCTCTGCCAGCACTCAAGGAGACCATTACACTTCCCCCTTCACAACTTATTTACGTTAGCTTTGATTAATAGCACGTTACATTTGCTATGAGACACACACGTTGATTGAGAAGTGGGAAAGGATGACTTGTTTGATTTGAAAAAAGAAGCTTAATCCATCCCCACTCCTTTTGTGACATTTCAGTTGTGCAACGCAATAACAGGAGAGGAGGCCAAGCAGTGCAGCCTGCATGCTACATCTGCAAACAAGCCCAACCAGCTGTGCAGTGTATGGATCGTAAGACTCTTAAAACCTCCACGTCTCTGTTCATTTGTCAAAATGTACATGGAAACAGATTAGACATGCATTTCTGAGAGCTGGTTTCCAAGATGGGGAAATATGTTTTTTTGTCCAAAGAAATAGTTTTTCCAGAACTGGAGCACAATACGGCACTGTGGGTCTCCGGTATTTTTGAACACACTGTAATTTACAGATTAATAAGATAAACTTAGTGGAATCATTTACCATAACCACCTAACTTTATTTATTGATGGTAAGGCTGCCACATATGCCATCGAATTTCAATATAAGATTATCGTTGGTAAAATAATTCATTATAATAATATTATTGTGCTTGTATATAAAAAAATAACAGCATCACTTCGGGAGACAAAGAGAGAAAATAAATGATTTAAGAAGTGCTGAATCATTCAAACAATATCACCATACTGTGTGTATCATTAACATGACTTTAAAATCAACATTTCATTTTTAAATCCCTTTATTTGATTTATTGTTTATTTTTTCTTGTAAAGGCTTAAAACAAACCATAAAACACATCTGTGAAAAAGGAATTTTATTGGCATTGGGAGGCAAAGTGTGAAATCACAACAGCCCGTTTCAACAGAAGCCTTGCTCAGCCCCTTATTTCAACCCAACTCTTCCACAGAGTGTAGCTCCACCATGGCTCACCTGTCCCTGCACGAAATGTGCTGAGAACATATTTTTGCCCGGTAACAATGTGCTACTTTTACCCAGCTTTGGGGTTGCTAATATTTAAACCAATACACTGCGTTACTATGTCTTTTAGCAAACAGGTAGCAGAGATACACTGCAATTAATTGGCAGGTGGAGCTGTTACTGTACTGTGCTCCAACATGTCAGGCATAGAATAACACTGTTGCATAAGATCATTCTCAGTTATGGTTCCTGCTGCAGAGTCAGAGCAGCAGTGGCTGTGTGTGTAATGCTGGGGCTGTACTGGTCAGTGCAGCTGCAACTACCCCCCACCCCAGCCCCTGCTCCCCCCTCATGGCTGCTTCACATTATGGTATTCCCTCATTCCCCCTTGTGAAATGTGTTATCTATCATGCGACTGCCTTGGTATCCATTTAAGCTCCTTCCTCGTCTACCTCCTCCTCTGATGGTGACGGATGGCGTTTCTCCCCACGCTTACGGATCTGGACTGATGTTTATTTGTTGAGCAGCGTGCTCAGCGGGAGTCTGTCCTTCCCTTGTTAGCGCTCCCATATATATATATAAGAGAGTATAGCGGCATGTGTGACCCAGGCATCCCAGTGTTTGCACACATCCATCAGCAGAGAGTGAAAGGCTGATCGACCCCAGCAGCCCAGTGTTATCCGTGTAGCTCATACAGTAGGTATGTAGTAATGCACATTTCTGATAACCAAAATGTGCACAAACCTATCGGCCTCTGATAACGAGTCAGTGCCGTGGCAGAGCTGATATCACATGACAGGGTGAGTGATTGTGAGAGAGTCTGTCAAACATACGAGCAAACAGATAACTCTCAACTAGACCTCCATCGTTCACTCTTTATCAATCACCCCCTGTTGCCCACCTTTTGCATCCCTCACTCTCAATCTTCCTCCTCCAAATCCAAAGCTGACCACTCCATTGGGCCACATCTTTATCCATGCTCTGTTTTCAGTGTCAGTGTGATGGAGAGGGGTTATCAACCCGGACACCTCCCTTTTCTGCCCCTCCCCCGGAGAAAAGGCCTGGGAAAGAAGCGAGGCTGCAGGAATTGAGCTGTTTAGAATAAAGTGAGACTGTTAGCCTGATGGAGAACGGCCTGTTTCTCCGTGAAAGTCTTGGACTGAGACAAGGTCAGACATTGATATCAGTCATGTGAATTTAAAGTGATGTATTGTGCTTGTTCAATATGGCATTAGTAGATTTAACAGTAGCTTTAAAGCTCTGCCATCCGTCTGAGTACGTCTCTCAGACTTATTGTGACAAATGTTGGGATTATAGCTTTTCAAGATAAACTACACTTTTCACACAGACGGATGCAAGGAATCTCCCTGGGGCATAAAAGAAGACAAACTGCAAGTCATGAACTGCTATCAAACTCCGAGAAAAAATGAGATACTGCGTCACTAATTACTCAAAGTGACAGCGTATACTTTACCGAGGAGGAAAAGACAGAAAGTACAATGTGTCAGTGTTTCTAAACTTTAATTTCTGAGTAATTCCTCCATCGCTCAACACATAGGGGTCAGGACTCTGGGAAAGCAAAAGTGAAGTCCAAGAACAACCAGCTTTTCATTTAGACAACCTCAAAGACACCACACACACACAGACACACACTCACTAAGGTCGCCCAGCTGTGAAAAGAAGCCAAAATACACTTAACTAATCTGCTTGATCTAGCAATTTATTGACGATGAAAATTTCAAAGGGGTTGAAACTTGAGCCGCATGCGTCTCCTAAACCATGGCCAATGCAATTTCCACTGGCAGGCAGGAGGTTGGGGGGGATGTTGGAAATGGGCTGACCAGTGGACGGTGCTTTATTGGTTGCCTTCGCCTCGGCATAAAAACTAATTCACCCTCGATGACAACCCACGACGAAGAAACGAAAGACGAGCTGCATTCTTTTTACCCCCTCCCTCAACTACCTACTTTATTAGCTGGCCTTTTCTGTGACAGAGCCATTCATTCTCTGCCCTGAACTACCCTTTTCTCTCTGACACACACATGCCCTCTTCTCCTCCTCGCACACACCAAACCAACCAACCCCAACATGTTATATTACCGGCTGGGAATTTATATCGCTTTCAGAATGAAAAAGCAACTACGCCTTTATGGCTGCACAGTAGTGAGGTCCCTCGCACACACCGGGCTCAGGATCCACGCCGTGACACACACACAGGGAATTACAGCAGGGCAGTTATGTCAACACACGCTGAAAAAAAGAGGCAACTTTATCTGGTTTTCCTGCATATTACTGAATGTCTTGGTTAAGTCATTTATTCATCCCATGTGGAGCAATAACTTTTCACAGATAAAAGCTAAACGTCCTGTCATTAGTCAGCTTACCCCAACTTGCCATCATTTATGCTCTTGAAAGGACCATAACTTTTCTTGAAAGCCTGAAGAAGAAAAAATAGAGCAAGAGCCACGCAAAGAATTTCAGTTTCAGTAACACCTTGTCTGACACGCATCCCTCCCAGGGTGGCTCTGAAGGCCAGGAATGTGACCCTCCTCACATCGCCCAGGGCTCCAATGAGCTCCACATTGTACAGAGGTTAGGTACCCGCAGGTCCAGCTGGGCTTTACTAGCAGCCCTGCCTCCAGCAGCTCCGCAGGCCTATCGAGTTACCCCGATTTTGGGTCAGCGAAGCCCTTCTGGTTCCACTTAGAGCGCTGTTTCATTATTTCAGATTTATCACTGCCATGTTTGCCAGTTGCCGTGTTTTTCCCTCCATACGTCCCCAAGTGTAATTCATAGCATCTAATAATGCACAAACCAAGACGTTTTAAAGGGACTGCAAGTTGGAGTTGTTCCCAGGCTTCGAGGGATTAGAGGCTCTCTAGGGGCTGCTGGGTAAAACGGTGGATTGTTGCCCAAAAGCAGAGAGAAGCCAGTCCCAGTGGAGGGGACATTACTGGATATTTACCGAGTCGCTGCGTGGCCTCGGGGTCCGGTGACTCCCGCCTGAGAGTCACCCGTACGCTCCACCCAGCATGCATCATGCAGGGCCGTCCCAGAGGATTGCACAATAGTGAAGTAGTGTTATGGATGAGTTCCAAATCTTTCATGCCCTTGTTGTTTACTTTACTGAGGCATACAATCACTATCTCATCTGCTGTTTATTTTGCGAACAATGACCAATTGATAAATGTGAATTTCCCAATGATATCATGATAAATACAAATTGGTTTGGACACATAAATATCAGTAGCAGACGGAAAAAAACAAGCTATTGCACCACTCACTACATCCATGCAACAGTAGGACTCTGCATCTAATCCCTCAGGGGCCTCCAGGGGCCATTTAACTGTTGTGTTCTTGTGCCGGAAACTCTCCAGTGGGGGTGCATGGACAGGAGACTTGGAAAAGTTGGGATGAAGCAAGAAGGGCAAGAAAGCGGGGATGCATCCCCTCCATTACCATAATAGAATTACCGTGGTGAACAAAGCAGGCATTAGTGCGCCCACGGTGGCATTTGGAGAAGATCCATCTCTCTTTCCTCCGCGGGCCAGCCCTCACCGCTTAAAGAAAAGGAAAATCTACCCTTTGTCCCCCACCCTACCCCTTTCATGAGCCTTGCCAGATTGCAACAAGGGGCTCAACGCACACACAGACCTGCACAAACACACACTTCTGGCACTGGTGTGTGTGTGTGTGTGTGTGTGTGTGTGTGTGCACCCACGGCCGGCCGGTGCCTCAGCGTACAGCAGGCAGCTTGACCTGCCCATCAGAAGGGATTACATCTACATAACTCCAACAAAACACTGTCAGCACCCGGCCCCTCCCTCAGCCACCCTTCCATCCACTTCTTCTGTCATCCTGCTTCTCTCCCCTCTCTGTCTCCTCATCACTTTAACCTTTCAATCCTCCCTTTCTTCTCCCCGTCTGTGGGGACTTCTATAACGTCTGATGTAATACATTTCAGTGTGCCAGTGTTTCTCCCAGCTGTGTTGAATCAAATATCACTCAAAGTCCCCTCAAAGAGAGCATGCAGCAGTGTCAGAGAGCGCTGACCTCCAAATATTTATCACAAGTGCTGGCTTGGCATATCTGAGTGGAGGTTTCTTTGCTCATGAGCAGCAGCTATAGGACTTGCTGCTACGCTGATTCCCAGATTAGGCAACAGGCAGTAGTGCTGGTGTCAGATTGTCTCTCTGATAGAGGGAACATGGCGCCGTCATGCACAAACACATTGAGCTGTTATGAAATGGACCTGCGACTTCTGGTTGGCTCTCCTGCTGCATGAGTCACTTAAGCTCCTTAAGCCCCGGACACACCAAGCCGATTTTGGCCGTCGATGGATGTCAGGCCGACGATGAGCGTCCTGTCGCCCTACTCAGATTGGTGTGTCCCGCACCGTCGTATCTTTTCGGCCGTGCAATCGGCCAAAGGCCGTTGGCCAAAGAAATCACTCTGATTGGCTGTTCAGCTAGCGAATCAGTGCATGAGAAGCGAAACGGAAGTGAAAACTATTAAGAAACAAACTATTAAGAAGGCAAATCTGAGATTTCATTTAACTCCAGCTCTCGACACAGGTTCGGGAAAGCCCCATGAGCTTCTCGCTGTAGAGTGAAAATGGAACGCACACGCTATTTGTTGTTTGTTTATATCACGCAGTCTGTTCTTCTTCTCTCTGTGTATCACGCAGTCTGTCTTCCGGTTGTTGCCTCTTTTGAATGACGAATACACACTACAGCCGCCTGCTGGTAAGGAGAGTTATTGCCACTCACGCATGCGCAGTTCGTACGTGCAACTTGGCCGTCGGCTAAAGTCTTTGCGGTGTGTTCCAGTGCGAAACATGGCCAAGACGCAGGAGACGTGAGGCGACGTGAGGCGACGTGAGGCGACGTGAGGCGACATGAGGCGACGTGAGGCGACGTTCCGTCCGGACGTGTTCTTTGGTGTTCTTTGGTGTCAGTTTGGTGTGTTAAGAGCAAGGCCGTAACCATGGAGTCAACATTGGGGGGGAACAAAAATTAAATAAAAATTTGAATACTAATTTCCTGCCATTCTAAAGGAAAATATATAAAAATTCACTAACACATGGGATACTTTAAAACCTGTTAAACCCCATTCCCCCTGCCCGTGGGGGCAAAAAACAACAATATTCACAAAACTGTGTCTCAGGCATGGGCGTAGGAAGCATCCTCAATGTGGGTGGGACAATTTGACGGGGGGTGTGGGCAGGTGGTGGACCTAACCTCCTCTAGGGGGGTCCGGGGGCATGCTCCCCCGGGAAGATTTTTTTTTTTAAATGTTGAAGTTAAATGCATCAATCTGTGCACTTTGAGAGCAACATTAGGGACTAAATCTATGGATACATCTCTCAACACCCATATGAAACAGAACTGTAAACAGATGTACCTTTTCTTTATGCATATTTTACAAATCACTCCCCTAGCTACTATTCCTGAAAAGTTCGGTTTTAACATCAGAACTACAAGTTATTTACACAAAGAAGCTAAACCGGAGGGTTCATTAACATTACCATTACGAAATAAAATGATATAGTTTAGGGCTAACTAGAAAAAGATACCAGAACTGATGGAGGGCAAATTAAAACATGACTGACCTGCTTGGAGCATCAATGCTAACTGAAGCTGGACTCGGACGTGCGACAGCGAAATACACCCCCAGGTACAAAATAAAGGTATGCATAAACAAAGGCGGACCCAATATACATATGAAAAGAATATATCATTTTGGTGATGAAAATAAAGATTTTCAAGTATACAAATAGCCAAAATAAAAAAGTCATAGAATAGCAATTTTATTAAAAAGAAATGATATCAGTTAGGCTATATATTGACATTTTGAGCGTATCTGAATATTGGGGGGGATGTGTCCAATATATGGTGAATTCGGCCCTGGTTAAGAGGCTTTCACACACACATCAGCCAACGACAAACACACAGCAGGCGGAATGCTATGGGATGCAGGCACAGATCCTGCGGCCTAGTTAGCACCCCAGGTGGTGAAAATCACACGTTGAACTGACTGAATAATGACATGAATGAAACATAACATGCATGCAGTGTTTTTAGAAGCTGTGAAATAATGTGCCAATGAACTGCAGCATAGGTAACAAAATGTTTTAATTGGACTTTAAAACAAATGTTTTTTATCATCTTAACTTGTTGCATAGACAGCTAATTTCTGCAGAACTTCTTGAAACAAGTCTGGGGGGGTCTTGAATCCCCAAACCCTTACTCAGGATTGGAGGGAGATAGTGTCTCCCAGACACGTCACACTTCTGTTCCCTAGTCCTCTACCGCCCCCTAGTTGAGATATAATAAAGATATCAGTCCTAAAGTTGAGTATACACTGTGTACTAATGGAGATACTGTATTTTGGCAGGTAGTGCACAAAACATGAATTAACTGTGGCATTTATTTTAGCAAGAAACACAATATGTGCATGGACAATTGTTATTCAAACTACAACTTTAGAAAATAAAAAATATATTAGGTAGTAGACATGGTTTTCCTTGTTTACAAAAATAGTTACACCTGTCCACATTTTTTTAACCAAGCAGCTTTATTTTAAAGCAGATGTAGAGCTAATATTTTTTATAGTTTTCTCCTTTTAAATGTCTTCTTCTAATCTATGTCCAAATTTGGGGATTTCTTTTGATTTAATTATCTTACAGTACAATTGTTATGTTATACACTGATACACTAAAGCAAATACAATACAATTGTACAAACCTACCCTCTGATTCTGTAAACAATTTTCCATTTCTGTTGCATCGTGGGACATCCGTCACAAATGATGGCCGACTCAAAAATCCTTAATCCTTTCTTTAGCTATTCTAGAAACTCAAGACATGGTTAGAATTTTAAGAATGCATTATGGGACGCAGTGCTTGTCTCAAATGAGCAAAATAAGGAAGTGCAGCCATAAAACAAATCTCTGCACTTGGTACTGTAGATGGAAGCATTCTGTGATTGATCGTCATGTCAATTTAACAACACAGCTGATGTTATCCTTTAAAATCACAGGAGAAACACTGATCCTGGACCCGGTTCTCTCTTGGCAGAGCAGCACGTGCTTATCCCCAGGAGTGAAGGCCTGCACGGGCCGCAGCAAAACAGCCAGCTTCAGCTCCCCCCCCCCAAATGGCCCCGCTCTCACACACAGGCCCAGTGTGTCCGGCCGGACTACACGGAGAGGAAACACACGTACTCCGCTTGACTAGAAATAAAAACACACTGCTCCGCGAGAGACCTCAACCCAGTAGGATAGTCTATCTGCGCTCACAGGAAAGAGGCCAGGGCAGTTAAACTGGGATCACTCTGTACACTCAGCACATATTCATGGTTACACAGCCTCAGATAAACACACATACATGCACATATACACAAGCAACAATACAGGAAATGGGTCAGCTGCAGCACAGGTATCCTTTACATCCTCCACTGGCTCCCACTGTCCTCCAGTGAAAGGGAACACCCCCGGTCTGCAGCCCTGGGCCCGGCTGGCCGAGCGCACAGCGGCTTATAAGAGGCCATTTCCTTCATAATCATCCCTGCCTTCCCCCTGCTATAATCTCCCAAAGGACAGTGGCAATTAGCCTGGGGAGGGCCTCACTGTAGTAGGGGCATCTGTGGCATCTTTATTACCTCATGGCCTTCCATTGACACACATAAAACACACACACACAGCTTGGATTTCTGGGTCCCCTTGAGTCCTCTCTTGTCTGCATATTTCAACTTCTTTCTTCTCTAATATGTGTACTGTTTTGTGTACATTTCACCTCAAAATCAAGATATCATTTTTCTTTTTTTCTGTAATGGTCATGCTGTGTGAGGTGCCTAGTGTTGAAGATATTGGCCATGGCTTCTTTGGAATAAAACAAACTCAATAGCACTCAGCTTGAGGTGCTTAAATAACTCAAAACCAATGTCTCTTTCAAGAAATCAGGACTCTGTTACTCAAGATAATCCATAGACCTTGGTGTGAGAATTATTTTCTATCTTTTTTCCATCATCTGTATCACCTCACAGAAGAAAGCATGCTTCTACCTCTTATCCATGAGTGCATGCACACTTCCTTCTGCGCGGGACATACGGAGGAAGAAAGTAGTTCCTACGTGTAACTGCTCACATCAAGTCTGTTTTTTTAAAAATCTTGAATATGATGTCTGTGTGTAGAGACATTGTTGTTGAGCTTCGCTGTGCATGTGTTGTTTAGTTGGTGAATATGTTTCTTAATTTGCATGTGTTTTGGCACATTTGTTGTTTCTTGCATAGTTTTTAAATTGCATCGCACTTCTCCTAATGCAAGTGTTTTTGGCCGTTGTAGCGCGTTTGCACCAGTCGGCCACCATACAATAAAGATAAGAGGAATATGTACTTTCGAAACTATTCCTCAATGTTTTCCTCCTTCCTATGTATACTGTTTGGTTAAGGCCTTTTCTTTCCTCTTCTCTCACCACCCTTTTGTTCATCTTTCAGCCAAGTCTTTACAGCTTGTTGACATAGCCGTGAAGATTTCCTATGATATGTGGGATTAATATCATCACATAAACGTCCTGCTCCCAGATTACAATAGTGAAATAGGTGTGTCACTCTGAAGTCTGTACACTGTCTATGTGAGTCTTTACATTTAAACAAATCATTTGTGTCTCGCTCTCATATCCCTGATCATTCTGTGAGGATTAGCAGTGTTAGAATCATGTAAAAGCCTGTGCAGGAGCTGCAGACCACACTGCAGCCCCACGCTCCTGACACAATGCACTCATTGATTCCTCTTTGCTTTTGTAAATAACAGCCCTGACCGCAACATGCACACGTGGAAGCCACAAAAGAGCTGTTTTAGAGATAGCAGGAGCTTTTTAAAAGATTATCCTGTCCTCAAGTCATTACCGGGGCCTCGATAAGAGTTTGTCATCGAGTGGTAATGTTCCATAGATCCCGTTGATCCCCTATGCTGCCCCCGCCGAGCCCCCCATCCCCGATTTACTCTCTCTCTCATGCCTCTGTTTAAATGGGAGCAGGGTGGTGTTGTGGCGAGGTGAGGCCATGGTCTGCTAAACACTGTGACATTCATCTAAATGGAATCAGATAAAGATGGGGGCCATGAATACCTTCAACATAAACATCACCTGGAGCAGCAACAGGGGCCCTCGACAGCACACGTCGGCCAATCAGAGTCTGTGAACATCAGGGAAGACAGAGAGATCTACCAATAGCAGAGGATGAAAGAAGGGAGGGAAGTCACTTCTCACCAATCTGAAGAGCTGCTGACTGTGATATCAGATGAGATCAGAGCTGTGGGTTCCCTCCACACCAGGGGTTACCCACAGATGTGGGTGAGAGGAGGTGATGCGGGGGTGAGAGGGGATGTGTGAGAGAAACATGACCTTTACTCGTGTAGATCAATTTTCCCGTGGAGCAGCCTGGGAGTAGGAAACTGTTGATAGCTGTGAGGAAGGTGAGAAAAGTGAGCCAGAAATACAGTGGTGTGGAGAGACTGTGGAGAGCATTATGGCCAGCCATATATAGGAACAACTTGAAGAAGATCCGTTACGAGTCAAACTAATAAATCAGAGGAAGAAGGTAAAGATACATTTTGAGAATTAAGCTGAATATTCAGGAGGAGACTCAAAAGTTGAGGATTGAGTTAAAAAAATAGAGCCGAAACTGCAGCCAAAAGAGTTAAATTAAACTACTATCGTTATTACTGGGGGAGGTGTTGAGAAAACAATGAAAGGGGGGAATAATTACAGAGAAAATGAGGAATGAACTCAGTGGTAACCCTCAGCGAGGAGGTGAGGAAAACACACATTCAGAGGAAGACATGTTGGCTTTTCAGTAAGTACTGCGAGCAGGCATGGACCTGCCCATCCTGGATGAAGAGATCTGTCAGCACCAGAGGAGGACATGCTCATGGGAAATGGATGACCTGCTGTACTTCTCCACCAGACTGCACAGTGTTCGGCTGCACACGAAGGCCCCAGTTCGATGGCTGCTTACACAGATGATTGAGAATGCGTAGCAGCGAGAATACCGTGTACGATTGATTTGGCGAAGGCTGTTAATTCTGCCCCGTATGCAGCGTGAAACAGCGAGGGATTTCCATCTGTTAAATGAACACAAGTTCTCCTCACAGCTTTGGATCCAAACACTCTTAATCTTGTTTTTTAAAACTACTTTGAATGTTTATTTCTGAATGGGGGTACAAAAAGCCAAACAGCAGATGGAATAAAGGCTTCCAGGAAATCGTGCAGCAGCAACATGAGTTGGCATGGTGTCCACCTGTTTTACAAAGCAAAAAAGAAGGATTAAGTACATATAAGTTGGGGAAGAGGTGGATGGCAGGATGAGAGTTATCAGAGCCATTTGGCGAGCTGGGTGGTAGCCGAGAGTTTAAACAGAGGGACAGAACAGAGGCGCAGTGCGGCCTGCATACTGATGGCCTAGCGGGAACGGCTGGATCGGCTCTCCGGCAGTTATTCATTAAGCCATTAAAAGGGAACACAACCAATCATTTGTGTGGCCTTCTGTTTCAGACTGTTTTTCTTCTCTTTGTGCTCTGCCTTTCTCGCAGGAGAGAAGAAACAGAATGCACTTCAATGAATAAATCCGAGGAGAAAGGAAAAGAGTGAGAACCGTTAGACCTGGGCAGCGAGCTGCGGCCAGCTGTTGGCCCTCCTTCTGAGCTGAAAAGAAGCCATTAAAGGCGGAAGCGACTCCTGCAGGAACTAATTCACTTTTAGGGCAGTTTGACAAATGAAGGAACATTCAAATCCAATCTACCTGGGCTGAAATTGAAGGGGGATAATTGAAAATAGCTCTTGCTATAACAGGTCTTTCTCTCAAAGTGCCATAACACAGCCACTTTGCCTTTTATTGAGGGACAAGAGCGCCCTCTTGAGTCAACATATAACAGCACACAGGACATATAAAGTTAATAATATTGATTTTATTTCCATCCATATATACAGATATTTTTTTTCTCTTGTCATATTTATATAGCTTAAAGCATTAGGATCACTGTACAAACAATGAACAAAGAACAATGAAAAAAGGCTATAGTTTGCTCTGTGTTAGTCACACTAATCATAAAGAGGAAGTACAGTTCATTGCACAATACTGCATGACGTGATTGGAGGAAGAAACACAGCATGGGTAAACTACAGCAGATTATCTGCTGGGTGTGAGATCCTACAGTATGTAAGTGGGAGTGAAATGGATCTACAGGAGCATGTAGTGCCCTAAAATAGGCCTGGGTTGCCATAGTGACTCGGGGTTATACGCAACACAACAGAAACAGCACTGACGTGTTTATGAAACACAAAAACGCACAACAAAAAATGGTCCGACGGATGGAGTTACTGTCTCGTTTCAGGACCAGTTAACACGCTACAACGCAATAAAACACAACCACTTAATATGTATTTTGCATCGTCATTAGGATGAGTATGATGGTCAGAAAAGCAGAACGGATGGCAGTGGGTCATATCCTAAAATATGTGTGTCTGCCTTTGTAATTGTGATGGGCAGCACAGATTACTGTTTGTGTGTAAATTAGGTCAAAAGTCTGATTCAAATGAGTACGGACACATTTTTGACAGAACATCTTGTAATACACACCAGAGAACAACCGCGTTACACAAACATCAAAGAAGAGTAGTTTTCGTTTCAAGGTTTCATAAAAGTAGAAAATGAAAAATCCTTAGTGGAATGATCTATTCAACTAATGTGAACTCTACACAAGCTATTTAAACGGCATCACTCCTATCGCCTCTGTGTTCAGGGACATTCAATTATAATAAGGGTGAATTAGGAGCAAGGTGGCCTGGCTAACTTTCCTGCCGCTCAACAGTTACAGCTGCGGAGGCTGGGAAGCAGCAGGGTTTGGTCACTCAATTATACAGCACCACCTGCTGTGGCTGGAACACCCAGTCTGTCGTGTGTCTGCCTACAGAAAGACTGTGTCTCTCTACAGGGAATCATAGTTAGCATTCTAATAATGTGGTGTTTTTGGTTAATTTACAAGTGCAAAAAAAAGTTTGGGAATCCCGTCACGGAGTAGTAATGTGGGCCGTCAAGGGCAGTGCAAATGAAATATGGAACGTATTATTTTTGGATGAATTAACTCTGCCGTATTTCATCCCAGCAGAGAAAAGGCAAATGAAACCCGTAGAGCTACAACAGTACTTTGAAGTCATTAACACAGGCACGCAAAATAAAGCTTACCAAGCAACCATAACAAAAAAAAACCTACTGAATTAAATCCATTAACCTAGAAAAACACGAGGTGCATCACTTCACGTGTTGGGGGGAATCAGGACAGAAGTGTGTTTCTTTTGGGGCCGTTGCATGCATTCACAAATGTGCACAAACACACACGTCATACCAAACATTTAGGAACTCTTTGTAGTCACAGAAACAGGGAGACGGACTCCACATGGAAACATCTCCTCTCTTCTCCTGATGAGGATCATGACTCCTCTGGGCGCTGACACAGAGTTCACTCACACTGGTCGAGGTTTAGAAGTAAGAATGAATGACCGATCCTTGATTTGCACCATCATCCGTTCTTCTCCAAATCTTTCAGAGGTCACTCGGTGCTCTCCTGGCCCAGCTCTTTGTCTTCGCTGATAACGCTCTCTGGCACGCTGCCCTCCCCCTGGAACAGCTCCTCCATCAGCTGCTCCCCTGCGCTGCCGGCCCGGGACGCCCACAGAGCGGCGCCCTCCCGCAGGCCCAGGGAGCGCAGCAGCCGAGCGTACTCCAGAAACGCAGACTTGATTAGTTTATGTGCAGGAGGAGGTCAAGGAGAACTCATAACATTGAATACGTCAGAAGAAAACACAGTGAAAGTTTTCATTCCCCCTCAGGAAAGTATTGTTAGTTATACTCTGATTTTAACATCATATGGTTGTTTTTTTTAGTAAGTATCTGTGATAATGTTCTTATTTTTTTAGAAAGACCCAAGGAAAAGTAGCTGATGATGAACATAATGAGCCTGGGCATTATCCTTGACTCAGACGTACTCTTTAAATCCCACAGAAAAGGGACTGCAAAGGTACAGCCTTTTCTATCCCAACAAGATTCAGAGTTCATGAATTGATTTGAATTACGTTAGATAACTGTAATAGTGTCTGTAATGTTTTTCCAAGACCATAATTAGTCCAAAAGTCTGCTGCCAAGGCTTTAAAAAAAGAAAGAGGAAGCCAGTCAGCCAGATTTAGATGCACTGCACAGTGTCTTTTACATCATGATTATCATCATTATCACATACAGACACCTGACTAAAGCCCCGGCCACACGAGGACGATAACGGTCGTATCTGCTACAGTTCACTATCAGATAGACGGTTCGGCCACACGAGGCCGACATGGAAACGCAGAAAACGATAACGATAACGATAACGGGTCCCAAGGTGGGTAGATCTGCAAACAAAACGCTCTGGGGGGGCAAACGGCTCCGTGTTTACGCCTATACGATCATTTCCTGATAACGTTGAAGCAATAGCCCCGCCTCTCCCCACCTCTCCCTCTCAGAGATCAGCTGCTGGGCTCTCAGAAGAGTTGGAGGAAAAGAGAGGCTCCGTTTTTTATTATTATATTATTATATAGAGTCGTTATCAATTTGTTTTTAAAGCTCAATAAATAACAAAGAAGACCTTTGACCGGCACTTTTCAAATTTTGTCCGGATGATTTAAACTTTAACGGACATGTTGACCGGCGAAAAAAAATCTAACTGAAACTCTGCCGCACGGCCCCCTCGTTCCTTGGAAGAGGCGGAGAGGTGGGTGTTTGTCATCTGCTGGTGGACTAACCGGAGAGATTTACAGCAGGAGCAAACGCTTGCCTCGGGGAGGGAGAAAAAGAGCCAGAGCGTCAACAGCGGAGAATAAACAGAAGGGCAACCATGGCAACCATGCGCGGGAAGTCTTCTTCGCTGCTTTTGTGGCAGGACTACAGCGCCACTTACAGGCCTGGCATATGTACTACAGCGTCTCCAGCGCTTTCGAGCGGTCTCGTGTGAACGGACACGTTTCTGGTGCCTATTGCGTGTGGACGGAAGACTTTTTTGATAACGATTGCGGTCCGTTTGCATTATCGTCCTCGTGTGGCTCCAGCCTAATATAATGTATGCGGGTGCTTCCATGCAGGATGAAGACACCACTGAACAGTTTGGTGAGAAACTAAATAATATGAATCTCATATACAGAGATCATTGCAGTCATTACAAAACTAGGAACACTTATATGCATAACATAATGCAAGGAAAAGAGTAGGAGTTAAAATACAAACTGCAGTCCTCAAATGTCTTAAACATTGAATCAAACCCTCTCTTAAAATGCTTCCACATCAACAGGTCTTCATCCCCTTAATGAAGGGACGACCTGTTTTTTCAGAACTGTTGCTTTGACTGCATTAACTTTTAGCAAGTGCAACTAAATATATTCAGCATTTATCTGATGGCACTGCGGCCCACCTCGTTTAGGCTACTTTTGATGGTCACAAAAATACTAAAGATTAGATGGAAACAGACACTTAAAGGATCTGAGATGAGTTTGTAGTTAGGCCACATTTATATTGGTTTTAAAATAGATATGTCACTTTCTTAAAGGAGGATATTAATGAATACACTGGGAAACTCTGAAAATGAGATATTTGATCTTCTTGAAAGACAGCTTGGCCCTGCGCAGGCTTAGTGTGCTCCTGGTCTGCTCTCCATAAATGATAAATCACTTAGTGGCTACAGGCCAGATCTGACCAATGAACAAGCCAGGGGGGATGTTTTCAACTCATGAGATGAAATATTACTTTAGAGGTTTACCTTTTTCCACCCCCTTATCTTTTGTTCTGTAGTGTGTTTATTACTACATTGCGCTGATCACACAACATAAAAATAAGAATATAATATAAGCCAAAAAAAAGGCTGACTAGTAGAACTTATGTATGCAGTTGCAATAAAGTAAACTTATATACATCTGAGGAAAAACATTGCAGGATGGGCTAAACTACAACACATGTATTTTTTCTGTATGTCTATGTTCAGATGTTTTTAAAGTAAGTTCTAAAAGTTCTCTCATGAGATACGATGTGCTTTTAAATGTCCTTTACTGTGAAGAGCTCTCTACTATGGAGTGCACATCTGCAGTACAGATGGACAGCGTTAAGAGGGAACCTAACCCTGGTTATAAATGTCCCTCGGAGTGCAGTAATGGGTTTTCAAAAAGGATATTGGAAGAGTCATCGGCCTCCATCACCCCGTACTTCAGACAGGCTTCGATGAAGAGCGCGGCTCGATCAAAGTACCGCATGCTGCCCGGGAGATGGATGGAGGAGGACAAAGACACAGGCATGAGGAGGTGAGAGCTATTGGCAGACCCCAGCCTCATCCCTGTTCTGATGGCTGGGATCCCAACGCAGCCCCGATGTCCCCCTAATTCCCTGAGCTTTCACTGTCAGATCTCAGAGCACGAGGAGGAGGAAAAGTAGAACAACAAACCAAGGGAATCGTTTTGGAGGAAAAATATATGCGGTCACTCAGACCATAGTTTATACTGCCATACACTCAAAGATGGAGAATGGAAAGGAAAAAAGTCACAGGGTAAAACATTTGGAATTTTAAAAGAGATAAAGTTAAAAGGTATTCCTAATTATGATGGCTTTTTTAATTTACCTAATTTCTGGGAATGTAATGAATACAAGAAAGACCAGGGTTTCTTCATATTTTCCAATGCAATACTTCATAGGACTTCATTCTAAGCCCATGCCATGGTCTTGCACGTTTTTTGAGCTATGTCTGCGATTATATATATATGGAAAGCGCCTTTGAGCATTAGGAAAAGTGCTATAAAAATTGAATGTATTATTATTATTATACAGTAGGCTCATAACGACATCAGTCCAGGGTCTTACCCGTGCAGCATCTCTCCTACTTTGTAAAAGCAGCCCAGCGACAGCAGCACCAGGATGGCTTTGGACTTCTGGTTGACCTGTTGGGAGCACAGGTGCTCCGCCCAGCGCTTCAGCACATCTGAGCTCTCTGCTGGGTTCAGACGCACCTGGAAACACACACACACACACACACACACACACACACACACACACACACACACACAACATGCAAGGCACTGAAACTCCAACTGCTTCAAAGGGGCTATCCGAGTCAGACATCCACGTGTTGTTCACAGTGGGAGAACATGGTAGTGTTGGGCTGCTTTAAATTCTATTAAAATGTCTGTCTTTCCAAAATCCATTAATTGCAATGCTAATGCTAACGCTAATGAGAAAACTTGTTCAAACATAGTTGCAAATAAGCTAAAATAATTACATTCATAAGATAAATTCAAATCGGTGGCTTAAAGATCACTGTATAAATCAAACATTTTATCTTATATTATTTATTTAAGAGTTTAAATAGCAACATTTATTTTTACGTTGTTTTTTAAATATTTTAATCGTTTAACCTTTATTAGAATAATGACGTTTTTATTACTATTATCATTTAATTTGTATTTCTGTTGTACCTATATGTTCACTTTATTTTGTAGGGTTTTATATTGTTGCATCTATTCACTTGTCTTGTGTCTTATCTTTCCGAGATAAATCATTATTTATTTGTATTATCATACATTTGACCTCCTTTTGTCTCTTAACCTGTTAAAATGTTATATTTTGCTGCATGTATCTGTAAAGGTTTTAACATCTGATCTGAGGGGAATTTCTTGTTGTTTATTTTTGTGTGTGCCATTTTGTAAAGCACTTTGAGCTGCACGTGCTGTATGAAAAGTGCTATATAAATAAAGCTTTATTATTATTATTATAAATGTGAATAATCTGTCACAACTCTTCTTGCTATTACCAACAGAAAATATGTAAACTCAAGCATACAATGTACACAGTTAGTACACTCTGAACTTGCACAACTCACTCTGACACTATCCAAACATTTCACAGTGTGTGATGCTTCCTGTTGACGGACGCCGTCATGCTGAGTTACCTTAGCCAGCCAGGCGGCTCGGTTCCACTCCCCATAGGTCTGCAGGTAGCGACAGGCATCCGCCGCCTTGTCAATCAAACACAGCAGCTGGACGCCCTCTGACGGACAGCAGAAGGGGAGAGTTTGTGTATGCATGTGAAATGGAGATATAATAGCCTATCTCTATGCAAGACCGGAAACCAGTGTGATTATTTATTTACACACTGCTGGCAATAGCCACACTCATTATGCAATATTTGGATCAAGTTGAATCCAATATTTTTATAAATATTTAACCCTTGTGCCTCACTTTGAAAAAAAGTTATCTTGATGTCCTTCGAGGATAATAATGTTGGAAAAACTGCTGCTGTTTTTCTTTTACAGAAAATCAGGAAAATACATCTATTTGTCCTGAAGAGCAAACATGAAAAACGGCTCTATCTGGAGGAAATACCTTTTTTTTAAGCCAGGGCTTTAGATGAAAAGTCTGATATAACAAAATGGATGACTCGAATGTCCTCAAAATAAGTGTTTTTTACGGGTCCTTAAGGGTCGGAATAGTTAAAAGTTAAAACTGAAGAAAATCTCACCCTTGCCAAAATGTATGCGATATTTAATTGAAAAATTAAAAAGCCCAAAACTTGCCCAATGAGGCACAGGGGTTAAGGATAAGTGCTTTCGAGGCTGCAGCCATCCACACAATGAATGCTGCAGATACTCATTAAAACCCAGAGGAGAAGTTTGCAAACTGTTTTCAGACATACAGCAACTCTACCTGCTAGCTTGCCGTTGGCGATCATGTTGGTGGCCACTAGTTTGATGGTGGACTGAGAGGGTCCTGAGGAGGTGATGGTGGTCACCAGGCAGGCTTTGAGGGAATCACAGTAGTAGCTGGCGTTGTCTGCGCTCGTCTCCAACAGTAACTGCACTGCCCGGTCCGTCTGAGAGCCACAACAAAGAGATGAGGATGTAATGACTGAGGACAAACAACAGCAGTAACAAGGGGAAATTATGTTCATTATCAGGGTTTCATCTGGAGGGGATGAGGCTCATGCGGGGTCAGCTCATGCTGGCCTCAGCCCGTCTGCCGATTGGAGGAGAGCGCCTCCACGTACAGCCTGCTGATTGCAGCCTGTGATTAGAGCCAGAGTGGGGACATAAAGTGGGGAGGGGTGACTACAATCCCCACAGTCTGAGACACCAGGGGGGACACAGGCAGCACTTATCGTCAATCTTGCCTCATTAGGCTCCACAGCAGCGACATCACCTATTTACCCTCATGGGAATATGCTTGTATGTCCAGCTATAGAGTGTGAAGGTGTTAGTTAGTGTTTTTGTATGTGGGAGACAGGATGGTGGCATATAGTCTGGAAGCTTTAAGCAAGAAAGAAGTAAAAGCAAAACCTCTGCCAGGTTTATTTTTTGAAATATCAAAAGGAGATTTGCCCTTAGAGGCAAATATTGCACTTTACTCATCTATATTTAAAAAGCCTCTTGGTTAAGCTGTTAAATGCAACTCACACAAAGCTGGTCACACACAAGAAGTCGTCTTTTTAGAGATATTTGATCATCATTGGACAGCAATGCTTCAAACATGTGATGATTTTATAATATATGATGCATTGCTGTAGAGAAAACTACCAAACAGTATATAAGAGGACCTTTAACATCTGCAGTGGTTAAAGGCAACAGACACATTAATGCAGCAGTAATACTTATCCCAAAACATCATATAAAACACTCGCAGGGAACGTTTTACATAATTACATGACATAAGGAAGGTTTTGAATGCAGGATGGGGCACTGAAGTAGATCTGAATACTTTAGTAACTTTGATGTCAATTACAGAAGACATGTTTGATCATCTCCTAGGTTATTTTAAGGCTGGGGAATGTGAGCCAAAACACTTCTATAATGGCACTCTTCTATGTTATAATTGTTTCTGTAGGACAGTGTGTGAACAGTCTGTGTGGTGCAGTTCCTACCTGACCCAGCAGGAGGAGCTGGTCCGCACATTTCTTAGTGTGTTCATAACTGGAGCGCTTCACTTCCTGCAGGTGGACCCGATCCAACTGGAACTTCTGTTGGGCAGGAAAGTGAAGACAAAAGTTAGCTTATTTGAACATAATGCCTCCATAGATCCATAAGCGTGTGTGTGGGTGAGCAGTAGAGATGTATCATTTCTGGACAGAAAAAGAGTAATGATGTGCAAAAAAAGATATGGAGGACAATTATAGAAATACAGAGAGCAGAGATGGAGAACGCAATTAAAAAGCCCTTAAAATATTCAAGAGTTCTCCCAGTGTCCCTGGTGCCAGAGCCACCCATACTTAATATCAGTGCTTTTCCCCCCCATTATTTCATTACATGTGCCCAATTGGGAGATCCGATATTTTTTTTCAGAGAGCAAATGATAGGCTTGAAACATTTAAACAACGATAGCTATTTTAAAGAATGAGTTTTATATGAGGACTAGAGGGAAAATGATTCAATAAGGAGAGTGATAACTTCATAGTAGAAAATTAGTTGCACAGGATGTGTGTGTGTGTGTGTGTGTATGTACACCCTGTATCTTTATCCGACACAGGCAGTACTTTCTTTGCACTTTATTATGATGAATTCTTCAGTGAGTCACAGCCGTGGGCTTAAAATCCTTGCAGAGATACAAGATGAGTTTAGTAACCGCATGCTCTGTATTGGAGTCTTGGATATTAGTAATTACAGCCAGGCTGCTGCCACTGAAGCTGTTTTATGACAAACAGTTGCGAGAGTAGCTGCCGAGTGTCTGGGCAGCACTTTGAAACTTTGGGATCACTCCGTGGCTGCTCATTAAAAGTTCAAACTATTTGAAAGAACAGAATAGTGCATAATCCATCAAATTAACCTCGAAAGACACTCAGAGAAAAAAAAAGACTCTTATTTGAGGTTTTTTTAATAGAACATCCATGAAATTAGACAGTCCATTCATGCTACTTTAAGCTTTAATAGTAAGAGCCGTTTGAAGATGTTTCCTTAACTGGCTTTCATCAAAAAAGGTCGAGGAACATTATGTAGCTTTGTAGGTGAAGAAATCCAGTCTGGCTTCACTTGGACAACCAACTTTTACACAACTATTCAATTTCTTTTCTTTTTATAACTATGTCCGCAGAAGTAGATTTGTACTTGCGACACAAACACAATGTTAGGGTACATAAGATCTAACATGGAACAAAAAAAAATGTAATGGAAAACAGATGTATTCGTGATGGAAACATGAAGGTGGATTTCTTTTTTTATTCAAATGGACTCTGATGGTGCTATGTTGACCGGCAAAGGTAGAAAAAGGCGGAGGAGGACAGATCAATAGACATCTTCTCAACACTCTCCAGAACAAACTGGGTCAATAATTAGTGCTGGAAAAAAAGAAGAGACCCAAGGTTTTGTTTATTAAAGCCATCAGCAAGCGAATTGATCCGAGCAATGACACGGAGCAAACAAGAGATGTTTTTGTTTTTTTCCATTGAGCGTAGCCTGGGGTGGGCTAGAGTCATTGGAGGAAATGTTAGTGGGATTAATTTTAGTTTTAGTGGGGTCAAAGTGAAAGATAGGTTTGACCTTAAAGGCTTGAAAGTGTGAGATACTTCCCTAAAAGAGCGAGGCTTAGTGAGACAACAGAAGAGATACATACACAATGTCATTGATAATGGAATATACTGTGTGACCCGTGCTGTGTTGACACTTTGGATGACAAGACACAGCATGGTAGGGGTTTGTTTGTGTGTGCTCTGACTTGAGGAGAGTAACTGTCTCTGTGAGGAATCCTATGGGAATTTTTAAATGTCGACTGCAGGGATCAGGTATTTGTCTCCATTGTGTCAGTGAACCAGAGACCGAGAAAGCAATAACCGGCTAACCAGGTTTCAGACTATGTCTTTTAAACGGCTTGCACTGGTGTACCATATTTTTTAATCAAGGTGACACTTTTTATAAACCTGCAAGAAAGCAAAGAACGTGTTTGGAGGTATCAGGCATTTTTTACTTTGCGAGTGCAATAATGCAGAAAAAAGTACAGCCCATTCTTTGAGAAAGGCATCTTTTTGGCCTTATTGTATTGGCTAACTGTGGGACAGGGGAGACAGGGAGTGCTGCTTTCACTTAAGCAGATGATGTCAATATTTCTTCACCAAAAAAAATGAATCAATGGTAATTTTTTATTTGAATTATTTGAACGTTATTAAGGTTGTGATGTGGCTTGGAGAAGAGTACTGGTCGTGGTTCAACACAAGCCCACATGCCTGACTTGGGATCAGATTTGGGATGCTGACACTTAATGTTTTGTTGTTTTACTGACCTGGAAGTAAGAGCTCTCACACAGGATGTCATTGCAGATGTCCAGGTGGTTCTGAGGCGGCGGTGGCTTGGTTCCTTCACCCTGGGTGTTCCCCTCTGCGGTGGACAGACGGGCCTGAGCGAACGCCTGGATGTAGTGGGACGCCACAGTCCAGAAGTGAAGATCCGACTCGTCCCCGAACAGCCTGCGGTTTACCACAACATCACATCAGCTTAGCGGATGTTCTCTCGGGGGAAGTTAGTGTAGGTCAGACATTCTGCGAGTTTCTTCTTGTAGTTCGCTCACTAATGACCACAGTTCCTGCATCTTCCAGCCCACGCCTTGCTCTTTCAGCTCCCGTCCACCCCCTCTCCACACACTGCCTTTTCTTTCGTCATTTACTTCCCTCAGCATCCCTTTTAACATATCTGCAGAGGCACACAGCTGTTGCTAGGTTACCTTGCCACATTACCCATGGCATGAAAAACTTGGGCGGTCAGTCAGATGTGGAGACATAATCATGGGCTCTCAATGTGAGCGGGGACATTGTATTCAATCACCGTAGGAAAGGGGTCTTTGGGATGTTCTAGGCTTAAATAACAGGATGCAAACAGGGGGGGGATTGCATTTTTACTCAGACTGGCTGCTCTAGTTACGACGGATGCTCGAGGGAACGGAGAAGTGGAGCAGAGATGAGATCAGAGTTGCTGACACCAGCTCTCGTGTCATGCCTTGTTTGTGGGGATACAGAAACAAGGCTGTCCAGTTGCGGCAAAAAATAACTCCTGTTATTTAGGCAGATTATTTCACAGTTTAAAATATACATCTTATATTTTCCATTACATAATCTGAATGAATTAAAATGTAACAAATAAATAATCAAGTGCAAATCTGCAATAGCTAAAACCACTTTACTTAGATACTAATCTCCAGCCTCCTCGGGTAAAAACTGTGGTCCACAAAGGGAGGAAAAAATATTGTGGAAAGCAGCTAATAAGATCTAATTTTTATACTTTTAGTACACAATTAACGGTAATGATGATAGGTACCGATTTCCATTTAATTACGCTCGCTTGGTTTAATTAGGTCCCCGATCCCAGATTGATCAGTAGTAGCGTTAATGCAAACACTGTGACTTTAGGTCATTATTACCCACTCTACTGCCTAAAGATTATACAAAAAGACAGGAAGACATTAGCAGGGGGAAACATATGGAGGCAAAAAGAGGTTTCTTTCTATGTTGGTAAGAAACATTAGTTTGTATCCTCAAAGAGCGTCTTTCCACTTCCGGGATAACAGCGGTTTGTTTGTCGTTTAATATTACCCTGCTTATATAAACTATACTTTTGTTAGAACTCAGTGACTCAGAACTTCTTTGACACCTTCTGAATGCTAACACAATAGTCGCGCCGGGGTACCTCATTGACGCAGTGCTCCATGTGCAGACACCAAACAGCGTTAGAGCTCCATGCTGAGTTTAAACTCACCGTGAGACCAGGAGGCACCGCTGAAGCAGGCTGAGCTCCGGGTCTTGTAGCACGCTCTTCATATCACTGGGGAGCCAATCAGAGGCAGACAATCAGAACACAGCGAGCGCCAATTACACTTCTCAGACACAGCGGGCCCAGCGTGGCTGTTACGGGAGATTCCCTTTTATCCGTCTACTCACACACTACATGCTTTCTGGGCCTGCTGTCTAAACATGAATCTGAGCGCAAGTGAAAACTTCATAAACGGAAACTGACATTTAGCAAACATCTGATTGTTGAATCACAACATAAAAAAATATATGCTATTTTAAGCATCACCATTAAAAAGTGCAATTACTCACTTAGACATGGCGTTGAGCTGCTCCTGGATCAGGCCTTTTATCTCGTCTTTCTCGGTGTAGTCTCTGAAACAGAAGGGTCAAACTCACATGTCTCACTAAAATAAAACATGACCTGATATTAAAGGTGTGGTGGGTAATTCACTTCAGAAACACTTTTTGTTATATTCCATGGAATGCTCTTAACATCCCGATAGCAATGAATATATTAAATGCTTTGACAATAAATACATAAAATAAATTCATCTGTGGAAGCCGTGGCGCTGTAAAAAGCACGACCAATCATTTTAGCCGGCCCGGCTAAAATAACTGGATGGCCTACCTGCCCGTCAGCCTTGCATCTCGTGCACAAACTTCTCTCGTGCCCTCATTGGTCATGTTCACGTTCGTGTGTGTTGGAGGAGGGGCTCTGTAAGGAAGTCTGACGGAAGGGGCAGATTTTTTCCGGTTGTGTACTTTCAAATTCTAGCGCAACTCGAGCTGGTTTCTCCATTCTTACCTACCCTACCTTTAAAGGTCCCCTATTATACTCTTTTTCATCAGTATATTATAGGTCTCTATATATACAAAACATGTCTCTGAAGTGTTTGGCTCCAAATATCAAACAGATCGTGCATTGTAGCATCCCATAATCCCCTCTGTTTCAGCCCTGTTTTAAAAGTGCTGATTCTCTGTCTGTTACTTTAGATGGAAAAAAGGAGCCACTCCCCACGCCCCTCTGAGAGATATTTGGTTAAAAAGAACACAATGGTGCTCTCGGAGGAGATTCAGGTGATAAGGTGTGGGGGGGTGGCGGGGGGGTTACCGCGGTTGGTTATTGGCTAATGGTTACACAAGCCAAAAAAACATTATGACATCACAAAGTGGCCAAAATCTGATCAGCTCATCTTCAGACAGGTTTTTATATAAATGGATCAGGACAAAAAGTGAGCAAATCTTTTTTCCTGAAACTTTCAGAATCTTTTCACACAGAGGGGACACATGTTGATGTATAAAAGACATGAAAAAGTGGATTTTGCATAATAGGTGACCTTTAAAGGAGTAGCTGAGAATATGGTTGTTAAGACAAGTCAATGTATATTGTCAGAAAATAACAGATAAACATTTATGCTGAGGTCAGCGAGCACCCTGCTAATATAGCTGCCTGTCTGATGGTGAGGCAGCTGTGAGGGCTCAGTTAAGTAGGGCATAATAACACCAGGCTATAGTTAAACACAGATGTAGCCGTCTGAAAAACATAACAATGAATCTCCTCTATTGGCTCCCATGATGACAATGCCTATACTGGCATATTTCTTTCTAAAGGGAATAAACTGAATGCTTGAATGTTTGGAAGATGGTGTGATGGTATAGGAGAACACACCAAGGCTTGAGTTTTTGTTATTTTATTCATCCTGGGTCTTAAGTAGGAATCTTTCAAAACTTAATTACTTACAAATAAGTTTACTTTACATGTATTGATGAATACAAATAATTCCTGTAATTCAAGTTTAGATTTTGGAACTGAACTAAAATCAGTGTGGAATTGTATTAATAGGAATGGCAATATCAAGTTCAACAAAAAGTAAAATTTGAGTTATTCATGTTTCTGGTGAAACCGAGACTAAAGCTTGAAAATATATCAAATTAAAATAAAAAGAACCTAAAAAAAACACAAAAATAGGCAGCCAATAATATTTTATCAGTAAAGGAATGCAGAATCATTTCACTCCATTAGATTTGACTGACAACATTAGTTCATTGTCGACATAACTGAATATATGTGATGAACTGAAGGAATAAGCATTACTGTGTGTTAAACCATATGATGATCCAAAACTGTAGAAAATTATACGTTCCTACTCAATGTGTAGAAAAGCATTTTAACAGTGTGTATTATTATATCTGTTAAAGAAAAGGATTTGAATTCTTCCTCCACTACTGCTTTTTATGGGCAGCATTTTTTACTGTTTGTGGTAAGAGGGAGTTCAAATGCAGTTACATTTGAAGTCTGTGTAGATATGAATAAATGAAACCACTGGCCCATATCAATATGTTGCTCTGCTTCTTTAGGGAAACACTTTGATGCCAGTATTTGTTTATTATTTGACAGCTGGTGTACTCGACATCAGTTCACAAAATGAATTCAGCCTTTACGTAGGTCTTATAAATAAATTAAAATGCATCGATCAACACTGGTATTGATGTTGAAGACTGGCACAGGGCATTTTGAGCTGTAAAAAAGTGCTCTGCTCCCACAGTATTGCTTATAAAAGATCTTAATCATGTCATGACTTGGATTTTTGTCTCTGGGCCATGCAGTGGGCTGCTATATATTCTCCAAGTATTTATTTTTCCTGTGCATTTTCTGGGTCCTGAAACCCCAGGTCAGATGAGGTAGAAAAACTTAAAATTGAAAACTTACACTGAGATCTTAAAAGGGGGTGATTTAAAAGTGGACACTTGTACGGTCGGTGAGTCACTCGGAGTTGATACTTACACTTGAGTGATGTCCATGGTGAAGGTTCCTGACCAGGGCTGCAGCAGGAGGAAGGTCTTGAGAGTGAGGGCAGCACGGGGCACCAGCAAGTAAGGACACCACACTGGATCTGAAAGATAATCACCCCATCAAAAGGAACATGCATATTAAAGAGGCCCTATTATGGTTCTAGGGGTTTCCCTTTCCTGTAATGTGGTTTATAGGTTTTTGTGCATATATATTATCTACAAAGGCTAAAATACGAAATGTCCTTCCCACACACTCCCCCCCCCTGCCTGAAACACCTCCAATGTAGTCCTTTGTTACTTGTGTGACATCACTACGTAACACGCATGCTTCTAAGCGGTTGATCAATCACAACAGAGCCGGCCAGCTAACCAATCAGAGCAGACTGGGCTCTGGTTTCAGACAGAGGGTGAAAAGAGGTGCTGCAGCACAGGCAGTATGAGAAAAATAAAGACCCTTTTGAACATTAAAGCATGGAGACATGTCACAGTAGAGACACAAAATACAAATATGAACCTGAAAATGGGCATAATAGGGCCCCTTTAATGCCAACTTGAGTTGTATTACATCACGTGTCATTATGTCCCGCATTGTGTTATTGGATGTATTTTTTATGAATTAATTCTTAAATAATAAGCCTTTATCCAACTCATTTCCAAAATTCAATATGCAGTTCTCTTTCCTTCCTTCCTCGCTCCACTAGCTCACCGGTCAGGTCCTGTTCATCCATGCGGTAGCTGGCGGACTTCATGGCCATCTCCAAAACTCGGATACAGCCGTCGTCAGAGGCCAGAACAACCTTGTCTGACGTGCACCAATCAATGTCCAGGACGCGGTAGTTCACGTTGCGCCCGATCCGCATGCTGCTCACCATTTGGACCTGCGAGAAGAGGAGGAGGGTCAAGATGCTCGAGCTGTCACTTTAAAGCTCATTTGAAAGCATGGGCAATAGCTCTAGGAAGATGGTGGGATATTAAATATTTCTCAGCAGAATTTCAGAGGAGAAAGACACTATATGGAAGGATTTTTGGATTCAACATAAGCAGAGGATGTGTGTAACATTTAACTAATTTATGTTGGGTAGGCTCAGTGGACAAACAGCCTTTATTCAGAACAAACCTCTTTCACTGGCTTTTTATGTGAGTCAGTGCAGCCCAGCAGAGCACTAGAGCATTTCGAAGATTTCTCCTGCTCCTCCCTCGCCTCCCTCATTCTCCCCTGCTCCTCCCTCACCTCCCTCATTCTCCCCTGCTCCTCCCTCACCTCCCTCATTCTCCCCTGCTCCTCCCTCACCTCCCTCATTCTCCCCTGCTCCTCCCTCACCTCCCTCATTCTCCCCTGCTCCTCCCTCATTCTCCCCTGCTCCTCCCTCACCCCTCTCCATCTCTTTCCAGCCGTATTGCTTGCTTCTCTCTTCCGCTGGATCCATCTGTTGTCTGGCTTTTACAATTGGGGACAAAGAAATGTGTCTTATCTCAGCTCCCTTACAGAAAGAACATCCCTCCACCCAGACAATAGTGCTCCAGTGAGACCCTCTCCCTCCACCTCACACTAGTTAACTGGAGCATCTATTGGTTGTCCAAATCCATCTGCTTTTCCATTTGTATACACAATGCTGCTGGCTAAGATCACAAATATCTTGGTGTGGATATGGTATAAAAAAAGAGAAATCCAGTCTGTGACATTAGATCATATGATGAACTGGAGCGCACACTAGCCTGAGGGATTCTTAAATGAGGTGAAATGAAGACAGTGCAAAGAGAGAACTTTCTAGTTTGGGACGACTTCGGGGAAACAAAGTTAAAGAGGAGGCGAGGAAGCGTGTCGCACACAGGAAACAGGATCATCCATCCTGTTATGGTTGAGCTTATTTACGCCACTGAAAAGGCTTTAAGGGCTTGTGTATGTGTGCAGCACATTGCAAAGCTTCTTTAATATAAGAGTACAATTACAGTTATTACCACAGCGTTAGTTTGAGAGAGGACATTAGTGGAATATATTGCAACACAGTGCATAGTGCTTCAGTGATTACAGCGCTATGCAAAAACATTTTTCTGCCATGGTTAATCTGTTTAAATGTTTGATATTCTCCTATTAACTTGCAGCCTCTTGCAGATGTTTTACTTGTATTATGCAGTGCAGTGAGGTGATGCATGCTGGGAGTTTTTAGTTATGTAGCCTCACCTCTTTGGTGTCCCAGACCTCTGCTCCATCTGTGTACATCACCAGCAGCTTCTGGTTGCCCTTCCCCGGGGCGAAGCGGATCTTCTTCACCCAGCCACGATGCGTTGGTATTCCCCTGAAAGCATCAACACCTCGTGCATTGATTTTATTTTTGTATTACCTCACCAAATGTATTTACTCACTCTTGAGTTAGAAAATAATAATAAGTATAGACAGTCGAGCCATGAATATTCTGGGCAAGTTTGCTTTGGGCTTGATTCAAAAATCAAATGAATATATCAAAACTGAAAAAAGCCAAGAGAGGCAAGCAAGAAACACATAAATTCAGATGATCTGCTCTCTAACCCTGATATAAACTGTTGATCTAACCTTTTTTTCCACCTGTTTTTAAGTCATAAACAGGACTTAAGAACAGGTGGACAAAACGTTTTGCCAGGTTGAACTTTGTAAGTTAAGATAAGATAAGAAATATGTTTTTTGGTCCATAAAATGGAAATGTTCCTTTGTTATCTGAGGAACAGGTTGGAAATAGACTCTAACTTTGTGTTTGTCTGTGAAAGCACGTAAAAGAAAAGCAGCCTACCGTTGCCGAAATGAATATAACAACATAAAACACCTCCGTAAAACAAAACAACCTAGTGCAAATAAATGCTTTGGAAAAATTGTAGGTAGTAATGCAATATACTGTAGGTACAATGTTATAGGTGTCTTAAAACCTCGGGCAATAAAATCCTAAAGTTGATACCTGGACAAACGGGCTTTGAGGTCCCAGAAGTTGAGATTGCCGTCCACGTCCCCGAGCACCAGGGTGTCGCCTTTCCAAGCAATGCAGGCGATACTACCCATACTGCCCTGCAACACAGAAGGGATGCACATATACAGTTAGAGAGGACAAAGTAGGAAGGGTTTTTACCCCTGCTGAATGGTAATGTATTTAAAAACGGCTAATTATGTAAACTTAAAATAAAGAAATAATTAAAAACACCATCATTCCAAAATATTGTCCAAAACCATCTCCTAAACTTTATAAATCTCATTGTGTTCTCATAAACTAAGAAATGTTTTTAGTGTTTGTTGATCGTTATCTGTGTACCAGCCCAGGGACTGCAGATGCAAATTCATTTCGGCTATAATCTGGCATATAGTATATTGTCTCTCCCTGAGATGAATGTATTTTTATGCATGGTCTTTTTTGGATAAAGACATAATAATAATACAAATCTATTAATAACTAAGAGTTTTGACAGCATGGCTTGATGGTGAGCATCTTTCCTGTATGGTAATCTTCTATTATATAATATATATGGCGTTAATAACTGTGCAATATATACCTGGCTGCTAAATCCTAAGAACTGTTACAGGATGTGTATTTTGTAAATTGTGTAACTTCTTATTTTAATATATTTTTTATTATATTATTTTTTTTAACTTTAATTATTTGTAATGCATGTAACATATGTAACATTAAGCTGTCTGTGGCTCTTTTTCTGCTGTAACAACGTACATTTCCCGTCTGTGGGACTAACAAAGGTATTCTGATTCTGATTCTGATGTAAAGAAACAAAATGATATAGTAGGAATTACACTATCTAGTAGCGGTTACTGAAGTTGTACCCTACTAAGACAACCCGAAAAAAATCCATGTCCAAAATCACCTTCTACATGATTAGAGGAAGGACATAAAAAAAAAATGCTGTTAACAGGTCTTCTCTTTCAGACAGCCAACAAATGGGTCGTTTAAAAAGTGCAATACCAACAGCATAAAAAAGGCCTTTTCCTTGTTAAGCCTCGAAAATGACCTTTCCACAACAAATGACAATAACTTCACTTCTAAAAGGGGTAAATTAATATTCTTTTTTCTCAAAGTAATGATAAACCTGTGAGTTGGATGTAGAAAAGTCAGAATCAATATAGATGTTTTTTATTTTAAAGAAAATTCAGATTGAACATAGTAAAAAACTGTAAATTATAGTGTCCGTCCAAAGATTCTTTTTTACTTATAGTGAAAACTACCCTTGGATGATGGTAAGGTAGACTAAAAGCTTTAGGAATCCAAAGTACAACATATAATAAGTACCCTGTATCAAGATTGATGCAAAACAAGTGACATTTGACCTTTTTAGAGAGGTTTAGCAAAAAAAACTCCACCTCTGAGATGATTTGGGTGGAAATGGGCGTATTTGCCGTTTCTCTGGAACCCATTGGTCGATTTTGATGATTGACATCTCTTTTGAACCGTTAGAGCCAATAGAATCGAAGGGGAATGTCCACATACACACCAACGTTACCATTGAGAAATGAGAGCTATCCGCACGCAGTTTGCCCAAAGCTAAACCTAATCTTAAAACTAGGTTTATTGCTGATGGATTATCAGAAATCATTTCAAAGGGACACAGACACATTGGATTAACCTATGGATGAACCTTCAGCAGCGTTTTTATCGTTTTAATGCCATTGAAGATAACTTTTGATCAGACAACAACAAAAGGTAAGACATATTGCCGTGTTGGCTACCTAATGCCACGTGTTGTGATGTCTGTTTTTGTTTCTCATGTCGCGGGTTCTGATCATGGAGTGATGATACAGATACCTATCGAATCTGTGTAATCTCACGATGCTAATCGATGGGTTGGATGTGCAGTTACGATAAGTAATAAGGGTGTTATACCGTGAGTTCTGTGCTAACGGCGTTAGCATTTTTTCGCTCAGGGCTAATTCAGAGGCTCAGCGTTAGTCTTGTGTTTTTTTTTGCTAAAAATAAAAAAAGTTCAGTTAGCTGAGTTTCTTCCCGTTACATGGATATGAAACATTCATAGTTTATTAAATCTTGAGAAGCCCTCAGACACTGTTGCTTGCAGATGTTGTGGTTTCGGACCCGCCGAAGGGTCCGTGGGGCTTAACAGGTTAACTATAACAACACGATCCTCTCTAGCCAAGTGCTAAACAAGCACGACATCTGAGTTTAAGTAGGGCTGCGCAGCAAGACAGAGTGCTGATGTGAAGACATTTAGTGTCAGCTCTGCTTCAGTGTGTACCCAGTGGATAATAGGACCAAACTTTTTAGGGGAGAATCTGTCAGTTTCCTGACAGAGATATGAAGATCTTCTATCATTCTGAAAGGACTATAAACCTCCGGGCTATGCAAATCTGTGAGCGATGAATCTGCAGCCATCATGAAAAATACGGCTTTAAAAATCCTCCAGGTAAAGCTCCAGTGTCTGTCTGTGCTGTGTGTGTGAGGAGAAGGCCACACACTGGCTGGCAAACAATCTAATCTGCTGCTCCGGAATAGACTTGAGTAGCTTATTGGTTTTTATTTAGAAATACTGTATGCAGCAAGATGAATTTTTCCATCTTGAATACAAAAAATAAACAGAGACTGTTTGTGATAAGGCGTGAAATTGCACTTAGTATTTTGAGAGCAGATGTAGGCAATCAAGGAAAAACAACAGAAGGTGCTGCTACTTTACATCATGACTCAGCTTGAAAACATTACAGGCAGTCCAAAAAAGGTTCCTGAAAACAAAGACATCTTAAACAATAGCTTCAATGTTATGTTACCTTGGGGGGGAATGGACGCTTGGGCAACTAAACACCTTTCTTTAGTCAATTATAAAAAGCAACTTGTTTGGTGACACGGCTACTTGCAAAGTAATCAAAATAAATCCAGCTTGTGTCTGTTTACCAGCTGGGCTGTTTAGCTGTCACAGCAAATGAATAGCTTTAGATGCCATTCAGGTAAATAAATACAGTAACATGTTCTTTCTTTTCCCCTGAGTCTGAGTCACGCTCTGAACCCGCGGAGAGAGCATGTGCAAAACAATATCTGGGACAACGTGATGACACACTGATGACACACGCCAAATCACTCGCATTCAGTTAATCTAATAAAAATGTAAAGCTGTAGAAGCTGTTGCACATGAGGATGCACACTTTTTATTAATCAGCCAACATTTATATCAACCCCCCACACAAGATACATAAAAATTAACCTGAAGGACACAGAATATGGAGGGGGAGTGATTGCCTTTACTCCATGGGGGAGGAACTTGAGCAGAGAAGAGGACGGTTTTACATCTTTGTGTACAGTAAGGATTAGCAGAACCACTAGGAATAGCCTTGTGCGAGGATGTGGATGACCTTGACAAAGTCCAGGAGGATATGAAGCTTAAGGAAACATAACAGTTGACACAGTCTGCGCACTCACATCAGGGGGAATCCTTGCACCATCCTTGACTGTGTTGCCCTCGACGGTGATGTGGTACACCTGCCCATCAGTGTCCGTGAACACAAAGTGCTCCCTGGCTGAGATGGCCTGACTGGACTCTGACTTGCTCTCTGCGTCCTGCAGGAGACTGTGGAGGAGAAAATGACAGTGGTAATGTTTTACACTCTTTCAAATATTTCACATTTGAAAGAGTGTAAAACAGTTGTAGGCCAGTGATTTCCAACCACGGATTCTCGGGGGGGAATGAAAGGATTGTAGAAAAGCTACAAGTCATTTCAATAAAAGATGATACGATTTTATAATTACAGTTCTAAGTTGAATTCCCTTGAACATAATGTGTTCTGATTTAAAAACTAGTAAGCAAGCGACAATGTCTAAACAAAAAGCTAAAGTAAGGAATACCTGTATGAAATAGATTGATAATAGTAGCCCTACAGATTAATTATTAAAATACAAAGCTTAAAGTGATTGGTACATTGTGAAAAAGCCATAATAAAGTGTTAAACAGAAGTTGTAAAAGCCAAGAGAATGGAACATTGAGAAAATTGCATAATATAATGGCTAATAGTTGACATAGTTAGCTAGAAGTAACGGATAAATTGACTTATTTGACCAAACTGATCAGGACATTGACAGTTAAACAGTCTAAAAGCATGATATCGATACTATGTACTTTTGTATAATGATTACTGTTAAATAACATGCAGTTTCAAATCAATGATTTGTTTGGAGCATGACTGGTGGCCTATGGTTGCTTAAGTTAATCTCACATGAGTTGGGGATGGCTCTGAGCGAAGCCACATTTTTTTATGTCTAGATTTTAGACTCAATTTTTTGAATATGATAAAAGATAAGAAAGTCGTTTTGGAATAAGAAGGATTAACTGTTTAATACAAAATCTGGTATTAGTTTAATGAATTTCAGTCCGCCACAAAGTCTTTTTAGATCCTATTTCAATTCCTCACTCACCGTTGAAGCTCTGACTCTGCCTGAGGGTTTTCTATCCTGGCAAAAGACTTCATAAAACAAAATTCTGAGATCTATAACGCAGACCTTATGACTGAGGATTCCACGATGCTCTGCTCAGCGTCTGACACGGTCTGCCGAGCTATGGCCTCCCTCGCTGCCATCTGCTTCTTCTTCAGGCTCTTCAGGTTGTGGGACGGGGACCACTCCTGATTAGACACACAGGGTATAGCAATTACAGAATCACACCCAGACCCACACTCATTTTCTGGACTAACAACAGACAAAAAGCAGACAGACAGAGACTGGAGGTAAGGAGGGGTGATTTGCATTCTGAGGAGCTGCTCACATAAATGAAGCTCAGGCCCACAGGAGAGCAGCCTTCCTGTCTAACCACTGGAGCACTGTGAATGCAGTCAGCTTGACTCGAGGTTGTAATCAATATGGAAATGAGACAGCAATACGAGGCTGAGGGAGGCCAGCATGTATTATTAAGGTTACTGGCGTTTTTTATTTGCGCTGTGGAGGATTTTACTGCCCCACTGTAAAGTTGGTCCAGCATAACTCTTCTTTTATGAGCATTTCTCTGGCCTAATGAAGCCGCTGCTCTTTGCTGAGCTTGGGAAAAATGTTCAGACTAATCTTTCAAATGGCCCACTCCACAGCAAGAGGGTATTATCACAAAGGAAAGAGTCAACACCTTCAGTTTGTTTTGTTACAGTTAATATCCTAACTGGAGTTATGCAGCAGTGTATTTAAAGAAGCATACCTAAAACATGTTTTCTTTCTGTTTATATTTCAGTTTTATTGTTGCATTCTTCTCTTCTTTTTTTACTAGCACCTCAGAATGGATAAAATAGTTTCATTATTATGTAGGTTCCTACCAGTGCAGTAACGGTGGGGAAGTTCTTAGCCATCTCCCGGAGAAGCGTCCCCGTCCTGGTGTCCCACAGCTCCAGAGGTTTGTCTCTGAACACAACCACCAGGTACTGCCTGAGGAAAAACATCACAAACACACACATTCAATCTCAAAACATACACTGCCAAAGACCCCACTATAGGGTCTATAAGGCTTTTATAGGGTTATTTCTATATTGAAAAAGGCTCTTAAAATCAGTCAGGTGACTTGGATATCTTAAAGAGGACATATGATGCAAATGTTTAGGTTCATTTTGTTTACTGTGACATGCTTTCATACTTTAATGTTCAAAAAGGTCTTTATTTTTCACTGTCTGTGATTCAGCACCTCTTTTCACCCTCTGTCTGAAACCAGAGCCCAGTCTGCTCTGATTGGTTAGCTGGCCGACTCGTTTGTGATTGGTCAACCGCTTTGAGATGTCCCATCCCTTAGAATATATGTATTTGAGAACTAGCCAATAGAAGCGTGAGTGTTACATAGTGATGTCACTATGTTAAGGAAGATTTGAGCCTTTGTAGACCATTTGCATGTACACTAACCTATATAACACACTGCATGAAGGGAAAAGCCCAGAGCATAATAGGGCCTCTTTAATGTTGGCTGTTGACTGTCCCACATAAGTTAATGATGTGTCATATTGCCAGCAAATACATTGATAATAGTTTCAGAAATGTCTTTACTATCCATAGGGTACAATACGTTTTAGATTATTTTCAACTATTTCTCAAAAGCGTAAATGCAACAATGATGAGTTTTCAAAACAATTCTTGCTATGTGTCTAACTTTTAAACCGCTTACCTACCCAGGATAAAGATCAGGCCAAGAAACAAGCTCTCCTTCTTGAAACATTTCAGAGAAGAAACTCAGAATTCAACAGTGTGAAACACTGCAGCTATGGGCAGCTTCTCAGTAAGCTACGGTGTATGAAAGCATGTGAACCTCTCTCTGTAACTCCATCCCCTGGCCCATGCTATTATAAGATTGTGATCTGTAGAGGGCTGGTTGAAAAGAAAAAGATAGAGCCGATAAAAAGACAGATATGATGCACTGCCCTGTAATTACATCTTTTTGAACTTTATATGGTTTCAATACCCAATTTGCTTTGTTCAGGGGCAACTTTTGCTGAATGACAGCAGGCGATATAATTATATTATAAGGCACATTACTCATATTAAAACTCCTAATTCCTATAACACAAGAGTGTTTCTAGGAGTTGAGGACAATAAGGCCAAGATCCTCTCCTTTCTTCTTTGGATAAACAAATTATTAAAGTCTATTGTTGTTGATGTTATTCTTTATGCACTCTGGCACCCAATGCACAATAAAATAGAAATTACTTGAATTGGTTAAACTACTTAAACTTCTATTTAGCATTTAGCTAAAATGCTAAGCTGTTGTAAGAGTAGCTTAAAGGGGACCTATCATGCAAAATGCACTTTTGTACGTCTTTTATACATGAATATGTGTCCTCGGTGTTCCAGGGAACTCACCAAGTGTCAGAAAACACAACCCTCTCTATTTTCCTCCATACCCAAATCTCTAAAAAAGGGGCTGCAACGGATCTGATAAAAACTGATCCAGATTTGAACACTGTCCGTCAGGACGGTGGCACTACGGCTATTGGGCCAACTCCACCAATCAGGAGGAGACAGACACGGCCATTGCCGTTCAAAAGCGCTGGAGACGCTGTAGTACATATGCCAGGCCTGTAGGTGGTGCTGTTCTCACAGAATCAGCCCTTGCAAAAACAGAGCTAACATTTTTCAAATTGAGCGAAATGAGGCATGGCTAAAATGCATGATCTGTTTGGTATTTTGAAAAAAAAAAAAAAGTATAAATATGCCTTATATAGGTATGGTCCTACACTATATTATTCAAATATAGCATGATAGGTCCACTTTAAAAGAGCCCTATTTTTTTCGAGTTTTCCCTTTAATGTAGTGTTTTATAGGTTTTTGTGCATGTAAATGTTCTGCAGAGGCTTAAACCCCATCATTCCCAATTCCAGTTTCTCTCCCACACCCTGCCTGAAATGCTTTGATGGGACTCCTTTGTTTATTTCCGTGACATCACTACCCAACACTCGCGCTACTATTGGCTAGCGCTCCAACACATTGTTCGTGGTAGGCTAATGGGGGGACATTTCCGACACATCTGTGAGCGGTTGATTAATCAAAACAGAGGCGGCCAGCTAACCAATCAGAGCAGACTGGGCTCTGGTTTCAGACAGAGGGTGAAAAGAGGTGCTGAGAAAAATAAATACCTTTTTAACTGACACACTCATGTCCGTTACACAGCAATATTTACCTACAGTTTATTAACATTACCATTATATTACAGCTTGGATCATACAAGACCAAGTGAGGCTGTTGCAGCAACAGCCCTGAATGTGTTGAAATGAGAAGCAATGCGTTTGAAAAGCTCTCATATTTAACTTTTTATCCGTATGGGAAGTGTATTACTTGCATTTGTGAAGCAGATTGTAAGTGATACAATATACTATATTATGTTCATGGCCATGACCTAGAGCATTGCATTCATCGCCTCCATAGCAAAGAAATGTAAGCAGTTTTGCTCTTCTTAGCAAAAGAGCAAAATGCAATAGTTACCTAAGGCAGAACATTCAAAGATGAACATTTTCAGTATAACACATTATACACCTAATTTGCAATTGATACACAGGGCTAAGCAAGGTTGCTTGGCATTGTCAAATAGTGGTAGATATGTGATATTCAGAGAAAGAATTCTGGTTATTTCGACACCTCGGAAAAAAAGCAAGCAAGAGCATCACACTTTTGAAATATGATATATTAAGAGACAAAAAGAGATAAAGAAGGAAAGGGATAACATTGTTCCAAGGTTATTGCAAGTAAGGTGAAGGAGTATGTGGGTGTAAATTGAATATATGTAAATGTACAGTTAGTGTTTGTGTCTCAGGTAAAAGCATTAGGAACAGTGATGCTTGTGTTTGGTTTTACATGTGGATGGGGAGAGCCGGCGACTTACTTGAGATGAGACACTTTCATCATCTCAATGGGTGGCTCGTCGTTTCCTCGCTCACCTCTGAATGCAAAGCATCTGCCTGGAAATCACAACAGACAGAGAGAAGGAGAGGGGGGGTTATGAAAGAAAGCAGGACACGGTATCTTTCCTCACACCTGTGAAGAGACTGATTGATCTCATTTACATTTAGTGGCAGGGCTTCCTGGTTTCATCTCTTTTGCCGGAGCGGAAAGAGCAAACTGCCGACAACTTATTCTCACCAGCTGCTTTAATCCCTGCTTTACATTTACGCAAAGTCGCCATCCACCGAGCTGACATTATGCAGGGCATCAAGGTGCCCCTTTAAACAAAACAAGAATAACCTTCAGATGATCATATTTGCCAAAGGAAGTGCTGACCTGATTTTTGCTGAGGACACTCAGGAAGTTGGCCTGTTTAAAATGTGCAGAGCTGTCTGTGGGGAAGAGGGTGGGGGGGTGACCTCTAACAGTTTCATCAGGACTGTAGTCGGTGTGTTCCAGAAGGTAAGTAAATCGCTAGGGCATATGGTGTAGAGGGAAATTGGGAGACTTGTGCTGCATTCGAGGCTAATGCTTTTCTTTTGAAAGGGTTGACACTTTTTAAAAACTGGTAAAATGTGCGTTTACAAAAAACGAAACACAAACAAACATGTTACGTCACATTTTTTCAATCGGCTGTATGCAATGGGAAGAGGCATGATTTTCACTACTATGGTTTCTATATTCATACTTTTTTTTTCATTGATGACATTTAGATTATTGTATTTTGCTAGATTAACACTTTACTGTTGATCATTATGACTTCTCTCTTAATATCTGTGCATTTTATTACTTTTAACAACCACATTTTTGTCAACTGCTTGTGAAGCACTTTGAGGGTGCGTTTGATTTGTTCGAAAGGTGCTATATATATAAAGTTCGATTGATTCCTTAATTTACTGCTGATGATTACTGGAAAGAGGTTTTAAAGAGCTGAGCTGATGATCATCCACTAAATATAATGTTTAATTATCACTGTCACACATCATAAATATTTACTGTTTGTGAGGCAATGAAAACAGAGTTCACTACAACTTCTCAATACCAGCCTTCCCCGAGTTATTACAGCATACGGTACATCTTTTTTCTTAGATAAGAAAAAAAGACTAGCTGCTATCATTTCTGCAGAGACCAGGTATCAGCACAATTTAGTAAGACGAGTGAGGAAGATGAGTTTCTATCCTGGAGTCTGAAATCTTATCAGAAAATGCTGTAAAGGGCACCAGTTGTCTGCATTGGTGGATTATACTATCAGCTGAAGCACAGAGGATTTAAGTACTCACCTTGCTACCTCGCAGTTCTAGTTGAGAACTTGATCATGCAAAAATATACTCACCTTTCCTGAATAAATGAGAGGTATGAACATACACTCAACAAACAGAAACTATATCAAACAACTGAATGTAGTCTAGGTGTAGCAGCAATTTAAATGTTGGATAGTTGAATTGCCAATGTATACATCTTACATTAGAACATTCAATGAAATATATCTACAACCTAAATAAGTAGGCTGAAGAAAATATACCTCATAAATGATTTCCTTGGTACAAAAAAGAAAAGAAAAATCATAATATTTTGGTTTTTACTTCTAAGTAGAGAAGATTTTGCAACATGTAAATACTGTCGGACATCTTATGAGCAGTGGTGGAAGAAGAAATTAGATATTTTACTTAAGTAAAAGAAGAATTACTATAGTCTTTTACTACTCAAATACCAGTTAAAGTCCTAATTATAAAAAGTGACCTAAATAGAAGAACAGAAGTTTTATCAGTAAAATGTACTACATGTTTCCAAAGTAAAAGAAGTCAGTCTGCAAATTCTATAGCACATTTTACAGGGTTAAAGAATTGTATTATTCAGTTTCTATCAATAACAAATACATGCTCTTGAATAACGTGCATATATACAATTACAGTACTACATCATATAATGTGTATTTATCGGTTTTATATGTAAAAGTAGCTAGCTAACTATTAGTGTTAAATAACTGTAATGAAGTAAAAATGCAAAATTTAGTGGAGTAAAAGTATATGTAGCATGAATTTAAACTACTCAAGTAAAGTACAAGTATTTCAAAATTGTACTTAGGTTGAATACTTGAGTACATATACTTTGTTACATTAAACCACTGCTAATGAGCTCCTGAAAGGCGTGCATGCTTCTCTGCTATAGGCTAAGCAAGTCCCAAACTAATGGTATCTCTGTATTAAACACACAGATCTTTTTCATTTCTCTGTAAATATGACCGCAATAAAAAGCATATTTACAAAAACGAAGAAGCAAACACAGAGCCTAAGAGCACCAGCAGCAGACACATTTTCAGTTAAGACTCCTTAGAGGACTTCAGGCTCTTTAAAGAATTCTAACTTCCAAGAAAAAAAGACATAAATAATGTTAATGTGTGTTGGAACGTGTGCAAGCCTGTAACCAAAGCTAATGCAGTGGACTGTTAACTTTGAGGACTCAGGTGCTTTAGAGAAGGTCAGAGGTGAGAGGTGAGAGGTGATTTACCCTCATCACTGTTCTGAATGAACTGGGGATGAAGGCTATGTTACCCAAACATTATAGAGACCATATTTTTAGGGACAAGGAACAATTCTGTAGCCATTAAAAGATTGCTTAAGGTTGAGTTAAATGAGGTGCTTATCCATTGTCGGTGTATTATCTACAATATGTGGCAATGGGCACAAAAGCAATATCAGTTAAAGTGCATACGCTATATTTAAAATATTTTAACTGTTTTAGTGATACGTGGGTGAACCCATAGCCCACAGGGTTGGAGTGGGAGGGGCAAACACTGACAAAGCAGTGCTCCAAGGAAGTTATTAATAATTTGGTGCAAAAGTTCATCAACACACACACACACACACACACACACACACACACACACACCACACACCACCACACACACACACACACACAACACACACACACACACACATCACACACACACACACATACCACACAGACACACACCACACACACACACTACACACACACACACACACACACACACACACACACACACACACACACAGACACACACCACACACACACACACCACACACTACACACACACCACACACACCCACACACACACACACAACACACACACACACACACACACACACACCGACACACACCACACACACACACCACACACACACACACACCACACACACACACACACCACACACACACACCACACACACACACACACACACACACACAGAGAATTGTGATGCAATATTGCACAATGTGAGGTAAAATAAAAAATGTTATCAATGGAGGCTGGTGACTTTGAATAAGAAATGCAGTTCCCAGAGAGAAAGGGGAAAGTACAGTGGTGAAACAATTCTAATGGTACTGTACACTTAACGGATATTGATTTTTTTTACATGCAACCCGTCCACAGAATAGATGCTCAGGATCCGTGCCAATATTCCAGTCTGTTTCTCCAAATTGGGAGTGCATCGACCGCCATCTACTTAAAGTCATACACTGACGGTGTATATGTACACTCATACATCCTTATTACCTGAAATATCCTTGAAATATATGAAGCAGACACGTGAAGTGCTCCTCAATTATTCCTATCCAAGATTAGAACCATATTTATTGATTCTCACATTATATTGAGCAAACATTTCACCACTAAAACCATCTCTTTCTGACCATCCATTACTTTCTCTCTCTGTCCACCCCCTGGAGGAAGTTGAAAAACACTCGGTCATTTCTAGAGCCGTAATTCTATAGAGCCGTAGCTGGGGATATCATTTGCTCTGCAGGCACTCAGATAGGATCTCATTTTCAGCTTGGCACCTTGGTGGTTCCCTAACACTGTTTAGTTTGGACCTAATTTGGAGGTAAGTGTCCTCTGGAGAAAAACAAGAAGGGTCTCTTAGAAAAACCACATGTAGAGTGAAAGACTGAAGTGTCTATATGCTCTTTGTTGTTGAGGCTGCAGGGAGCCTGAGCAAAACAGAAGAATCCAACAGTGTTTGTGTCTCTCCCCTGCCAGTATCAAAGGTTACTTTTGGATCTTAAGTCGTGCCTGTTGCTGTGGCTCACGTTACTATTATTTTTTTGAAGGCACTTGGAAGATTTTGATAGTGTTTTTGTAATTTTTTTAATCTAAACACAATTTATATTGCACATCTGCCTATTTTGGGAGAGAGATCCCATTTTTTTTGTGGCTCTCCCCAAGTATTTTTTCCATTTTATTTATGAATTGTGTTTATATTGAGAAGTTTTTCCTTGTTGACTGAGGAAAGAGGGTGTTGTATGTTGTACACACTGTAAAGCCCCCTGAGAGAAATGTGTAATTTGTAATATTGGGGTATTTACATACAATTTAATTGACTGATCATTATCAAAGGAAGATATCAAGTGTTGGTTGGTAGCCTTACCAACAGATACAGGTGAGAATGTGTGTGTGTTTGTGTCTCTTACCAGTAAGCAGGTCAACATGCTGCAGTTCATTCCGCACCATGCCCATGTTGTTTGGTGCAGAAGTAGCAAAAGATAGGAAGCTGGTAAGACTCAGCCACTCAATTCCCCTGTGGAGTAAGCACACACATACACAGGTTTTAGTACAAATAATAATATTTCTATCTAATACTTGCAAGTGTAGCTGTCAGATATTCCTCTGCTGCATCCTCACAGGCAGAGAGGTAAATGAGACACCTAAAACTTCTACAAAATCCATCGGGAAGGTGTAGCACAGAAAGTCATGCCAGCAAGTGTGAGATATGAATATTTCTGAGAGCGGAGGCACAGCTCAGGGGGCACAAACTCCACCGTAATGAGATGGTAAATAGCCAAATGATTAATTAGTCGATTTCCCCACTAAATGTAAATGAGATGCTAAGCAGGAAGGGCTCGTTTGGCATGGCTGTGCCAGGGCAAGGGCTGCCGGGCTCATTTCCATAAAGTACCTCTGCTCTCCACCACAGAAAAACACACTGCTTTGATCTTAATCTTGGATGTGGAAATTACAGTAATACTCAACCACAGCTTGAACAGGAAAAGAGAAAAATCCAATACTTAGGTTTGCAAGAGAAAGCCCTGATCTGATGCCATTCCTGTAATGGTAATGTCTGATCTAATGGAATCCATTTATTTTAAATCTCTCGCCTTTGTGCATGAATTTTGATGATAGACCTTCAAAACTAATATGAGTGGTGTTAAATAGCACATGTAGGATGTGAGCAGGAGGTACGGTGGCTTTGAGTGAAAGATGAGGTGACATCTGTTGAGTGTCAGGACTGTAGAGCAAATTCTCACTGACAACTGACACTGAAGAAAAAAAAACATTGCCTCTCTCGCTTTAATTTCCACACTCATTTTAATCCACACATAACAGCCAGAGGGTAGCTACAGACATTTAAAACGTGTGCTTTTCTTGCACGGCTCATTAAAGTTTCGCATTTGTGGAACTTCTCTCATTAAAGGCTGGCTCTGCTTGAACAGATAGTGATAGCTCCCGATCGATCTTTTTAACAGCATTCATTGATTCAATCGTGTGCTTAATTAATCCTGGTAAAATAGTTTTGCTGCTCATTAGAGAATACCAATTTAATGAAGCGAAGCCTGCTCTTTGTTGATGTTTGGCTGTTGCATTGTGGGTCACTCAGAAGGTGGTGTGGGATTCGGAGTTGGTCGCTTTTCATTGTGGCTTGCATCGCACCCCATTATTAACCAATACACGCTACACAAGCAAGTTCATGTTAAGCTTTCTTTTGTCCTAATTAGAATAAATAGCCTACATTTACTTGATATTCACTTTGTTGTGCTAAATGAGTTGCTTTGTTGTAAGTGGTGTTTAGTAGGCTCAATCAATACAAATAAAAAAACAGATTGATCCATTAATTTAGAAAACATAACAAAATGAAGTTTATTGGTGGATTTATATTTTTCTGGGCAAATATATGACATTCAGAGTAGACTGCAAACCATGTATCCTTGGATTTCTCTGCAATCACTGTGGTAACCATAGAAATAGAATGAGAGTAGTATAGCCATTGAACTATGTTGCACTCATTTGACTAGTTCAGGGCTCGGCAACCCGCGGCTCTCGAGCCGCTTGCGGCACTTTAAGCCCTCTACTCTGGCTCCCTAGAGCTTAGACAAAAATAAGAAGGAAATAAAAATAAAAATATTTTTAGGACTATTTATATTTTGTTGCACGGTTGAAAATGTTTCGTATCTTGTATTTTGAGGTGATACTGTGACACGAAAACATTTTTTAAACGGTTTTAATTAGGTCAACTCAAATATGCGTCATATCCTGCTGCGGTCCCGCAGTTTTTTATAATGTAATAAATAATAAATGCAAAAAAACTGTAGTTTTTGTCTATGATATAACAATATATACAACTTTATAGGCTATCAAGCTATCAAATATGTTTTGCGGCTCCAGACAAAAAAAATTTGTGGAAAAGGGGGCAAAACGGCTCTTTAGGTCAAAAAGGTTGCAGACCCCTGGACTAGGTTCAAAGTGAACATTTGCGAACAGTAGGTGGAGTGAGTTGAAGGTAAAGTATAGTGTGTCAAAATCACTGGGTTTTTTGAGCTATGTCTTGGCTGTATTTAAAAATATAATTCAATCAAAATAATGATAAATGATTTGTGCCAATAGGAAAATATTAAGCAATTAAAAATACAGCAATCCATCCACTTGGAGTGGTGCAGGGATGATGTATTTTTGTATGGCCCAACCCTGAATTTGCAATCACAAGGGCTCCCATTGACAAAAATCTATGGGAAGTTCAACCAATGGATTTCAGTACACTGGAGAGGGCTTCTCTGCAGGGGCTTCTAACCACAAAAAACATGTTCAACAGACCCAGAACATTCACGACAAGGCAACCGGATGGGGTACAAATATTTTGGAGGTTTTAGGACTCTCATTACTGCACCACTCCACATTTATCCTCTCAGGGCAACAGAGATGGTGCCCACAAAAGAGTCAATCTGCCATGCTTTAATAGTTCACTAATGTAGTCGTTACTGCAAAACCTCAGCTCAGCAGATTATGAAGAACTTTATGCAGAAGTTAGCCGGCAACAATGCTCATATTTCTTTACAATAGGACTTTAACCCTTCTGCTATGTTGATTTATATAGGAATGTCTGTTCTACTCTCATTCTACCTCTATGCTGGCAACACGTCGACCATTATTTTTGGGGAAAATGAAGAAGAAACACATTATTCTCAAATCACAATCACTGTTGGCCAGCTGGCATCAAGGACATCAAGGAAAACAAATACTTAAAAATGAATAGTCGACTGAGCGTGGGGTGTTTACGCAGAAGGTCATAGCATTGAGGCGTGACATGACACATTAAAACAGGTATTGAACAGAATTTGTTAGAGTATCTTTTTTTACATGTTGTTCAAGAGAGTTCCTTACTTAATAGCTTTTACTTGTGGTCATGTCATTGGTTCCTGAAAATGATCATCAGATACCCTCCACTCCTGACTTTACTTTCTATTTTTAAATGTTTGCTTGTGAAATGAAAAAGAAAGTTTCCTAATATAGAAATCTGCTTCTCCCTGAAGGCCCCTTTCAAGTAATATTGACTGGTTCATTAATTAGCTACCAGGACTATAGGGAATTATGTAGTGCTCAGAGGTTAAAGTCATTTTATTTCCAAAAGCATGGAAAATTATATTTGATTTGCTTTATGCATGTCACCCAGAAATCTAAAGAACTTTCTCCCAGCACATTTGGACTTGTCGTTGCTGGAAAAACCCAGGTGTAACTTATATTATTAATGATGACTATGTTCAAGTGAGCATATAATACAGCATATAAAAAACAGAGCACTGCATTAATGTGATTTAGTTTACCTGTTTGACAAGTGAACATGTCTCCTGTGAAAAAGCTGTATATAGTATTAACTGGCATTGGTATATAACATCTAGGAGTAACAGCGTTGTACTTTAGTAAAAATCAGTAACACGTGTCACAAATTGAATGAGACTTCCCTGTGATGGTATTACTGTTAGGGTTAGACAGATACAACACTAACTCACTTATTTCATAACATCAGGTGCTGCGAGTAGATATTGCAACAGTGGAAATCACCACTTTAACACACCATTTTCTTCTGTCTACAGCCAGTTGAACACAAACACAGGAGCACATACACTGGGCAGGGTACAGTATATTATATGCCTTGTATAGCCATGTATTGTGTTGTTGTGATGAATTGATTTGCACGGCACGCAAAGCTGGTCCCATTTTTCAAGTGCAGACTAAGCTTTCACTGTGACACACACACACCACACCAACACAACACACACACACACCACACACACAGCCCACAACACCCACACACACACCACACACACAGCACACACCCACACACACACACACACCCACACACACACACACACACACACACACACACACCACACACACACACACACACACACACACCACACACACACACACACACCCACACACACACACACACACACACACACACACAAACACACACACACCACACACACACACACACCACGACACACACACACACACACACACACACACACACACACAGTTATTTGTTGGAATAAGCATACAGAGTCATTGATTATTTTCCGCTCATTGAGAGTGTGTAGTGGTTGTACTTGAAAATAATAAGATCTGGGTATATAACATATTTTATGTCACCAGGTGGCATTTGTATTTATGGTCCTCATGATTTAATTAGCATATAAAAACGGTATGACCAGCATCTTGGCATGATTTTGCTTTGATTTGATATGTTTAACCTTGATTTGCTTTGTAAAGTGCATTATACAGTATGCATATCAAGTGAAAACCTGTTCAGCTACACAATATCTTTAACCTTGATATCTTCTGGGTTATTTTATTTTGCTCTAGTGGTTGTCCTATTTATTTCCTTGAGACAAGATGACCATACTCAGCCGGTGTTCACATACAAACCTAAAGCAAGCTAAGAAAAACACAAGAGCTGACAAGGCACTCTAATTATGTGATTGCCAATTTCCTCTGCAAGCACTAATGAGCCAGAAAACAATCAACACAAAATCCATCCACCCCGATCAGATTGACTAGCCACTGGGGTTCATCCATCTTGTCATTTTACAGATATGTCATGTAATCCAGAGGGGACTGAACCACTAACCCCTGCCTTGTTGTGACTTCACAGCAACACAAATCTTACCTGACTTCACAAGAGTGGACACTGAGTTCTTTGTGGAGGAGGCCACTGGTCAGGTTGTAGACCAGCACAGACCCATTACTGGTGCCTGGAGAGAGGAAACAGAGAAGAGCAGTGCATAAGAATTATGACAGTCACAAGGCATACAGTTACATAACTTCCCCATCCCGTTACCATCCAGGATCAGAAGGACGGTGTGTCACTGTGACACCCCTGTGTGTTCCCTGTCACTGCAGTGGGTGTGGATTGAGGCAGCACATCCAACCCTGTGTCACTCAGATCACAGCCCTAGAACATTTCACCATTTTCATCTGCTGCTTCATCCCTCCCTAAACTCCACCTGATTAAATATAACATGTGACATTTGACACTGATCGAAAACTCTAAAGAAGTTTGACAAAGTGATGTTCATACTTTGAAAGAGGAAATCAAATGTATTTTAAAGTTATTTTGATGTTTACTAAGGTTCAATTAAACCTAAAGTCAACCTAGAAGTTTTGAAAATGTAAGGAAGATGTTTCAAAATCTGAAGCGTATCCTGGCAGTGATGGTTTTGAAGACTTTTGTCATCTTCTGGGGATTAAAACAAGTAGTGTTTCTTATGGCTTCGACAGTGCATATGCTTATAATCATTTTATGTGTATCATGGGATTTTCTCATATGTGTTTTTATATTTTAACAAAACAAGTTATAAAAGCACTTATCTACGCTTTCAGCTTTAGACAATAAAATGCTGACATCCTATTTACATTATGGTAATTTCCTTTAAATGATTACAACAGCTTTGTCATGGGTTTTATAAAATGCCCCGGGCTTATTTAACATTAGTGGAAAGGACAAGCAGTTGTGAACAGGCAAAAACAATTGAGGTTATAACCCAAGCAAGGCAGCTGAAAGCCGCAACAATTAAAATAATTACTCAATTGTGGAGCAAAGAAAAGCAACAACCTGCAGCAGATGTGAAAGCACATTTAAAAGCCCATTCTCATGACGCTTGGAAATTGTTTTACAAAGGTTTAGGGGGGGTTATTGTTTATGTTGGTGGTACACACAGACAGGTGCAGGAACCAATTTGCTTTTATAGTTATCCTGAGTGTGATGAAGCTCCGCTGATGTGGCCAGTCCCTCTGCAAAAGGACTACACTTGGTTTCAGCAAGACAACCACATGCTGACACAACATCTGGACGTGGAGAGAGGCAGTGCTGCAAAGAAATCTGTATGTGTGTGTGTCTTCCCTGCCTACTCCCTGAGAAGCTGAAAGATGGCATGTCGTTTTTTTTGTTTTTTTATTATATCATAACTTAGTACTTTTTTTAACATATGTAACATTAAGCTGTCTGTGGCTCTTTCCTGCTGTAACGATGCAAATGTCCCCTCTGTGGGACTAATAAAGGTATTCTGATTCTGATAGTGTCGGACTGTTGGACACTTCTGTCAAGCTGAAGTGGGTGGATGGAGATAAACATAGATACTCGCGACCATGAGTCGCCTCAGAGCCAATGTTTGTTTACTTTAATCAAAATGATCAAGAAGATGCCGCTCTTCCGTATGGCAGCGTGTGGTGAGATTCAGATGAGACATTGAACACACCAATCAAAAAGATGCATTAGCAGTTGTTCAGTTTGTCCCTCCATTGTATTTTCAAAAAATAATGCAAAACAGTGATCTGTCATTCCGATGCTCAGAAAAGGTAGTGTTAAAACATTTTAAAGTGTTGAATTTAAAACAATGGATTGATAATGTATCAGGGTTTTTTCTTAAACTGCATTTCCTACCCACCTTCATTTAAATTATTGACGAAAGTTGGATTAGAAGAATTATATCGAAGGTATCATATATCTTCTTGGCCTGGTATAGGGTCTTGTAGTGATCTACAAATGTATAGAAATTGCCATCGACGGACCACTGGAGACGATAATGAGAATCAATCCATTTTATAATTGTTTTGCTTTTAGAGTTGCATGCCTCAGTCGCTGCCTTCAAATCAGTGGAGAAGTACATTTCTCACATTGCAATTGACAAATGTATGTGTTGATTCTTTATTCTAATCTAAATGGGGTTTCATTTTTGCAAATCCAAACAATGCAGCAAAGAATAGCTGTCGGGGAAGCACGGATAAATAAATTAGGCATGCCTAACTTAGATGATTGGGAGTATTGTCGGTTAGTCAGTGTTTGCGTACATGTCACTGAAAAGGAAGGCTCCGGGCAATGCACCTATCTGTAATGGAGCTGTCAAGTCTCACAGAGATTAATGCTTTTTAGACAGGAGACCAGACCACATTGCTTCTGGGGAGTGAGGCTGGCTTCACAGTTTCTGTAACCTTTATTTTGGAAGCAAGGAGACTGAGAAGGGGGAAGTGAGACGCAGAAATTGAGAAAACAGAGAAAGGGAAGCCTGATTTCTATTGAACTGCAAAGAAAATGTGTTTGGCAATTTCAACTCCTAGTGTTTTCACACCATCAGCATAAAGCTCATGCTTTATTTGCACCTAGAGGAAGGTGTAATATATCAGTTTCCCTTGGCTGTTTCGGCATGTGGTGTTGGAGGAACTGAGAATCCCCTTTTAACTCAACTACACATTAGTGACAAACCCTGATGCAGAATGGAAAAGGAAGCCAAGGAAGAGACAGTGCAGTATCTGCCAAGAACTCCCTCATGGATCACTCTGGATTTAATGATCAGGTGTATTCTCTGGCTCTTGGTAAACAAAAGAGGTGACAGATGCCAAAGCCTGCCAGATCTTCGGTGACAGTACCAAGCTTGGCATCATTACTGAGGGAGAGACTACAGCAACTGTAAGCCAGGAATGTAACCAATTTCTACAGCATGACAGTGAGGCAAATACCAGATTTGAAGGCTCCAAATGAGGCTTTTTCTACTGTTATTTGAACGTCTACATTGAAGCAATAGTATATGTGTCATATCTAACTGTGCTTGTACATGACATTTGCTAGAAATGAATTTAAGATACAATTTCAACTAAACATACTGTTGCGTTTGAATCGCCAGGAGATCTTTTCCACCTTTCAGCAGAGATGTGCCTTCCATCTAATTCCCCGACATAATGATCCAGTCTCCAAAATGTACTATTCACAAACGAGCTCATAGGATGTGGAACAAAAGACACATTTTAAATATACAGCTAGAGACCGTTTAACTTCTTGACTCTGTAAGCTGACTTTGGGGATCTGACAAAGGATGAAGAGAAAACTAAATCGCCTTGTTCTAGTTTCAGATTGAGAACGCCAATGGGAACCAGCTGTGCCAAGTCGACCCCTCACCATCTGCGTGTGAGGGGCTCTTACTGCCCTCACTCCAAAATTCACTGATTGGATTTCTAAAAAAACACAAAAAATGATAGGTCTATGACTGAAATTGATTTTGAAACGGCTGCTTTTGAAAGAAGGTGGTGGTTTTTAAGTAAAAAATCCCAATTCACTTTAAACAAAAGATTACAAATAACAGTTGGAGAACAGCAGTGGCCTCTTTAGGTCTTTATGAAGTATAGTCACCACGTTATAATGTGTAATCTTGGTTTAAGAGATCTGTGTCCCACAGTTGTAGATGTGTTCACAGTGACATAAACACAGATTTTAAATGGTAGTTAGATGTGTAGGTTGAGAGTGTTATTATTCATCTGCTTGCCATTGGGTCTGTAGGTGGTAGTGTTTCTTTGAGGTATGATTCAGTCATGTTGGCTTTGTCAGGGGAATGAATGTAGAATATTTTTTAGGTTGACATCTAAACTGAAGGTTTACTGCATTGGGAAGAGATCAGCCTAAAATGGAATGTATTTCAGAGGCAGGAGTGTGTGAGCAAACAGAAATATACACACAGGAAGGGACAAACTGTCAAAAAACAGAGACATGTTACACAATCCAGAATTGTATAATGTTATGCATCATTACTGTGGAGAAGATGAATAAAATGGATATGCAATCTAAAACAAATGCATCAAAACGCTCACTGTGTGTCGTCTAACCGCCGGCTTTCGGGGAGATATAACAAAGGCTGATATTTCGGATAAACTCTATGCCTTTTGTATCATTTTCATTTGCATATACTAACTCACTATCTCAAAGAGTCAGATTATAAACATTTAGGTAATGGAAATACCAATCAACATGCATGGAGGCAGATAGAAAATGATTCATTTAAAATGTGTCAAAGGGGTTCATCATCAGGAAGTGTCAGGGAGTTTAAGAACACTCCTAAAGTATTTTACTGCAGCAGAAATAGATTACTATAATTGGAATACAAGAGACTATTAATAGACAAAAATGCACATCGATAAAAGGCCTGGATGTGCAAGCATTTAAATTGTGTAGCTGCGGCTGCATAGTCATTCAGCCCTATATAAACATAATTTGCAAATACGTAGATTTATATGATAATTATGGGAATGTACCCTATGCAGACCGGTAAATTAATGCATCCATTAAGGGGAAATTCTTCTTCTTTTTTTATGAAAGTGTTAACAGTTGCTATTGGTGACTTATTCCAACTAACTTAAGTATTTTGATACATCAATACATACTGTATGCATGGTTATGTTGAAGTATTATACTTTAATGTTTTGCAATGATAATGTTAGCAACTGAACATTTGCTGAGCATATTTCTTCAGAAAGTCTACCAGCTGACGAAGGACAGCTTTTTGATTTCTCAGTTGGTAGGTGACCAACTAAGCTTCACCGTTTCCTATCAGTTGCTATCTGCTAATAAATGAAAAGTGTGCATGTGTGACTGTGACAACGTATCCTCTGTTTGTGTGCAGGTTGACATTATGTACGCACATGCTGTCTACTAGCTGACCAATCAGAAGTACAGTGAAACACAAATAGGCAAGACACTACACACAGTGTCGTGAACCGCTCAAAATAGAGTGCTGCGCTTAAGTTAAGAATTATTTCAACTTTTACATCAATCCGATGTGCAACCAATCAGCTGACAGCTGTGCATGCCAGCTTAACTAACGGTTTTTAACGCAGCAAACCTTGAGTAAATGGCAAACAAAATACCTCTATCTCTATCATCTGAATACTGAACGTTCTATGCATATGAACTCTATGATAGAGTTCATATGCATAGAACGTTCAGTATTTTTTAGATGGAATATAATTGTATCTGAATGGGCAACACATCACATTTATGACACAGAACGAACGGTTCATTCATTATGAACAAAAAGCAGTTCATGTATTGGATTTGCAGCACTGATGCAACTGGTTGTGCTCGGAAACAGCTACAAATCATGATGTAACAAAATAACATACTGCACACAAGTGGAAAAAAACTGACCTCCAGAAACGTTTGAAATGTTAAAGTAGACCTGGTACAGGCTTTGAGAAACCCTGCGGTGAAATAGTAATGCTGAGCTCCTTACTTTTAGTTATATTTCACAATACTCCACTCTCAGTAGGATGAAAACCAACTCCTTTACACAGAACAGAACTTCTTATGCGCATGTGTGTCAATTGTGCATTGTTACCTACCTATAGCCAGCAGGGGTTGGTAGTGATTGATGTTTTTGGTGGTTAGTGGTGGACACATGCGGAGAGCAAATGGTGGCAGTGGCAGACCGGATAGCAGGCCGCTCAGCAGGAACTTCAACTGGACCTCCTGCTGGATGGATGATGGAGGAAGGGCTTCACCAGCTATCAAGGTCTGACCTGGAGATAAACCACAACATTTGTTAATCAAACACATTGAATATAGCATGCTTAGTACTGCTACAAAGCAAGAATGTGACAAAACAGAGATCTTTGTCAGGCTTTGTCAAATCTGTTTATCTTGAGTATTGCTACGAGTATGTGATTAAATGTCATTTCTTTCAATTTTCCCTGGGCATGCAATCCGCAATAAATCAATATTACAACTTAAATGGTATGACAAAATTACAGAGAAGCAATTTATGGGATTGAAGCTCCATTTCTGTGCTAAAAGGCTGTTTGCCCCCGATCCAAGTCCTTTATTATTGTGTATGTGTTGATACAACTGTGACCAATATAAAGTGAGTCGAGCTGATCCAATTTAAATGATACATCTGACGGCTACATAACAACTTGATTTGAATCATTCCCTTTAACTTTCATATTGTGTTCTACAGTATTTTGTTTAATATCTGTGGATAGTCTCAGCCTGTAAATGTTTGGGGTTTGGACAGGATTTTTGGATCTCTACTCTGAAGCAACCATCCATTGAGATATCTCATTAAAACTGCAGGCAGCACGTGGTTTACTTCTTTGCAAAACTATTACTACAAAGCACAATCTGACACATTCAAACTGTCATACCTGCGTTACAATAAACATGTCTGGATAAATTAAACACAAAGATGTAGTTAAACTTAAAGGGGCTCTATTATGCTTTTGGGGGTTCTCCCCTTCTTGTAGTGTGTTATATACGTTTTTGTGCATGTAAATAGTCTGCAAAGTCTAAAGCTACAAGTTTTCTCCAGAGGGAGTTTCCCCCCCCCTGTCTAAAATGCTCCATTGGACTCCTTTGTTTACTTCCATAACATAATGGCATCACTAAATAACAGTCGTGCTTCTATTGGCTAGCACTAACAGCTAACCAATCAGAGCAGACTGGGCTCTGGTTTCAGACAGAGGGCGAAAAGAGGTGCTGCAGCACAGGCAGTATGAGAAAAATAAAGAGCTTTTTGAACATTAAAGCATGTAAACATAATGGCACAAAATACAAATATGAACCTGAAAATGAGCACAATATGTACTCTTTATGACACAAACTACCACCAACTGAAGCCAATAAACTGTCAGCAACAACTTCAGCTACAGTATCCAACAGCTTGTAAAGTAAAGTAGCTCCTGCTTAAACTCCAGAGGAGGATGCATATACCTGACACAAACACTGGGTTCTAATTTTCTACAGGTGTCATCTTACATCGAATGGCACAGTTTCATTTGTGGGATAAATGTGTGGTTATCTCTCTTTCACTCTTTTTTCAGAATCCTAGACATCTTTTTGTAACAAAGCTCATTAGCCCTCCTACAAAAAAAAAATTCTACTTGGCTTTACCAATTTATTCCAAAGATGTTTTTTGGCTGAAGTGGAAAAGCTCACATAAAAAAGCTAATGTTATTGTGTTTTTTTTCATTAAGGGCAGTGGTGCATTGATAAAGGATGTAGGGGTGATTTGAGACAATTAAGGCAAGACCCATGTTTCACACAAGAGTGCCCATACGCTTCCACTTCTTAAATTCTACTTATTATGTAAGTTCTTACAAATCATCTGCTTCTGCAGAGCTATAGGGCACCTCTTAAAATCCAAAACGCCTTGAATTCATAATTGGTACTGATGGAAAATCCATTTTAGCTTTCATTTCATGCTCCATAACAACCCTCTTTGCATTGGTCTTTCTAAATGATCAATGCAGCTTAAAGACATAATAAAACTATAGGGACACTCTGAAAGCACAGACCACTTTCCATTAGTAAGAAAATAAGGTATGAGTGCAATAGGGTCTTTTTTGGACCATGCTACCTCCTTTTATCAGCAAGCAGACAAACACACAGAATAAAAACATTACCTTCTTGGGAGAGGTAATGAGATGAGGGCAGGTCTGCATAAACTGATACTGCAATAAAAAAAACAATCATGTATACAACAGATTGCCATGTGCAGAAATTGAAAATATAGAATGCTTTATGGTTTTACAGGTGGCAGCTCTTCCCCTTAGCATAATCAGGTTGCCATTACCCGCCTCATTCTCTTGTTGTGTCAGACAATCAGCACCAGGTCTAAACAACAAGCTCGCTGTGACAAAATGTAAACAACATGCAATACACAGTGTGTGTGTGTGTGTGTGTGTGTGTGTGTGTGTGTGTGTGTGTGTGTGTGTGTGTCTTCCCCTCATAACTAACTACGATTCCCTTGCCTATCACTGAATCCAAAACACAAAGGGAAAAAACAACCACAAACAAATACACAATAGAGAATAACTCCGGGATCTCATTTATAATTTATACCCACATTCATCTTTTGTCAGGTCCTTATGCTCTTACTAAACAGGAAGGTTAAGAAGAAAGGCAAAAGGAGAAGACTAAAGACATAAAGAGAAAGAAACCCATCGTAAGCTAAAGGATGAGATGATTAAAAGATAGAGGTAAAAAGAGAGAGGAAGGGCCATGCACCCACAGGACAGTTTGTGCAGAGCAGTGCATAGAAATAACTCCGGCCTGTGTAGTGCGCAGTCACACATTACAGCAGAAAGAAAAGGGGTGCCCTGAGGCCCACAAAACTAAGTGAGAAACAATCAGAGATATGACAGGGCACTGTGCACAACAACGCCCCCACACAGCTTTGTCTTTCTTTATGCTTTTCACATTTTCTTTCTAAAATGAAAGTCATCCATCTAGGGAGGCTGACGAAAGAAAAAGTGATATTCAGTCGATTGAAAATGAATACACTCCCTTTAACATTAGATTGTGTTGATATTGCATGGAATAAAATGAATAAATGAAAGTCCCTCTAATCAAATCAATTTCAAAGTAAAAAAACAATTATAAAAATCTAATTAATTACTGCCTGCAATTGGAAGTCGTCCTTGTCTGTCCGAAATGTCAAATCAATCACTTAATCATTTTAAGCTATTAGAAATGTATTGTGTTCATTATTATCATAGCCGGCCACAGTTTTTGCCAGAGCAGCCATTTGCAATAACCTGAGAAGGTCTGAAAAACGACTGAAAGCTACCATCTAGCAAAGAACAAGGGCGATGTTCTGGAGTGGCCGTATCATCGCCCGGACCTAAATACCAATATATGATGCAGTTTCTTTAAGGTTGCGGTCCATCAGATCAAACCAAATCCATGAAAAGGTGTGCCAACCCTGTACGGAGTTATCCAAAACACTGGTAGCTGTAGTAGGCAAATTGCTTCTCACACGTATTGACTCAGCAAGGGTGTAAAGCTTAGAAATTAAGATATGTAAGTTTTGTTGATTTCAATACATATAGTCCATATAGACCAAACAAGTCCCATGTTCATGTATTAATAAACATACTAGGGCTGTCGGCATTGAGGTGTTAACCCTAAAGATTCATCTAAAAACCGTAACAAGATAAAAACATTAACACCAATTAACCATATTACAAAGTTTGACCCCAACGGATTCTTACCATAGCAGTGTAAAGGCAAAGAAAGCACAGAAATTGGTGCAAGCTACATGTATTGCACTGACTAGACATCAGTAAGAACCATAACTACTACTCGCTTTAGGTCTGGTGAATACTGAAGAAGGTAGCAGACAAGATCACCTCTGTAAAAACATAGAACTCGTGATATGATAGTGGCAGCAACATTACTAAAATACAAGCATATGCCCTGTGTAGTGCACTTTATAAGGGAATCACAGCAGCTCTCCATTAAAGCTATGCGTCAGAAAAATTGATGTACTTCATGCTAAAAATTCAGAAACCTTCACAACTAAGCTGAGATGTTATAATAAATAAATAAAACACTAAAGACACAACAAGGACACTCTACAGGGGGTGTATTCATTTTCTACCCACTGTATGTGAGATTTTGCCTCAGAAACGTGGTGGATATGCAGAGCCTGTCATGTCTGGTGCTTGCTACAAGGTGTTAAAATTGTGATGAGTGTTCGTACCGATCATGCTGTTGAGAGACAGATCCTGAATCCTTTTCTGGTTCGTGCCCAGTGGAGATCCACAAAACGAAATGGGGGTGTAGAGCGGCGAGAGCCCAGAACTGAAAGAGAGGGGGGGAGGAAGAGATCATGAATACATCATTTTGAAAGCATGGCACAGATCATTTATTAAACCAAGTGAATGGAGAGTGAAAAATAAATATTGCTTGTGTGAATGATGAATGTGATTCGCCTTTTAATAAATTACTGAACCAGAGGGAGATGGCAGCTTTAGTAGAGGAGGACATGTCTACTGATTTTTTGCATTGATTAGATGCTGCTCGATCAAAAATAGAGCCGCTTCTTAGGTCCTATTTTTAAGACCGCTACAGTGAAGGAGCTTATACACTCGGGGCCTGACCTATAATCGAGCAAATACAGCGGAGTGGAATGTTCCACTCTTAATAACTATTTTTAATTTATCTCTGCTGCTGGCACACTGTGACAACACCACCCTCACGGAGGAAATGGCAGAATAATTATTATTCATGTCAGTATATCCAACCTGGACACAAACCAACTTTTTAGGATTTTTCCTAAATAGTGAGCAAGTGAATGTTAAAGAGGACATATTATGCTCAATTTTAGATTCAGATTTGTATTGTGTGCCTCTACTGCTGCAGCACTTCTTTTCACCCTCTGTCTGGGGCTGTGTTTTTGCAGATCATTTACATGCACAAAAACCTATACAACACTAGTATTCACTTTGTATAATTATGGAGAAAACTGAATATGAATGGCATTATTTAAACTTAAATGTAGTAGTTTGGAACCGAATTTCAGAATAATGACATGTTTCTGTAAAATAAAACCTCCACCCGGTCCTGGGTCTGCCCCATGGTCTCTTCCCAGCTGGACGTGCATGGTGGATCCTAACCAGGTGCATGAGCCACCTCAACCACAACTCCATCGTCCCCTCACTCAAGAACAAGGCCCAGAGATACTATTTTGTATTAAAATGTTATTGCACATTTTTACTTTAACTCCTTTTATTGGTTAAAATATTGTTATTATTTTATTTGGCTTTTTATTGCACATTTTTGCTTAAACTCCTTATAATAATAACACGTTTGTTATTTTTTTATTGTATTTTCTATTGCAAATTTAAAATGTAACCTATTATGAACCATATAAATATTTATATTCCATTTAATTTATTTTGAACATTTTTTATTCAGTAATTTCTTGAATTGAAATATATATTTTTGTAAAAAATATGACAAAAACAACATTCTGACGGTTGCCATAGTGAAGTATTCAGATTCTGACTCTGGAAAATAATCCGTTATGATGTCAGAGGGCAGCATCATTCTAGATCAGGGGTCGGCAACAGGCGGACCGCGGTCCGGATCCGGACCCAGAAGCCGACCTATACGGACCCGGACCTATAATCAATACATTAATAGGGGAATTCAATTTTGACGGGGCGATTCTAAAGAGACGAGTGAGCGATACAGGAAGAGAAACACAGAAGAAGAGACGAGAGAGCGGCAGAGAGAAGCGGAGAGGAAAGTGAGTGAAGAGAATAATTAGCGATACAGAGAGAGAAGACGGAGAGGAGAGTGAACAGGCGTGTTAGCAGCAGACAGGGAGAGACAAATAATTACACATGGTGCTCTCCAAGAAGAGGAAAGTGGACAGTGTGAACAGAGCTTTTAACCCTGAGTGGATCCTGCCCACTGGGAGCACAGAACCACTGTGTCTCATTCAGAGACCGTGGGTGTTTCTCAATCGCGAGTACGCTTGCTTGGTAGCACATGTCTGCCGAGCATCTTGCTTCAGAAGCGAGTCAAGAATACTTCCTGGCATTCGGAAAACGAAGTGTGGAACACGCTAGCAAGTGTGCAGGTGTGCGTCATATGAGAGGCCCCGCCTTACATCTTCCGCCACAGATTTGGGGAAATTGGTCCGTGCGCAAAGCATCGTGGGGATTTTAAGACCGCGGAGTCTACTCATGTGCAGCCTCGATATTTCTCCAAATGGAGTACGCCGGGCTCGGTAGATTTCCAAGTATACTGGAGATTGGAACAGTACTTCGGCGGCACTCGATGACGTAGTATGCTTGAAATAGTGGCTCTGAAGCAGCTTTACTCGCGATTGAGAAACACCCCGTGGCGCTCATTAAAAGTTCCAAAACGCCACTATGAGACAAAACACAAAGTGTTTGACCAAACATTCCCTCTCAAGTCAGAACTGAGGTCACACAAAATAAGCAGTCTCAGAGCCCAATATGATCAGTCCAACAGGATCAAAATTAAAACTAAATATCGTTCCAGGCTAACCAATGAGCACCTGCATGTCTGTATGAGAATGGCCCTGAAACCATTTCAGCCCAGATTTAAACTCCTGGCAGGACAAGCTCGAGCTCAATTCACGCACAGAATTAAAAAAAAGTGAGTGAGGGACTGCAATATAAGAGGGAAAGAAAGAGAAACTTTAAAACTGTTCAATTGTTATGATGTGTAAAGACTGATATTGTTCTATAATCAGCTGAAACTGTTAAGTCATGATGTGAAACAGTTAACAAAGAAAAAGGGAAACTCAAGCTGCTGCTACACTTTATTTTATTTATCTAAAATTAAGCACTTTTAAGATGCACATATTTTCAAAAGCTATTTTATTTATTTACATATCCACAGTATTTTACTGTATATCTGTATAGTTCAATGTTAATTGACAATAAATATTGTTGTTTTTGAATTGTACTTTCTTTATTTGATTGGCAGTCAGTTGTTGATTACATGCAGACGTTGATAAAGCTACAGGCTACTTCAATATATATCACACTAATTCATGAAGCAAGTTAGACATTTTGAAGTTCCGGACCTTTGCATGGGGAGATTTTCTCTAACTGGACCTCGTTGAATTTTAGTTGAATACCCTTGTTCTAGATGATGCTGTCTTGTGACATTATAATTCTAGAATTGTCATCAAAGGCAGAGACAGATTGTTCCAGACAGTGTTCACTCAGACACAAGTTGGTTCAGAGCGAGTTTAACTTTACTACACAAAGTGCAGATTGCAACAGAAACAAAAGACACAGGAGAGAAACACCATGATCCAGTCAAACACAAACGTGGGAGACATGGATTTCATTTCCAGAGAGGTTGAACCTCCGATAAACTTCTACCTCAGCTTCCTGGAAGAGCAGGGCCGCTTTGAGCTGAAGGACAGCGAGGCGAGGCTGAGACCGGGGAAGTCTGAGCGCAGAGTCCACCTGGATATTCAGGAGGACCTGCCGGCTAACTTTCTCGATTACCTCCATGAAAACCGGGAGAAAACAAAGCTGCAGGAGGGAGAGATTACTAACCTCACTGCTGCTCTAAAGAAGTCTGAATGTCTGAATGCTGAATATGCTGCCCAGCTCCAAGAGGAGAAACAGGCAAACAACAAACTATCTGCTGCTCTGAAGGAGGCAGAGCAGCAGCTGGAGAGCAACCGCATCAAGTACGAGGAGGACGAGGCACAGCTCCTCAAGGGGACAGACACAGAAATAAAAAAACTGAAGAAAAGAGAGCAGGAGTGGCAGAGGTTGAAGTCAACCCTGCTCCAGGTCAAAGAGAGGATGAGGCAGAATCTGGATCGGCAGTGGCAGGAGGAGAAGTCAACGCTTCTTCGCGAAAAAAAAAGCCTCAAGCAGAGTCTGCATGAGAAGGAGAAGGAGTGGAAGGTGGAGAAGACTGCCCTCACTGCACTGCAGAAATCCCAGAGCCTCCATCTGGCCCAGGTGGAGATGCAGGAGAAGAAAAGCAAGAGCCTGATGGCTGCTCTTCAGAAAATATTTGAAGATCAGGTGGAGAGGGAGCGCTTCCTCTGGCAGCAGGAGAGAACCTCCCTGCTGCAGCAGACTGAAAAATCAGAGGCCTCATATGCTGCTCAGCTCCACGCAAACGACAAACTAGCAGGTGATCTGAAGGAGGTGGAGCAATAGCTGGAAAGCAACCGCATCCAGTACAAGGAGAACGAGGCACAGCTCCTCAAGGGGACAGACACCGAAATAAAGAAAATGAAGAAAAGACAGCGGGATAGGAAGATGTTGAAGTCAAACCTACTTCAGCTCAAAGAGAGAATGAGGCAGAATCTGGAGCAGCAGTGGCAGGAAAGAAAGCTACCTGACCTACCTGACCACAGTGACTGATGTTAAACACAGGAAGATGTTGACAAAGTACAGACTGAGTGCTCACAGCCTGGCCATAGAAACAGGCAGGTACAAGAAAACATGGCTGCCAAAAGAGGAGCGATCATGCCAACAATGTGGAGGAACTGCTGTGGAGACAGAGCAGCACTTCCTCACACAATGCCCAACTGTTGAACCTATACGGAAACAATTCTTCCCAAAACTCAAACATAAGCATCCTCAAATATTTAAAAATGAAAATGAAAAACTAAAAATACTTCTCGGGGAATATAAAGAGAGCATTGTTGCAGGACAGTTTGTCTCTGCCTGCCACAGTTTGAGGGAATCGGAATGAGCAGATACACCAGGTCTCACATCTTATATATCTTATAGATATATATATCATATTCTATTTTGTATTAATGTTTATATCAATGAAATTAATCTGTATTCCTTGTAAAAACAAAACATGTTCTTTGCAGTTTGTTTATTTGTGTGTATTTTGGATAGATGTTACAACTATACAGAGCTTTGGCAATACTGTATGTAACTATGGTCATGCTAATAAAGCTATTGAATTGAATTGAATTGAATTGAAAGCCTCCAGCAGAGTCTTCAGGAGAAGGAGGACGAGTGGGAGGAGACGCAGAGCTCCCTGAACGCTCGGCTGAAATGTTTGGAGAGCCAGGTCACCAGAAAGGAGAGAAGAAGCAACTGGTTTAAGAAGCTCTTGCCCTGCCTCTACAGTTCCACGCTGAAGGAATGAATGAACTGTGTAATATGTGAAAATATGTAATGTTTGCTGTTTTGTTGTTGTTCAAAAAGGGTAAGGTATTTATCAGGGGGCAGGCACTGGGTTCTTTTAAATCAAGGTTAAAAACCTTTCTTTTTAATGCAGCCTATCCTGAGATTCTTTAACCGTGCCTTATCATTGCACTTTTAGTTACAGCCAGTATTTTATCGCTTTTATGAATTGTCTGAAATACAACATGGGTGTGACAGTGAATGTCACATGAGGCCAACTAGAAAATACAAGAATCAGTTTCAGAAGATAACATCATTTGACTCAGTCACCGGGTAGGAATTTCACGGCGGCCATGACAGTAATATACGTTTCAAAATGATGCCGAAGTAACAAAATACTGATAACGGTTAGTAAAAAACATGAATTAAGGCTTTGACAAGTGTGCAGACAAGACGGCAGGCGAAAAAACCTTTTAAAATCCGTGTTTTCTGAATGGAGATCGGATCGATAGCTGCTCCGTCCACACTCACAACAACGGCCTAAAGACATAAATAAAGCAGCGACTGTATTCGCCATGACACAGACAGTCTGTGGTTTGTTCATGTTGAACTTTTGTCCAGTTTCTGAACAGATATGAGGAGCCGTGAGCTCTGAGTGCTAACAGCTAACGGCTGATGTTTTGGTGTTCTGATTCAACGTCAGTGACGGCAGGCTTAGATCCTCACTGCTGATTAGCTACTGCGAGAACGCGTCAGGCGAATTTGACGCTCGAGTTGAAAAAATGTATTAAAGAGACTCTCGTATACACACACACACACAGACTTTTACATTTCAAAGTATTGCTTGTTCATACAGTTGAATGTTTGAGCTTCACTGTGCACTGCTGAATGATTTATGTGCAGAGTTTGACCCTTGAAGGCTGTTTCTTCTGCTCTGAAATGGAATATATTTGTTACATATTAATAGAATTTTAGATTTTTTGATTTGATTTCGGATTTTTGAATGGGAGAAGTAGTAGATGGAAAACATACCAAACACTAATTATTCAAAGTAGAGTATTTCATTGTATATACAGTAATACTAAGGAGGCATAGGCCTATATGATGATATAATGTTTGACATTATTGATATTAAAAAAGTAATTTGTTTTCCGTGTCATTCGTGTGTTTTTCCTTCATCAGAAAGTGAAGTTATTTATTTGTAAGCTCCAAATCCAAATGTTTCCCTCAATGGCCTTTGTGCCCTGGCATGTGGCCTTTGTGCCCTAAAAGATTGTGTGACACCAAAGGACAAATGGCCTTGCCCTAAAATGACGAAATGTCAAGCCTGACTACAGGAAAGGGGAAAATCCAAAAAGCACAACATGGCCTCTTTAAAAAAGAACACCAGATTTCCGGTATATTGTAGTATGAGACAGCTGCCAACATTTCAATAGTCCTTAAATAGAAAGCACACCTGAATGAAACATCCTAACCATATTCAAGACTATAATAAAATAATGAATCACAAAGTGTCAAAAAACAAAGACATGCCAACCATATTTTATTTAGAGATGCAGATGATTGTGTTTCTAACCACAGCACAATGGCAGATAAGTCTTTCCTTGCCTCGCACATCTCTGTGCACCTCCTTAGTTCGCTAGTCACTAAGAAGACTAAATGTAGGTCAGAATGTTATTTTGTTAAAGTACTTTACAAAACAATTCAAGCACTCAAACTCTCTCTGCTTCTCAGTCCCAACCTTTAAAAAAATGTTATGTAGCTTTGGGGATTTCATCAGAATCAGACCCAGAATAACTCTTTTTACCTCGGGGGGAAATGTGGTTACGTGACAGTTGCAACATTTTAGAAAACATATTTTATAAAACATAAGAAGTTGAAGTTAAAAATGATCTGCGTGTACCTTTGATTGGTGACAGCCCTGCCGGTGTGGGCTTTGAGCTCCCACAGCATGGCTCTGCCGTCGCTGACCATTAGCGCAGCGCTGTTCTCGTTGACGGGGCAGATGACCATGCGATATGGCCGGACTGTCTTGGTGACGCGGATGGCATCGCACTGAGAACGCAGGTCGTACAGCAGCTCGTGGGTACTCTGCTCGGGGTCTGAGGGAGAGGAGGAGAGATGGAGGGAGTTTAACAAATTGAGAAGTAGAACAAAAGGGCAGGATGGGAGGGTGGTGGATCAAAAAATAAGGATTATTGCGGGAGATAAAAATTGATAAACAAATTAAAGGAAATTAAAAAGGGGAAAAGTGGATAAAGACATTGAGTTGATGTCATTTTAAAAGGGAAAAATAAAAAGGTAGATTGGAAGTAGATAGCAGCGTGAGAAAGTCTGATTGAGACACCTGTGAAGAAAATGTTTTAAGTAAGTGTGAGAAGAAACGGGAGATATGAGGAGGGATTTAAGGAGATAAGAAAATAAGACGAGAAATGAATGGCTCACAAAAGGAAATGGCAGGAAAGAAAAGAAATGGAGTAACATGGAAGAGATAGCAAGGAGAGTACGTGGGGGGAGGAAAGGAGGGAGACTCAGCAACAGAGGACTCCCACTGGCCTATAACACTGAGCTAAAGATAAATGAGAGTAAGGGGCTAAATGCTCACTGGAGCATAAAGCAAGGCTACAGGCTCTGACTGCAGTGTGTCTGAAGAGATGATGACGGGGATAAGACAGGAGTGAGGATGGGGGGAGAGAGTACAACCCAGTTAGCATGTACCATGAAGAGGTTTTATTACCTGTTGCTTCCTCTTGGGTTGTAGTGGAGCGACACACTCGGAGGGTGATACAGCCGTTCTCGTGGAGACAGTAGAGGGCGTCCCGCTGAGCGCAGGGAATCACCTGGACCCAGGGAGAGATGTGCGTTCAGAATCAAATGCCAACATGTCTTTTGAATACTTGGTATTGAACAGGTGGTTATTTAGTTTGCTTGTAGCACTGCATCATTGTGTGTGTATTTCATTTTCTTTATTTAGAACCAACCCAAATGTAACAAGATAGGAACAATAATACGTTTACTTGTATTCTTTGCTCTTCACAGATGGATTCAATTACTCATCTTTTTTTTATGATGAATTTATCTTTGGTGAAACTTCTTTTTTTGTAGGCTTCGTTCTTAATTTTTATAAATGTATTCATACAAAATGAAAATAAAGGACAGTAATACTTGTTCAGTGTTGTAATACAATACTGCATTGATTCGGAGTCACAAGAACAAAAATAAACTGCATAATATTTATAACATTATTCTCATAAAATAGGAAAAACTTCAAAAGGGGTGTGTCCTACTTGTGCAGTGTAAAAGTACCATGCAGCATTGACTTATATTCATAGGGTTAAATGCATATAAGCTATCGGAAAAAGGAGCAAGTTGTGAGCTATGAGAGCTATTTAAAAAAAATTGGGGACTTTTCCAAAAAAGTCCTGAATTTTCATAACAATATTCATATAAAATACTAAAATCAAATTTAAAAAAAAGTGTGCCCTTGATGTCCAGTGTATTACTACAATGCTCAAATGATATTTAGCAGAATCATAACTGCTACACTTCTATTAGGGTCCTTCAACCCTGACGTTGTCTGTGCTCCTGATTCTAACAAAAGGACCAATTAGCTGGAACCTAATAACGTTCAATGATTTTCATAAAGAAATGTGACTCCCAAAACAGGTGCAGTATAATGTTCTGTTCAATGGAAAATCACTTGAGGGTTTCAGATCAACATAAAATAAAAACATTTTAAGTCATTATATTAAGAGAGCACATTATATTAACTGGCAAAGTGTATGCCTGAATGCACTCTCAATAGATAAAATAAGCAGAATCAGTGGCGTAACTATCGACGGTGCAGCCGGTGCAAAAGAAATATATATATATATTTTTAATTTTTTTTTTTTGGGGCCCCAATGGCATTGACCGGTTCACGCAGTCTTCAAAGTAACCAAGCAACCTATGAATTTGTAATTTGTCTGTCCAATGACCTTGTTCCCTTTCACGTCATGTGATACCTTGCGTGACGAGCGAACCGTTTAATCAACCTGTACTGTACTGTAGCTAGCAGCAGCAGCAAGTTCGGCAGCATTATAAAAGATGTACTGCAAACCAAAGCACAAGAGCGGCGCTCAAAAGAGAAAGGACAAGAGAGAGTGTATGTCCGTGCGTGTGTGAGCGCATCAGCGTGCGCTTAGGTTTGGGGCGATGGGGGGGGGGGCCCAAAACAATATTTGCACCGGGGCCAATCACAACCTTGTTACGCCACTGAGCAGAATCCATCCGTCTTGAAATGCTTGTGTATATAAAAAAAGAATCGATGTAACTAAGCGACATTATAAGGTGAAAAAATACATACATTTCCATCTTAAATGGCAAAAAAGTACTGAGAGTTGAAAAATGAATTATGGCCAGTTTAAGTACTTATATGGAATTGTCAATCAACCTTTTTTTACAATTATGAGCCTCACCTTTGTTGTTCTAATCATTTTAAACCCAGATCCCCCCCATGGATTGCATTACATGTACAGCAACTGAAGGTACACCTAATAAATGGGATATGTGGCAGATCTGACAGCGTGCAGTATAGATGTGTCTATATTTCCCTGTCTTTCCTTGGAGCGTCTACACTGGTCTGGACCTTTGCTGCAGCGGTGTCATCAGTCATGCAAATTGGCCGAGAGACAAGCACTTTATAACACTTAGAGGAGGGAGGCGTTGGCCGGACAGCGCCTGGGCGGCTGAGTAATACCCCTGGACTCCTGGCTCTGTGACTTCAGGACTTACTCCTCGACTACAAAGGCTTGTTCTCCATCTTTGTACTCTTTAACCATGGATATTTATTAAAAACAAGATCGCTGACAGTCCCATATAAGTATGATTTATGGGAGCGCGATAAAGTTTACAAGTTCACGCTCACAGAAAATGACTGTTGGGATAAATGGAGGAAGAGTAATCTGGGCATTGCTTTTGCATACATGCATAGATATAGGTTATATATTTCAAATGGCATATTATGGCTAAAATAGAGTAGAACTACCACAATGAAAAACGTGAGATACACAACAATTACGAGGGTTATTCACTCACAGACGGACAGAGAGTAGGGAGTGGGAACAGAGTGACATTAAGAGACAGTTTCTGTTCCATTACTGGCTCTGCAGCCGTGACAAATCCTTTATCTAATACCCTCACAGCATTCATCAATTTCCAATTAGAAATCCAGACTTTAAAAAAATGGGAAAGTCACCTAAAGGTCACCGGTGCTGCTGAATGTGGCCGTAGAAAGGAACATAAGGTCAGACAATATGTAAGGACAGTGAGATTTCTGTGCTGACGCTAAGCACTGCCTGGCATTGCTGTTCAGTCATCAGACCTTAATGAGGTGAGCACTGAGAAGGAGGAAGAAAAGTAGAGAACTTTATTATATACAGCAGGCGGAATTGGCTCCCTGGGAGAATCATTGATAAAAAAAGACAGGTTTTGGTAGAGCCCTTCAAGTAAAGTAATGAAGGTAGAAACTGGATCATATTATGGGGAAAGAAGGTGATGTAGGAAGCGTGTTGGAGCGAGACAGCGCAGCCGTGCTTTCATTTATCTCGCCCAGACTAACTAAGACGTCGGAGCAAAAATTGGGAAACATGCCTTGAAATGCAAAGAAGGAATGTCTTTCCCTAAGACAGAACTCTGTGAATACAAAATGAATGCAATTGCAAAACGAGCCACCTGCTCTCCACCAAAAACTAGGTTAACTCTCTTCAGGTTTGCGATTTCCACAAACTTGGATTCTTTCAAGCTATACAGAGATAACGATTATATCATTTTTGCTGTTCATGTACTGTACAGCGTGCCTCACCTGAACGAAGGGCACCCCGGAGCGCTCGATGGCCACCACCCCCACGGTCTGGCTGAGCTCCAGGTCCAGGATGAGGATCTCTCTGGGGTAGAGCAGCAGCATGTGGTTCCTCTTGGACGGCAGGTAGGACAGCTGCAGACAGTCGTTCAACGTCACCGCCTCCGCACTGCAGCGCCACAGGAAGAGGAGGACCGGGGGATGCACACAAAGTAGAAAAATACAATTAATTTCAGTGTCAGGTAATCTGAACTGGGAAAAATGTTCTCGAAAAAAAGGGTTAATGGTGTATTAATGTATTTCCTACACGTTGGCCATTCTTGTTTTAGACACAGCACACAAGACATGTTTCAAATGACCAAACTTTTTTTATTAATAAGTAGGAAAATAAAGTTTGTCTAATTCAGCAGACACATCGCCAAAAATATATAATAAGCCTCTGCTGCAACAGCACACTTATATGCAAACACACCAATGTGATGATGGATTTAAAACAAGCTTTAAAGAGGACATATTATGCTCATTTTAAGGTTCCATATTTGTATTGTGTGCCTCTAGTGTGCCATGTTTACATGCTTTAATGTTCAAAAAGCTCTTTTTCTCAAACTGCCTGTTAATTTTTGTACCTCTTTTCACCCTCTGTCTGAAACCAGAGCCCAGTCTGCTCTGATTGGTCAGCTGGCCAGCTCTTTTGTGATTGGTCAACTGCTTAGCAATGCCCGCACCTTAGCCTATCGTATACAATGTGTTGGAGAGCTAGCCAATAGAAGCGCAAGTGTTACATAGTGATGTCACTAAGTTACAGAAGTAAACAAAGGACTAAAATCGAGGCGTTTCACGCAGGGGGAACTGCAAAAAACTCCCTCTGGAGGGAACTTGGACTTTTGTCATCTGAACTTTGGTATTTCAGCCTTTGCTGAACATTCAACCGCACAAAAACATATATAACACACTACAGGAGGACCTCTTTAATAGAAAAAATGTCTCTTTCCTAACATCAAATTGATATTTATTTATGTCTTCCCATACAGAAGGATGGATGAATTAGTTATTGCGTTTGTGGCCTCTGTGAGTCACAGGCAAATGAGGGAGAACTTAAAAGTGAATTTGGTATAATGATAGGACGCTGATGAATTTATTTGCAGCATCACAAAAAAAGCCATTGAATTATTTAACGTGTTTTAAAAATGTATGTTTCCTGTAAGTCCTTTCATCTGTGTTTAAGTCATTACAAATGCTATATCCATGGCAGCAGCGAGGTCTGATCTCTCCATTCGACAACAAAGGCGTCACAAATACTTCAATTCAATCAAAAGGGAACAGAGGGCAGGTTTGGCAGAATTTATGAGCAGGCCAAGGTCGTTACTCATTCCTACAGCTTCATTCCTTTAGGTCACCATGAGATGAAATAAAAGAGACAAACTTTATAACACAATGGAGATCATTATCATCCGGGGAAAGGCACAACAGATGAAATGGACTCAATTGGGTAACCTTTAGGAGTTGCTGAGCTAAATCACACAGTTACTGAAGTCAGGCGAGGCAGAGATTGGGACTGGAGCGACCAAAGGCAGAAAACATCAGAAAGAAAGAGTAAAAGAGGCTTCTGTGTATTAGATGGAATAAAATAAAAAAGACAGAGGGAAAGAGAGAAAGAGGAAAAGCAGAAAAAGAGAAGAGAAAGTCTCGTTAACCAAACCCTCGCAAAAGATTCAACTGTATTTCCAAAACATCACACCCTCCTCTTTGCTGTGAATAACCCATGAAGGTTGCAGCAGTCCGGGGATCATACATAGTGATACACCGCCACATACGTGCACACACACAAAGCACATGAGGCAACCTCAGAGGACCGCTTTTACTGTCTTTCAACAGAAGTGTTATTGTTTATTCATGATAAATAAACATAAATGACCCAGAGGACCTTCAAATCAAATGTTTATACATATAATGTAGTCAGATTGAGCTTCTGATGTCCATAGAATAAACTCACAAAACTTCATACTGGCAGGCAGTGGTGCATAAATTAACAATTTGGCCTTGATTCTAAAATGAGCAACAAATGTGTGCATAATTATGTTTTATGATAGAGACCCCTCAGTTTTGGCTAAGAGAAGACCACAGCAGCTGGAAATGGCAGAGGCTTGCTATGAAATAGTTTGGTTCATTTCAGGGTTTGACCCAGTGATGGATCACATGTCCGCCAAATGGGAGGTTATGTTTTTGGCCCGGTTAGTCTGGCAGCGAGATTACGATAAATCTTCTGGCTACATTTTCATGGAACTTAGTGGAAGCATATCGCATAGGCCAACAAAGAACTCATTACAATTTGGAGGGGATCCAAATGACAGGGCAGACACACAGATCACTTTTCACTAACATTAACATTGCAAGGGCAAATAATGAAATAATCATAGCGGTAGTTTTGGACAGAGAAAATTCAAATGAACGCCCCTCAAGATATCAGCTATGGTCTGAATTTAACATGTAGCAGGTGAATTGTTAGGGCAGAATACAGTATTCTATCACATGAATGTCTTGTTACCAAGGTTATTGTATCTTACTCACTATACTGTTCACTCATTTTACACCCTTTCAGAGCTGTATTAAGTTACTGCTAATTCATAAAGGAGCATCCTACTGCTACATTAAAATTGGTGAAACACTAGGTGGATTGTTGTGAAACAGTCACAGGAAACTCAATCTATTTGTTGTTGTTGTTAGCGTATGTTCATCAAATGCACAAGACAGGTCCACTGTTATTTTCTGCATTTCTTCATTAGCACACTGAGAACGGCACTGTGTGCCGGTGAATGGAGGTTCCGAGGCTACAGGCTTCTACAGGTAAACAAGTTTATTGTGCCCTGCTGTGTGGAAAACTACTCGCGCTGCCTGCAGCAGGAACTGATGGAAAAGCTGATTATTGACACACTGACTTCTTTATTAAAACAACATGAATTTGCTATGGTTGCTCTTTCCCAAATCATCAGTTGCTCTTCTGTGTATTTCTAGCAAACTAGCTGCTTTCGAATGTTTGCTCATTCCCAAAATGGTGGGACATATAAACCTCATGGGTTGTTGGCAATGTAGCTCAGTGTCTGACATCTTAAGGATAAGTAGCATTAGATGTAGAGATATTACAATACTGACAAGGTTGGTCGCCTTTGTTATTGTTTGTCATATTTGTGCTGGCTAAAAAACTGATGAATAGATATCTGATGAGACACTAATGTGTATGATGTAATACTGTTTTCAACATGTTTCTGATAACATACATTGATATCAGTCTTGTTTAAATACCCCAATATATCAACCACAGGCAGACAGCACCAGAGAGGAGAGATACCGGAACGCGGACAAAGGCGTAATGATGGAATACAGCATTTTCCAGAGCAATTACACACTGCGTTAGAGGTGAGGGAAGAACGTGTCACACACCAACAGAAGACACAAAGAGTGAAATGGACATGGCGGCCGAGTGGAGTGAGAGAGAATAAAGAAAAGTAAGATTAATGGAGTGGTTGTTATTAGAGCTGGTTGAGTAGGTGGACAGAGAGGCGGCTATAAATAAGCCTGTGTGACAGTCACAGCCACTCAGGCAGGATGCAGGCAGCACATCAAACAGGCCTTTGGTCCCTGATCCACCAAAACTTTTTGTAAAGTTATGTCTAACACAATTAAAATGTCAGTGTTCAGTTTAATACTTAATGGAGAAAAAAGAGGTACTCGTTTTTGTAAATTGAAGTATTGAACACAGGTGAAGTCACAACACATAATACATTTATTCATTTTAACTTGTTTAACCCTGAGAAGGAAAATTCAATTTTTTACTTTATCACATTGATCAATCTCAAATCTTGCTTGGGTAGAACAAATAAACAACCTAAGGCACAAAATGAAAACATAATCCAAAATCCATTATTATTCTCCAATAGCGAAACCTGTTATTTCATCCTTTTGATGTATGTATTTTTTGTTGTATGTATTCTACCAAACATCATTTCTCCCATATGTAATTTCTCCCAAAGAGGCAAGTAGACTTAACCACATAGTGACATCACTTTGTAACACCAGTGCTCCAACACAATGTATGTGATTTGCTACAACAAATACAAATACAAACACTTTAGATATCCTTAGACCAAGACATTGTTTGATAAAATTCTTGGAACTGCTTGTATAAAACTCAAGTGAGTTGACCCAGAGCAAAGTCCTTGATTCGTAGTTGTTCTAGTAAAACTTTTAGGGACCTTACTTAAAATGCAGAGAAGTTTGCTGGTGGATTTACTGACATATGGGCAAAGTTTTAAATTAGCAATACATTTATAAAAAAAATCCGACTTACGTGGGTTTTTCATTGGTGATGAGCACTTTGACCTTGTTGAGGGCCTTCTTGGCGCCTGTGGGGGCAAGGGAGATGGCGGAGGCAGGCTTGGTGTGGGCGGGGCTTGCATGGGGGCTGGCGATGTAGACCTTTTTACCAGCGCTGCCCGGGGGTTTGGAGTGGGAGAAGTCTGTGATAAAGACTATTCCTTCACTGGTCAGCACTGCCAAAAGACAGAGAAAAAATGTTTAAAAGCTGCATATGCTGTCACAACTGTCAGTAAAGAGAAATGGTAAAATATATTTATTTCAATTTAAAAGGAAGGCAGCAAAGTCTCTCTCATATGTGACCCGCTCTATCGAAATCAGTCGGAAGTCGCAACGGCTCATTTCAAAATAAACGTGGATTTGCATAAAAAACTATTTTTTCGGGATTCGGGTGTTTTGTTTGATTTTAAATAAACAAATATTCTTGGCTTTCAGAATATGAAACTTTTATTTCCAAAATCACACGATAAATACATTTTTGAAGCTTGTAAAGGGAAGATGACAGGCACCTCACTCGCAATCTGCTCTTCCACAGCGCCGCACCCCCTCCCTCCGGCTGAAATTATGAATGTAAGGCATATAGTAATCATAGATAACACGGCAGGGTCCGTTACAGTTTGTTTTCATCTGATTTCAAATAAACAAAGTCTTGGCTTTCAGAATATTAAACTTGTTTCGGCAAATTTAGATGATAAATACAACTTTGAAGCTTGTAACGGCATAATTACTAGGGATGCCAGCGATTATTCGATTTTTCGAATATTCGTTACAGTCTCCATAATCGAAAAATATTTTTAAAATTCGATTTTATTTATATATATTTTTATTATTATTTATGTTTTTCTTTTTTTTCCTTGCTTAGTTTCAACCAAAATATAGACTAATGCTAATAATAGTAATAGTATTAATAATTGTAAATGGCCATTGGTCACACCACCAGTTTGTTTTACTGTAAACTTGGAGGAAGCCAGCAGCGCAGGCTGCTGCAGCCTGCTACACACCGACCCCGCCCCCCCCCCCCCTCTCTCCGTCACACGTGCGATTGATTTATTGGCGATATACAGAACAGTGAGAACAACACAACTAAAGATGAACAAAGCGGCACGTTCAAAGAAGAGTTCCTCGTGGAACTACTTCGAACTGATAAGTGCAAATTAAGTAAAATGCAAGCTCTGCGAAAAGACTTTGGTCTACCACAGCTCAACATCAACAATGCGTTCGCATTTGAGTGTGAAGCATGCCAAAGAAGTGCCTACAGAGAAAGACGCAGCACAGCCGGCCATTACTAACTTCACTTCAAGGCCACGTCGTTGTGATGACAGGCGTGCAGGTGACATAACTGCACTAATCACCAATATGATAGTGTTTTTTTTTTTCTCTCCCGCGGGGGGCGGGAGGGCGAATAATCGATTAATATTCGCCAGGGCTGTCCGATTTTCAAATTTGATCATGGTCAGTTTCTGGCATCCCTAATAATTACAAGCGGAGAACGGAGTAATTTAACGTCACAGCAGTTATAACAACAGCCGGTGTTTCTCGTGAGTGTTTTCCCCGGGAAACAAACACAATATACACAAACGCAAAAAAAATCACACACACCCCCCACCCCCCCCCCACATATGTGTAATCTTAAATCTAATTCCACCTCCAATTACAAAAAAGTTAACAAAATTAAAAATGTAAACAGTGTATAAACAAAGGCTGAGTCACATTTTCTTCGACACATTTGTTGATAACTTACATGCCATATTGGAGGGGTCAAAGGGGTCAAATGAGAAGGAGAGGATGTTCTCAGCGTAGCTCTTCTTCCACAGCTTGGTGCCCGTGTCTCCGTTCCACAGCACGATGTAGTTGGGAGGGTGGATGGCCAACAGTAGATCACGAGACGCATCCTGATTCCATAACCACTCCAAGTCTGGCAGAGAAAGAGCAAGAAACAGAGGGGAGAATAAAGAGTAAAGTAAGTGCCAGAACAGAAAGGGCAGAGAATGATGGTAAGAGCTTCTTAATGAAAACAAATAGTCAACAACAGTTCCAAGTTTCTCCTTGGCAGGGCCCCTGGGGGTGATATCCTTCCTGTACAGAACTGAGGGACAAGAAATCAATCCAAGCCTACATGAGAGAAAGAGGGGGGGGGGGGGGGGGGGGGTTTGTGGAGGGTATCTTACCCTGGATAGGTTTGGAGTGCTCCTGGATCTCACAATGGGCGGTGCCGCTAACCACATCCCACACTATGATCTTCCCCGAGGCGTCTCCTGAGGCCAGCCGCAGACAGTAGGGAGAGCTCTGGTTGTGATAGTAGTTCTCCCTGGACCATTTCACCTACAAATCACCAGAGGTAACGTACAGTAAGTTAAAGTAGCAATACTACCGTGTAAAAATACACAGCTGCAAGGAAAGGTCCTGCATTCAAATTCCTACTCAAAAAAGTACAAAAGTATAAGGATGAAAATATATTTAAAGTAACAAGCGAAAAGGACTCATTATGCAGTATAGCCCATTTCAGAATCGTATATATTACATTATTGGATTATAGTTATTGATGCATTATTGTTTTCATAACTTCAACATTACATTTGGTAAAGGTTGGGTTTATTTGAAATACTTTGAATTCAGTTGGTTAGCTTTACATGTAATAATATATCTTAAAACAGCAATCTCCCTTGGATGTTTTAATCCTTGAAAGTTAATGAACATTTGGGGCTAGTAACCCAGGGGATCAGTGTCTGGGGACTTTGTCCTGGCTGGTTTTCTCTGTGTATGCTGCTCGGGACGTATGTGCCATACACACACACAGCTCATGTTCGGAGAGACCTTAAAGAAAGGCATCAGTAAAGTGGAACTTCTGTGTGAACTATTCATATCTTAAACTGCACTGTAACTTTTTATTCATGTGTTTTTTTCTTTTAATGTTTATTTTATTATCTTTGCTTTTTAATGACTGTTTTTAAATGCCTTTTTCTGAATGTCTTTCATTGTTGTAAAGCACCTTGAATTGCCTTGTGTTGAAAGGTGCTATAAATAAACTTGCCTTGCCTTGAATGGCTTTTAATTTTGGTTCATTTTAAATGGTATCATTGTTCATGTTTTGTTGTTTTTCTGTATCTTGCTCTGTTAAGCTCTTTGATATTTGATCTTAAGTACAGTTATTGAGTAAATAGACTTCCACCACTGCCCAACACAAAACATATGATTAATGTTTGCCAGTCGCTATGGAAACATTGCAAGACTTTTACATGAAAGAAAATGATGAATTTGACTGAAAACAGAGGCAATATTGTCTGTACTGTAGGTCTATCCAGATCAGGTATTGTTGTGTATAAGTGCTTTTACATGTTAACTATGGTGCATATAAAGCAGGGTTAAGGGAAAGAAAAACGATGCAGTTCCAAGAAACACACACCATAGAAATGTATGCTAAAAAGACAAATGACTTGGAACAAGTTTGTGTTTAAATAATTGATTATGTATGTGTATTCTTTCCTGAATAGGCATGCTCCGTGCTATGCCAACTCCTTCCTTTTTTTGTTCTCCCTTTTATTCTGCAAGCTTTCTTGTGTCGGGCTGTGTGGTGAGGAATGACTCGCTGCTGTGGCTGCGGTGCTTTACAAGATTAAAGTGTGCTTTGCTGTGAGGAATGAGAGTCTCGGATTGAGCCCAGGCACTGATAATCACCACACGATTTATTGCCCATTATTTACCCTTCTACAAAGCACACACACATAAACCATACACACACATAAGCTGACACAAACACACATACATAGAAGGGCTATCTGTTAATACAGAAGCAACCTTTATCAGTGTTTTTTAGCTTACAGTGAAGCAGCGCTCAGTGTTTGTGCCAGAAAGCAACCACAACAACTTATCTCAAGGTTGCACAATGATAACAATAATTCTGATGAAATAATACTCCATCAGTACGTGTGTGTTTTTATTTCATGGAGGAAAAATATTTTCTTTTGCAACGAATAACAAAACACTTTTTCCTTAAGGTTCCCTGTGACAGCTACCGTTGCTTGGAAACAGGTTGTGAATTGCAATATGGGGAAATACATTTAATGAATTTACTGTATATCAGACCACAAGCAAGACATGAAATAGCTAGCTCATGCACCCTGTGGTCCTTACGCCTTACTTTCAACCACTAGGAGGCTACCTCGCCTGAAGGAGAGCGGTTAGCAGTTGAGGAGACGGACCTGCAGTTAGCGGCTATTGTAACGCGAATTATGTCAGCGCAAAGCCCAGCATCTGGGTGTCAAAGCGAGCCAGTGGAGAAGCACATTTTATGTTGCTAGCAGTTTGAGTATCTTCAGCTGCCTCAGGGTATATGCAGGAATCCTGAAGTCAAATGTAATACCTTTGAAGACCTTTATTAAGACCCTTTCCATACATTTTAAGACCTCATCGCAACTTTGAGTTCTAACCGGTTACATTGGCGACACACTTTACCTCACATTTACTATATACAGTATTATTATATACAAGATAATGAATTGTGTGACCAACCCAATGCAAGGTTTATTAGAAAAAGAAACCATTAGAAAGTAGTATTTGATTTAGGCATTGTTCCCAAGAGATAAATCTGACAGACTACTGAAGCCTCCTCTCCACATGAACTTCAACCTCTCTGTCAAGGTCAGGTTTAATGCAGTATGCTGCTTTTTTGCTTCTGGAGACACACTTTGTGCTCTTTCATTCCAGTAACACTCCTCAGAAACCATTAGAAACCAGTATTTGACCAATAAACAAAACAATTGACAAAACTTTGAACTATGAAATATATTAAACTTTGGTGAGCGTGTGGCGCAGTGGATAGAGCGTTGGGGTTCGGATCAAGGGAGCACAGGTTCAAACCCCACTGCAGTCAGCATGTCGTTGTGTCCCTGGGCAAGACACTTCACCCCAAATTGCCCACAGTATTGAGTATGTAAGTCGCTTTGGATAAAAGTGTCTAACAAGTAACATGTAACGTAATGTGAGCTTCAGCGGGGTAATGCCATATAGGAGCTCCCTCACAAATACCCAGTAGTTAAATTGGGCCGGGCTGTCCGGGGCTAAGCCCCGGGACATAGGACGATGCTCTGACGTAATCACCCTCGCACATTTGTCATGTTTACAAAAAACGATATATGTTAAGACTTTTCTCGTTCTTAATATAGACTATATTTAGGGTCGATATGTGTTGACTTTACTTTAAAATAGCAGATCTCTGTGACCGGATATAGTTTTTTTGGCTTAGTGAACGTGTGTCTCTTCCTTGGAGGAGCAGCATCGCCCGGACTCCGCTGCTCCTCCTCCGTGCAGAGAGTCTGCACTACAGAGGTGAGTGTCAGCGACGTGCAGTCAGGGGAGGCACGGACTGGCCATCGGGAGAGTCGGGACTTAAACGCGCCGGCTTTCTGGCTAGCACTTAGCATGTGGGACCGGACAGCTTTGTTCCCCATCGACAGTGGCGATTCTAGAGTCTGTGGGGGGCCCTCGAACCAGCTTTCATCACCATCAGTGGCGCCCCAACACACTCCCCTAGAGGGGGTTTCCCGACATGTCGTTGCAGTAAATTAAAGGGTGTTTCATGTTGTTGTTGCTGTGGACCTTCTTAATACCTTGGAAAATGCCGTTTAATACTTTTTAATACTTTTTAATAGCCTTAATTTTCGCTACATTGATTTATCAACTTTTAATACTTTGTAAGACCCCGCGGACACCCTGTGCCTACTGAAACCCCTCTCATGCCCCTCTCCGGTATTTTTACCTGAAATGTACAAAATATCAGCGAGAAATTGGCACATATCTATATATATATATATATATATATATAAAAGACATACTGTAAGGGCACTAGACACATTAAAAGCTTAGAAACCATAATACCCATACATATTTGCTGACTTTAAGTGCAACAGGTATGATTCTGCATCTAGGAATCGGGTATTCAATGAACACTTTGAGATTCAGAAAGAACTAAATTGGAAAAAGAAGTGAAACATGAGGCCCAAACCAAAATGTCTTCATACAACAAATTATTTTTGATTAGCCTTTATTTGAAATATTCTACACGAATTAATCAGTTAATTGTCTGATTACTTTTTTAGGTTTTCAGCTTGACTTATTGACAGATATCAAAGGCTATTATGTATCCAATGGAGCAGAGTTGAAAATGTAAGTCAGTTGATTGGTAAGTCAATTGAAAAAAAGAATGTGATCTCCAAAAACATTTAGAACAATTGTGAAAGTGATAAATTGTTCCACCCATTTTCAAGCAAAAAACATTTGCTGTTTGGATACTTGGACATCACTGTGAGCTGTTGGAAACTGTTGTAGGCATTCTTTTATGTATCAACACAATTTAAGCTAAACAAATGATACTCAAATTCAGATGAATAGTATTGAGGATACACATATTAGTAGATGCAGCTCTACACTGCAAATATAAACTGCTGAAAAAAGTTTACTTTGTGAACTCACCTTGACCACGTTGGCTTTGTGCCGCTCCAGCACCTGTATGGTCTGAGACGTCTTTGGATCGATGATGAGAATACTGGAGTGACATCCCTGAGCTATCAGCCCCTGCCAACCCCTACAGAAAATGAGACCGGAGAGAAAGATAGGAAAAGGAGTCAAAGATAGAGTGAATTATGAGGTAAGTGAAAAGGACAGAGTTCATACACTTTTTCACCAATGATTTTCAATGACTTCTCCATGACCTTTACCTAATTTTCCATGACCAAAACAATTACTCTTTCTCAGCGGTACCACTGAAAATGGTTTATTTTAACATGGAACAGGAAAATAAGGTCTGCATATGAAACATGTTGTGCCTATCTAAAACAAATCAAATAGGCTTACTAGCTTCTCCAGGCTAAAGCAACTAAAATCTCTCACCAGCAAAATACCTCGACAGTTAAATGCCATTTTACGTTTCATTACTATACGATACAGTATTTATTATCATTATAGTATTACTATTTCGGCGATTAGATAAAATATAAATTATATTTGATGCAACTTTAGTTAAATTTCCATGACTTTTCCAAAACTTTGGGAAAGATATTGTTTTCCATAACTTTTCCAGGGCCTGGAATTAGCATTTTGAATTTCCATGACTTTTCCAGGTTTTTAATGACGGTAAGAACCCTGAAAGGAGCTGAGATTTTTTCCTGACACAGAATAAAAACAGAGGGTCTGTGAGTGCGCGGGCATTGAGCCAAGACCACAAGACCCCAAGAAGAACATTTCAACTTTCATTTTGTGTTGGGAAAATACTGAATGTACTCTTTCAAGGACAGAGTTGCATATGATAACAATGGCCCAAGTGTATAACAGTGTATATAACAAGATGTATGATTACCTAGTAAAAGCCACACATGCCACACTGTTTTAAAGTGTATGATAAGCTATGTGGCAATGATTAACATGATGATTCAGTCTCTAGGGAGATATGGCAAAGATGATCATTTCTGACGTGGGCCTCAGCTAATCTGAACAAAGCATGGTATACTGCTTTGAACCGTTGTTTCTCCATCTTGTGACTGTAAAACACCCACACTTCCATTCTTGCAAGGATAATAAATACATGTATCCTGTTTTGAAACTCAAGCCGGTGACTAGTGACATTTTTCTAACAATGAGCAAAAAATGTATGACCATCAATCCACTCCATGTCTACATATTTCACATCTTTCAGTATGCATGCGTGATGGGACTACAGAAAGGTCACAAATCAATTCCACATACAAAATGTAAATTCCAATATTAAATATGTTATTTTGTATGGACTTTCAAAGTACAACAGACTGATACAACTCAGAGCAAAGGAAGTGTGCACATTAATCAAAATAGTGGAGTATAAAAAGGTAGCTGCAAGTGAAGACAATTTACAACTTAAACCATTAATAATCTTCCATATCATTGCCATGTTTTCTACATGTATGAGGAAATGATATCCACTGAAAGCGTTTTATTAAAGATGAATGGTAAGTCTCACTTGTTATCGCATAGATTAATACATTAATCATTGCCAGCTTCATGTATGGGGAATACAACTTGGTGACAATTGGATTCCTACACCTTTTAAAAACACTTTTCAATCATTTTCTTGGTGCGTTTTCAATCTTTTTCCATGACTTTGCACAATTTTTTATTTGAATTTTTGTATTTTATTATATATGTTGCATCGTTGGAGGAGCTCGGGTCATAAGATTTTCATTGCCATTTCTACACTGTAGCATATGTGTATATGACATTAAAACCTTTGAATCTACTACAATCAAAATCTAGTGTATTCGATATTTGACACTGATAGAGATCTTCATTGTATTATATATTTAGCATTGATGTCATAGAGGTGTTGTTAATAGTATGCCACGTAATATAAATACATAAGGAGGATAAAGCATTAGAAACATGACATTTCAGTAAAGTCCAGTACAACACATCTGCAACCTACAACCTCATTAAATAACATATTAGGTTTAATATGTAGAGTGTTTTTATCACAGGCCCGGAAATGCAATAACGCATAGGAAGTCACAGTGAAGTCGTGCTCCCTGCTGGAATACTATGGGAAGGTAAGGGTTACAAAATGCATCAGGCCCAGCAAACTGTCACATCCCTTCACATCACATCACATGACACAGGATGCCCTAAGTGTTATGTTCTGTTGGGAAAAATCGGCATAATAATTATTGCCGGTAGCAATAAAAGGGAACAATGTAACGTGATGCATATATAATATAATTAGCATTTATCAAACATGAAATGACATACGCACGCATTGACTAAATGAAGAAGCTACATAAAGATGCTAACGGCAGATGTGCAGTACTCACCAGTCTACAGCGGCTTTATTCTGCAAATGGAGAGTGCCAGTCAGAGTCCGAGCCGCGAGTTTGATGTTGACAGTGTACGGAATCATTGTTGCTACGCAGTATTTTTGCTACATTAATATTTGTTGACCAAAAGCTGCTAAAGTTGTTTAGCTTCAGCGCTTCGGCTCTGTTGTTGAGATTTCTAACAGGAAGTGAAACGGTGTTTCTGAATGGAACGTCGTGTAGGAACAAATCCCAGCGATGAAAGGTTCCAAAGCTGAGGCTTCACATTTGATCATGATCACAAAATGTCAAATGTGTTTATAGAGAGCACACGTAAACAATGCTATGATAGTATGTTATATTCGTTCACTTTTTTTTATATTTCCAATATTGCCACAACAATGTAATTTTGTCACTGTTAAGTGAAAAAGTTACATTGACATTTAACCATAGACTGTATATAAAGCATTTAACCAATGTTTAGTTGTAGAAAATAATTCAGTAATTTAGTTTCAATTGAATGTGAGTTAGGCTATTACATATCAAATATTATAACAATATTAATATTACATGGGCAATATTACATTACATTTAATATTACAACCCAAAATGTCCTTGTTTAAAAAAAAGTATAAGCCATTTTATTCTAAAATTGCAGTTTCTTGTCATAAAAATCTTCATAAAACCCCATTTGTTTCTATACGCAGAAGTGACATTCACTATTGTTATTCATCCCATCATTTGAAAATGGTATAATAGCCTGGAAATGTTTTAAAACATCTAATGATAACCTTTTCCCCCATAAACTGTCATCATTATACGCGCCCCCTGCGTGAACGCCATCAGACTCCGATAATCTCGTGCCCTCTGAGTGCATCAGAGTCTGAAGTGCTAGAGTAAACGATCTTCACACAGTGGAAGTTGATGACAATATATTGTTGTCTGATGGGCTTGGAAACACACCCCTGAGAGAACAGTGCAGCGGTTTAAACCACATAAACTACCCTGAATAACTTTTGGCAGATCAAACAAAAATCTTTCTGCCTTTTATTTATAGGCTCTTCCTCACTGCAGTGACACAAGTTAGCACACTGGTAGATGTAGTTGAGTGAATCATGGGAAAAAACATGACTTTATGACTCTGGGGAAGAACACCCTGTCCAAGATTATTACAAAGATTCAATTCTTTCATCTCCTACACAGCCCTGCTGCAGTCAGTTTCCTTTGTGTTCTGTCATGCCTAACTGCGACTATATACAGCACAAAAAGCAACATTTTACTCAAAACCCATAAAGAACACAATTAGCTTTAGTTCCTGGCAAGAATTAGCCTTTAAATATGAAATTCTCTGGTGTGTTAAGACAAAACCTGTGGTGCAAAACTGGAAAGAAATGCATAGAAACAGCTAAAAGAAAAGAAAAATATTTCCCCATAAATTGGTATGTAACAGCATTTGCTTTCTCCTGCACTGAGTGTGACTTAATTAAAAAAGGTTCCACCATACTAACTTGCGAGGTTGCAAGTGCAGCACTGTTATTGGTGATATTCAGAATAGGAAATAATAAGATGAATTATTATATGGTCATTTCTTCAGGGAGAAAAAACATGTACATTTTGCATTGTCTAGACACTGCATTTACACACTGTTTTTTTTTTAACAAAAAAAGCTTATACGTGAATGATGATTTATCAAACTTTTCAAATTGGCTCTTGTTCTATATTGTGAACTATTATAATCCAATTGAAGGAGAAAGGAATTCCAATATTGTGGCAGAAAGATTAAATGATGAAAACATGTTTCATGTCTGGTTATTGGATTCATTTGAATTTGGTTAACTCAAGTTTGCATCCCACATCTGTCAAGATCATCTTGTGGTCATGGTGTTCTGCACAATGTACACACACAGAATCTCTGATATTCATCACAATTATTGCTGTCTTTAGAAACAGCGCTGTGCTGATATAGAATTATGAGACTATTTATCACTCTTCCCAGAGGCACACATCTTTAAACTTTAGTCAGATTTATGGCTGTTGTTTCGCACATGGAGATAAGATGTGAATATCATTTTGACAGGTAATGACTCAAATACATTGTTTAATATGTGATATAATGTGAGCAGCTTCAACAGCAGCATAATACATGTCTATACAATTCTAATGCATTTTCTATTTTGGTTATAAAAAATAAGTAAGGGTTATTCCATCAAAAGTTAGACATTTTTTACAAGATATTTAATTAGATTTATGTTTGAGAATAACAGTCTTCAAGAAGTTTGGAAACCTAAGAGAACAGTGTCAGCCATTTTTCATTTAAATCAGTTTACCCTAGTTGAACTGGTAAAGATAGTGTGAAGGTTCAACATAAAAAAAAACCTAACCCTTAAGAGAAATTTGGTGAATCCCCTAACCCAAACGTATTCAAATGCCCAGAACTTCCTTGACATGTACATGTATGCTATCAAACAACACAACAAACCATCAGTTTAAAGTGTATACAGTATGAAATGTACTTATTTCGATATGAATGTCAAAGCAATAATCAAATTACGATTACGATGATTCTGAGCCTGATTTCCACTTGATAATCATAACTTACAGTCATTTCCCTCATACAAGAGGGACACATACTGCCGTGATAGTGATGGAATGACATTAATTGTCAGTTACTCCCAAAACCATAGAAAATAAAAAATACAACTTTTCTAACACTTATATGTTTAAGCTCTAGTTAGTTTTTAGGCACAACTTGTCATGGCTAGGGTTTGAGAAAAGTGGTGGTTAAAGAATAATTAGATATTTTGGAAAATGTGCTCTCTATCCTAAAGGTAAATGAAAAAACTGAAACAGCATGACGCCATAGCAAGCAGCCGATTAGCTTAGCTTTGCATTACAACGGAGGAAACAGTGAGTATGGCCTTATGCTACAGTGAAAAATATAAAAAGGGACAAAGGCACTGCCAACAGACCTCTAAACCTGAGAAAAAATACATATGTACCAACTAAGCCTGCAAGATTTCTCCACCAGTCTCTCCTTTACCTTTGCTCTCCACTTTTCTTGTGATTGAAAAGAAAGCAGTTAGTCCGGTTACCCTCAGGTCAGTCATTATTTGACACAGTGAAAGGTAATAAATCAGTCCTTTTTCTCTTTTTCTCTTTCCCTCTTGTTTTTCTTCCTAAAGCCTTTAAGTGTCTGTGGCTGTGCGGCCAAGGGACCGGGCGGTGATGTGTAATGAAGGTTCTCTAATGAAAATGGAGAGCAAGGATAATCACACTTTGGGTCAGGTATAAAACCCAATTAGAGTCTGAGTGCCTCCGAGTGCACTCCACTGCTGGCCATCAGCCGTGTGAAACATTATTTTCGCTACTCATCTGTATATCTTTGTATATATATATATACATAATATTGATCTGTTTGTGAGCATACTGAAATGTTTTATTGATATATTATATTACATACATAGTAAATGTGTTCCCTATGGAATGATATACATAATATTTACCTGTGATGAATGTAAAATATCAAGCATTTATCTGGCCAGTTTGACCATACTCTTAAGTTCCAGTTAAGAATCACACACAACAGGACAACAAAAGAAAAATGTCTGTCTCCCATCCTCTTGATCTTCCCAACAACATAACTCCCTGTGCAAACACCATGGGCATTGGGAAGATGAAACAGAAGCAACAGGGCAACATAGTATTCTCATTGATTTCTATAAAACTCTAGCAGTCCATGTGGGAGTTTCAAGTGAATCTCCAAATGTCATATCTCAGTTGACTTGAAAAGTTTGAGGGAACAGAAAAAAAGGCCAAATATTTTTCTTTCAAAGTCCTCATCACCACATTAAACCTTCTGTTGCTCGTGAAGCATGTCAGATCCACACTGATGAACCAGCCCCTTTGAATCATGCTTCCAGAGTGTGTGTGTTAACTGCTCTCTTCCATATTTCATAAAGTCTCGCTTGACGGTTACAGCACCAGATGTCAGAATGAGTTATGATGTCACACTCTGAGACGCGATCCCCACGAGATGTCCCTGAATTACTTTTATCGTCCCGGCAATTGAACATCTGCCATATGAATATTAATGAAAGCCTGAATGAGTCGTGTAGTAAAGGGATTGTCGTCTGTGTAATTGGCAAGACTGTTTCCATTACTTCTGCTGGCATGAAATGGATTCTAAATTGCTGCCTTGTAACACCAAAATTAGTCATCTTTTTACATGCAGCCTGCATAATTTCACACTGGGAAAATGACACATAATAGTCACATTTTATTTATCATAAATACAGCATTATTATGAGTGACACGAAGGACATAAATGGCATAATGATGTAAATCATTAGTGGTAATAAACATACTTGTTCACTTTGTTCCTTCAGGGAATTGGAGGGAATTCATTACTTTAGGAGATTACCTTTTCATTGCATGTGAAATATCCATCTCGTCACTAGCCAGAAACAAGTTTAATATAATGAGTTTAATAGCTCAGCATTATCATTTCATTAAAGCCCGAAAAGTGAATGCTGTGCCTGTGTTCTGTTTGCATGCGTATATAAATTCTACCCTCAGCATTGTCTGAAATGACCCATGCAACTGAGTGCAGATGAAGGCCATGTTATTGTACAGGATGTAAGCATCTGAGCCACACAGTGCAAAGTATGAGGTGAAAATGAGAGTGCTTTTGTAGGAAAGTGTCAAAAGATTAACATTATTGTTTTTTTTGCAGATGGAAAAAAACAACATTATAAATACAAAGTTCAAAAGTTTATTCCTGACCGTGAAAAAAATGGTGCGCTTACAGTATAGGACTTTTAACTTTAAGCCAGCATATAAGTAGAGAAAAAATAAATATTCTAACATTTACATTTCCATGACAACTGAGCATATGGAGCCTGCTTTTGAAGATTAAATGACATAATCAAAAACTGGGATTTCAAAATGGCGGGAGTGTTTTAAAACATTTGAATGTGCGCATACAGAAAAGTAGAAAAAGTGACATTTTATACACAAAACCTGAATCAACAAGTGGGGGGAATATGCAGATGTTTACATGGCACCAGGGTTCACAGGTTTGTGAGCATGAAAGTGAAATATATTAAATGCTATGGCCTTTACATGCACCCCATCTCATCTCACTTAAGCACTACATAAGAGATGTTGGGTATGTGTTGGAAAGGGCTCTCTTCGAGTTTCATAAAAACACCAAATGAGGGACTATTTTTGTAAAAATCCTATGTAAATGACTGTAAAGTTATTATTTTGGGTTAAAGTGACAAAAATATCCAGCAATCTGCATTTATAGCTCTAAAACAAGTGTTCATGAATAGAGTGCTGCAAGGATGATGAGTTTTTGTAATGCAATTGCCAGGAGTACAAAGCAAACGTTATAGATTAACAGACTACACCATGGATGCATGGCTACTACTGTATGGCCATAGCACGAAGCTACAGGTGGAATGGTGTTCAATGAGACTATAGGTAGTGCTCAACAACTTTGTCTTATTTAGCCTCCTGTAAATGAACATGTAAAAGCTTCAAAGTTCATAACCAAAAACCCATTGACTTCAAGCATAAGAGCTGGAAGTGCAAACATGCTAACTATTTCCCCAATGTTGGACTCATCCAGCACAATGACTGGTTGCTAATCGGAAGTATCATTAATAGACATGTTTCTATAGGCAAAGACATTCTCACTCCTAATAGTGGATATTCTGTATGAGTTGGTAAAAAAAACTATGAATTACACTGCTCATTAAGTCTTTGTTGAACCATTATCTAAAGTCTCAAACCAGTTAAATGTTAATAAAGGGAATGAGTCGATAAAATGAGAATGAATTCACATGAACGGATCAAGGTACAGGAAAACCGACACATGTGTCACACCTAAAATTAATTAACACGCATTTGTCAGCCTCATTTTCCAGGGAAGGCAGAAAGAATATTGAATCTAACTTGGAGAGGGTCCCAGTCCGACCCTTGTCAATTATCTACAGGGGTCCCTCAGGGCTCTGTCTGGGTGTGACCCTAGATAACAAACTGTCCTTCACTGTCTGCAAACATCGCTGCAACAACCCGCTGCTGCAGATACACTCTTTACAACATCAGGAGGATACGTCCCCTCCTGACCCAGAGAGCGACGCAGCTTCTGGTCCAGGCTCTTGTCATCTCAAGACAAGACTACTAGACTACTGCAACTCCCTCCTGGCTGGTCTACCTGCATGTGCCATCCGACCTCTGCAGCTCATCCAGAATACAGCGGCTCGTCTGGTCTTCAACCTTCCTAAATTCTCCCACACCACATCGCTCCTCCGCTCACTTCACTGGCTTCCAGTAACTGATAGAATCCACTTCAAGACACTGGTACTAGCGTACCATGCTGTGAATGGATCTGGCCCTTCCTACATCCAGGACATGGTTAAACCGTACACCCCAGCACGTGCACTCCGCTCTGCATCAGCCAAACGGCTCGCTGCACCCGCACTGCGAGGGGGACCCAAGTTCCCATCAGCAAAAACACATCGGTTTGCTATCCTGGCTCCAAAATGGTGGAATGAGCTCCCCATTGACATCAGGACAGCAGAAAGCTTACACATCTTCCGGCGCAGACTGAAAACTCATCTCTTTCGACTCCACTTCGAGCAATAAAATGAAAAATGAAAAACAAAACAAAATAAAAAGCACTTATATACTAACTAAGCACTTACATACTAACAAAGCACTTATATACTAACAAAGCACTTAAATACTAACAAAGCACTTATATACTAACAAAGGACTGGCTTATCTGAAGCCAGTTGAGTAGCATTTGAAATGTTTTGGCTCTATGAAACCTAATGTACTTATATGATTCTGTTTTCTTCAAGTTTGTATCTTCTTGGTCGAATGCACTTATTGTAAGTCGCTTTGGATAAAAGCATCAGCTAAATGTAATGTAATGTAATGTAATGAGTCTAGCTGTAAAACAGTGTCATATCAACCGGATCCCAAGAGAACCATAAGTGGTGCTTCTCAGTCTCCAGGCCACGCTCAACGCCTCATCAACACAAACCACATATGCTGATTTGGCATTACTATTCTTGCTGTGCCATGCTGTGGCCTCCCTCTTGATGTTTTATTAAAGTCTAATAAATGACAAGAAGATTGAACAGGCAGACATTGAATGCCATTAGAGAAGACCAGCCTCTCCCAAGAGCAGCATTAAAAAAGACCTTGGTGTGTGATGTGTCAATAAAACAGTTCGACAGTATTCAACATGCAGGGCAGACAAGGCTTCACAGCCCATTAGATACACTAAGGAACAGTAGCATGGGGATCTATTGAGAGTATTTCAGCAGCTTAATGTGATAATGAAGCATATCAATCTCTAACAACATGATCATCTTTAGACATCTTACAAGCATGCAAATATTTTTTGTTAGTCACTCGCAGATTTTCCCTTCATGCAAAACCTTTCATATTTGTTTTTCTAAGGCAGGGAGCTGTATTATATTCACGTACAGCCCTGGGCACACACACATTCTCGATAATGTACACACACTAATAGTTGGCTTTGCAGTGTGAACTTAGTATGAAGGCTCATTTTTATAAAGTTTCACTTATACCCGTTAAAGTACATCACATATTTTAGTTGGTAATGGAAACAATAAAGACCCAGTTGCCAAGGATACTCCTACACTGCGAGATATGACGGCAAGAGAAATAAGACGACATAAAGAAAGAGAGAGAATTAATGTTTTCCTTTGTATCAATGATCACGTAACGCTTTGGACGTATTCATCGTGCAGGCTTTATTATAGTAGTATATTGATTTGATGAAAATCTAAAAGAGATGAATATAGTGGAAGGAGTGGAAATGAAATGGAGGAGGAGGATGTCAAGGAGAAACAGATAGGATGGATACTCAAGGTTGAAGCGCCCAAACAAGGATGGAAGTCTATAAGCCGAGTCGCTCATTATCACAACTTAGCTGCACAGCGAGACACTGTTCCACCTTCCACACTCCATCCTCCAGCGCAATTTACCCAACCTACAGACCATAAAGAATTACAACCGAACCTTTGCTCCTCTTAATTGTGTATACAGTATATCTGTCTATTCCCATATACACACATTATGTGCAGTCCCGTGTCCACTGGTACACGTATGGGCTTGGATTAGCGGCACTCCGTCACGGACCAGGGACGAGTTATGTGCTAATTATCCCAGTTTCAATTAAGCCAAATTACTTTCCAAGAGCAAGGTTGCATGACAGCTCGATATTAATTGACCGACGCCTTTGCGCAAGTATGATTGTGTGTGTGTCTATGCCAGAGAGTGAATGAGTAGAAATAACAATATGTGTAAGACGGGCAATGATATGAGAAATAAACAGCTGAACATAAAAACCCAGTAAAGTAAGTATTTGCCTTAGGTTGTTTATCTAACTGTCTTGTGCTTTCTGTTGCGAGAGAAGACAGCTTTTGTGAAACGGGTCAAGTCAAGATGAAAAGAGCTGGAGGGCTGAATGCATTACAGAATGGACAGATAGAACATGGAGGATGTGTTGAACCCATCTCGACTATTGTACACTTTAACACTGACCTTAGAGATAGACCTTAAATCCCCTGCAGGTCGGCAAGTTTTATACGGTTTGCTGTTGACGCTTTTTCTATTACTCTTACTCAAATGTTGCTATTGTAGCAGACTGTTATTTTGCATATATTGATTATTGTGTTTTTTGTATCTTAATGTGTGCATATGTTGAAATGTGTCTGTTGAATGTGTATATGATATACATATTTTATACATATCTGTATACTGTATAATTTTACATTCGGGATTGTTGGAAACGTCATTTCGATCTCTCTGTCTGTCAACACAAACTGAGTAAGATTGACATTAAAGTTGACTTTGACCTTTGACCTCTAAGGACATCATTCAGCATTGTCTCTGGGTAAACACTGGCGATCAACGTATGTGCCTTTTCTGTGATGTGTTACCTTCATGCTTACACAGTGAGAGTTGGACAGTGACAATGTGTTGCTATGCATGTTGGTAACTGTTTCCTATGGTTTCCTTGTTGAGTTGTTTTAGCTGGGGTAATAAACGACTCACACATTGTGCAGTCAAATATAGAAATTGTTCATCTCTATTTAAAGTATCTAATGAGTCATCTATGTGAATAACTAAATAAGTCATGTACACATTTTCCAATGAAAAACATCTATCTTGTGTCAGATATTTTTGCTAAACTTAATAATTAAAATCGCAATAGTTTTTATCTTGACTGTCATCTAAGTATCGAGCCTAATTTATAAAATATTATGAAGGAGTTCAGCAACAAACTGCCCAACACATCTTCTAAATTAAAGAGGTCCTATTGTGCTGTTTGGGGGTTTCCCTTTCCTTTAGTGTGTTATATGGGTTTTAGTGCATGTAAATGGTCTGCAAAGACTGAAATCCCCAAATAAACACCAGAGGAAGTTCTCTCCCACACACTACCCTTGTCTGAAACACCTATTGGACTCATTTGTTTGCTTCCATAACATAGTGACATAATAATAATAAAAAAATTATGATTCAACTGACAATGAGAATAAACTTTAAACCACAAAATGTGCCCTTCAGATCTATACACACAGAAGCATTTTTATAATCTTATTTGACTATTCCTTTAAAAACTGTCATAAACCGGTATTGAAAAGAGAGCACGGTTTTAATATATGCTATGGTTAAGGTTTGGTTGGGTGTTGGCATTAGAACAACGTGGATCTTTGTCATCATGGTGGTCAAGGTTACAGAACAACTACAAAAGAAGACGATTTTGGATGTCGGTATAGGAAACAGGAAATAAACAATGGTGTCCCATCTGAATACATTACTTTTACTGGCACAGCATCGCTAGACTAAGTTTTATATCCCTGGGGCTGGTTTATGGACTGTAGCTTATCTGACTTTGCGAAGGAGACGGGCGTTTGCCTCCCAACACTGACCTGTTTTAACTATTTGTAATGTAACAACACCTTTTATATAGTGTTTTAACTAAATGTGCTCATGAATTAGTTTAAACTCAAATTAAAAAGGCTTAATCAGTTACGTTTCAATATCAGCTTGGCAATCACGACACAATAAGATAGAGACAAATGTGTTTTGCCACTGTCAGCTATGTAATAATCCTTTGCATAGAGTGACAGAAATTGGATTGTTTTTTGAAACAGAACAGCAATCTTGGAAACAATTCAGTGCCAGTATCAGCTCCAAAGTGTGTGGTGAGGAAATATGACTCTGAATATATTACATCTGGATTCATAATGGCTGGCAGTGATGTCTGAGGATGAGCAGAATATTTATTTTAGTCATTACAGTTGACAGTGGCATATTTACAACTCAGTTTATTCGTCGCCTTTGTTTGTCATGTTTTTTTTTTCTCATTTGTTTTGGATGGCGGTCTCCAATCAGATTCAAGCCTTAAGTTAAAAAAGGCTGAGGACTGCTGACGTAAATCACCGAACCAATGACCTTTATAAAGCTTCACAGATTAATATCAAACACCTCACTTTGTCCATTGTGTCACACTATCACAGCATTATGCCAAAATCCCCCATTGTTAATAATTCAGACATCAATCTTGACGTTCAGCTCCAGAAACAACAACTTCCATTATTCACACAACAAAAATGATCCATCCCTCAGGCGCTCATCAGTCGCACCATTATCTCAGTTAGATCTGTATCATATCATGGCTAATTTCTCCCTCCCAGGCATACATTTCACACATAACCAGTTACAGCTTTACCAGAATTTGTTATGAAAGTCCTAAAAGCTATCATTATGAAGTAACAGAATACTTAAATAAAGAGGGAGAGTCATTTTTAAAGAGAGTAACATCTGCACAAAGGGAAGATCTCAATGGTAAAAGGCAATGACATTTAAATATCACATTAACGCTTCTTATGGAAGATGAGAAGTGATTTAAAGTCTCTGTAACAGTTTCTATGACACCCACATCTACCATACAAAATATAATAATAATATGCTGGCAGGGTTTAATTGCTCTGATAAGCTCTAGCACATTTGTAAGGATTTTATAATGACTTATAAGTCTTATTTTAAAGTATCATAGTACTACATATTATCTGTTCATTCAATGACATTTTATATTGTGTGTCTGCCTTTACCTCAGGAATTGAATTGCTTCAATAAAATACCCCAATGACCATAACTTAGAGTACCTCATGCTCCCAATATAAGGCATTGCAGCAATGAATAAAATGCATTATAAAAAGATTATGATGTATTACAAAAAACACATTAATAAAACACAATGATCCTTGCGAAAGAAGTTTGTGAGTGACTTTTATTATGTATTATGATAATTGTCCTTTACTTACTCGTGTACTTTAGTTATACATAAGCAGATTATCATGCATTACATGTATGTTTGTAATGCTTTATAGACATTAAAGACATACAAAGTGTTACCGATGTTTCTTACAGAAGTGGTATTGTCATTGGTAGAGTAGCATATAACAGCAAACTTTCAAAAAAGTTCAACAATGCTATGAAATTGAGGTTTCTCACACCCATGTTTTTGGTTCTTGCAGCCTTCTCTGACCTATGCTGGCATTAAAAAAAGAGCGGCGGCGGCGGCACTGATGGTAAGGGTCTGTGTGCTGATTGCTAATCAATCATCCCCACTGCTGAGACGGGCCAGGTTCCACTGCAGTGATCCCGAGGCAGTGACGAGGAGGGAGGAGAGGAGAAGAGACTCCAGGGTGGCAGGAGGGAGGAGGCCAGTGAAGTAAAGTGCAACAGAGTGGAAAAGACAAAGGAGAAGTTTGATCATGTCCCTACCAGGCAGGCATCCGAGACCTGACCCACACAGGGGGGGGAACACAGGGGGAGGTGAGGGGCTTAGCAGTGGAGAAGATGTTGGTTTAAACTTCAACCTGAACTTTAAACCTCAACGATGCAGGCTCAAATATGAATATAAAATCAATCACAGTGGCTGTGTGGATGCCAAATGTGTTCCGGGCAGTATTAAAACGCCACAGCATTTTTGAGAAGCTGCGTTTTAATAAAATGTGAAGGGAATTACATTAAGTGTTATTCTCATAACATGTGATGGATTCATTTGCAGACAATTTGATTACAGCGTATGCTCTGTTTCAGTCATTCAGTAAGCGACTTGTGCCCCGCAGCTATTTATCACCTGTCAGACTGTCATTTGTTCGGGGCTTGATGACTTTGCAATCAGGTGGGAGTAAAAACGACTTGTAAATATGGGGATTAATTAATTGTAAGAAAGCGTTTGGATGTCAATTCATTTGCCTACATAGAAACACACTTATTAACACCATATAGCAACATGTGGACATACACATAGCGACATTATACTGATATAGACACAACACAAAGTCTTCATGAATGTGTCAGCTGAGCTAACAGCAGTGTTAGCAGGGCAGACTGTTAGGGATGCTATTGCAGAAGGATCAAAGCTCCTAGAAAGTTTTGCATCTACAAGCAGACAAACTCTTTCATCGAGATTGCCTTGAAAAATTGACCTATCAGATCATTTGAATGAGCCCTGTGTAAAGGCTTGGTGTTTTTGTGAAGTCTGCCCATGTGCAATACATCTACAAATGAGTACCTCATTTATAATCTGTGCCGGTTTGAACTATGAACATGTTTGATTTCCATGGTCGAAAATAACGAGTTATCTTCCCAATGAAGTATTTGTGTTGACAATTATCAATGAGATACTGCTGTGAAAGGGGTCAAAGTCAAATATGAGTTTGTGACAAAGAGCAACATTCTCGTAGAAAAGGAAAATAACTGTCACTTTAACCCATATTGACTCCCTTAAAAAGGATATTGGACAACAAAGGAGTACAGAGTGAGCGGCTTTAGCTTGAACTGCTGTCAAAAAGTGACACATTTCTCCTGACTCCTCCTCCTGCTTCCCCTGCCTGTCTATTCCCCCGACCAAAATGTTTTTTTTACTCCATGGTCTTTTCTTTGCAGGAGTTTTGAATAAAACATCAGCTGCGATGCTGATGTATTTTCTATACTGCTTGCTGTATAGTACTGGTACACATTGATCTGGTGTGCACCGCCATCTGTCAGAACTTGAATATAGAGACAAAATCACAACCTATATCAGCCTTAGTACATGGATTTTTTTGTCCACTATAAACTGAATGTGTGTAGTCTTAAACTGTAGGTGGGGTATTAAAAATTGATCGTGCATAACCTTTTAAAGAACGGTGATTCAATGAAAACACATTGAGACAGGGTGTGGGCTGAAACTGTCAGTAGGATTTAACTAAACAAGTAGGATTTCCCCTGAATGCTGTTTTGCACCCATTACTATGCCTTAAAATATGGCAAAAAAGCATTTTTGTATGAATATTTTATTGTGCACATGCCGTCATTGAAGAAAGTTTGCAATATTAAATAGCTGTCACGGTGAGATGAATGAATTAAACATTTAGCCAGACGTGAATAGTGCTGGTAAAATGTGCATGCTCACCAGGGCTGATAAGCCGAAGAAAATAAAACTTTTCCCCCCATGCTGCCCGGACTGTATACATCAGCAAATATGTGTTTGTCTTGCATCTCAGCAGAGTGCTTATTAAAGTTAACTTTTGGAACTTAAACATCTCACAGCAGCTTGGTTTCACAGGGAGCTCAACTGAGTCAACGTCTAACTGATGTCAATGGGAGAAGAAGCTCTGACCTTTTAGCAAACCAGTGGGTGGGGTAGAAGTCGTTAAAGTTCACAAAAGACATGGAGCTCTCTTCACTTCAGCTGGTAAAAAAGACAAAACATTATTGGCTGATAGCATGGTGAACAAATATATAAAGGTTTGACCCATGCTGGCAGCAGAGCGAGCGATTGAAATGTTGTCCGTTGGTCCAACAATTTGTCCCAAATACCTCATCCGATTTGATGCTATGAAGTGTTGTACAGACATTCATGTTCCCCAGAGGATGTATTGCACATATGTTGTGTTCCCTTGACTCGTCCTCTAGTGCCACCAGTATTTTTTTCACCTACCCCAAGAAGTACAGTATCTCAACATATGCCAGACAAATTGATAGAACACATATGTATATATACAGTATTTAGAGACATTCAATGTTCCCAGAGGATACATACACGTACTTTTGACTTTTCCTTTAGCGGAGGACCGGACCATGAGATTAAAATGTGTGTTTTTGTGTGAAACGTCTTAAAAGCTGTTGGATAAGTTGTGTTGATGTTGTTAAAATGCCTTTAACAGGATGCATTGTAAACACTGTGGTGATCCTCTGACTTAGACTATGTCTCACTCCATCACCCGTTCTGAATTTCAAGTTGTTTAGTACTTACTGCAAACATTTGCCTTGGTTTTGCTTTGTGTTTATTACCAAAATGCAAATGACGGCTTACTAAACCAACATTGTAAACACATATTGTACGTGTGTAACATCAGCATGTTATAGTTAGTAGTCCAATATATACTTGTGTTTTTATTGGGTGTAAAAAGTACATTAAATAAAAATGCAATATGAGGCATCCGATAACAAGCAGCTCAAATTGAATGACATTTCTATTTCGAATGTTGCTCTGCATTGCTGCTAAAAATAAACTCATGTGTTTATTTCATAAGTTGGAAAAGCATTAGCATATGCATATGGCGAAGTCATTACTTTTGAGCAATAATGCCAGAACTTTGTGTTTTTGCCATAAAGCCGCTAGCCCTCAGTGGAAACAAATGTTAATCCTGCTATGTTGACGCTGGAGAGAATAATGTAACACTGAAACTCTCTGTCTCTCTCTGCCAGAACGAGTGATGCTATTCTGCTTTTGATGTATCTCCACTGGAAGCTCACTAATGGCCCCCCTTAATGCGTTTCCTCATAATAGCGACGTCTGTTTCCATACATAGGGGAACATGGTGGACCTAGTGTGGCTGCATCTCTTCTAATGAGCAGCAATTTGGCCATTGCACCAACTAGAGCAGAACACAGAAAATTAACAGAAAACATTTTCTTGCTGCCGTTGCCAGGTTAAATGGATTTTCAGGGCTGATATTGGGCACAGAGGGAGCTGAAAGAACAAGGCCAGTGTGTGTTTGTGCATTTGTGTAAGAGGATGCATGCACAGGTGAATGGGGATACTGATTAAGGGTTGTTTCTTTGCCAATTTACAATACACCCTGAGCCTTCCAATCAGCTACTTACAACTTTTGCACTCCAATCAGCAGTGGCGGCGCCAGAGCATTTTTGTTGGGTAATCTATGGTAGGGCTAACCCATACAGTGGTGGTGCTCAAGTCAGTATTTGCAATGTAATTACATACACGCTATATCGCCCCCCTTGACAGTGAAACGCCACACGTGAGGTTTAGATTATTTCCCTGTCTCAATCAAAATGGAACTGTATGAAATAAAACGGCACATTTGTCTTGTAGTAAATAAAAAGGGATCACTGTGAACGTGACGTATGATAGTACACGTTGAAGATCCAATGGGGATACTGAATGGCGGTTTCGATTGATCTCAATCAATAAGGCATGACGCAGATCCAACGTTGCGTTGCTCTGATTGGCTGTAGGTCTATTCAAATTGCATTCGGAGGCATTTTGATCTGACCGCGGCCGCGCTGATATTATAACGCCAGAGAATTTCCACACCTTTAGTGTATAAAACTCCCCCACTACTTAGACTATTCCTTGCACCCCTCTTATAGCATAAGCCCGAATGGTCTCAACCATATTGCATCAGTAACGTGCACTTGTTGTTACAGCAGGATCAGTTTGTGTGCTGTGGACACGACCCGTATATTTTCGCAATCCGTGTTCTCAACATTTAGCATTTTGCTTATTATTTAATTGAATTTGCATCACTTTTCATGGTGGGGCTAAGGTGGGGCTAAGCCATTTCTTGGTATGGCTGTAGCCTACCCCAGCCATACCCTGGTGCCGCCACTGCCAATCAGACAGGCATTTCAGAGCAGTGGGGAGAAATGTTTGTAGCACTCTACAAGGCTTTGCGATAATTAACACTACAAGGTTAAAGTAAGCAGAAATATCCTACTCCAAATTATTTGTGCATACTTAATTTAAAGAACAAACACAACAGTGAATGATTGTAGATCATCCAACCGTGCTAAGTGTGTGTATTTGTTTTGCATAATCAGTGTTTGCAGGAATGTTTCACTCAATAGTTAGGTAAACAAAGCTTCTTCAGCAGAAAAGACAGAATGTGAGTGTCTTCAGGTACTATTCATGTCATATAAAATGGAATTCCTGGATATGCTGCTGTGCTTCCAGCTGCAGCTAAATGATTACTGGCTTCATCTTCCGCCCGGACACACTCACAAGATAAAGAGAGCTCGAGGGGAGAAGGAGGAGGGAAACACACGGAGGTTTATTCAACATATCAGCATTCAGGTAATCCGACTGGCAGTGGAATAAGAAGATTAGCAACACACACCCTTGAATGTGAACACAGGAGGAATATTGCTGAGATTTCTGTGCTGACTTTGAACTGGCTGTGCACTGGAATCCAGATCAGGGATTTAACATTGCTGGGTGGAATTGTGTCAGCCGGAGATAATTCTTCCTTGTTCACCTTGAGATTTTTCAGCGTGTCATTAAGGTGTATTTGAAACACGAGTATGAATAATATACTTGTGCTTCAGAAAAATGTCAGTTGCTGTATTTTAAGTTTACTGGTGCTTGCATGTGTTCATATCTATGCAGCCATACAGTCAGGAATGTGATTGGCTTCAATTAGTGGTAATGAAACTAGGGAGTTGGAACACCTTTAGTGGAGCTTTAATTAGACAATACATGCAGATGGAGTATTCATACAACGATGACAGACAAAACAAGATGAGGCAAACCTTAATTTGATAAGCAAGCTAGCAAAATGATCTTAGGACCTTTGAGGATGCATGCATGTTTAATACGTTACAAGGAACATGTTTTTCATTTAGATTAAGAGAGGAGTTGTACCACTTGCCAGATAACATGGTACAAAGATTCATAGACAGGTCATCATCTTTAAATCACTGTTATGATGTATGCATATTTAATGAAGACTTCAGGTACGTCTTGTTCTTTATTTGATAATGAACATTCAGCCAGCATCCCATCGACCAGCCTGAAGGTATCATCATTCACTCGTTCTTCACAAAGCCTTTAAGATGGATGAGTGGCATGCCGGCCTAAATGGAATAGACCGGGTAAACAAACCTATCTGGTCCTGTTTGCTAAGCAAAAGGAAGGAATATTCTACAGCTAACAAAGCCCTCTCTATTAGGAATGGACGGAGGTAGGCAAATTAAGACACATTCATTCCGAGCAGGTTTGATGTCTCGTAGCCTATTACTCTACAGTCAACCTTCTTAAAGGTTAAGCGCGGTGGAAATGGGCTTTTTCTTCTGAACACTATTATCCATTGTAGCAGGGCAACAACAGGGAGGCTGCAGGAGTGGATCTCATTACCGCTGATGCAGAAGTAACCTGGGCAACAAGAAGACATGCTCCCACAAAATTAGAGCACAATTAATCACTAATAATAACACTTTTCAGAGTTAGAGTGCTGAGTGTGTATAAACTTTAAAGGTCTCCTATCATACAAAATGCACTTTTTAATGTATTTTATACATAAATATGTGTCCCCGGTGTGTAAGGGAACTCCCAAAGTATCAGAAAAATAAAACCCTCTCTCTTTTCCTCCGTACCCAAATCTCTAAAAACGGGGGTACAATGGAGCTGATCCAGATTTGCGTCCAATATGACGTAATATCGGAAATGTGGGCTGGCTTTACGTCCACGGCCCTATCAGAAACGTTGCTATCAAATGCACAACGTGTTTTGGACGTAATATGGTCTTTGTTTACATTAGCAAGCATCGCTAACACTCTGAGCTAACGCTGTACTGGAGAGAGTATGTGTAAAAAAAGTAGGAAATAAAAAAAGGAACTCACCTTGTGGTAAACCCGCAAGAGAAAAAGCATTTGAGCTCCATGCTGTTTCAGAAATAAACCTTGATGTGGTTTGGAACATGATATGGCGTTTAATCACGGCAGCATTTAGCTGTATCTGAGCAGAGCAGCCACTCATCTCTCTGGAGCTCACAGTGTGCCTGCGTGCTCTAAAGGGGGCGGGGCCAGAAGCTACTGACCCAGAATCAGCAGTTCTCTAACAGGGCTGAAACAGATGGATATGAGGGATGTCTAAAATGTATATCTGTTTGGTATTTTGAGCAAAACACATCATAGACATGTTTTTATATATTTGTATATATCTGAGACCCATAATATATGCATTTAAATAGCATAATAAGATGCCTTTAATGTAAAAAACTCCACAGCTTGGGTCCAGTCTCTGAGCAAGTATAGCTAGAGCCAAGGCTTTCAAGCCAATTGACCTTGCATGGCCTTGGGAGGCAAAGCTTGTCAAGAGTCTTTATTTTGACTTACTGTATGATTGAATCAACTGAAGTCCTCTACATTTTCAATCAAAGGCAATGTGTTGTATTGCCCTGGGGACATAGAGAGGGGGTCGAGTCATTCCACTGGATGAAAAGAGTATTTTCTAACGTTGCTCAAGGAGTGCAGCAAAGTCACTTTCTCAGTTTCATACCTCATCCCTGAAATCTGCCCAGCATGTCCCAACCTTAATGACACTGATAAATGAGGGGAGTCATGCTTCCATCACCTAAATGCACACAGGGTCACAGGCTTTCTATTCATTCCTTTGGGTAAGAGCTTTATGGTCATTTTCACAGGTAAGGAGATAAACTCACTGCAGCTATAATCAATCATTTGCATATTAAGAGTGCATGACATCACTGCTTGTATGTGGAAGATGTCCCATGTATGAACCCACAAATAAGTATTACCTAACAGTTAATCTCAGCTTTATGGAGTATTTTACTGTCTTTGATCTCATTGTTGTGGCCAAAACAGAGCTAAAATGAGAGTGAACAAAATGATATGTCGCCTTTTCTCCTGTATGTAAATTAACTGTTTGCTATACTACGCATTTAGCATATTACACAAAAGGTGATTTACAGTCTAGGAATTATTTAGTGCTACCCCAAAATGGACCCATGAATCAGTGCAGGTTAATGCTGAAAAATGGCATGCTGCTGACATTTGCCATTTCAATAGCTTACGTTTACCTAAAAACACTAGTTAGATGTTAGATTTCAGGAGCTTTTCTTTTACCCTCCAGGGGGAGGTCCAGACAGACAACAACAAGGGCTTTTGACAGTACATTAACAAGGAACAGGACAGGAATGACAACACTGAAAGGAAGAGAAAAGAGGAAACTGTGGCCAGCATATCGCCTTAAGAGAGAGGAACCAGGCAGTACAAAGAGTGGAGGAAGAAGAGGAAGAATACCCTTCCTAAGTGTAACATCTGTAATGCTGCTGAAGATAACAGGGCAGTTCAAATTCTAATTGACTGAACAATTATGACATCAAGCACTACAACCACTCACAAAACTGTCTTTCAGCCATATATGAGTAAGCGAAGTGACTTATTGTAGAAGAAATCCTGCTGCTTCTGTATAATACACTGAGACAGATTCACCTCACTGTGAACTCATCTCTCATTGGCTTGATTGTTTCCATTCTTGGCATGTATCTGCACTCCCCTCGCTTCACGTCGGTTGTTCTCAGATATTGAGTTAATCTCAGTATCAGATTGGCTCAGTTTTCTGCAAATGGACTGGGCACATTGAGTATGAATCTACAAACCTCCAAGCAATAGCCAGATATTTCTTTCTGACCACTTGCTCTAGACCACATATTGGATTTTGATTCCTCAGTTGCTTGCTAGGAGGGATTTATCTATCTGTAGTCTCAAAATATCCTCTATTATGTTTCAACTTTTTTTATTGTAAAATGCCTTTTATGCTGCTGTAACAAAAACAATTTCCCAATTTGGGATCAATAAAGTACGATCTATCTATCTATCTATCTATTGTATATTTGTTTTATTAACATACAGTGCATCTATTATCACTATGTCAAAACCCAATTCACAGCTACTAGTGTCCACAACGTTTTTGCTGCACCTGGAAGATTTTGAACGTAAACTTGGATCCATCTTTTCCGTCAATGTTCTCATTATCATTTTTGTAATTTGGGTCCAATAACAGAGGGTATTGTAGGCTGTACAAACTGTAAAGCCACCTGAGGCAAATGTGTAATTTTGGAAAGTCAATACAATTTGGTGCATTGAATCATTCTTCACAGACTATTTCAAAGCAGCATTAGCTCTTCCAAGTGTCCCTGCATGGCCCCTGTTGTCCCTCTCCCACTGGAGCCAGGTTGCTGTCAGATTTGATGGAGAATCTTATCCAGGCCAGCTGTAGCCCCTCTGCTCTCCCGGCCCCTCATGGGTTTGGAGTTGCAGTGCCAATGCCCATCAGCACTAAACATCAGTCAGTTCATGCCCCAGATTCACACATCATCTGCACTTCAGAGGGCTGGCCGGATGATGGAAGACATGTGTGTGAGAGTATCTGTCTGTGGGAAAAACATGAACTAACCGAGGCAATTCAGATTTCATGTATATCATTTGTTTCAAAAAGACACAACACAAACAACTTATATTTTTTGAGGCAAGAAGGCATTATAATCTGTGAATTTAGGAAATGTTAGTTACCCATACATAAAACATTGTATTCCACACACTTCTCCCAATTCTATCCCACAGTTTAAATTGTTAAGCACGAACAGTTATCTGAAAAAGGAAAGCACAACTTATTACAGTTGCTCATAAAATGACAAAAATGTTTTTGAAAACACCTTCAAAGATTTGGAGGAACACTTGGTTTCCTTTGAGGTAATGTTGTTAATTCTCACAAACTTTCACAAGCTCTTCAGAGGGAATAAAAAACAGGCTGGGATTCATCAACTGGAACCATACAAAGGGACTGAAAGCCAATTAAATGGATGAAATTAATAAATAAAGAGAGAAAGAATACAGTTTAAATATTGATCGTGTCTGCTCAGTCCCTTTACTCAACACATTTATGTTTAGAACTGATGCTTCCGGTGTTGATCAAAAAATATATTCTATGTTTCTCTCTTCTGCCGCTTTAGATTAAGAATACACATCACCAGCAACAGCAACAACAACAAACACTGTTCATCTATAATTAAAATACTTCTTATCCATCCATACCAAGTGTGATATTTACCTGTGAAGTGTGATGTTTCCTGAAAGGGCCTGAGGGACAAAATGCTTCAGGCAGCCTTGGGGCGGTGGAGCTGCCAGGCTGAAATGAGGCATTATTGTTGGACAGATACTGTGTGACAATATCTATGTGCCCCGGGCAAGATGCGCTTTTGAAGTTTATGGTTTATTAAAATACAGCACAAATCAAGAGAAGTATCTTTTTAGGCTTTTTGAAGTCATGCGTCGTGAGTGGAAGTATTGCCCTGCTCCGTAGATTGTCTATCATGGTGTTATTTTGTAACCTCTAGTCTAGGCTCAACCGTTTCTGAGGTTGATTGAATTTATAATTGCCTTCTCTCACAGCTTTTATCTTGCAGGAAATTCTGACAGTTACTTGGGAATGCAAGAATGCTGAATGAGCTCCAGGTGTCTAAATCTGAGTGTCTGTGGTGTAAGAAGTTGCATTAGTCATCATGATTTTGAGGATGTGATAGACGTCAAATGTTGCTATGGGTATGCAAAAGTCAGCTTTTTAAATAGAGATGTATTTGTTTACTTGCCGTGAGAGTTCAGCAGCATTAGACACATCAATTGTACCTCTCAAAACAGGGTGGTACAAATCAGTGCTTGATGTATACTGTAGCATTCAATTATATTTTAAAGCCTTTCTACAGGATCAAAGTCTCGTCTCAAACCCATTATCAACGCACTGATTGAGTCTGACAAGGAGATTCTTCATCTTTCACTGCACTTTCTTATAAGAACGTGTCCCCATCAAGAGAAGGCTAAGTGCAGTGTTTTAAATCACACCAAGTGTTTGACAACCCTGCATTTCACTGCACATACTTTATGTGGCATGAAGAGTGGAGGAGGTGGACGGAAATGCAGGAGACTGCAGGCAACAAGAACTTTAAGAGGAAACAACTTTTATTTAAAGTTTTGTGCAAGCAAGGCAAAAAATTATTAATAAAAACACAAGGATCCAACAAAGACTGAACAGAAAAGGAAGGACTTAAAATACAAACTTTTCTGATAAGGGGTTGAAGTGCAGTTGGAGAAGCTCAGGTAAGGGGAATGAGGTGATTAAAAAGGATAAAAGGCAAGGATTTGCTATAGGGCAGAAACACTCCGAACAGGAAACGATCTGATTGGCTGGGAAAACGAATGAGGCTGTTTCAGAGAAGGACTGTAGATAGCAGACTTTTGGGAGCTTGGAAAAACTAACAAGTGTGAAGTATAGGAGGTTTAGGGGACAAAGGCAACACTGGAACTCAAATGGAAAATAACTGAAAATAGAAAAAGACCACAACTCAGTCCAGGGTTAACAATATTACAGTATTTATTCGTCATACGGTTAAACTAAATCTCTCTCGCCAAAAAGAACTGCAAAAAACAACAACAAAAAGACGTGTTGTTTTGTTTAAACTAAATGAAAGCTCAGAGAGCGCTCCCGTTTCAGAGAGGTTTTATTTTTTTATTTTTTTATTTCATTTTCTGTATTTACATGTGTTTGATTTCTATCTGTATTTTTGTGTGAAGTGATGTTTGTAGCACTTTCCTGAATCTCAGTGAAGATATTGAATCTGAAGCAAAAGCATATTTTCAGAATCAGAATTCCTTTATTTGTCCCGAAAAGTGGAAATTTACATTATTACAACAGAAGAAGTATAGTGCAGATAAAGTGAAAAGATTAGACTGTATATTAAAATATAACAAAGTAGGCAGACATTATTAATAACAAAGAATCACAATAAGTAAAAACAAATAAGTACATCACGGTTAAATACAAATAGATGGAAATATATTTTTTAAACAACGTTGGTCGAATTAACATCAGCTGTGATCCTGTACAGACTGAACTATCTGGGCAGCAGGGAGGACGTTTCTGGAACAGGAGGAGACTCTTCCTCCTACAGAGGACACAGAGACACTGAGGAACCAGGCCAAACAAAAAACCCAGCATAAAGAGGTTTAGTGAATGTGGTTCTGAAGGTGTGGAGGTGGATCAGTGTGTCAGAGGAGACTCTGTAGAAGGAGAGAGAGCCAGCAGGATGATCCAGATACACTGCTACTCTACCAGAGGAGGAGGAGCAGGAGGAGGAGGAGGAGGTGTGTGTTCTTCTCTTATTGTGCAAGACAGAGTAATGACCATCAGAGCAGCTCAGACTCCAGGACTGATCATTCCATCCAAACACACAGTCATCTCTCTCTCCTCTCCTGCTGATTCCTCTGTAAGTCACTGATATAAGAACCCCTCCTCTCAACTCGACCTCCCAGTAACAGCAACCAGTCAGAGCTCCTCTACACATCAGCTGATGAAAGATATCAAATCTCTCTGGATGATCAGGATATTGCTGCTCCTCTTCCATACATGTCACCGTCCTGTTGTTGTCAGACAGTTTGAGGTTTCTGTGTGCTGTGTTTGTGTCGAGTGTGAGTTCACAGTAATCTGATGAGAGAAACAGCAGCAGTTATTAATCTATCAGCTGTTCATTTATTGACACTTTGATGATGAAGGTTACATTTGAAGATGGTGGCTGCTTTGTTTTCATGAATCAAATCAAATTAAACCACACTCACACTTCCTCAGACCGGGTCTCAACCATCGGACTCCACCAGGCACCATCCTGAAAGAAGGAGGCGGGGGGAGGGGGGGTTAGAGCAGCATGGAAACATGGACATTACATCACTCTCAAACACAGAGCTTTGTTATTCTCCACAGATGAACCTACATGTTCACATAGAGCACCTGTTATTAATCAAAGGATATTATATCAGATCAGTCAAACATCTTATTAGCTCATAAATAAAGCTAATTAACTTCAATTATTATTTATCAGAAAATAAGATGTAAGAATTGATCAGTGTTCAGTTAGTATTTCCTCAACATCTCCTAGCAGCAGTCATGGAGTGTTTCTCTTACCTGGAATCTGAAGAGGAAAATAAATGAACTTTATTTAAAAGCATCTTTCATGCACAGCCCTTTTGGATTGCTTTTAGCAATGAAAGGTGCTTTACACATAACATTTATTATTAGTATTATTATTAATTCACAGGACATCTGATAGTTCATCATTGTTTTTAACAGAGGGAGGGGCTGTTTAGTGTTAAAATAGGAGAAGCACTTCAGAATCAATTCAGATACAGGAGCCAGTGTAGATCGCGTCCATCAGGAGTGGGATGATCTCTGCTGTAGGTTTATGTTGTGGGATGGATCTTATATTTTCAGAATCGTGCCGGCTAAGTAGATGTCTCCACTGACTTTATTGACACATTTTTAAAAAAGTAGTTTTGGTCTGCAAATTGAAAGGAGCATTAAAATCGAGTTCAGAATCTAAAATAAAAGATTTATCCTGTGTTATCGTGTCTTTAATGCAAACACAGAGCTGCTGCCTGTGTCCTCAGAACCCTTCAGTTTTATTGTCCTGACCAATTTTCTTCAAGTCTGGGGTTGCGGTCGAATAGTCCAAAAATCAGCTCCTATCGTCTATCCCTATCGTCTATTCCTTGACCTTTGTGTGAAACGTCACGGAATATCCGATGTATTTATGATGCGCCAGCGGACGTCATAAATGTGCGTCTGCTGCTGTGGGGAAACTACAGTTTTCTATACAGCGGACTACAAAATGGATGTATAATAAGAACGACGGACTACTGTAAACTCATCTAGAGACTCTGCACCGTGCTCTGATGCTGTTGTTTTATGCTTTATGAACGTGGACAACAGAGAAACATATTCTTCATCACCAAAGTTGAAAGTGAGATAAAAAAGGAAAGTGAAACTTATGCTCGTCACCCTCTCCCTCCGGTCCACATTAATACAAATGATCCCAATACGTATTATTGTATGAAAATATCTTAAAATCAATACAAATGTATTTACCATTCAAACATATTTTAAAAGTTGAACAAACCCCACACAGCTCAGTAAAGACTGTGAAATGTTGACTTTATTTGATCATTTCAGTAAAAACGTTCATATTTCTCTTTTTGATTATAATACTGATGAACGTTCAAAACAAAGCACTTTGGCAAATTACCACATACGTTTTGAAATGCTTAATAAGCACCGTAACTTTCATGATATCATTTCTCGGTCATAATCGGTTGTTTCCGTGAACGGCCGACTGTTGTGTGACGGCAAATGCTGTGGCCGCAAGGCATTGTGGTTCCTAAGCTAAAGGAGTTTGAAACCTCCTTTCCTATCATCTAGAGAATTCAAACGGCACTTATCCTGGCTGCCACTGACGTACTTCCGGGTCATTTCACTCCATTAGGAAGGTTCCTAAGCAAAACGGACTATTCGACCGCAACCCCGGTCTTTGTGACTTTTTTGAAAATGTTGATTTATATGAATACATATATACGTTTATAATACCTGACAGTGTCCAGTCTCCAGAATGGATCATCCAGTCCAGCAGACAGCAGCTTCTCTCCTGAGTCTCCTGGATGATTGTAGCTCAGGTCCAGCTCTCTCAGATGGGAGGGGTTGGATCTCAGAGCTGAAGCCAGAAAAACACAGCCTTCCTCTGTGACCAGACAGCCGGAGAGCCTGAAAACACACAAAACTACACGTCACATAATCTGAGGTCACTGTGAGGACTGGAGGGTTAGAGAAGTACTCTGACACTGTCCGCTGATGTGGGAGTATTTTGACATTGTCCAACCATGCTAATCACTAATGTCCCTCAATAATCTGAAAAATTACTCTAGCTTTCTTATTCGTCCGGAAACGTTCAAGATCCCAAAAAATAGAAACAAAAGAAAAAAGAAAAAAAACAGTTGCCATCATTTCACCATGTTGATGAATCCTGACCTGAGAGTCTCCAGAGTACAGTGTGGACTCTCCAGTCCGGCAGACAGCAGCTTCACTCCTGAATCCTGCAGGTCGTTGTTACTCAGGTCCAGCTCTCTCAGACTAGAGGACTGCGAGCTGAGGAATGAGGACAGAGCTTCACTGCTTATCTCTGACAGGTTACAGCCACTCAGTCTGAGGAGAAAATAATAAACAACAACATAAAAACAATAGTCTGCTATAGTTTACTGCTTAAAATTAGTGGGGCCAATTTTGATGATATACTGTAGTCTCTTCTCCACGATGGCCTTAATCATTGCTTTTCCAATCAAAGGTCTGAGTAACAGGATGAGTGTTTTACATCAACTGAATTGTATTCATGTTTAATATAAAAGAAGACTTTGCTTTTGGCTATCTGACTGAATTTAAAAGAGATAGAGAAAGGAAATTGTAAACGAGCAGAATGAGAGAAAGAGAGAGAGAGCGGTGGTAAAGAAAACACAATTATTGAAAAAGATAAAAATGTAAAATCATTTAAGAAAAAATAACTAATCTGACCTGAGAGTCTCCAGAGTACAATGTGGACTTTCCAGTCCAGCAGACAGCAGCTTCACTCCTGAATCCTGCAGGTTGTTGTTACTCAGGTCCAGCTCTCTCAGACTAGAGGACTGGGAGCTGAGGAATGAGGACAGAGCTTCACAGCTTCTCGCTGACAGGTTACAGCCACTCAGTCTGAGTAGAAAATAATAAACAACAACATAAAAACAATAACTTCAGGGAGGTATTTTTCATTAATGACTGCCTTATCGCACATTATTCCTCATTCCAAATATGCAACAGTTTATTGCTTAAAATTTGTGGGGACAATTTTGATGATATACTGTAGTCTCTTTTCCACGATGGCCTTAATCATTGCTTTTCCAATCAAAAGTCTGAGTAACAGGATGAGTGTTTTACATCAACTGAATTGTATTAATGTTTAATATAAAAGAAGACTTTGCTTTTGGCTACCTGACTGAATTTAAAAGAGATAGAGAAAGGAGATTGTAAACGAGCAGAATGAGAGAAAGAGAGAGAGAGGGCGGTGGTAAAGAAAACACAATTATTGAAAAAGATACAAATGTAAAATAATTTAAGAAAAAATAACTAATTTGACCTGAGAGTCTCCAGAGTACAGTGTGGACTCTCCAGTCCAGCAGACAGCAGCTTCACTCCTGAATCCTGCAGGTCGTTGTTACTCAGGTCCAGCTCTCTCAGACTAGAGGACTGGGAGCTGAGGACTGAGGACAGAGCTTCACAGCTTCTCTCTGACAGGTTACAGCATCTCAGCCTGAAGAGACAAAATAGAAATAAAAACCTCTCCATTCAGCCTATGATTTTACTAAAGCGACTAACATACACTTCAATATCATGTCTAAAAAAGCAATTCGGGGTTAAGTATCAAGCCCAAGGACATTTCAACATGTTAACTGTGGGGAGTGAGGATTGACCTTGCCATTGATAATTGCCTATTTCCTCTCTGGGCAATAGCAGTCCAATATAATTCTACATAAATATATTTAAAATATAGCTTAATAATTTGGATGAATCCTGACCTGAGAGTCTCCAGAGTACAGTGTGGACTCTCCAGTCCAGCAGACAGCAGCTTCACTCCTGAATCCTGCAGGTCGTTGCTACTCAGGTCCAGCTCTCTCAGACTAGAGGACTGGGAGCTGAGGACTGAGGACAGAGCTTCATAGCTTCTCTCTGACAGGTCACAGCCACTCAGTCTGATAAAGGAAAGAAACGTAATATTTTAAAATGATGAGCAGAATATTTAAATCATGATATATGAATCGGACTATTTCTGTTCTCACAGAGCTTTGTTGGATGCTTTGACCACTGGCAGCAGCCTCAGAAGAGCCTCCTCTGAAGCAGAGTATTTATTCAGGTCAAACACGTCTAGATCTTCTTCTGATGACAGTAAGATGAAGACCAGAGCTGACCACTGAGCAGGAGACAGATTATTTGTGGAGAAACTTCCTGAACTCAGGGACTGTTGGATCTGCTCCACTAGAGAACGATCATTCAGTTCATTTAGACAGTGGAACAGGTTGATGCTTCTCTCTGGAGACAGATCCTCATCCATCTTATTCTTGATGTACTGGACTGTTTTCTTGTTGGTTTTTGAGCTATTTCCTGTCTGTGTCAGCAGGCCCTGTAGGAGTTTCTGATTGGTCTGCAGTGAAAGACCCAGGAGGAAGCGGAGGAACAAGTCCAGGTGTCCGTTTGGACTCTGTAAGGCCTGGTTCACAGCACTCTGGTAGAGATGTGTTAGTTCAGGTTTGACTTCAGACTTCTGGGAGGTTTTTGGTTCTTCTGACAGCAGGTTGACTCCAGAGTTGATGAAGGTCAGATGGACATGAAGAGCAGCCAGAAACTCCTGAACGCTCAGATGGACGAAGCAGAACACCTTGTCCTGGTACAGTCCTCTCTCCTCTCTAAAGACCTGTGTGAACACTCCTGAGTACACTGAGGCTGCTCTGATATCGATGCCACACTCTGTCAGGTCGGACTCATAGAAAATCAGGTTGCCTTTCTGCAGCTGCTCAAAAGCCAGTTTTCCCAGAGACTCCATCATCTTCCTGCACTCTGGACTCCAGTGTGGATCTGTCTCAGCTCCTCCATCATACTTGATGTTCTTCACTTTGGACTGAACCACCACGAAGTGGATGTACATCTCAGTCAGGGTCTTGGGCAGCTGTCCTCCCTCTCTGGTTTTCAACACCTCCTCCAGAACTGTAGCAGAGATCCAGCAGAAGACTGGGATGTGGCACATGATGTGGAGGCTTCGTGAGGTCTTGATGTGGGAGATGATGTTGCCGGCCTGCTCCTGATCTCTGAATCTCTTCCTGAAGTACTCCTCCTTCTGTGGGTCAGTGAACCCTCGGACCTCTGTCACCATGTCCACACACTCAGGAGGGATCTGATTGGCTGCTGCAGGTCGTGTGGTTATCCAGAGGCGAGCAGAGGGAAGCAGCTTCCCCCTGATGAGGTTTGTCAGCAGCACATCCACTGAGGTGGACTCTGTGACATCAGTCAGGATCTCAGTGTTGTGGAAGTCCAGAGGAAGTCGACACTCATCCAGACCGTCAAAGATGAACACAACCGGGAACTGATCAAACCTGCAGATTCCTGCGTCTCTGGTTTCAGTGAAGAAGTGATGAACAAGTTCCACCAAGCTGTACTTGTTCTCTCTCACCACATTCAGCTCTCTGAAGGTGAATGGAAATATGAACTGGATGTCCTGGTTGGCTTTGCCTTCAGCCCAGTCCAGAGTGAACTTCTGTGTTAAGACTGTTTTCCCAATGCCAGCCACTCCCTTTGTCATCACTGCTCTGATTAGTGCATCTCTTCCAGGTGAGGCTTTAAAGAGGTCTTCTTGTCTGATGGTTGTTTCTGGTCTGTCTGGTTTCCTGGATGCTGTTTCAATCTGTCTGACCTCGTGTTCATCATTGACCTCTGCAGACCCCCCCTCTGTGATGTAGAGCTCTGTGTAGATCTGGTTCAGAAGGGTTGGGTTTCCTGCTTTAGCAATGCCCTCAAACACACACTGGAACCTCTCCTTCAGGGTGGATTTAAGTGTACGCTGACACACCGCAGCAGGAGTTCCTGAATGAACAGACAACAAAGCAGATCAATAAGTCAAAGGAATCCTAAAAGAATAAGGATCTGAACATACTTTGTTCCATCTCTTGAGACATTAGTCAACATTTATCCAGCTTGTTAAATCTCTATAGAAACCCTCTTACTGCTCTGCAGACGGTCAGCCAGCTCCTCCTGCTTCATGCTCCTCAGGAAGTGCAGTGTGATGTTCAGAAATGCCTCTCTGCTGCTCCTCCTCTGCTCTTCGTCCTCTTCATCCTCACCGTCCAACACCTCCTCATCCTCCCAATGACTCTCTAAGCATTCTGGGTAAACTGAACTCAGAGCCTTCTGGAACTTCTTCAGCTCGTTCTTCACAAAAGTGACGATGTTTTCCTCCAGCAGCTGGAACAGAATACATGAACAACACCTTTAAAGTAAAGGCACCAAATATCAGATCCATGTCGGACAGATTGAAAATAACCTGTTCTAACAAGTATATTGTGGAGTTGACTGTGAGCAAAACAGATGTAGTAATTGTACAGACCATAAATGTCGAGTCCATTTCCATCTGATGCTGCTGGGCAGACTGACCTCTGGGAACCTCCGAGCTCTGCTGGTCCTCTCTGTGAGGAATCATGAAGAAATAACTCACATTATCTCAGTCCAAACAGAGACAAACACAAGGTAACGGTCCTTGATGTAACTTTCTGATGTAGTAAATATGTATTCCTCCTGCTAATCCCAATGGGTTTGTCTTTTCAGATATATAATTATACCAAATTTGTCAACCACTGAAAAAAGCTGATCTGTTAAAATAAAAATGAATCACAAATAACAAACGTATGTAGATATACATGTCTAGCTATGCACATGTATACTGTTATACACAGCAAATGAGTAAAATAACATAAAATCAATGCAGGTCAGTATTCATATGCTTCAGTGGTGCTGGAAATGTGGATTGAGTGCACGTGTGAGCATCAGGAGAAAGGACGGGTTTGCATAAATCCCTGGGTTTGCCCTGCAGTCTACATCTACTACATCTACTAAGGTTTAATGTTATGATCTTACATTTTGTTTCCTGTTTTATTTTGAAATGGCTTTTCTCATTTTGTCTTGTCTGGCTTTACTTCCTGTCTTTGTGTTTTCCTGCCTGTGTGATTGTCTGATTGTGTTCAGCTGCTGCCCTCCCCAGCTCTATCTTGCTCTGTCTTTGTGAATAGTCCTCTGTGATATGTCTGTCTGCCTATAGTGTTCTCTAACCTGTTACGCACGGCCCCCCCGGTACCGGGCGGATAAACGCGTCATTTGCAGGAAACAACGTCTAAGGAATCTTAATATTTAATAAAACTATGAATGTTTTATATCCATGTAACGGGAAGAAACTCAGCTAACTGATCTTTTTAATTTTTTTTTTCCAAAAAAAACCCACAATGCTAGCACTCAGCCTCTGAATTATCCACGAGCGAAAAAATGTAACCTAAAACGGCACTTAAACTCACTCTAACTCCCTTATTACTTATCCTAGATGCACAGCCAACCACTCGTTTTTGGTGTCCTGGAGACACTGAATCTAGTGGTGCCCACCTCAACACTCAGTGATAAACATTTGCGACGCTATAAACGAAAGCGTACATCATAACATGTGGAGCTAAGTAGCTAGAAACGCTAACATGGCTTACCTTGGTCAAAACTGGTCTTCAATGGCATTAAAACGATAAAAAAAACGATGCTGCAGTTAATCCATAGGTTCATCCAATGTATCTGTGCCCTCTTTGAAATTATTTCTGATAATCCATAAGCAATAAAACTGCTTTTTTGTTTCCAAATGCCAGAGCTAGAATGTAGCTCCACTCTGCTTTACATTTACATGCGCGCAGCCCCCACCTTTTCTCTTCACAACGTGTGTGTGTGGGGGCCTACCCCTTCGATTCTATTGGCTCTAACGGTCAGAAAGAGGTGTCAACCATCAAAATCGAGCAAGGGGGGCCAGAGGTATAGAAAAAAACCCATTTTCACCCAAATCACCTCAGAGGTGGGGTGGTTTTGGCTAAACCTCTCTAAAAAGGTCAAATGTCACTTGTTTTGCATCAATCTTGATACAGGGTACTTATTATATGTTGTACTTTGGATTCCTAAAGCTTTTAGTCTACTAACCCATCATCCAAGGGTAGTTTTCACTATCTGTAAAAAATAATTTTTGGACGGACACTATAATTTACAGTTTTTTACTATGTAAAATCTGAATTTTCTTTAAAATAAAAACCATTTATATTGATTCTGACACGTCTACATCCAACTCACAGATGTAACCTTACTTTGATAAAAGAAATTATTCATATAACCCTTTTAGAAGTTAAGTTGTAGTAATTTGTTTTGGGCATGTCATTTTCGAGCCTGAAACATGAAAAACAGGCTTGGTGCTTAACAGGCTAATTGAATATTAGCTATGATAAATATCAATGGATTATTTTCTCATCTCTGGTCTATCATCAGCTACATTATACAGAATAAAACGGGTGTGTTAAACTCACACGCAAGTAGACGGCATACTGTTGAATAGTATAGTCAACTACTAACATATTCTATCTGCGATTTTAAAGATGATCTCGTTTATTAAACCTGTCTGACACGTTAAACTCTGGCTTCAGGCTGAACACACCTTGGTAGTCCCTCCCTCAGCTTCAATAAGAGGTCTCTGTTCTTCAGTAACAACATGTTTTCTACTGCTGCTGATATAATGAAGTCACATGATGTCCACTTACTCTGTCTCTGAAGGTCGGCCTTTAAAATATATTGGTGCAGCTATAGACTGGCCACTCTTCATGGAGACACAACTGGGTCCAGGTCCAGGTCCAGGTCCAGGTCCAGGTCCAGGTCCAGGTCCAGGTCCAGGTCCAGGTCCAGGTCCATGCTGCTGCTCTGGGCTTCAACACAACACACACACCGAGCTTTGAGTGTGAATAATGCCTGCTAAGCTCTGGAGAAGAGGACAGTCAGAGGTCTTCATCTCACCTCTGAGCTTTGGTGAGGCGTTCAGGGTCCCCACTCAGAGCGGGTTCAGTGTCCTCACAGGGATTCATAGCAGAGCTCACACCTTCACACACACAACCACCTGCTGGAGAATCACACATTATCTCATCAGGACACACACAGAGAGCTCTCACACAGTAACACAGTTCAAACAGTCAACACAGAAAACGTAGTGTTTTGGAATGTATATAATACATAATACATATAATGTAATAAAGCAGAAATAAATAATAATTAAAGCTGCAAGCAGCGATAATCGGGCCCTCGCACATCAGGATACTTCCAGGATCCCTGTCCACACAGCAGTGAAGCACCATGACAGCAAGGATGAACATTACGTATTTCATGGAGCTGACGTTTTGTGAGACTTGCACAACCTCCGGTGTCCTCTATGTGGCGCTAAAGAAGAAGTGATTAACCAACAGTATGTTTCTCTATCTCACGTGTAGACCACACATCGTATTCTTCATGTAAATCTGATGATGTTCGTAACATGAGGCTGACTTCCTCTAGGCAGTAGGTGGCGCTATGACTCATTTGTAAAAGTCTTAGTCTGGGAAGGCTTCTCAATTCTCTAATTCCCCTCCTCGACTCCTATCCTCGTACAGTATCTTAGTCCCGCCCACAGGAGATGGGAGCGGATCGAGGAGTCGAGGAGGGGAACCGAGGAGAGAGGAGGGGAAGCAGCAGGCGGTTAGAGAAATGAGAAATCCTCTCTTCTGAGTGGTCATTTTAAAGAGACGTCCATTAATGATGACAGGAGGCACAGCAGCCCTCTGTCTGATGGACAGATGTGTTCATGACGACTTATATATTTACTTTAATTCATTGACAGTGCGGTATAATGAGACAATAACAGGCTACAGATGCGGACACACACACATATATATATATAAATATATACAATTTCAGAATCAAACAAGTATGAGAGCACTCTCATAATAACGTAAGACAATCAGAGACTGGATATATCCCCCCCCCACCTTTCTGGTCGCTGAAATGGGGAATTGAAATTACGGTCTTAGAAAAATATTGACTCTTTGTTTGTAGACATCTACTAAACTAAAGCATACAAAGAGAAACCAGCTCGAGTGCGCTAGAATTTGAAAATACACAACCGGAGAAAATCTGCCACTTCCTTACAGAGCCCCTGCTCCAACACACACGAACGTGCACATGACCAATGAGGGCACGAGATAAGTTTGTGCACAGATGGAAGGCTGACAGGCAGGTAGGCCATCCAGTCATTTTAGCCGGGCCCACCTTTAAAGGTGGGGTAGGTAAGTTTGAGAAACCGGCTCGAGATACACTTTTTGTTATATTCCATGGAATGCTCTTAACATCCTGATAGCAATGAATATCTTAACTGCTTTGACAAAAAATCCATACAAAAATGTCATCTGTGGAAGCCGTAGTACTGTAAAAAGCACGACCAATCATTTTAGCTCTTCCTCCTCCTCCTCCTCCTCCTCCTCCTCCTCCTCCTTAGATCTGTAAACTGGTTTTCCTTCGTTCCAAATATCACTAAGGTGAACACACCTTTAGCTTTTATTTTTGTCACATGTTTGAGCTTCCCGACTGAATAGAACACACCTTTTTTTTTGGTTTGTTGACGTGTGACGTTTTTACAGTTAAGACTAAGAAACAAAATGGCTTCCGTCCTGCTCAGCTGGTGTTTAACACAGAACACCTGAAGAGAAGACTACAATAGAGAAAGAGTCCCTCACAGTTTCATCAGAAACTACAACCTTAATGTGCTCTGTGAAAACAGAAAACTTAGAAATATGTTAAAAGTCTTTCAGCAAAAGTAGTGAAACAGTTCCCTTTAAATGACAGTTTATAGAATATATTCTAATGCCATCAGATACAGATATTGGCTGTAAGCACATTTTGTAACTTTCCAGTCTAGTACAAGTACACTTCTTCATTATCAGGACACATGTAACAAGGTGAGAATACTGCATTAAGACATTTGTGAGGGGGGGGGGGGTCAGGAGGGCGTGTTGATCGACCAATGAAACGCAGCCAGAGTTTCTCAGGTGTTTCAGGAGCAAAGGCCCAGGTGAGCTCTCTGCTGGGTCCTAGTGCCGGCCTGCTACCTCACCGTTCACATCAGGAGCCGTTCTGACAGACTGACCCCCATCATCCTGAACTCCTCTTCCTCCTCACAGGGAACTCTTTAAACTAACCTGCACACTCTCTGCTCTCACAGCTAGGAGGCCATCTTGTTTCCCAGCTTTAAACAATCACACGTTCATCAACTCAAGCGTTTCTGCGACCACAACAATCAACAACGTCAACCATTCACAGCCCCACTTACTGAACTGTTAGCCGTGAGATTCATCAGTAGCAGCCTCGTCTGAGCTTCATCAACTTCAGCGTCCATCAGACGAAGTGAAGTGAAGGCGCTTCCTATCCTGAGTGTGTGTGTGTGTGAGTGTGTGGGTGTGTGTGTGTCCTCACCTCACTATGACAGTATGCAGTCCGACTGGTTGGACTGAGTCTTAGTCTGTGCTGCGTTCACATGATCAAATGTGTTTGTGAATATAATTATTGGGAAGGGAAGTTTAACAGAGTTTCCTGGTACTCTAACCTGCAGTGCGTTTTATGAAAACATAGGAAGTCATTACTTTTTTGCAAATTTGCAGAATAATCCAGAGTGTCAGATTGGACTCTTTGCAGCCTCTGTTGTGTAGAGTTATGCTTCCTGGACACAGCTTGAATAAATACATTCATTAAAACAACACAAACTGATCTCATCACTGCTCTTTGGTGATCTGGTTTTTCATTTGTAGAGTAACCGCAGCTGTCAGATAAGTGTAGTCCAGTAAAAAGTACAACATGTACCTGTGAGATGAGTACAGGTATCTCACTCTCATTTCAGGTGTAACATCCTCTCGACCGCCCTTCCAACGTGTGTTATCTCGACCACCTCACCCACATTTCCGTGCCTCTTACCTCACACCAAAGTTCACTTTGTCATGCTGGGGATTGTCAACTTTCGGACTCTTAAACATCCATTAACCCCCTTGAGCCACACCATCCGGACAGATTGCAGTCACATTTTACCGGGTGGGTTTTTTCGTAAATTAGGGTTAGGGTTACGGCTAAAAGGGGAATTTGGCAGCTGATACTATGCTTTAGTTTTTTTGGTTTATTTTCATACAAAGCCTTTGATCCAACAATGATGGATTCAGAAATACACATTTCCAGTGCTTTACCTGCTATAGATGGTATGATTGCATGCTCACTTTATGCTTACGACCATACCCTACCATACCAATACTTAGATGGGACACTTCGGTATTCCCTGTGCTGCAGTCGTTGAATTAAGTGGTTTTGGTGGCACTATCCAGTATAACGGGGGAGTTTTGAATAAGGACGCTGCATATTGGCTTGTTCTGATAGAAATAAGGTTGAAGCTCGTTGTGCCAAAATACGTCACTATTTCAACACGTTCTACAGGTGTAGCACCTCATTTAGGACAGTTTGAAACGCCGGGGCCGTGGCCGGCACGGGTTCTGCCATCGCTGAAAGGAAAACCTCCAGCGTGACTTGAGACCGCCCCCTTGATAAATAAATTAAATTATAATGAAGCCAGCTGCAATGGATCATTGATCCACCAGGGGGTGCAGTGGGGTTCCACACTGGAGCTTATGTGAAATAAACTCTGATACAGAGTAGATTTATGTCTGGTACTACTGTATAGCGGATCTTTGTTAAGATCCATATGTCACGGATAGGATCATACTCTGTGCTAAATAAGAGACATGTAATCATTTACAAAACATCACCATGTCTTTATTTAACAAAATAATGTTGTTTAATCCACGTTGGCGTAAATACAAAACCATCGCTATGTTTTTTCGTCAGGAAATGCAGACCGGCTCATACAAACTATTTTTTTTGTAATGTTCGCCGAATTGACATGAAAGCACTAATACATGTGGTTTAATCCACGTGAGTTTACAACTACAAAAATAATCGGTTTGTCATCCGACGGGAGGAAATGCAGCCCGGCTCTCGATTTTTTAATCCTAATTTAATCATCATCTTCACCACGATCATTTATGTTTATGTTCGCCAAATTGACATGAAATCACTGACAAATATGAATATACTGTATTCAACTTCATTAAAACGTTATTAACGTGCCTAAACTCAGTAATTCACTAAAAATATTTATATTGGAATGGAGCCTCGTCAGGCAGATCAGGATCCCGACGGGTGTTATTTTCCCCATAATGACCAAGTTGCTGCAAATTATCCCGCTTATTACATGGCCACATTCTCAACAAAGTAACAACATGACTCCCAATATTAATTGAAATGCTTTTATGGATTTAGAAAATGTTTTTATTGATTTAAAAAATAGTTGTATGTATTGATTTAAATTGACATAAATCCGCTAAGAAAAAAAGTCACTAGACACTTGACACAGTGGCTTTTGGCAAAGCAGAAAAAGAACACTCAAACCGAGAGATGAGTTATTGTTATTACAATGTGACTTCACTATTATTTAACAACTCTTTTTATTGGGTTCTTTTATTTGGGGTTAAGTAGGGTGAATTGCCCTAATGTGGGACATTTTTTGTATTTCAGACTTCTGGAATATATTGCGATATGAAGCCAATAGAATAAATCAACACCAAGTACCATTCTGAAATCCCCAGGATGTGTCCTAATCAAACCAAAAGAGAAAATGCAGATATTACACTCATAAAAGAAATGGTAGACATATCAGTACTCTTAGTGCCAAGTTGTCTCAGACAATCTGCTTTTCCTAATGTGGGACAGTTCTGTGCAAAATGTGGGACACTGACATTTTGAAAAGCCTCAGTCACCTTAATTCATGTAATAAAAACATCTCAGGTCAGTAACACTCAAAGCTAAATGTGCCATGTTCAGCTATTTTACTATTTATAATGTTATTGTTGTTACAACATTTAGGCTTATAGGTGTGGATGTTACATGGAGAATCAAACATCATCAAACAATAGATTCTAATAGTTTTCAAAAATCATTTAAATGTATTTCACAGGGAACACATACAACTGCAGGTGTATTTGAAGGCAACATATCAAACATTGAGGCAACCCATAAAACCTAAACCTGCGTAAAAAAATTGCTTGTATAACATGCTGCTGTTAACCTGTTACGCACCATCCGCCCGGTACCGGGCGGATAAACGCGTCATTTGCAGGAAACAACGTCTAAGGGATCTTAATATTTAATAAACTATGAATGTTTTATATCCATGTAACGGGAAGAAACTCAGCTAACTGATCTTTTTAATTTTTTTTTCCAAAAAAAAACCCACAATGCTAACACTCAGCCTCTGAATTAGCCACGAGCGAAAAAATGTAACCTAAAACGGCACTTAAACTCACAATAACTCCCTTATTACTTATCCTAGATGCACAGCCAACCACTCGTTTTTGGTGTCCTGGAGACACAGAATCTGTGTAAAAAACCTCAACACTCAGTGATAAACATTTGCAACGCTATAAACAAAAGCGTACATCATAACATGTGGAGCTAGGTAGCTAGAAACGCTAACATGGCTTACCTTGGTCAAAACTGGTCTTCAATGGCATTAAAACGATAAAAAAACGATGCTGCAGTTAATCCATAGGTTCATCCAATGTATCTGTGCCCTCTTTGAAATTATTTCTGATAATCCATAAGCAATAAAACTGCTTTTTTGTTTCCAAATGCCAGAGCTAGAGATAGCTCCACTCTGCTTTACATTTACATGCGCACAGCCCCCACCTTTTCTCTTCACAACGTGTGTGTTTGGGGGCCTCCCCCTTCGATTCTATTGGCTCTAACGGTCAGAAAGAGGTGTCAACCATCAAAATCGAGCAAGGGGGGCCAGAGATATGGAAAAAAAAACATTTCCACCCAAATCACCTCAGAGGTGGGGTGGTTTTGGCTAAACCTCTCTAAAAAGGTCAAATGTCACTTGTTTTGCATCAATCTTGATACAGGGTACTTATTATATGTTGTACTTTGGATTCCTAAAGCTTTTAGTCTACTAACCCATCATCCAAGGGTAGTTTTCACTATCTGTAAAAAATAATCTTTGGACGGACACTATAATTTACAGTTTTTTATTATGTAAAATCTGAATTTTCTTTAAAATAAAAACCATTTATATTGATTCTGATACTTCTACATCCAACTCACAGATGTAACCTTGCTTTGATAAAAGAAATTATTCATATAACTCTTTTAGAAGTTAAGTTGTAGTCATTTGTTTTGGGCATGTCATTTTCGAGCCTGAAACATGAAAAACAGGCTTGGTGCTTAACAGGTTAAAGGTGGGGTAGGTAAGTTTGAGAAACCGGCTCGAGATACACTTTTTGTTATATTCCATGGAATGCTCTTAACATCCCGATAGCAATGAATATCTTAAGTGCTTTGACAAAAAATCCATAAAAAAATTCATCTGTGGAAGCCGTAGTACTGTAAAAAGCACGACCAATCATTTTAGCCGGCCCGGCTAAAATAACTGGATGGCCTACCTGCCTGTCAGCCTTCCATCTGTGCACAAACTTATCTCGTGCCCTCATTGGTCATGTCCGCGTTCGTGTGTGTTGGAGGAGGGGCTCTGTAAGGAAGTGGCAGATTTTCTCCGATTGTGTATTTTCAAATTCTACGCACTCGAGCTGGTTTCTCCGAAATTACCTACCCCACCTTTAATTACAAAGTTAAAATGTTATTCAAATCTAAAATCATTTAAATATAATTCATAGGGAACACATACAATTGCTGGTGTATTTGAAGGCAACATATCAAACATTGAGGCAACACATAAAACCTAAACCTGCATAAAACAATTGCTTATAACATGCTGCTGTTAATTACAAAGTTAAAATGTTATTAAAATCTAAAATCATTACAATTTATTTCACAGGGAACACATACACCTTTAACATGTATATTTGAAGGCAACACAACACACACAAACATGAACCTGCCTAAAACAATTGCTTACAACATTTGTATGGATATTTGAGACGTTTACGGCCCGTCCACACAGCGGCGTGCGTTGAAGCTTGCTCCATTTTTTGGAATATGAGGAAATGACCTGCGGTGTGTCTCTCCCAGCATACACGCAGTTTGATTTGCTGCATAAACGGGATTTGATTGGCTGACGCTTCCACCGAAGCTTCAGAAGCTTCAAAAGTTGAACATTGCTTACCTTTTGCACCTTCGATGCACCACCTCCGACTCCTATCTCTCGGCACTACAATACTATTGTTAATAGTTCATTCTTATCTAAAAACAGCGGGACAATACTGTAGCTCATATATGACATTTCAAAGGTCTTTTATCTTGAAATGTTACATCAGAATGTCCTGATATTCGCTGACTGACTTTCTCAGTCTGAAGTGGAATGACTCTTTGATTATGGACAGTTCCCATTAAACAATAATCAAAATATAGATGGACAATAGATCTAATTTGAGATTTTAAACAGCATACATTTTAAATTGTGCTTCAGAAAGTCATGTTATTTTTGGAGTGTTGTGAGATGGTGTCAACATCAATTGAAATTAGTCACCCAGTGGAAATGGATATTTTAATAATGTATTTAACGGTCAGATAAGTTTTACATTCACTCAGTTATACAGTAATGTGGTAGTTATACGTAGTTTGTTGAAAATCATTATTGATCACATTATAGGCTACATATTTCTTAATTTAAGCTCCAGTAGCCTATATATGAATATGTTTGGTAGGCTATGTTTTTTAGGTATATTTGTTATTTACCGAGTAAGCGCTCATTTTTAATCACACACGTCTCCCCGTCCCGAAAATAATAAAACAAATAAAAAGAGGAAACAATTTGATATGTCTACCATTTATTTTACGAGTGTAATATTGTTAAGATCCATATGTCACGGATAGGATCATACATTTACAAAACATCACCATGTTATAAATAGTAACATAGCTGAACATGGTATTGCACATTTAGCTTTGAGTGTTACTGACCTGAGATGTTTTTATTACATGAATTAAGGTGACTGAGGCTTTTTAACATAGACTTTTCAGTGTCCCACATTTTGCACAGAACTGTCCCACATTAAGAAATGCAGATTGTCTGAGACAACTTGGCACTAACAGTACTGATATGTCTACCATTTCTTTTATGAGTGTGATATCTGCATTTTCTCTTTTGGTTTGATTAGGACACATCCTGGGGATTGTGTTTACAAACATTGACCATACCGTTCACCATCCCCCACCCCCCTATGTTGACTATACTGTATGTTGATTGTTGTTGGTTTAGAGCAGTGAATTGTCTTCCTCTCTGCAGCAGAGAGCTAAGCGCTGTCAGACCGGACCTAACCCTAACCCTGAAAAGTATCATCATCTGAAATTAATCATTATGTTATTAGTATTAAATACATATAAGTATTTTTACAACTTGTATTTAGAAATACTCTGTTGTAATTATTGATGCATAAATGTGTTCATCCATTCAATGTGGCATCTGCTATAATGGGGTTAATGTATGATATTACTTAATAATACAATACACTATATAATATATGATATGATAATTACATTTTAATTTGATTCATTTCTTATTTCATAGTTTCTCATCATTATTATAACAGTTCTGTTTCATATGAGTGTTGAGAGCTGTATCCATACATCTCTTAATTTTGCCCTCAAAGTGCACCAGATTGATGCATTTAACTTCAATATAAAGAAAAACATCTTCTGTTGTAACAACAATAACATTATTAAAACTGCGGTCGCAGAAGTGCGCGCAGTGATGAGCGGGCCCTCGCGTCCGTGCGCCTGTCGGGGAGGGCGGCTGGTCGTCCCGGCGTCAAGCAGACGCGTGCGAGTCCTCCGAAATGAGCCGTTTGTCATTTCTATAATTTTCGCGTCCCAGACTCCCAGGTCCTCCGGCAGCGACCCGGAAACGGATTCTGGCGCGACGTGTCGAAGGAAAACAAATTTCTCTAAAGGCTCGTCGAGGATCGATTATCGAGGAGGCTGTCTGGAGGAGCCGTAACCGAGGATACACTGATTTAGAGGAGAGAGGAGTGTCTTTGGAGGAGCTATAACCGAGGGTACACTGATGTACTGTAGAGGAGAGAGGAGAGAGGAGAGAGGAAAGAGGAGAGAGGAGAGAGGAGAGAGGAGAGAGGAGAGAGGAGAGTCTCTGAAGGAGCTATAACCAAGGGTACACTGATGTATTCTCCGGAGTCGATTTCAGCCAACAGTGATGTTTAAAAGAGGCGTGATGCATGGCTGGACTTATGTCAACGAAGCACAGCTCTGCAAACTGTTCCCGTTGTGATTATAAGTTATTTAAGATGATCAAATGTGCATCAGACTTTCTGCCCTTTACCGTTTGTTTACTCACTAATCACATCTCCCCTGGATGTTAGGCTATTTATTATACAACTGCTTTCATTGTGACGCGATGTTTACAGTGAGAACAGCTGTTGAGGTCAATGCAAAAAGCAGAACAGTGTGTATAATATATATCGCTCAATAATATATGTAACAGGCCTACATTTCACACTTTATTTGTAGGCTTTAGGAGATATCTACACAAAAACAGGTGGGTTAGGGTTAGGTTGTGGGAGAGCGAAGGGCTCCGTGGTGCACTGGCTCTCGGTAAAAAAGGCGTTTAAAAAAACATTAAAAAACTCCATAAACATAGCCCTATTAAGACCTTATAAAAACCCTTTTTAAAAAGCATTATAAAAGCACTGTAAGAACAAGACCGTTTTAAAAGACTGGTTAGAAAGTGCAGGATGGGGCTGGACCACGGAACGGCGGCAGAGTATGTTAAAAAGCAGATCTCCCCAACCCAGGGTCTCTGGAGGGGGGCGTGTGTGTGTGTGCGCGTGCGTGCGTGCGTGCGTGCGCGCGTGCGTGCGTGTGTGTGTATACGTGTGTGCATGCGTGTGCAGGTGTTGTGTGCGTGTATGGAGCTCGTCCCAATGGAATCAGTAAAAGACCTTAAATGAGAAGGGGATCTAAAATGGTTAATTTAAAAGTGATTCTAGTTCTGTTAGTTAAAACCATGCATAAAATACATTTAAAAGTGAAAGTGCAAGTATTAAAACTAGGGCTGTCAAGTTAACGCGTTAATAACGCGTTAACGCAAAAAGAAATTAACGCCACTAATTATTTTAACGCGATTAACGCATGTGTATTTTTTGTCCTCGGCCGCCGTAGTTTCAGAGCGCATCGAGTGTAAAATACCATCGACAAGCTGATGCTGACAGCCCCGCTCCTGCCGCCCGCTTGTGGCAGACCACACTTCCACGCTCACTGGCAGGCCGGGACTGGCCATCGGGAGGACCGGGAGGGAGTGTGTATGTGTGGCGCGACTCGCGCGAGCGAGGCACACCTACGTGTTGTTGTTAGCATCTGGTGCTAGCTAGCTGCGCTAACGGATATAAGGAGCTGTTTCAATGACATTTCGCCGACAACTGCGCCGAGCACTTGACTTTATGCAGGTAGCGAGACAGTGGGACATTGTACGAAAAGTCAGCGCAACATTATTGCAGCGTCCAGGCAGCTCCCATTCGAGCATATATGCCTTGAGCTGCACATAGCTCAACGATCCATCACAGTGTCTATACACACACACACACACACACACACACACACACACACACACACACACACACACACACACACACACACACACACACACACACACACACACACACACACACACACACACACACACACACACACACACACACACACACACACACACACACACACACACACACACACACACACACACACACACACAGTATTATTGTATGAGAGAGGTTCCAGGTTGAATTGAGGCGAATATTTGTAATGTTCAGGTTGTTGTGTTTAATATTCATGAGAATATTTGTCATTGTTCAAATGATAATAAACAAACATATAAAGCATATTTGTCCACTCATATGTTGATAAGAGTATTAAAAACTTGAAAGATATCCCTCTAAGGTACATTTAGAACAGATAAAAAATGTGCGATTAATTTGCGATTAATCGCGATTAACTATGGACTATCATGCGATTAATCGCGATTAAATATTTTAATTGACTGACAGCCCTAATTAAAACACAAGTGCAATAATAAAAATAAATAGATTAATTAAAAAAAGAGGGCACCCTGGGTTAGTAAAATCGTGTAAAATGAACTAGATGTCACTGAAAAATAAAAACTACTAAAATCAAGGTCGGGTAAGTTTAAAAGATTCCAAAGGACAGGTGTTTAGTTTGCTCTGTTTATTTAAGAAGGTGGCAGGTCGGTGAAGAGTTTCTCTCTGCGGGTGGTTTTCTGGCCTCCAGGTAATATATACATTTAAATAAATATAAATAAATAAAATAAAATGATCGCTCCTCATGTGGCTTTGATTATAATCATAAGGTAAAAACATGCACATATATACATTAAAGGAAATAAAAACATAAATATAAACACCATTAAGATAAATAAGATAGTGCTAAAACATGCGTTACAAATGGAGCACACCAGTAAAAAAAGTCCAGATGAGGAGGATCTAAAAATCTCTATAAATAATTAATAAATATAAGTGCTTTTAAATAAAAGACGTGGAGGGTGGATTCAAACAGGCTGACACACCCGCAGAGAAGGAGATTAAAATCACCGATTTCATTCATTGCCTCGTCCTCGACCCCTGCTGCCGCTGCCGCCACGACCACCATCAACGCCACCACGACCAGTGGGGTAATGCTTGGCCTTCTGGTTTCTACACAACATAGTTTTGGCCATAGCATGCATAATCATGCAGGAGGATGTGACCTCTGGCACCACTGTAGAGCTCTCCTCAAACCCAGACTCAATCAGACCACCAGTCACTAAAAATGCAGGGAGAACATCAGTCTAGATTCTGCTACCTGCCAAACCGTTGCCCAGAATGAAATGTATTCCCTTGATTGGCAAAGCTGGACATACACCAACAGCTACTTCACCTTTAACAACGTCACAGTCAATATACATCTTATGAATAGGAATAGGAAGAACCTTTAATCCCATCCCCCAACTCAGAACGGTGTCACCAGTGTCACTTTCATCAGACAAAGGCAAAACAGAGGCAACAATATAGGAGTCAAAAGCCCCTGTGTCCCGCAAGATTTTGATTGGAACTCTGACATTACTACCTACCAATGACACCAAGCCGTCTCGTATAAATGGAGCATAAGATGCCAAAACCTCAGATCCACATAAGTGGGATGTAAGCACATCGACAACACAGCAGCTTTTCACAGGAGCAGCCAACGGAACAGGCCTAACAAAATATCTTCCTCCCTCAGATTTTGCTCTAAGCGCAGGACATTCTGCCTTCCAATGGCCTTTTTCACGACAGTAGTCGCAAATATCAATATTATCCATGTTGTCCACCTCAGATTTTACCAAACCCAATTTCCTTGGATCCATCCCAAACGAACCAACATCAACAGCCTTTCTACTTCCTTCAAAAACAGTTAGGGCCCTAGAGCGCCCTCCGAACCTGCTCTTATGAAGCAACACAAACTCATCACCTGCCACAGCAGCTTCAGCCGCAGAAGTGACCTTTCGCTCAGTGACATATGTTGCAATGCGATCAGGAAGAACATTTCTGAACTGCTCCAAAATCATCAGGTCACACAAATCGTCAAAAGAAGCGATATCAAGAGCAGTTAACCAACGCTTAAAATGAACAGACAAATCCCTCGCCATCTCTACATACGTTTGACCTTGTTTTTGCTCAAAGGATCTAAAACGCTGTCGATAGGCCTCTGGCACCAGTTCATATGCTCTAAGCACCGCCGATTTTATTTTACTATAGCTAGAGCTATCTTCCAGACATAAGGAGGAATATGCAGACTGTGCTCTTCCTGTGAGAACACACTGAAGCATCAGAGCGCAGTCTGCATCAGGCCAATCTCTAGCCCTAGCTACACGTTCAAATAATTAAAAAAACGTTGTTCTTGCTGCAACAACAACATTTCCTTCTGCTGCTCAAAAGAAAGTGCACCAGCCTGAAAAAGAGGTTTTAACAAAACCCCCTCTTCCTTTGCAGCAAAAACTCCTGTCCCACTCAATGCCGACACTATAGAGTCCTTTATGTTCTCTTTCATCCTTCTATCACCGACAATAGACACAGAGAAATGCTCAGCAATCAAGAGCAGCTGCTCTCTTGAAAAAGTGCCAAGAGACTCCTGAGACGGAGCTTCAATAAATGCCTCTACGTCAGCCATATTAAATTACAACGACCCCTCACCGGAACACAACACCGGACCTTTACGCCGAGAGAAGGAAAAAAACAAAAACACAAAAACAAACCGGACAGATACCACAACGTTTATTATGCGTCCAAAGTGGAACAACACACATTTTTTGATTGGAGTTTCCCCACTAACTATTACCATCCCACTGACTAATCTCCTCCCTAGTCTTCATGCAGTTACTTGTGGTGGGTATTTATGCACTGGAGACCACTGGCCCAGCAAAGCGACTAGCAAGCTAGCAACACTACTGAGACCACGGCCATGCTCCCAAGCCGAAGCTTCAACCACTTTCTCCGCAACACTACACACCCCGCTCAACAATCCCAAGGGAACCGCCGCTTAACCTGCCAGGGAAAACTCTGCACCGCTCCGCACTGCTCCACATACAACGCACCAACAAACCCACAACGAGAGAGAAAGGAAAAAAAACAAAACAAACAGCTGACCACGGCTAAGAACAACTAGCAACCACTCTCCTGAAATATAATACCAAACAAATCAAAGCCTCACAAAGTAATTTAATCAGTCCCCAAACAACGATCTGAAATATAATGTCCTTCCCACATGCGGTCTAATGAGCCGAAACACAGAAACCGGCCGCACTGCCTGCGCTCCCAACACACTTTACACACGCGCACCACTCCTAACACAAATCTTACCTATCTGTTGCTGTAGTACAGATAAGAGAAGCGGACGAGCCCTCATCTGTCATGGCCTGGCTCTCGGCCATAACAAAAAGTGTGGAAAGGACAAGAGGATGTATAAGAAAGTATGTTTATTAACCAAAACTAACACAAAGACAAGGCAAAGTATAAACGAGAGTGGCCGCTCTCAGCACAGGTCCTCCGCGGAGAGAGAGATCAAGACTCTGGCTCAGGCCTCTTAATCCTCCCGTGCCAGCCGTCAGGTGTCCTCAATCAGTGCGGGCACAAGCAGAGAAAGAACATTAAAGGGACACACACACACACAACAGGAGATAACAAGGCAGGGGTCGTCACAATGGTGATAGCATCCATCAAATTCAGTAAACTGGGATTAGGGTTTTAATGCAGGGGAAATATATTCACAAGAAATTCTAAAAGTACCTTGTTTTACTGGAGACAGGTTTGGATTGCAAGCTCAATATGATATTGGAAGACAGGCAGGATGTTGTAAAACAGAGATATAGCCTGGCACAGGTTTGTAATCCATGTTGAGCGATTGTACTGTTGAATTATTGATGTTTCTCCGGTTTTAAGAGGCAGGTGGTGCTACTCATGACAAACTAGTCATCCTTCACAGATATGATTTCTCATTCCTTTTAAGCCTCTGCTACGAAAAGGACGAAAAGACACACACATACATACAAATATATGCATCCATACATGAGCATGCACAGACATGAATGCTTTAATCCCAATAGTCAGTGTGTCTGTTAATCGGTTGACAGGTAATCCTGTGGTGTCTAATATTCCTTGAGTCATTCACTTGGAACAGACGGTGTTTACAAGCTTTTGGCATAAAGCTTATTACAAACAGACACCTGCATGTTTTGGGGGATGTGTTCTTTTACTATGATTATCATAGATAACTAAATAAAAACCTCAGGTGGTTTGAAAATGTGCCATGAATAAATAATTTGATTTCTGACAATTACTAATACACCATAGGACTGTGGATTTGGTCCTTCATCACTTACTTGGAATCACAAATAAAGGAAGCTTAATACAGCCGGTATGAGCAAGTAGAATTTACACAGAAACCCATTACAGCTTTCCATGAAAAAATGTAATGTGGGTAGGATTGCTAATGAGAAAGACTTTAAATAATCTTCTGGTCATTTTTTAGATTACTCAATTAGTGTGTGGTCTATAAGATGTCAAAAATGTTTGAATAATGTCCATCACAGTTACTAAAAGTCCAAAGTCACATTTTGTCAGTCCCAAAAGACATTCAATTTAAACAAAGAAAGTGAGAAATCTCCATGTTTTAGAATGCTGAGAAACACTGTCTGCCATTTTTGTATGAAAAACTAAATAGATCGACTTATTGTTGCGGCTCTTAATGTGAGTATATTGTTTAAGACCGACTTAATAAAAATAGGCCTTTAAAGAGGCTTTCTATTTTGCTTTCAGGGTTTTCCCTTTCCTGTGGTGTGTTATTTAGGTTTTTGTACATGTAAGTAGTCTGGAAAGGTAAAACCCAAAAGTTTGCTCCAGAGGGAGTTTATCTCCCACACACTCCCCTTTACTGCTTGAAACGCCTCGATTGAACTCCTTTGTTTTCTTCTGTAACATAGTGACATCAGTACGTAACACTTGTGCTTCTATTTGGCTAGCGCTCAAACACATTGTATGTGATGACTAAGAGGTGGGACATCTCAAAGCAGTCGACCAATCACAACAGAGCAGGCCAGCTAACCAATCAGAGCAGACTGGGCTCTGGTTTCAGACAGAGGGTGAAAAGAGGTGCTGCAGCACAGGCAGTATGCGAAAAATAAAGAGCTTTTTGATCATTAAAACATGGAAACATGTCACAGTAGCGGCACACAAGGCAAATATGAACCTGAAAATGAGCATAACATGTCCTCTTTTACACCGACCCCAAAAAGCATTAACTTGTGGATCATATGCAAAATAACATTCTGTCATTTTGAGCTGATATTGGAAAGGTTATTGTCGTTCCAATTTCCCTAGGGTGCATGTAGCAAATATGGATGACTGCAGGTGTTTTCCCATCTGGTGTATAAAAAGCAAAAGAGATACATCTGAAATCCAAATCTGCTAGGTGTTGACGATTGGATTCTCAGATTCTACTTTAGCATTACCAATCAGGTCTACCAGCCTGCTTCATGTTGGTCCACAGCACTAGGTCATCATGAAATATGTATTTATTCCACACCGGGCTTCATTCCTTCTCACTCAAGCTCTTTTTATTCTCTGATGCACACAGATCTAAAAACACACGTTGGAGGTCTTAAAATACCTGCCACATTTCAACAAAATCTACTATAAAGTTTTGTGTTTACAGTAAAAGCCCAAGACATAGACACACTACATAAACAGAGAGTCATAAATAGGGGTCATCAGTCCCAGTTTCCAGATGGAGAGGTTGATGGAGCTGAGATAAACCCCTTCTCCTCTCCGGGGCACCTTCATCCCTCAGGTGTGCAGATAGCAGATAAATCCATATTTCAGTGGAATACATTAAACTTTACCCTCAACTTAGATTGACCAAAAAGAACCGTTAGAGTTCATGTCCATAAAATGACTCATCTTACTTAGTGATACATTCTGAAAATAAGTTAACTGATGTCAATCACTCAGTATCAGCCTGCAATGTTGCCAAACATGTGTCAAAAGCAGATAGACATTACCTCCTATCATTTTCTCCCCCTAGACTCATGATTTATAATTGTGTGCTGTCAGGTAAGTTTGTATCAGATTGGCAGATACGTCATTTTGAAATGCAGCAGCTTAGTTATAAATGTTGGCAGTAACCACAAACTGGAGATCATTTTCCCAGCAAAATGTTGTTTTACATTCTATAGGAAGAACTGGAAAAACGATATAACTCAACAATACAGTGAATGTTTGTGCAGAAAAGACTGCAGAAATATGTGTATTGGGGAAGTTATTTCAGTTTTTACCACTGAAGATTCAAGTTATTTTTTATCATATGCATAACAATTACAGAAAACAGTCATTGGCGAGGAGTTACTAGACCTCTCCCCAACAATGTTAATTAAATAATATATATATAAATAAAGTTAAGCAAAATGAGAAACTAGACTGGTGCAAGTTCAAATATAAACATAAATGAAATATAATATAAAGGTCATTTCTGGTAGACAATATTGCAAATAAACAAATGATCATGTAATGTAGTGAATGTATTATCAACAGGTAAACAGATGAATGCCCACTGTTGTACTCAACCACTGGTTCAAAACACATCAGCGCTCCAACACATTGTACGTGGAAATCTCAAAGTGGTTAACCAATCATTACAGAGTCGGCCAGCCAACCAATCAGAGCTGACTTGGCTCTGGTTTCAGACAGAGTGTGAAAAAAGTTGCTGCAGCACAGGCAGTATGAGAAAAATAAATAGCTTTTTCAACATTAAAGCTTGGAGACATGTCACAGTGGAGGCACAAAATACAAATATGAAAAAAACAAAAAACAAAGCCATTAACAGTTTTCAGCTTTCTTCTAAAAACCTCTAAGAACCACTTTACTGTGAGGATTACAGTATGTGCAGCCAGCTGAAGCAGCCACAGCAGTGCTTTCTCTCCTCAGAGTCCCAGCAGGCTCTGCCACTCTCTTTCCACTTCTTAAAATGACTCACATCTAGGTCAGTAACTTTTAACATAATGCATTTTACCCGTAGCTGCTGTACCTGGTGCTGAGCAGATCATATAGTAATCCTTTTGCTTCAAGTTCAGCTGTGTTAGAGAACTTGGTGACGCCAAAATTGGCTCACAGCAGTATTGCATCTCAATGTAAACACAGAGATTTTCTGTATTGATTTTCACTATTTTTAATAATCAACTCCTCTTCTGGAGAAGAATACTGACATCTTTGTAGAGGGAGCTTCCTGTCTATTGTTGGAGCGGTCTTATAGATAAATAAATAGCAGCAACGTAAGATTAGTAATTTTTCCATTATATCCCTGTTGATCAAGCACATTGAATCACTTATAAGAAGACACAAAAGTCCTAAATGGCAACTGTTTTGTTAAAGCTGTTGGAAATTGTACCCTTTGGAAAGTGCCAAAAATTGAAATTCAGCTGTGCTAACAATGCAGACCTGGATGTTCTCTTGAGCTCTTTTCGCATCTCTGCCATCAACAACGCAGATGAGACAGCGACAGGAAAGAAGAGGATATAACAAAGTCATCCAGACTGAGCCTCAGCCTGCCGAGTCAACAGGATTATCAGCTCTGTAAGAATGACATTTCTGAGCAATGATTTCAAACATGGCACATCTTATTTTACAGTTAAACATAATATACCACTCATATAGCGGAGTTATTCATTTGATATGAATAGCTACAGTATTTGACGCACACACAGATCTGCCTTCTTTATGAAGCAAACGTGTGGGAGTCAGGTCAACAACAGAAAGCAGTGGGAAGTCAAGAGACATGGAGCAGGCAACATAATCAGAACAATATAAGTGTGCTTCTAATAATAATTTAAGCAGATTAGGCAACAAAAAGAAATTTCAAAGGGGAAGCCAGAGAGGCAAGGATTGTGAGTTATACAAGCTTTATTTTAGGTATTTACTTTATATTGTAAACATAAATCATGACCACTTACAAGAATGCAAAACATTTCCTTATAGAATATATATATAGACGTATACCCTTATAGATAATTGTTGTAAAGAATCAGCATTTTCAGTGTTCTAATTCCCATGACCTTTTTTTTTTTTTTTTAATGCATATGCAGTCAGCTCACTGATCGGCCTGTACGATACGATACGATATACTTTATTGTACCCGTAAGGACATTTGTTCTGGACTCCGTCCTGCAGTTCCGCATACATGTACATATACAAACATAGTGGACATTAAGAGACATACACATATCATCAGTCATACACCGTTTGAACAAACAAAATACACAGACGCACATACTGACAATGGCGACCTATTGCACAACCCTCATGGCCAACATTTAAAAAGTACATTTCATTACATTTGTCTACATTGTAGAATGAAGCAAGACAACAAAACCTTGACCTTTAAGGCATAACATTTGATGGTGACTGACATTTACATGATTGGAGGTGTTATTTCTCAGATGATGTATCATCCAATCAAAACATCAAACTTACATTAGAGAAATACTTTACCCCAAAATCACCATTTATGTTTCAATACTCATCCCGTGTAACCTAAAGTTGAAGAAACCTTTGTTTTTCTAACATGCCACAGTAAAAGAAAAACACAAAAAGGAGAAGACCCGCGGTTAACAACAAAACCATATTTAAAACATCTGTTTACATCTTATGTAGTGTAATCCAAGTCTCATGTATCCACTTGCGTGCTCACTACTTCCTAACCATGTATTTTCAAGTAAATCTTGTATCTCAAACATTTCCACATAAACATGCGCAAAGCATTACTTATTACATACTCGCATGGAAGTTTTTGCTGCTGTATTATGTGGCCCATATTAACTTCAATTTATCAAGATCTTCTTTTTCTGTTTCTGTATTTTCAGGTTTTCTTCCAAGAATTCAGGTAAAACCGGGTGATACTGTATTCAAAAAACTATCTTCATAGGAATGATGCAAGGAGGGGAATGTTGTCATTTTTGAGGGGGAGCATTCTGTCAAAGAATATATCTATACATAGACGAGCATGACAGGAGATTTCCTTTCCAGTTTTGCATTATGTGGGTTTCGGTTTACTGTGCAGCAGAAGCAAGAAAAAAAGACTACAGTTCAAAAGGTTTCTCAAATCTTTTCTCATAATTAAACAACAGGGTTCCTTTTTATACAAAACTCCAAGTATGTTTGCTACATTTAGCATATGTTGTATTTCTGAATGGACAAACACCTTCTCTCTCTGGGTGCAGTCAGTGCTTAGCATTTAAACGAGGAGAGCAAGCCTGACACTCACTATGCAGACACATCCCCAGACCCTTCCTCAAGGGTTTATACTGAATCTTGCACTTTGACAGAATTGTGTTTTTTGTATTAATGAGGCAGACATGACAGAAAACACTGAGTTCTGCAATATAGCACAGTACCCCGAGGAATTTACAGGAGCATGAAAGGTACTTCCACAGCTGTCTGTTCATTGCTATTGATCTATTATGAATGCTAGCTTCTACTCTGGCTGTGAGTCGTGCTGAGGTGCAGGACTATTGTGCATAAAAACTCATATATACCATTTTTTATAGTACAATCAAAAAGTATCGTTTTTTAACACATAGACCTGTAGAACTTTCGAAGGCAAAACTGCATCTACAGCATGTTTCAAGAAGTTATCTGTTTTTTTATAGGAGACCCGTTAAGAAATAAGACAAAGTCATAAACCCAAGAACACAAAAAACAATCTTTGCCCAAAATGACTATTCAGAAAGAGTCACTTTTGTGCATTGCATAATCAAATTATGTAAATGACATATCCTCTTTACAAGAAATGTTTAATTTATGTCAACAAAATATAACTCCTGGAGTGCCCCAAAAAGTTTTTCCGATATCAGTTACAACTCCACAGAAGAAACTTCTTACAGATGAATCTCACATTCCTTGGCTGATCCATGAATTATGAGCCATAGTGATGACTTCTTTATTTGCCACATATTCAGGTTCCAAATCCATTCATTATTCAGAAATGTAAAAAAAAAGCAAAACCAAATTATAGGAGTAGGGAAGAGAGATGAATCTAAAGCTTTTGTTATAAGGAAACACTAGTTGCTACATTGTCACTTATTGCAGTAAGAAAATCATTTCCTCTGTCTCTAAATTATTAGAGGGTTGATCTTTGACAAACCCGGGAAAACACACAAGTTAACCGGCCGGCCGTGTTGTGATTGGTCAATCACTTAGAGATGTCCCGCCCTTAGGCTATCACGTACAATGTGTTGGAGCGCTACCTATGAGCGCTACCAAATAGAAGCACAAGTTTTACAAAGTGCTGTAACTATGTTATAGATGTAAACAAAGGAGTCCTATGGAGTGTACATGCACAACAACCTATACAACTCACTACTGGAAGGGGAAAACCCCAAAAAGCATAATAGACCCCATTTAAGATCAGGTTACTAGTAATTTAAAGCACTATTTGTGAAGAAAGTTGAAAAAGGCCTAATTTACATATTCACCACTATCTATACAATAGACTCTAATGAGTTTACTCCAGCAGTCAGTGTCACTTTCAGAAACTCATGTCTTGTGAGTCCCAGCACTTTATGAAAGTGCAATATAAATGATGGAGTGCCAGTTTATCTCCACAAAACATTTACCAGCAAACAGTTCAAGCACAGACAACCAACTCTAAAAAAAGGTATTTGCCAAATAAACATTTGCTCAAAAATGTAATGCTGTACACTCTGTCTCTTTAGTAATAACTGTGTAACCATTTTCTAATGCTGTGAACTAATGTGACCGAAGATTGATGAAATCACAATTTAAATACCCCTTTGAAAACACTGAATGTGAGATGGATTAATATGTTCAGCATCTTGAAGGGTATTGCAATGTTAAGTGATATTAGATGCCAGCTGACTGTTGATGCATTAGATCCAGGTTGATTTGACTGCCGCTCATTTCGAGGCGGGCAGCTGGCCTTGACAGGTAAACAATGTGGATGTTCGGATGACACATGGCTTTCATTAGGAATTTAAATCCTTCACACCCTGAAAGGCAACCATCTCCTCTATTTCCAAGGCAAACACATTTTTAACTGAAAGGCCTCCCATATGTTACTGTATTGAATGTTAGCCTTCTGCAATGCTGAACAAGGACTTTAGTTTCTGCATAATTTACAGCAGTAGAGCACACACTCTCACAACATGTGGGTTCTTGTAAGGTTTAAGTGGTGAGATGCAACAATAGCTGTCCGTGTAATAGCTGCCATGTGGGTGTTTTATTGTTTGAGTGCTCACTGATCCTTGAAACTATAACACATAGCCTAGCAGGAGCACAAATTCTTAGGAAATGTTATGTGTGGTACCACTACAGTAACTGAAAGACTTTGGAATAATAATTTGATAACACAGACGAGATTTAAAGAAAATAAGTGCAGTCAAAAATGTGATCATTATGTCGAGCTTATAAATGATATCCCCTAATAAACCACATAGCCTACTTAGAGCCATTTAGTTTCAAGTATTAGTCAGGATCTTTAGGTTGCACAAGGCGCTCCCAGCAGGGCAGCTTTCTCTACTTGTTACAGAAGTGTTTGCTGCAGCAGCCTGGGTCTGATTGAATAGATGGTTACATCATACTTGACACAGTTTATATCAGCCGCAGAGGGCAGATGTCCGAGGGTATCAATGTATTGATTTGTAATGTATTTGTCTTGCTGTTCAGCAGGAATGATTTTCATGAGCAGCAAGACTAAAGGGTTAATTGCATGCATCGAAACATTCAGGAATTCAATTTTCAGCCCCTCAAGATAACTGAATTACTTAATTCATTCATATACAGTTTTCACACAAATGGGATTGGAAGCATGGTCAATTTGGTGGTGCAGAAACAAATCCAAATACTTCCAGTTCCCTCGTCTCAAACTCGTTTTTGAGGGTGAATGTCTAAAACTTCTATGTGTTGGCCTATTAAAACAGCGGTTTCTAACAGTGAATAAATTAGACTATGGTCATCACACCGACATGTTAATATGTGGAGATTATCCTGCTGACCAAACTGTGTTTAAGTAACATAAATGTGTGTTTGCCACAGACCTTATTTTCAGCAGTTTACAAAAATCCTATGGAAAAATCCAACTTATTTTTTCGACGGACGCCTTTGCGATGCTAACTTCAGGGTCGGCCTACAAAAATACATCATCACTGCACCACTCTATTACCAACACAAGTTCACTTGATTAGTTATTAATTTAAAAAGATTCTTGACAGATAATTCTAACTAACAAGACTTAAGAGTCTACAATCATGTTGGGAGCTCTGTGATGCTGTACTTAGAAGACACAGTGGTGCCTTGAGCTAAATGCTAACGTTGGCATGCTAACATGCTCCCACTGACAATGCTAACATGCTTATGTTTGTATAATGACATGTTCATCATTAAAGTTTCGTTTTAGCCTGTTAACATTTTCTTTTTAGCACTAAACCCATATTATTTTCTTATTCAAAGAAAGGTTTCATGGGAATGCATTTCAGAAGAATGCTAGCTAAAAACTTTTAACTGGAACAAATGAAAGCTATCAAGAGTGGCCCATCTCTAACACTGATACTGTATGAAAAGCAACAGGCAGACTTAAGCATACACACGTTTATTTAAACTCTCTAAACAAAGTGCAGCACAACTGATGCAGAAGAACACAACACACACTAAGCACAGAGTTCACACACACACTCAACTGCCTCAGTAGCACAGTGCAATCCGACAGCAGGTCCGTTGAAGCATAAATTCATTGAACTGAACTTGGGATACAGCAAACGTCTGTGGATGCATAACGTCCGATTGTTCATTTGCATATTATAACTTAGTGATAACCATGTTCTGATAACACGGACGGAGATTTTTCATATAAACATCCAAAATTGGTTTCTGAATTATGTGTTCAAGTGAAGAGTTCCCATCACGGCAACAAAGGTAGGCTCCAACGATCACAAGTTGACAAGATACATTAGGCTCATCTGTTTTCTTCTTGGACAAATGTCACACAGCTGCTTTTATTTAACACAAAATATATAAACGGTAAAACACAGCTCAAAGAGTTCTCAAGGCCAGACATGCGTATTCATAGAAAGTATTTTCTCACAAATGAAACTGGCATGCCAAGAAAGTTTCTTAAGTCTTACACTCTTTTTTCTTCAGACATCTATTCATAATGATTGATTATAATCTCTTTATTCTTATTTTTTTCACTTTGATTCCTTTAGTCCATGAGAAGGTGAAATGAATGAAAAGAAAAAGATACAGAATAACATGCACTGGTTATCATTGTGCATCCAATTTGAAAAAAATGAATATTTACTGTAATATTATTTATTTTCATTTCAGAATGACAATTTGAACATAAAAGTGACGCTACAAAAGTATCTATAGCACCAAAAAAAAAAGGAAGATGATTAAAAGTCGGGGAATGGGAAACATAAATCCTCTGCTAATAAAGCAAAAATACTGCAACAGACATGACTTCTGAACAACATTTTTTCCAATATACACTGCACCATCTAATAGGTAATACTAAAATGACAAAATACAAACATCAAGTTGCCAGGTCAGGCGAATGCAGGTCTATAGAACATAATGCATCTGTGTCATTTAATCACAAAATCTGCTTCAAGATGTCAAAATATTACACCGATCTGCAGTCTGGTGCTGAAAGACCAGCAAGGAGGTCACAAGTTGCTCTCCAGGCAACTCTCAGAGTCTCGTAAAGTCTCGTCACAGAGTCTTACAGTATGTGTAGTCGAGCACCTTTTTCTCCTCTCTTGCAAAAGGTTTTGTATTGCATCTGTGCAGGATAGGCTTTGTCAAAAACCTGCACACACATTCATAAACAGATTTAAAAAGCTGCCAATGGGTTTCCGTAATGATAGAAGCTTAATTGTGGCTGATTTCAGTAAATGGCGTTTAAAAGAATTTTTGAACAGAGAAGCTTACTTTTTCTATTCTATACGATGCAAAAACCAGCTAGTGACCATTTCAAGTGTTGCTTTCTACATAAATATGTGTCTTGACTGATATGACAAGATAATAAAAAGACAAAATAACCGTCTACGTTGGGCTAGCTGCTCATTTTGTATCATGCTGTTTTCATGTGCTACCTCCAGTTTTTCACCCTTCACGTTTCAGTGCAAATATATATAATCATTGACTTTTCAGTAGCTTGGTTGGTTTCAAGGTAAGCTGAGATTGCACCTTCCCATTAATGTCACAGCAATGGCTTAAAATACACAGTAACCAGGGCAACAAAATGATTAGTCCTTTCTGACAGAACTTGGAAGAGGCAACCAATTGCTTTGTTGATGATAGGGGAACCAGTGTAGTGTTTCATTTTCTCTAATCAAGGGGTGCATACAACCTAAAAAGGAAAAGAGCTACAAATCTTTGGTGTTTCTTTTGACATAACTAACCTAAATTAAGGCTGGAAATATTAATAAATAATGGAACATTTACAAATGAATAAAACATCAGAATCGCTGCCCCGGGTTCAGGGCTGCCATCTCCTGAATGCTAGATGATCTATTTGTGGGGCTACAATGGGCTGAAAGCTATTTGAAATGCGTGGGCCATCTATTGGCCAACTCATATAGTCCTAATGTGCGCATAAGCAGCCGTAGCTGATCCCTCTTAATGAGAACTAATGCAGGATCAGATTGGAGTTTTTGTCTGTCAACTCCAGACACACTTGCACCCCGCCACTGGCACCTCCCTGTTATAGATTGAACTCATTGAGCTACAATTTAGGTTCATGTCCCTGTGCAACCAGTGGGAACAAATGCAGGGCTTTTAAAACACAAGGAGACAAGGAGAAGGAAAGAAATTGGGAAGGGACAATATGCAGGACTGCTGAAGCCTATACAAGCCCAAAGACAATAGGGAGAAATATAATAATCAAAAATGGGTGAATGTAGAATAGTAAAGTTGGGGAACATTGAATACTGTCCTTGATATGGAGCAGTGATTTTGTGCAAAAGCAAATTGGTTCTATATCTAGCTTTATGTCACAATTGACAATTGGACATTTTAAAAAGCATTGTTCCAAATCCTTGGGTGTTTAAAGGAAAACGCAATGTGCATTTTAGAGTATGACTGAAACACAATGTCCTCAGATTTCATGCTATTAAATCCCATTAGCTTTGATTTATGGGGACATACTCTTCTTAACTGGTTAGATTTCATGACTGATTGCTGTGACATTTCATGGGATGTTTCTGGGTATCTCCAACTTGCTTTCCCAATACTTCACAGCAAAACATTAAATGTACTCCAACATAAAACAACCTGTCAACCACATTTCTCATTAAGCCAAAAAAATCCATCAAAAACTGGAGATATTTTCCTCTTCCTTCACCGCCATTAGTAGGATGTGATTCCTCTGGTTTTCAGCATGTTTTTCTCTCTTCCCTCTCAGAGGTGATGTCCCATTTTTCATAAACTCCTCTCATACATCACATCTAAATATAGATTTTTTATAACCCAAAAAAATAAACATGTGGGTGTCACCGAGACGGGGGTATGTAGATGGGTACGTCGTATTAAAGTCCACTGGAATGTATTCAAGAGCCAGCCAGTCACTTGGAATGGGGAGGTGGGCTCGCTGGCTTGGTGAGGGTGTTGGGGGACGTCTCGGTGGTGGCCACTAGTCATACTGGGCCTTCAGTCAGGCCCTCCAGGGGAAGGCTGGTGGCATTGTCCATGGGCTGCGGGTCGTCCTGGGGGTGCGAGGGCAGGTGGGCAGCAGCAGCCAGACTGGCGTAAGGCAGGTGGCAGTCCGTGTGCAGAAAGGGTGGGTAGTGCTGGCGGTAGCAGATATAGGCAAACAGCAACCCGATCACTCCTCCAACAACGGCGTCTGCAAAGTCGCAAAAACACGTATATTTTAAGGTATGCATGTATAGTTAAATTTAGCCCATGTGGAGGAAGAAAAACAACACCTTGTCGAGAACAATCCATTACTGACTGGGCACATCTGAACAATGTAACAAACTTCGAAATGCACAACTTCATCTCCTGTCCTATGGTCTCCTGTGTGCAAAGAAACGTATTCTCCTATTATGGAAATCAAAAGATGTGCCCAGATTTAAAGCTTGGATAACAACATGGACTGATACTCTGCATTTGGAAAGATTTATGACATTATGACATTTATGTGAATTATATTAAATTAATCAGCATCTTCTTATTACTGAAGCATTATCTGAATTGAGAAAGTTGTACACCTTGTTCCTTTGCATGAAGCATTAATGAACTGTCCTGTAGCAGAGTTTGAACCAACCCCTCTCATGGGTTTCTTTTAAATACATACATTTTATTATCCCTAAGAACCGTCCAAAAAGTTGTCTAGGAAAAGATGAATGTAAAAGAAATAAAAATCGCTGGCGTCAATTTTTTTAAATATGACCCCATGCCCCTCTGACATGGGGCATGGGGTCCCCCAGCCTGTTGCTCATGCCTGCTGTACTGTATGTGCAACAGGCTAGTTTACAGCGTGATGGAAGTAAACTGAAAGGCAACGCGATGACTCTGTTTTACCGAGCACTGGGCCCACTTGCCTCCGGACAGGCTGTCTCTGTCATTTTGTCATTTCTGCTGAACAGTTTCATATTATACCAACCCCCCTCTAAGCTATAATACATCATATAATATCATCCTGCCATGGTGAATAGTAAGCCTATATTGCCGGGTATAGATCATAATGACACAGCCAGCTGGTGGCTTGGACAGCTATAGTAGACGATTCCATTATATCAAAATTCTACTTTTCCATGGGGCCCACAGCACTTCCTTTATTTTCCCCTTCTGGGTGAAATGAAACATTGATTTCCACCATCCATAAACTATACAATGCATGAGCACGCTCTGAGAATGTTTCATCGACTCCTGTCAACTGGGTTTAATAGACTGTGACTTGATGCAATGTATTAGTTTGGTGGCCTCATTGAGACAGTGATTGGTAAACCAGCATTCCCCCCCCCCCCCCCCCCCGGAGGAGAAAGCTCACCTCCAAAGTGCGAAAGAATGGGGAGAATAGAGGAATCCACCAAGCATGGCCAGGATAATGGGGGCTCCAATCTTGTGTTGACACTGAGTGCAGATTGTGGGCCCCTCATGTTTAATGGGATGCACCATTGCTGCCTACTTACAGTGTTGAGGGAAGACGGAAACTATTTGTCACGCTAAGAAATTGGAGGACCTATCTTGACTGTAACTGCTGTTTGTGTTGATGTGAATAAATACTGGTTGTTAAAAGAGTTGTCTGCTCTCTGGGAACATATGGCTCTCTAAAACTAATTAACACCATATGACAGAGCTGCCATCATATTCTCACCCACTCATCACACACATATGCAGCGCCTTCCCTCTGTCCCCCCCAACTCTCCTTCCACTCCTTTCAGACCAGATATGCAAAACTGAAGTGTGTAATTATAAGGTTTTTCCAGGCTGCTGAATGAAATGCCACCTCACTGTAATCTGAGGCACTTTTAAGGATATCAAAAATCATGCTATAGGCGACAGAAAACAGGTTCATAGGACAAATATTTGAGTGAGTTGTGTGAATAACCAAGCTGCCTGACCGGATAAACTGTTCCTTTTACCCTTCTTTTTTAAGTGTTTTTTACAGTGGTAAAGCTTTTCTAAAATCAGCATCACCCCGAGAATGCTTTTTACATTATCTGTATAATAATTCCTAAAGTGCCTTGAGCAGCCAGGTGTGATTGAAACAATTTTCCGAACAGCAATCGGCTGACACAAGCAGATATTTTAACACATAACTTTTTTTTTGATAGTCATTTACATTTTAGCATCGTAATCATTTTTTTGTGTCCCATATTTTAGCTGCTTTGCGTACCTTGCCAGTGGTGTTTGTAGTCGCAGGTCCGGGATAATGCAATCATCATGGCGCTGTAGAGAGGTAGCACCATGGCACAGAGACGCCAGCTACGCCCTCGACCTTTATCCGTAAAACACTGCAGCTTCCCCGCCAGGTAGAAGGAGGTGAAGCCAAGTCCGGAGAATGCAACTAGCAGGCAGAGAAAGAAAAAGGTTGGTCAAGATCGAAAATTAAATCACTATACCAGTGAAAACATAAACTTTGACCATGTTTCAAGGGACTTTCCTGTCCACCAAAGTCAATAACAATGCATAATGGACAAGTGTGCAACAGTAACAGTGCAAAGCAAATATAAAATCAGAGAAGAAACAGACAGCTAAAGTGTGAAGACCAAGTATTTTAGACTGAAGAAGGTAATGAAGAAGGCGGATGAGAAATGTGAAGCTTGTCCACTGCCACCCACTCATAGGTTTCCTGTCTGAGGAGAACATTCATGAGAAAATACCTCTGCACTGAAGTCAATCAGTGTGTGACAGGTGCCTGAGAGCAGGCCGAGGTAAACACATCAGCACAACCTAAACACTGAGGAAGACTTATGACGCTAAGGTGTGATTTCAGTCAGGAAGACTATTACTTTACTTTATGTTTATTCATTCTCGATTCTTTGTCACTCAGAGGCCTCTGATCAGCTGATATTGAGAGTCCACTAACCAATAACATTTGGCCAAGATCTCCAAAAGCCAAGCATAGTCTCATAGCTAATGTCAACTTTAAATGTGTTCTTTATCTCACTGTCGGCTGTCATTTTAGGCATTAAAGCTTCATCCAGCTACATCTACTGGATCCAGTAACGGAGGGCGTCTCAATGCTTTTTATTAATGTCCTATGGAGAACAGAAAAAGCAATTCTTGGGTGGTCTTAATTTGCACAATGTTAACAAATATACACTCTAACTTTAAACAACTTTGATCAAGCTGGCAATCTTGGCAATCTAAAAAGCATCATATTTCGGTATAGACCATTTCTCACCTTAAATGTTTTACCATAAGACTTTGGTGGATTGTTTAGACAGAATGAAAAAGAAGGCCAATGACGTTGATTCTTGCTTCAAACGGCTAGCAGAGATCAGGGTGACCAATCAGGTGCCTTCCAAGACAGGAACGTCCGCACTTAAGCAGCCAGTTTAGTGGAGAAGCTCTTTGCCTGATCTCATGGACATCCAGCATGGATGTGCTTTCCTGAGCCAATACACAGTACAACATGTGATCCTTAATGACTGGTTTCTATGCAAATACTGCCGGACTGAGATAGGAGGGGAGACTGTCCCAAATTGAACCAAATCTCACATCAGATTAGTAGAGAGCTAATGCATTTATGCATAGTTGATGCAACAATATATTCCTGTCCAGCCGCTTCCCTCTGCAGAGGCCCATCAATAAATGGTCTGAGGTCACAATGAAAGCGAAACCCCTGTATGGAAAACAAATGAGCTACTGGCTGTGCTAAAGTAGCTGTGCGTCTTAGTTGATGGAGGCGAGTGCAAGGGTCTAATTGTGTGAATTAAAAAGTTGTGTGATAGAGCCGTAAAAGGTGGAGCTGAGACAGGGTCATTAGTTTAATGCTGCAGCGGGCCAAACAACACCCATCAGCAGCCCATTTGTTGCCTAGCCCACAAACTGGCCAAGAATACGAAAGACGCCAGTACATGTGTGCAGCCTGTAGAGAGAGAGAAAGGATGTGGGAAGAAAGGGCAGAAAGTCCAGCTGTCTGAGTAGCTGCCCTGCTGACATGGAGCAGGAGTTGGCTCCATTAACTCAGCATTTTCCATTAGGCAGTATATTGGATGGCTGGTATACTGTAGGCTGATATTGGGTTTTTAATAAAGAATGGTTATACGGCGTCACCCATTTGGGAAATTATGGGTATAATGTAGTTTGCGTTATTGCATATAAATGTTAAATTGAATGAACACTTTTACAAGACTGTCTAATGGGAAATTCTGATTGGATTTCATAAAGGTCTGTTTGTATTTTATACTACATTTTTTATTTTTGCTGCCATATCCAAGTAAGCTCATGTTAGAATGTAATGAGGGCAACATGGGCAAACAAGGGGATGTTGAAAAGTAAGCTCTGGCCACTTTTGTTGGCCCCATAAATGTTTCTGGGGGGACAACGGAAATATGTCTGCTTATCTATGGAGAGAATTGTATTTTGTGTTGTTTTTCATTAGATTGTAGAGGCTCAGAGAGGAACCCAAGAGCCTACGTGTTGTCCAGCTCTGAAGCATACTGACCAATTGAAAGAAACACTGCACACGTTGTCATTAGATGGTCCAAAATCCAAAAAGAGAAACAACAAAAAACCTGGGGTTGATGGTAATGTCTTTATTCTCAGAGGTGTTTTGTCATAAAGCAAAGTTTTGATTCATTAGAAAATGATATCAAAAGTTATGGCATTATTCAAATTCATCCTCTAGCGGCCCCGAATATCTCTAGCAAATCTCAAGGAAATCAATTTAATTGTTGCTAATGTATTTTACTCAAAATCCAAAATGTCAAGGAGTCAGTAAATGTAAATCTCAAGTGACTCTATGAATGTCTGTACACAATTTGAATGGGAGTCTTTCCAATAGCTGTTAATATATTTTCATGCTCCAACAAATGGTAAGCCGACAGTAAGTTTCCATAGAGACGCTAGCTAAAAGGCTAACAACAGAACAACAGCCACCTAGAACGGACTTAAACCCTTATTAAATGGATCTCTTATTGCTTCCGGTATTAACCCCCTTGGGTGGCCTACAACCTCACTTACTTGAAATCATATTGTAGTTTAAGTGGTAAGATTTCATTTGGCCTATGGGTCCTTCTTAATAAGTGGTTCACAGCCTTTGGAAAACAGAAATCCCCAAGGGCTGGATTTATCAAGTTAAACATTTCTGCCAGTTAAATCAATCTACATGGAGAGCAGGGAAAATGTAAAATATGCAAACTAAATAATTGATACCCCGTGGTATATCAAATCTTGCAAATCACCACCCACGACGTTTAGCACATGGGTTTAACAGACAACAACACATTACTGTCAGTTCATCAGACCTTCTGTTGGCAGGTCAAGCCATTCTAGATCTTCAGCACCCCTCAGTGCAAGAACATCTCAATTCTGGGTGATCCTCATTTTCAATCACACAGCAGTTCTCACCATTTATTTCCATAACTCTAGCCATGGCTAAGACGATTACATTACTCATGTGGATAGACAGAACTAAATTATGCATGAACCAGTGACTCAGTCTGCTGACTTTAAATTCGGAAAACTCGCAGCAGTTTCACATGAGAAAATCACACATTTCCAAAACACCTCTCCTCTCGTCTTATAGTTTCTGCAAAGTGCAATTTCATGACAAAGATAAAGACGTTTATTTATAAATGGTATCATTATCTGCCTTATATGAACAATAAGACCTTACTTATTGTTTTTTTCCTACTTATTTGTTTCTCTTGTTCTGTATTCTTAATCAAATTCAGAAACAGGTTTATCAGAATCAGAAGCAGGTTTATTACCAGGTAGGTTGACACGTACGAGGAATTTGACTTGATGTCATGGTGCATAACATTAAAAAAAAGTAAACATAATAAAAAATATAGTAAAATATAGCAGTATTTACATAGAAATAGAATGGAACAAAATGGAATAAAATATGGAATTAAATTCGGCAGTAATAAAAAAAGAAAATTCATCTCCCTAACACAATTTATTTGTGAGTTTAGTGCACAGGGAATCCAGCAGGTTTACCGCTATTACTTGTTATCATTATTCATTGAGATTGATGAAGGCTGGAGCCTATCCAAGAATCTTAAAGAAGAAGGCAGTGCGGACAGATCATCAAACTCTCAGAGGGTGTTTTAGACATTGCTGGTTTTAGGCTCCATAAAATATGCTGATGGTCCATTTAAACCCACATCTCTTCTTATTTTTTTGGAATAGGGTTTTCATGGCTCAATAAGAGGTGATCAGAAAGTGCACAATATTCTGTTGGCCTCTCCGATTGTAACACAGAAATAAATAGATGTCATTAGACCAGTGGTAATTGCATTTTAAATAGTTAAGCTATCATTAGGTGGTTTACTGTAGCATGAAAACACACTGCATACAAACAACATATTTGCACACTGAGTCATCACCTTGAGGAATACAATAACATAATTCTTTGCTGGGCCATGCATTATACATGAGGGTGAAAAGCAAGTGTCTGTCCCTCGCAATCATCTAAACGTGCACAATGTTTTTTTTTTTCTACATTCGAGATTTGCATAATTAACTAAGCCAGAACATTGGTAGGGTGACACAATGAATACTAGGGGTACTAAACAGCCACTGAAGGAGGCTCCTCGAGAGGCAGCAAGGGAAAAGCATTCTGGTCGTGAATCCGCTTCGTGAATCGAAAGCGTTTGACAAGCAATTCCCGCGAGACAAAACAAAGATGCCTAATGAGTGCAGTGAGATTTTTTTTCAAAGGTTTGTTCAGAGGATACAAATGACAAAAGTCTGAATGCACTTTTTAGGATCACTAGGGGGGGATTTTTGCAATCATAGCTATACTGTATATACTGCAGGACAACATTTGATGAATAAACTCAGTAGTTCAAGGTGTACAGGATATTAAACCATTCTAAAATGTAGCATAGAAAACTGAATGTTCTTTATGGGGACAATATGATTAATATACTGTACACTTGAAACTCACTTCACTGCATGATTTGATATAACTCCCTGCAGGAATATTATAGTACTGCATGAAATTGCAGCATAAAAAAGGTCACTTTGAATGTATTAAGTACCACAGACTCATTCAAAGTTCCCTTTAGAAATATTATGGTGATACAAAGAGCAAGTAAGATGCCACAAAGCACAGTAAGGTCGCATTAAATGTACTCTGTGTCATAAATATACAATGGATTACTTAACCAGAGGCATGGTTTACAAATCCATTCTCACATTGTTTCTAGAATGGTGGGGGTGGCAGGGGTCAAAGGTGAGGGAGGTATAAATGCAATGAGGTAAAAAGCAGAGAGAAATTAGTGGGAAGAGGAGTTTTTACGGATGCCGCAGTACATTTGCAGGTGTTCTCTTGAACCCGTTATGGATTTTGACAAGTGAACACAGAGGAGACATTTTAAAGTAGATAAGTGCTCTTTCAAAGCACCGGGTTTGGCTGCGGATTTAAAAAGTGGAGTCATGCTCCGGTCAAACCCTCTGCTAAATCTAATAATTGTGGTAATGTCAGTCTCTTTTCCTTCCTGCCCTGTATTTCTGCTGACATATCTATCCTGGAACTGCACACAAACTGTCTAACTGTCAAACTGCAGCGCTTCTGTTTCCCATCTCCCTTCCCTCTTTCTGTTTGGACCTTTGACCCCTTCAAGAACCGGTGGGACATCCCTCTGCCTCTTACCAGAAGCGATGAATATTAACCAACCACTTGGGCTCTGACTCTCTGACTATGACTATCCATTAGCATACAGAAGCCCAACAGGAAGTCATTATTAGCGCTGCATAATTGCTGTAGAACTCCTACACAAGCTGTTCCTGAACCTCTTTGGACACTCCTGACAGCGTGAAGTGTTCATGAGTGAATTATAGTAAACACATGAGAGCAGAGGTGTAATTCTCTCCAGATACTGAATAATTTGATGGACAGTCCAAGCTTTGGTTCATTTAATAACGTCATTTATTTGCAAAGGAAAAAAGAGATGTGGAGATTCAAAGATGTGATTAGGTCCGTCTCTCAGGATTCATTTCCTTCTTTTCTTAAGTGTGTAATAATTGATCATATTTAAAGGCTTAATTTGCACAGGGGGAGATGGTGTGATGAATATGAATAAGGAGATAACCTACAGCTACTGTAATGCTACAGGGTGTGTTTGATTTACAGCTGTGTGTATCCAAGCATTGTTTGTGTTTATCTGTTGATGTTTGCTCTTTCTGGGACTTGTCTCGTCCGATTTCTATCACTTTGCTACGCGGTGAGGAAAACAAATCAAATCAAGCAGAACCGGAGTGGCTTTAAAAAACTTGGAAACGCAATAATGGTTTGTTTGCTTTAGAAAATAGCTTTCATCAAACACTGAATCCTTGTGTGTGTTTACATTTTGATCCAGGCTGATTCTGATGGAATCGTTAGGGTTTTATTTGACCATGCAGATTATCTTGTGAGGCACAAGGAATAAAAATAGATTCATTTTACCTTTAGTACAGGCTATCATAGCAGCCAGAAGTGTTGTTGCATTGTGTCCAGAAGCCACTTTGAATAAAATGACATTAACCCTTATATCTATCGTCCCGATAGATATAAGGGTTACTCATTTGTCTGAGTAAAAGCTCTGTAACGTATGCGTGGTCCAGCAAGTGTTGTCCTGGTGAAAGGGGACACAGACAGGAAATTGGATTTCTTCTGCTCTCTAGTCGCGCTGGCACACCGGTGCTCCCTGCGTCCCTGTGGCACGGCTCTCTCAAACACTTTCTCACTCACAGCGCTACAACATAAGGCTATTAGAGCTGCCGCGCAGATGGATGTAATCCATACACAGTGGTGCGGTGAATCACAGAGAAATGTCCCACTCTGCTTTTTCTAATGGGACACAGCCAGCACTTCAAAGCATTTCTATTTAATGCAGGTGTCTGAGAAGATGTAAGAACGCAACTTTAAAGCATCAATTTGAAATCAGACTGGACCATGAAATTACAGCGGCAGGGAAATCGTATCCATCTCGCCGCATTATTGTAACTCACAGAGAACAATTAATCCCATGTTTGATTCCAATCAAACCTAACCTTGTTATATTCTAGGCAGAAACACAGTTCTTTCTGAACTCACAGGTAACATATGTAGTTTAATTAGAATATGTAATTAAAAGGCTCAAAGTGTTGAAGGATTTTCATTTCTTTTAACTTCAGTTGGATGCAAACATTGGCGTGTTTACACATTCCTGCAGTACTTAGAAAAATCTGCATAATTACCTTGTTAAATGTGAATGTGCATCTGGAGTGGAACTAAAACAAACAACATAAATATCAAGCATGCAACAGTCCAGGCACAGTTCACTGGAGGATATGATGATATCTTTTTTTACATTTTGCATAATAGATAGAAGGAGGTTCAGTGTAATTCCAGGCTAAGCATTTTACTGTTGATTGTTCTGCGTCGCTAGAGCAAGACGGAAAATAATCTTCAAAGAATGCAGTCACATCAGTGTGTTTTATCAAATATCTATCTTTTTTCAATGCAGTCTTTACATGCCAGTTATTTTGTGATTCCACATCTGCAGGGCCCACAGCCAGCGCTCTACTTAACATGCATCTGCTGGACAACTGGAAAACATGTGAATTATTCAACACGCTGCTAGATTGGAAACAGCTTGGAATGCAATATGGTGGAATAAGATGTCCACAGTCCTACATTGGTTTGCACAGCTAAACGCAGCAGGAAGTGAGATGAAGCGGAAACAGTAGGTGTGCCAAGTGAAAAAGACTGAACGCGCTTGACTCAATCAAGCTAACCCCCGTGCCGCCGCGCATCTCGACAGGCTGCCTGCCTGCGGGTGCGTAAATTGAATGATATCTCATCTCTACATGTTGTAATTAACTTCGATGAGAGGCGGCAAAGGGATCATCACTTTGAAATGGGAAGAAAACACCTTGTAGCTACCAGTCAGCACATGGACTACTTGGCGAAATGTTGCTCATATATGGGGTTAGATTTGTCTCAATCATATGTGTGAACATAAAAAAAACGTGTGTGTAAATGTGTGCTTTGTAAAAGTAAAACACCCTCCACAAATGCATTCAAAAGATTTGCAAACTCACAAAAAATGTTTGCAAATGTAAAACGGATCCGCAAATAAGCAAAATATTTTCACAAATAAAAAAAAAAAAGCGCATTTTTGGTTGACAAATACAAAATGGATTCACAAATGCCTGATTGAAAGTTGTCAATGTTATAGAGGGATTCACAAATTCCTTTTGTTTATTTGTAAACTAATTAAAGTATTCACAGATCTTTCTTTTATTTGTGAAAAATATTTAGCATATTTGCAGATCCGTTTGCATTTTTTGTGAGTTTGCAAATCTTTTGAATGCATTTCTGGAAGGTGTTTTACTTTTTATGCTCACACAAATATTATTGAGACAAATCTAACCCCATACTCAGAGCATCAAGATTAAACTGAGTGAAGACTGGAGTTGAGGTTGCGTGCAGTTTTAATGAGTCAGATATGTTTTGTATTTGTTTCACGAGTGCTGACAGGGGATCTACTTCGGCTGAGAGCTGGTACTCACAGGAGGAATGGCTGCTGGGGAAGCTCTTGCGTCCCTCGGAGACTATATCTGGCTCACCGGTGCACAGCATCTTGGCATTTATCTGTCCATCCGGGAAACAACGGTGGAAGTAATCGGGCCTGGGTCTGAAAGAAAATAAAACCCAAAAGATGGTTTGCGTGTCTTTGATGAAGATAATTCCTGTCAAACAATGTATCACTCATAAATCTAGTAAGCGTATGCTGCAAAATGTATCATCAGTGACACATCTTGTTTGTTTGTTATGCATACCTGCCAACAATCAACTTGATGGTGTTTGTGAAGACTCCATTCAATGCGAGGGCCAGGGACACAGCTGGAATAAGCAGATTGACAGCCAAATAAGCGTTTTGGATTACACAGACAAGGTTGACACATTAGCAATGTGGTAGCATTCATAGAAACAGTGATGCTGTAGTAAAATGATTGATATGTTTTATCAGTGCAGTGCAGCTCTTCTGACAAAATGTTCAAATTAAACAGCTAATTAGGTTTACTGGAGTTCTTTCTTGCAGCTGGACAGATGGTTGTCAGGATTAATGTGTTTATAATTTCTATGCAGCAACAGTAGAAATAATGTTTTAACACAGTGCAAGCTTAAAAAACAAATATAAACACAACTAAACCTTTACACATACATAGAAATAGACAAATCTCTATATTAATGCATGGACATTTCTCCCATAGATTGTTTCATTGAGAGAATAATGTAATCCCTTGTGCATCTCAATGAAACACATTGTATAACATTCATATGCAGATATCTGTTTTTAGAGGTTTATACAAATATATAGATAGACCATAGGTTCAAAGAACACATGTTGGCCTATGTATTCTGCCTCTTTTGCTTTTCAGCGTCATTCAACTGAGCTCTGCTAGAATGTAATTGTTAGTGCTAATCTGACTTCAAATAAAACAAAACAGCAAAATCACGTCCCATTGCCTATAGATTATGCATCTATATGCAGATTCCAATACGGTATACATTAAATCACTAACCTAAGCATAACAAAAAAAGGAACTTTGACAATCCATGCAATACTTTTGAGACATTTTATTCAAAGCCATGGTGACAATGATATTAGTATCTAACCTACAGTATGGGCAACATGATTGTGTGGTGTGATGGCCACAGCCACACATGGTAAAGCAATACCACTGAACCCTAACCTTCACTAGTTTGACCTCATTTCAGTTGAAGTCAACCACATCAATAATTAACAGCACACATTAGATTTAAATGGTAAACTCTTTATTTTATTTAAACCTGACATTATTTAGTATATTTGCCCACATTTTAGCATAGTTAACACAGGTATTTTTTGTATTACTAACTACATTTGCGTTACCATGGTTGTTAGGGGAGGTTCCTTCCTGGTTCAGCAAAAGGCGTGACTGAGGGCTGAGGACTCATAAGTAGTGCAAGCAGCCAATTGGGCCAAATTGGAACAAACCATGTACTTCAATGTCAGAGGGGGGATTTGGGTTTTGTCAGTGTCAGTTTGTATTGTGTTTATCTTAATTACCCCTTGTTTTCTATTTGGTTTAGCCACTCCACTATATATGTTCCATTTTGCATCATTGTCTCATAAGTCTTTTAACCGTTTCATGTTGACTGTTTCATGTTGACTCAGTGCTTGGTCCCAAATTAATGAGAAATGCTGCAAACTGTTTGGTTTCATGCTGGTAAGTACCAATCAGATATTTCATTATGAGAAAAGTGTCTCTACAGTTGTGGTGGCAAAATGATTTCACCCACTTAGAGTCAATCTAACTGTAAAGCAATTACTGCCTCTGCTCAACTTTTGGTAATGGGAAACGGAAGGACTGCCTTTGGTTGTCAGGTAGGCATTGCACTGTACATTCATTTAATTAGCTCTGAGCCAAGCCACTGGGGCTCATCATTAGCTGATACCTGCCCTCACAGGTTCATCCCAGTAGTCTGAGGTTCAATTGAATGCACCCCATGTCACAAGAGTGCAAACCCATTATCCTGCTGAGCTGCTGGGGGAGCGCAGACTCAATATTATTTAACAGCTTGTTAATTGGGGCAAACTCTGCAGATGAAATGAAAATGATCCAGTTGACCGGTTGAAAAATAGAACATTAACTTGCAATGAGTTCCCTTTGTCAGATCCCTCTTGGTGTGAGGAGGCATTATTGTAATAAACTCCAGCTCATATAAAGTATAGCCTCTGAGCGTTTGCTTATTATGATCATTAAAGTATACATACATTTTGGATGGCCCAACAGCAACAGTAGCACTAACACAGCTTTGGCAGTTCAGTTTGTACTGCACTTATGCCTGTTTGTGACACTTATGACATCAAAAGAGTGTTAGCTAGAGTAGCACAGCTCATAAAGGAGACTTCCTCTGACCTTGTGGCATATATTAGTAATGTATTATTGTGGTGTAAGGTATATTCTGCCTTGCACTGGTGGAATGGAACACAGTACATTTACTCATGTCCAATTCTGAGGTACTTGTATTTTAATTTTATGATTTATTATGATACATTTCATACTTCTACTCAAATACATTCTGGAGGCAATATTGTATGTTTACTCTACTACATCTATCTGACCTACTTTAGATTCAGTTTATTAACAAGCACAACATATTTATTTTAATAATAGAGAAACACTGACGTATAATTATAGATATACAGCAGGTAAGGTAATTAAAATGCGCTCCACCATTACTAGCGGTGATTAATACATCAATAATCCAACAATTTAATGAATGATTCTGAATTTTACACAGGACTAGTTCTCTTTAATGTTGGAACTTTTATGAAGACGTTTGCACTTTTTCTTGAGTAAGATTTAAAATACATGACTTTTCTCACAAGCCTCACTCATTTTGAATGGTATAAGATAAACTAATTTGGTCACATGAACCCTACCACAGAGTTTGCATTATTGAATGCCATGGGCAGAGGTGGGAAGTAGTGGAGTAAAAATACTTTGTTACTGTACTCAAGTAAATTGTTCTGGTATCAGTACTTTACTCCACTACTTACTGACAACTTTTAACTTGTACTTTTTACGTTTTTAACACAAATACCTGTACTTTCTACCTCTTACATTTTCAAAACAGGTTTGTTACTTTAGTTTTAATCTGTGTTTCATTAATTAATTAAAAGAGCACTTCCGAAAGCTCAAAGCGCTTTACATTACATATTGCACATATCAGACATGTAACAGTGAATACAGCAAATTAGGGTGAAGTGTCTTGCCCAAGGATACAAAGTTATCTGTACTTTTTACTTAAGTACATTTCGAAGCCCATACTTCTTTACTTTTACTTGAGTAAAGAAGTTTAGTCAGTACTTCTACCAGAGTATTTTCAAACACGAGTATCTGTACTTCTACTTGAGTAAAGACTGTGTGTACTTTTGCCATCTCTGAACAATCTCAGGAACTCAGAGTCACATTGAGTTAAAACAGCGTTTCTGCCACCCTACCAAAGTCCCTAATGTGTTAGCTCATATTTTGTTGACAGCTGATCTGACCTGCTGTTGATGACTGGAATAAAATCTCTGTATGTCAAAACAAATGCCAGTGAAATAATTGGTCTAAATCTTCTCAGTAGTGTCCTGATTTTGATAAACATAATCAAATCGGTGTTTGAAGTTTTAACACATTATACTATATTTGCAGACACCACATAATCTCCTAGTATTGAAAACATTGTTATTGTCTCACTGGGAGATAACTCCCTCTACACGCGCAAAAAAAAATCTGTGTCGCTATGAAACTCCCTTTTTAAATGATGAATAATATCCTTTATGCTGTTTGACCCAAATTAAAAATAATCACTGCAGAATCATCTCTGCATCATTCTCAGCAGAATGTAGTCTTTCTTTGGAAAGTCTAATCAAACTTCCGAAAAGGCCCCATTGCTTCATGACTGATGGATAATTACACAATAAAGCTGCAGGAGTTTGGGAATCATAAAATGTTATTAGGCTACTCTACAAATGGGTGCATTGTGCTCTTTGCACTCAACGGAACAATACAGGAGTCGGTGTTAAAGCAGAGTGCACTCATTGGAGTTCCACTGGAAGGACTAGAGCAGCATGCAACTTCAAAAACTGAATTTATGCCAGCTCTCCAACTACACGGGTTTAACATTTTGATGAGTTAACTCTGGATTAGATGACCTTTAGGAGCAACTTTGAACACGATAGATTTGCATGAATACATAATTTAGGGATTTTAGCTGAAGATCATACAATCTGTAGGTACAGTAGATACAAAAACATTTTAGTTTTTTACGACACACCCAATGCGAAAGTATATATAGTTCAAATACATGTTCAAAACTTTGATTCAGTAGACAATCCTCAGAAAATCTGGCTCACTTTAATTCAATTCTTCTGAGGGACGTAATTTTCTGTTAAACCTATAAAACCTTTTGGAAGTGCTTCTCTGCAGGCGGTAATTGGGCTGTTACATAGCACCCTAATCTGATGCATAGTCACAATTTCTCCACCAGATGCATCTCTGTGTGACTCTTTAATTGGATTTGTGTTAATGTTATTTAATGCTCTCTGATGCGCCAAAGCCTCTGCAGGCCTGTCGACCCAGCGGGAAATGGAAACCGGAGAAAGAGAGTGAAATAAATGGCCAAATGCTCTGAGAATGAAACCAGCAAGACATTGTATGAGTTTTAAATATAATGTCAATTAAGATGAACTTGTGTGTTGCCATAACGACCTGACTTTCAGGTGACCAATTAGCACACGCCCTCCAGGTAGAACAGGTTATTAAAAACTCCAATATATGCAGCAACTGTAAAATGACCAACAAGACATTTTTGACACTTCAACTCATTTGCTCCACATACCAAAACATGCCTCTTTCAGCTCCGTCCTGTCCGTCCTCTGAATTATCTTCACCACAAATATCACTGCCAATGGGGCAAGAAATGAAATAGCCTGGGGGGAAATAAAAAGGAAAAAAGTACCGTTATTGTGACATTTGAGACGTGCCGCAGCTTTCCACGGGGTCTGTTTTGCAGGTTAATGGTAAAATGGCTTCTGCCTCCGGGAATGACATGAACCTATCCATTATTCAGAGTTAATTTTTAACAAGGCAAACTGCAGGGCCAAACAAGCCTCTTTATTGCTCAGTGGGGTCTCAGAGAAGAATTTCGCCCTCCACTTGAGAAGAGATTTGGGCTTCCTCAGCACCTCTGTAATTATTCATGACTCAGAATAGATTAATTACATTTTGGCCAAATTCAATATATTTTCTTTGCCTTAAGCAACAGAGGTAGTAAAACAAAGACAGGGTTTCTGTTCCATTATTAAAACACGCATTCTGAATTTCCCTGGAGTGCTGTTCATCAGTCCCTGCCAATTTTGAACTCATTTTGTTCCTCACTATCCTCTTTGAAGTAGCTAGATTCAAACTGGAAATGGCACCTGGATCAAAGTGCAATAACAGTTACTGTAAGTGGAAATAAAATCAGCCAACATTTATTTGACGTGTTCTCACATATGCAGAGACTTAACTGCTGTTAAAAAATTGGAATCACCACCATGTTATATTGATGCATTTAATCTTTACTTCAATAATGGCTATTTTAACATACAGAGTTATGTTAAACAGTAGGATCTAATGAAGACACAAAATGTATCATGCCTCAGACAAGGAGATTTTGTTTTCAGTCCTGGTTGTTGGTTTGTTTGTCTGTTAGTCAGCAGGATTCAAGAAAAACGACTAACTTGATTTTAATGAACCTTAAGGGTGTAGCACGTACGAACAACAAACCCATTACATATTTTCAATGGATCTGAAACAGGTGGCGGATACACACAATATTTTTCCATTTAGTAAAAGACCTTAGAATGCCCTTCTATCTCATATTTGAGATCGTTTTCCCCCAAAAAGAAGAACCTTTGAATTATTAAAACTTTCATTTAGCTGATTTCCCTACAGTATTGCATGACAGTGAAAAATATTGATGTAACCATTTATTCCCCTACACACCTTTCAATTTAGTTTTCTATTCTCCAACAGTGCAATTGGGGATACAAATATATTGGGAAGCTGTTTTGCTTTGCTCCTCTGCAGTCTGATCAGTGGTTATATTGAATAGGTCAACAAGGAATGAAATCAGAAATCCAATTTATTCGTCCAACAAAAAGGAAATTGACATGGTAAGCTAAGATATATTTTCAAATTCCTTGAGTTCCATAGATGATCAAATCAAACAGCAACACATACTTTAGTCCTCCTTTTAACAGTTTGCACTTACACATAGATGCCTTTTGACAGTGGTGGCACGTTACACAACCACTATGGCCAAAATACCAGGAGGTATTTATTTTATGTTTTTAGCAGTCCCTGCTCTGGGGAACCCTAGATCTTTTACTGAATTGTAAGAACTTTAGCTGTTATTTCCTGATCCATTCTCAAAGTGCTAACTCTAATCTCAGTGTTTCCCCTATATACAAATAGCAGTGGCACTATTTTTAAATTTTTTGTTTTTAAATTAAAATAATAATAAGTGGCGACCCTTTTTGATTTTTGATTGTTTGTTATGTGGATTTGTAGTATTTGTGTTACTGTATGTTCAATAAAGGTGTATTTTGCTAAATCTTGAGACATTGCCACTGTAGTAGACCTCAAGAGCCTTTCTTGTGCTGGCAGACACATAGAAACATATTGGCGGGGCGCACTTCGCACGCGCTCACACTAAAAAATTCCACACGCTCCGCGCTCACATTTTGCTGGGCCTTAGCCGGTGCCTTAGCACCGCTGCTATGACTCCATCCTAGGGGAAACACTGAACCTATACAAAACTTTGTTGAACTGCACCAGTTCTTTGCAATGGCGAGGCACACAACTAGGCATCTACTCTTATTCTATTTCTATGCCCTAGATTTATCTTTTATTTGTATTGTGAAGTTTGAGACACAGCTTTGCTAATAATGCTTCTAATTGAAGCCTTTTAGAGGAATGATTGTGCACTTGACACTGAAACCTGTATCTATTTAAATCTGCACACATTTTGATGTTATGCTTCCAGTTTCTTTAACAAAGGATTTCTGATCTCTTTTATTCTTTTAATTGTTGCTCAGAGGTATCTTTATCTCTTTCTGCCCCTCTAGTTGAAATCATTTCTACAACTTAAAAGCATAAAACACCATTCAATTGGCAGGCAACCTTTTGAATGTCATTGTATGTCAAAATGTAACTTCAGATTTGGACTGATGTCCTATTTCACATTCTGTAGTTGAGACCACATAGTGCTAAAACTTGGAGTTACCATGAATGTAAAACCATACAAGGTGTTCTATAATAGACAGTATCACATTATATTCAGTGGGACACATTGTGGTTGCCCCTGCAGATTGAAACACATTTAACAATGTCTTGCTCCAATGAGGCATTTACTGTATACTGCACAGTGATTAGAATGAGCTTGTATGGTCACGCTTCATAATCCCTGTTCACATCTTAAAAAAAGACAGACACAGATAGGCCTGCCACGATAATCAATAAATTGACTTATCGTACGATAAATAAAAATGGACTCGATAACTTTTCTGAGCTCGATAAATTGCCGTTTACATGCAAGTTTGTGTACATAAGGATGTGACCAGCATTTTAGCCCGGCGGCTGTGAGGGGCGGGGCTCACACACAGCCTATGACACAGCCAGGTCAGGACACTCCGAGTGCAGCAGTGTAGCAGCCAAATTAATAATATAGAGACAAGCAGTAGACAACGTGTGACTTACTCAAGGGGAATTTGAAGTTAAATGGAATTGGTTGCAAAACCTAATACCACATCTCCGGTGTGGGAATATTTTTGGATTCAAGCCAAATCAACGAGGCGAACCTACGGACTTGAATGAGCCGGGCGGTGTGTCGCATTTGTTTAAAAAAGGTAGCAACAAAAGCTAGCAATACGACCAACCTTAAACTGCACCTGAAACACAACCACCCCATTCCGTTTTCCCAGCTGGGAGCAAACACGGCATCTGGAGATGGAGAGCCCCCACCTTCCCGACAGTTTGCAATCAAAGATGCATTTGCCCGACAATGCAAACATGTTGCTGTTCCTTGCTCGAAATCTTTGAAATACAGATTTGGATATAGCCTGTTGAGGCATCTGGGTCTTTGTATGTATTGTTTTTTTTTGCTTGTGAGACAATGTGTGCTCATATTTATTTATTTATATATATATATATATATATATATATATATATGAGAGAGAGAGAGCTCTGTTTTCCAGCCTGAGTCTATTTAATTGATTGTTTTTGTTGTGTGTGATTTTAATTAATTTGTTATAATTAAATGTATTTGTTTTATTTATTATATATAATTTATATATTTGAATATTATTTCACATTTCATTTGCAATGTTGAATGTTCAATAAAAAGTTCTGTTTGAAAGGATGTACTTGAATTATTATTATATATTATCATTATGTCAGTGGTCTAAATTGGTCTTACAACGGTGCCGACAATATTATCGTTTATCGCAATAATTTCCGGGAAAATGTATCGTCCAACAAAATTAATTATCGTGAGAGGCCTAAACACAGATTTAGATACTGGAAATATTTACTCGTAAACGGATTGAAGCAACTAAGCTGTGGCGACTCAGCAGCTGGTGGCATCCGTCATGTTTGCCAGAAGTGCACCCTGAGTCTGAGTGGCCTTTCAGTCACAGCGGCTGCCATTACTTTGTCACTGTGAGGGAATCCACTGAAGTCTCTGCTGACTCAGAATATAATTTTTTGATTTACACTCTCTTGAAGTACTTTATTTACAGAAGCTCTTCATAACCTACAATTAAACATTGGCACCCCTGGGAGTATAAACCACTGATCAAAGATGTTTAGAGTCATGATGAAAGGAGGATTTGTGAAGGTTTGAGTTGCTTAAAGGTTTGACAACTTAAATTATGTTGTCTCTTAAATATACTTAGAAATTAACATTCATGTCTAATAAAGAGATATATTTAGCACATTTTTATTAATGTTCATCATTTGTTCACATTTATAGAAATCCTTTTTATAAATCTGAAAAAAAGTGTAACTTAAAGAGGCCCTTTTTGTTTTCCTTTAGTGTGTTATATAGGTTTCAGTGCATGTAAATGGTCTGCAAAGGCTCAAATTCCACAGTTCCCTACAGAGGGAGTTTCTCTCCCAGACATCCCCCCGCCTTAAACGCCTCCATTGGACTCCTTTCTTTACTTGTGACATCACTATGTAAAACGTTCCTATTGGCTAGCACTCCAACACATTGTACGTGATAGGCTAACTATGAACCTGATAATGAGCATTATAGGGCCCCTTTAAATGTAGGGCTGTAACAAATAGTTTGACATTTGATTCATAACCTTGACATTTAAATGATAAATCTAAATTAGAATGCTGTGCAGCCTGCATGTTTATCCATTGTGGTATTTTTGCACAGTTGCAGATAAAGATTATGCTACAGTAATATTGGTAGTATAATAATATTTGCAGAATTAGATTCCAGTGTTGGCTGCGTGGGATTGTTTTGGACTGGTGTGATTAAAAAGAAAAAAAAAAGACAATTCCAAAGCAAGTCTCAAAGTAAACTCATTGAAAAAATATAAATGCAATCATTTCCAAAATTCACAACTTGCTTTCAGCATTACACTCAGCTTCAATCAATTTGTGTTTTGACTGCTCTCCCTCTATTCACAAAGAAAGGCAAGCACTGACGAGTTATTTTAATATAAAATGTTGATTTAATCAAAAAAGGCTAACTCATTTAATTCAGAGAAATCACTTTATTCAAAGTGTTCATGGGAAAAATTACATTCAGTACAGCCCTACAGCAAAACAAGGTTTTAAAGGTCAGATTTATCTCTGTATGTGAATAACTGCCTAGAGCGGGGACTCGCATTTGCAGCTGTCAGGGACATTCCCAAGGTCTGTATCGTTAAGTACAAATCTTTTAGTATAATTTTCTGTTATTTTCACATTTTGTTGCATTCTAAATATCTCCTCTGGAAATGCTCAGTATTTGTTTTCCTGTGAGTTTCATGAACTTTGCAGAAAATGGGAATTTTGTCATTTCCTCAAAGATTAGGTTTGATTGTATCCACTGATTTGAGGTCTGTCCACTACAGTATCAGCCTGCTTACATAATGTACAGACAGAAACCAGAACTTCGGCTACACTGATCATTGGGTCCTAAAATAAATACCAAACACTGAAGAAATTGCTTCCCCTCACATAATGAGAGAGACTCTTGAGGCTATGCAAACTAATCCAGCATATATCTTAATGAAGGACGCAGTGATTCATAATGTAGCTTCATAATGTAAATCCCTTCCATAGGACTATTTTTAATGGCCAGATAAATTCCCCCCCAGCTTCAGGGCTATTGTCAGCGCGGTGACATTGAAGAAGGCTGACTGTTGGGTCTCAGCACTGGGAGCATTTTTCCTAAGAGGTCAGTGGGTTGAGGGGAAGGGGGTCTCTTTCACTATTTAGTGGCCTGTCACTAGCAAAGATCCATGGACATTGAAGTTAATATAAACTGTCATTTTTCTTAATATAGCATGATAAAAACAGAAATAAGAAAATAAAACATTACATTACATGTTACTTTAGACACTTTTATCCAAAGCGACTTACATACTCAATACTGTGGACAATCCCCACAGGAGCAATTTGGGGTGAAGTGTCTTGCCCAGGGACACAACGACATGCTGACTGCAGTGGGGTTTGAACTGCTCCCCTGATCCGAACACCAACACACTAGCCCACTGTGCCACACGCCTCCTCCTCCTAAAAGAGTTCAGATACCCTGTGTTTAAGCTCAAGGGTTCATCTGCTCAGCATATATGGTGTCTAAAAGGCTATTAGGCGGTCATTTGTTTTCTACTTGATTAGTGGAGTCTCTCTATAGTCAATGCACCTAGCGTCTAAAACAAATGATTTGTTGATGAACACTTTAAAGCTCAGTGTTTTATCTATGAGCAAATCTGCCTCCATTGATGTTTTACCCATTTGATGTTTACCATTGGCTAAATGCATGCAAGCTTCTTAACTTCATTAAAGTGGAGCTATTATGCTCATTGTCAGGTTTTGTATTTGTATTGTGTGTCTCTACTGTAACATGTCTCCATGCTTTAATGTTCAAAATGCTCTTTATTTTTCTCATACTGCCTCATTCACCCTCTGTCTGAAACCAGATTAGCAGGCCGGCTCTGTTATGATTTGTCAACTTTTTTGAGATGCCCTGCCTCTTAACCTATCAAGTGCAATGTGTTGGCGCGCGAGCCAATAGAAGCGTGGGTGTTGCATAGTGATGTCATTATGTTATGGTAAAGTAAACAAAGATTCAAAGGAAAAAACCCAAGCATAAGCAGGGCATAATAGAGCCCCTTTAAGCGGAGTCAAGCTTTAAATCACTATCTACAGTTGATTGTACCTATTTTGTTACTTATTTATGTAGGAGAGAAACGTTTACATTTACAGAAGAGGATTACTTCTAGCTTGAAACGACTGATGTAGTGCTCAACACTTACTCTGCAGCTGTTTCTGTCCAAAATGAAAGATTGATGTGTGTGGGCGAGCATATGACAGATTGCAGAGCTACTCAGTCAAGAGCTGTCAGTTGGCAAAGAGGAGAGCCAAACAAGCGCTGGACAGGCCTGCCTTTGCCTGTTAAGTAGGTTTGATTGTTTGATTTAACAGTCTGATGTCCAACTGCACAGCATTCAAAACATCTGTCTTTCAGCCAAATGATTAAGTGAAACTGTTGCCTATTCATCTAAAGCTCTCAACCACATGCTAACCCTTGCTAGATCATGGCCTGAAGCCTGTGAAAGATGATTTGATTGTTGTTTAATCTGGCAAATTCTTTTTTTATTATACGAGCAAACGGGGAACAGAATGCAATCATTATCAGGACTCAATGTCTGTCCTTGAGCGCTAATGTGAAAACACATTCAGGTTTAAAAAACTTTAATCAGTCTGCCAATAGTTTCTAGACGTTCAAGTTTATCTAATTTGACCATGGAGGTGATTACATGGAGGCGTAATATAAGTGGTTGCAGGTTTTGCGCAACCACTAAGGAAATTCTTGTTATACTTCAGACATATGCTATATGCTCCCACCGCTTCCAATCTTCATGCTAAGCTACACTTAGTGCGTCACCATACTTTTTTTATAGAAATGACAGGGGTATGAATCTTTAGTATCAGATTCACAGCAAGGAAGCAAAAAAAATGTTCATCCAAATCGAACACCAATTTTCTCCCAAACGTTTCATGTCAGTTATGGTGTATGTTGGTGGCACATTTAGTTTATTATTCACAGGTTTAGGCACAGCTTTTTTTTTGGCATCGTATGTGTTGTCATATTTCACCATTATCACTCTTTGAAAATAGGACCATCTAGCGTCCGCCTTCCAAGTCTGTAAACAATGTATGACTCACAACAATATTGGAATGATTCCTGTGATGCTCAGTAAGCTGTCTTTCAACTGCATTGAAGCCAGGGATGAAGCCACTGAGAACTGTGTTGACAAAGGGAATGTGTTTTCCAAGAGATTTTTTTAGGTTCTTTTCTCAGTAATTAACAGCAGAATTCCAATTCATTTCGCGCAGCAGAAATTCATCTGAACCTTTTCTCGCCCACTTCTGTCCAAGTTGATTGTATATATATATATGTTGGAAGTGTTAATCGGCACAGCTCAGTAAAGCCCTTTTTGTATCTGTATAAACGAGATTCAGAGCCTGAACTCGAGAGCGGAAACAAGAGGCTTTGCAGCATTGATCATCCTAACAGAAGGATTTCTGCAGCGCAAAGATCACTAAGAATAAACCAGAGGATGCACGTCATGTAGACCAAAATGTTCGTATTTTTTTGGCAATCAAGTCTGGAACAGGAGGAATGCAAAATTGGACAGCAGGTACTTACGAACATGACCCTCTTGGGAATGTGGTCTGACTCAACGAGGGGATTCTTGTAGAGCCAAAGCTCCTCTGGTTGAATCACTCTCTCAAAGGGCTCCAGAAACTCTGTAAATCTGTAGCAGGGAACAAAAGTACACAGATCAGAAACTCGTTTTTTTTGGCATTTATGCTTTTACACAGAGCAGCATGCCATGTACCCTATTGAGATATCACGTTCTGATTATGTAGAGAGGAGGAATGTTTCTTCCCAAGGATAAACATATCTGAGGCTATGAAAGCATGGGGACTTCACCCGAGATCACCTCCACTGAAGAGCTCTGCTGTCTCACACTTCTACAGAGTGGATACAAATTAGCATGCTCCTGCTTCCTCCAGCCCCCCCCCAGCCACCCGGTGATCTGTCAGACACGACCTTGTTCGCCGTCATCTCAACAAAGTATTTTTCTCTCCGCTTTCTAAAACAATTCAATAGGCTGTTGGGTTGTGAGATTATGTACCTCCTAGGGCCATAGAGAGCTCTACATATTTGAAAGACTATAAGCAAAGCAGAAAAGGATTATTCAAACCAAAGTGTAGCTGGGATATTATTACAAGGGTTATAGAAGAAATATGAAGATTTATATACCTCACCAACCCTGTCTCCTACAAGATTTAGTTCAAATTCAACTTCATCTCAATTACCGTTTACGGGATACATTTTCTCTCTGTCATAGTTTTAAACATGCGGGGATGTGTTGCCAATTGAAAGAAAACATAACAAAAACGAACTTATTGGTTTAAGTTTAGGCAAGAAAAAGGCACCATGATAGACTTAAAATAAGTATGTTTGTTACGTAAATGGATTTTAGGATTTAAATTAAAATATGCTGGGGCTCTGAGGTAGATTGTTCATCTACCAATCGAAAGGTCGGTTGTTAGATTCCCAGGCCCAACATGTCAATGTGTTAAGCAAGAGACCTATCCTTAAGTCTCTTCCATGTCATGGCCAACGGTGTGTGAATGTGTTTGAATGTGAGTCTCCCTGAGCAGGTGTTATCTTCAATGGCTGCCTCTGCCTTTGTATGAATGTGTGTGTGGGAGAATGCTGACTTGTTCAAGTAAAAGCGCTTTGAGCAAAGACTGAGAAAGTGCTAGGTAAATGCAGTCCATTTACCATTTTCCCCTCCAGAACGCGGTACATTAATGAAAAAAACGTACAGCTTTGAATCAGTAATTCTATTCATTAAGAGTAATGGCACAGTTTAAATAGCAAGATCAATCTAAATACATATATGGTTAATATAGAGGGAGTAGAGTAATGGATAAACGGTTGAAATAGCTAAAAGTTACAGAGTTAAAAAGTAAGTGTTATGCTTTTGGGGTTTTCCCTTTCCTGTAGTGTGTTATTAGGTTTTTGTCCCACACATTCCCTCTCTGCCTTTAAGTTTGTTGAAGAATTATTGGGTCCAACAGTGCATTTGTCAGATATACTGCATCGCTTTATTGGAAATAGAGATTAAGTAGTTCTCTCCAAAACGGCATGCCCTTCAGCAAGGCATTTATCTCTCATCTGCTCCAGTAGAGCTGCTCAGTGGCTGGCGGCAGAAGTGTGAGGAAATGCTGGCTGCTGTGCATCTTCTCAGTGTGAATGTAACAGTGGAAATGAGAAGGATGCCTTTCACTAAAAGGCACATGCATCTTCTGCAAACCATTTTCTAGATAAAAATGGATTCCTGCAGAGCAAATTGTCTTATTCTTCCTCTCTTCAGGAAATCAATTATACATTTTTAATCTCTCTGAAAGACAAGCAGCTTATTAAGCAGTGTGGAAAGTCTATTTGTTGGTCTGATAACTGCGTGTCATTATGTTTTTGCGAGAGAACAGTAACCTAATCAGTACTTGCTCATTTTACACCTTGCTGAGCCCGTGTGCATGATTCACTTCAGCCGTATTACATTTTCTGCTATGTGGGGCACAACAATTAAAGTGCTAATGACACACAATATGCTTCCTGAATTACTCTCATTTTCCCAGCTTGTCCTTTTTTCAGACAGGGAATATTATTTTGGGCCCCAGGGATAAAAAAAAAAGAAAAAGGTAGAGATACAGTAGGGCTTTGGCAGCTAGCCATCCGCCCCCCACACCCCTCCAACTCTTCTGGACACACACAGTGTTCTCAAGTCATTACATACAGCAGCAGTTTAACTGTCACTCTGCGAGGCTTATCATGCATTCAACCCCTGATGTCTTAATGAGTTTGAGACACTCTGCCCCAAGGTAACTACAGAGATAAGATTCTTCGGCACAATATTTGCTCTCTCATTAAAATGTGGAAAGCTTGCACAAAACTTGCTGCTGTGGGGAAATGAACAGTTATATATTAAAAAAAGGGGCCATTGTATAAGGTATACCCAGACTACTTCACAAATCTGAAATCCAACCCTATTTTGAAATTATTTATATAATCTTGTTTTTTCTGAAATATGCGAAAATATCATTTTCTTTTGATAATTTCATGGTTGTTAAGGTTTCCTCTGGAACAGTCATTGTATATTGTGTCAAGGAACCTTGCAATCCTGGGTCTCCCATGGCAAATTAGTCTCAGGTGATGGTCCAGAAGAATGGTTTGAGAAAACACCTCATGGAAGTTAGAGGAAGAAGGAAGGTTACCCTGCCCAGAAGAAGCCTGGGTTCTCCTTTTGGAGCCAGGCCCAGAAGGAGAACCCATCAGCGAGCGTCTAGTGGCCGGGCTATGTGGAGGCTGGCCGGAGCACAGCCTGAAAAAGCCACATGGACAACACCTACACTTCATGGTCCCGTGGGCCCACCACCCAAGGGAGAGACCAATGCAGTCGGGTGCGCTGCCAGATGGGTTGCAATAGGGGTAGAGGGTCTCGACTGTCGATTGACCTGACCCTAGCAGCAGAAACTAGCTAGACGTGGAACTTCAACTTTCTGGGGAGGAAGGAGCTGGAAGAAGTGCTACCAGTTGGATCTGGTTGGGCTCACCTCAGCACACAGCGTCAGCTTTCTACAAGCGGTCAAAATTGTTTTCCTCCGGAGGGTGGCTGGCGCCGCGTTACGGCTGCGCCGCGGTTTTGTTCTGACCTCCTACAGCGTCAAACCCCACCGGGAGCATTTCAGAAGCGGAGCTTTTCAGAAGCGGAGCGTCTTGCGTGCCGGCTCGCAGTTTTTGTTAATTTGGTCATATTTCTTGGACAGGCTACTTTGTACAGACAAATGTAATAATACTTGTAATAGTCCAGTTATAAACGACATGAATCAAAGATGTGTTGCTGTATTTTAGTGGTAAAAAATGCATTCATCATAATTCTATATATATATATAATGTACACAGTGCCTGTAAACCGGAGGAGAACGCTGGCATTTCTCCTCCTACTTGAAAGACTACGGAGGGATAGGGTCTGCAAAATTAGTTTATTTTGGGGATTGACTGGATGCTCTGACCGTTCCACTTCCTGCCCGGCGCTATGCAACGCTGCGTCTCGCGTCCAAAATAGACCAGCCGCGTAGTTTTAGCGGAGCCCAGCGCCGAGACGCTTCTGGGACGCTTCTGGGACGCTTCTGGGACGCTTCTGGGACGCTTCTGGGACGCTTCTGGGACGTGGTGACGTGCCTTTGTGACGTGCAACAACATTAAAATGAACCTTTCTGTTGGTCGCTTGTTAGCAGACCCTTCATGCGATGGCAGAGCGAACAGGTACAGGCAGGGCCCGTAGTGATAGCCCTATACTGTAGTTTAAATCTACTACCCACAAATAAACATATGGACATGGATTACTATTTTTTAAAAATTGTACATTTATTTAGGAACCTGTCCATGTGATTTTAAGTGGGGGTGGACTTCAAATCCTCTAGGGGGGTCCGGGGGCATGCTCCCCCAGTAAGATTTTTTATTTTATTTTGGAGTTAAATGCATCATGCGGGCCACTTAACAGGCTAGGCCATCGGGAAACCCCCCGGTCCACCCGATGGCCAGTCCGGGACTGGGTACAGGAGGCGTAGAGCGAGGGGTCATTGTCCACAAGTTAATCGATTGCAGATGGCGTCGTGGTCGCGGACGAATACATTTTTATTTTTTTTTAAAACATAAGAAAAAAAAAAAAAAAATACAAACTAAATGGGTCGTGAACTATACTTGGGCGGCCGTTAATATACCTGGGCGGCCCGCCCAAGTATAGTCTGTGTGGGAAACCCTGACCTTGGAATCCTCCTTTCAGAGCAGGTTGATGTTGCCAGGGAAAAGGACGTTTCGGGTCCTCTGCAGGAACTGCTGCCACTGCAACCAAACTTCGAATAAGCAGTTGTAATTATAATTCATAACTGTTCATTTTTTTGTTATTCTTAGAAGGAAAGGAACACTTCAAATTTCACTTGAGGCACTCTATTTTCAAATATCTTTGTGTTCGCTGGGGATGATCACTTTCATAGGCTCAAAATGTAATTGAATTTCTTTTCTACATGTAATAATATTCCTCCTACATTTACAGAATTGAGTATCCAATCTTCTCCAACAAATCAAAACTGCCCTCAAAGGATTTCCCTTGGCTCAAGATTGTCTTGCCTCATTTTCTCTTTTCTAACCGTAAACTTTATTCAAAGAAAGACTCCAATATGTTTTAGGTGCACTTTAAGGACCCAAGGCTCCAAGTGTCAAACACAGTTAGAATTAATCAAGGCTTCATCCTCGAAGCATGTATTGAAGATCTTTGTGAAAATGAATTTTACTGCGCGCTTTATTTACAGGCTGGTGACTGAGGATGCCTTTTATTTGAGTGAGCAAGGACGATAAGAATTACAGTCACATTGTTGGAGCTAATGTCAGCGCTTGGAGGGGTAATGACAGTAACAGCATGTGCCTCGATTAATCTTGCTGGGAAATAATTGTTAGCATGGTTTAAAGAGAGAGACGGAGAGGTTGGAAAGTGCTGGTGGGCTGAAACTCAGAATTGGCAGATTTAGACAGACAAAATGTCATAACAACGTAAGTGTCATTTAGGGGCTAATTTCTCATTACATTTGCACATCTTTTCCATTTGATTTCAAAGCTTAAAAGCCTTTGAACACTTTCTGTAGATGACCGTGAGAGCAGGAGCTATAGAGAACAGACAAAAATAGGGAAACAAAGAAGTAGAGAGATCCAACCATGTTGAAAGTCTTTCCAAAGGGTATAAAGAAATGTACAAAAAAGCAGACGTTTCTTCTACAAAAGCTGACTCTCATCATTGTTCTAATGAGACCCAAGGCCCTCTGACACAATCTCTGGCCTGAATGGATGAGCTCTCTAAGTGCCCATAAACACAGGGCGCACCAAAAAGCCCTGAACTCAGCACCGCCTGCCAGCTGCCTGGGGAGCAACTCATTTTGTTATCTTCGATCAAACAAGACATCGCTGAGCAAAGGAACACATTATAGATACAACGTAGTGGGTCTGAGGGTGATTATGGAACGTTTGCAAGATAACTGCTAATGGCAAAACTCAAGATTTAGAGTTTTGGGAAGCTTCATTATTTTTTGAAGATGATTTAATTGTATGGAATATTCATGCTCAGTAGGCCATATCACATGCATTCTCATCAATTGTAATAAAGAGAATACTCAAACTTCTCTTCAGTCTGGGCTCGAAATATTTTCATCTTTACATCGAATCATTTATAACTTCTGAGGAAACTTTTGTCTTTTCCCTGTTTCCTCTTCATTAAAACTGAATTTATCTTCACCAATTCCTATCCAACTCTGCACAGCCATGGCCAAGGACACAAAACGAAATAGCTGAAACACATTTGAGATTTAGCACAAAGCAACACCCACAACACTAGGAGCAGCTCATTTGAACACTCTTAATTCTGTGAGCCAAATCTGTGACTATTGGGAATACACATCCTTTGCTGTGCCACCGTGACAGAAAGCAAAACAATTATTTATTTACACGTCGAAAATTCCTCCTTAATTAGTTAGAAACGCTGTGAATCAACGATGCATAAGAGTCGAAAAGCTTAGTTGGAATAACCTCAGGCATGCCCCCATTTTCATAGAAAGTTTGAAAGTAATCTAAACTCCAAGCAGAAGCTGTTTTTTGTTTATATTGATTTCATTATATCTCCTAGCAGGGGCTGACCAAACAGCGAGAGCTCGTATTAAGCTGCACTCACACAGAGAATGTATCTACAGGTGCAGGAGGCCAGAACCATGCAGAGAATAGAGTGCTGCAGGAAAGAGTCGTACAACCCAAAAATGATGTTTGAGTTGGAATAGATTGTTAGTTGTTAACACAAGCTGAAGACATTTATTTTGAAGCTTTTAACACTGTAAGAAATGCAGTTGCTAACACGTAGCTAAGTGACACTGCTAAACGTCATCACCGCGAACATTAGTCCGCCTTTAGCTTAGGTGGTGAGGTCCTCTGATGTTTGTTTGCTATTACACTATAATATTGTATTTATCTGTTAGTCCCAAGCTTTTATCCAAAGTGAATTCAACCATTGGCATGCCCACAGGAGCAATTTGGGGTTCAGTACATTGGAGGACACTTCGACCCATTTACTGCGGGAACTAGGGATTGCACCACTGAACCTCTGATTGGTAGATGACAACCCTGGGCCACGGTTGTTGTCAGCATTAAATTAGCTTTTTACTTATATAGCAAATGCATAAACACGCTATAAAAGCCATATAAATGGTGATCCTTTGTGAGGATTATCCTGCTGAACATAAAGTGTAAGTATCATAAAATGGTGTTCGCCACAGTTATTTTCTGCCATAATTAAAAATCCAATGGGCAAATCCCATTGGCTTCTTCACTCCCATGTCAGTCGACAGAAGTACGTCAAGGCTGTTGCCCTCCATTTTTCCATTCACATTTGATTGCGATTGCACTCTGAGGTGCACACTTTGAAATCTAGGAGGTAGGTGTTTTGTGAAGGTGCTGAGGAGAGAAAGGAATTCGAGCTGACCATCTGCCAGATCTGGGACATAATATGAAATGACTTCCCCCTCCACATCAGAGCTGGGCTATCATCACTGCCTTTCTCAATCTGATGGGGCCCACATTACTCTAGTCATTTAATCATATGGCATGGAGCTAAAAGAACAAAAGTGACTTATGAGATTTACAATCTATTAGATGAGAGGATGTGTGGAGCCCTGAGGGAAATTCCCACCCGTCTCTGTTCAGTGCATCCTCTGGTTCATTTACCACTGGTACATTCCCATTTCTTCACTTACACGCTACCCGATCCAACTGGATAATTAAGCCAGCTATTAAAGCTAAATGGACAGTGGTGAATGTTTGAGAGGTAGGGCGATGAAATGCTTTATATTTAAAAAGATAAAAAAATTAGTATTGGTTTAAATGTGAGGAGGGATTCAAGCAGAAATAGTAAAGGACATAAAGAGAGAGAATGATGGAGCAGACTGTTTTCTGGCTCTCTGATTCCTGGCTTAGTGTTTTCCCGGTGGTGGGTAGCAGCCTGTTTCTGTGGACAAATCAGCCCCATACTGCTTGGACGGCCACTCAACACATCCTAGCAGAGGCCTTTGGTTTTGGCTTTCAAGTTGTTCAGTAATTGATGTGCTTTTTCAAAGAGTATGTGTGTAGTCAGTTTAGCTGAGATTTATTTTCATCATCATCTATTTTTGAATCAGGGAAAAATACAAATGTCTGGTGTCAGATGTGCTATATAAATCTGATCATGACCTGATATATATTTAAAAGTTAAATGAAGGTCTTTGGTCTTTAGGGAACACACAAGCTCAAAAAAGAAGAAAGGACGAAGGCACACTACTGTCAAAGATTTAAAAGGCATTACCAGAAGGATCTTTCATTGTGAATTCCACAAAACACTGATAAAGATGGGTTACAACCCACACATGGCGACACAAACAAACAGAATGGCTGTTTGTGCAGCTATAGGCGTGGGTTCTAGCCATCTGATTAAAGGCTTTTTAGCTTTTTCAAGAAAAGTGACCTTTGAAGAAGAACCAGAGAACCAGGATTGCCATTAGGAGAAAAACTGAGAAGAATAACGTAATTAGTAAAAGGAGTTTTCTGAGATTTAGGTACATTTTTTGTTCTTGTTCTTCCTGAGAGCTAATCTCAAATTAGTTTGTTCAATTTAAGGCTAGCTAGTTTAAAAAAGGCACAGGGGGAACCAGACACTTTGATCCAAAGGCAACAATAAAGCTCACTAAGGAACATTTTTAATACAGTGGCGTGGTATTGATCTTCTTAACTAACAAGAAAGCATATAAGCATAATCCATGATCCCAAATAATCCGGTATTCCTTTAGATACAGTTTCTCCCATGTGCATTTTGGAAATCTCAGTAACAGAAAATGAACAGCTACGAATGTACCTGATGTGTGACAAATAAATCTTAACCAAGTATATTAGTTATATATAAATGGATACCTTTTCACAATGCCCTTCATCTTTTTCAGATTTGTGCATCCAAGAAAATATGCTGCCACAATGTTTTAAACAGCAAAAGAGATCATCTTAATGATTAGTGTATGCGAGTCCCAGTATGTGAGCAGTGGTTTATCTCATATCCACGGCTTACACTTTGAACGCTGCTGGGAGGAAAAAGTAGAGCACAGGTTTTCCTTAAACCTTCAGTTTCTTACTACACAAAATATATTTTTTAATCCTGCATTTGCTATTCAAGCAAAATTAAACTCCTCTGTCACGTCTGGCTTAAGATAAATACAACCGGGTGTCAGTGATTTAATAAAACGCTGCTGCTGTTGCAATTCGATTAGAGGTGGGTCGCAGTGGAGATAGAGGGGAGCCCACTGACAGACCGAGGTTACATCCTTGATTTAATTATGACGCTTTATTCTATTCATTATTTGACGCGTAGACCAAAGCCCACTGCTGCTACTTTGACAACTAATGTGTGCTTATGTGTAGAGAGCCTGGGGTTAACTGCGCCTTTTAGTAGAATCTACAGTGTTAATCATGCTAGCAACAATATGTTAGATTCACATTCATTCCACAAAAACAGGACATTTGAGGCAGCTTCTTTTGGTTTGAAGGCGGCCACCCTTCAGTGGAATATGTGGAAACAGAAGTCATTAAGCCTGGAGGTGAGGTTGTTTGGCTTGGTATGGCAATAGGTGTAAAGACCGACGTTTGGAGACAGAACTGAGACCTAAAGTGAGATATTTTGGGGCTGCTGCAGTATTGTTCCTCTAAGAATAAGCATATCACTTTTTTTTTTACAGCCTATAACAAAAAAAGATACAGATGAGTAAATTAAATTGTTAGCTATTAAAACAAGTCAAACACCTACCCTCATCATTTAATATCCTCATCTGAATTCCCCACACAGCAAACTGCCTATAATCATATTCGATTAGCATAAATACTGGGACGTGTTCATCCGGAAAACACAATATTTCCTGGAGGTTTCTTATGCTTCACTCTGCTCAGCAAGTCAGAATTCTGCGAGTGCAGTAAATGTCAACTCTTTCCTTTCTGTTTGTGTTAGTGTTTACAGTCAGGGCCTCTGTCGAACGTGTCAGGAATGCACAGTCACGGTGCTGTCACATGCAGGGGAGAGGGGAGAGGGGAGAGGGGAGAGGGGAGATGCTGAGTGACACTCGGATAGCTCCAGCCTCCCTGGAGTTATCCCTTCTCCAGTTGACTAAAGAAAACACCATCCTCCGCTTGTCAAGCACAAAATATGCTCCTGGCCAAAGAAACGTAGGGTCATTTTAATTTTAATGACCCATTCACACTGGATGATTCAAGACGGTTTGTTAAAGAGGCAAAAATATAATGAGAAAGCAAACGACGGCTGACTCGATCCGAGCCCCGGAGACACTTAGAAAAAGGTCAGGAGCACGATTTGGAGACAGGTATTAGGAAATGCAGTGGTGTGAAGCTGGCAGAACATGGCCACAGGGACACAGGGGGATTGGGGAATCAGGGAAGCATGGTGGTGGCGGAGAGATAAGTCTCTACCCCACAGCAGGGGAGAAAGCAGCCGATCCACCACACAGACATGATTTGCCAGCAGCCTTCGCAAATGCTCCACAGGTCCAAAGGCTTTATATTCATGGAGTTAAAGCATGACTTTATCGGCCCATTGGAGCCGGCTCATCAGATTTGGGAGAGCTTTCTGCATCTCTTTTGTAAAAGGAACTGTCACCCTCTGATGCTCCTATATAGTACTGTAGTGCGCAGGAGTTATTCTCTAATGAAGTGTTGTAGTTCAATTTTCTGGTGTAATGGATTCTCCTTTCGCATCTACATGAACTTGAACCATTCGTTTCCCATTTTTTTACACTATGACTGATGAAATCCATTAATATGATCAATGTTCATCATTTAACTTTCTGACAAAAAAGAACTATTGCCTTAGAGTGGAAATATCAAGGATCTAATTTAAAAATAAATGTCTGTTAGTCATTATCTATCCACAAAGGAAGTAACACACTATTCATTGAATCTATGGCCCAGTTAAAGTATTGCAATATTTTTTATATTTGCAATTTTATAAACTGGGTGTCTGTGGCGTCATTCCAAGAAACAAATTCTGTTTACAGATTTTCAATGTTTACATAAAACATTTGGAAGTATGCACAAGCTTCTGCACAATTATTTAGTTTTCAATCAATTTCAAATGAAACTCCTTTTACTATGAATTGAAGTGTCAGTAGGAAAGTGGTTTCCACAGCATATGCCTTGTGTTTTGGGAACGTTTCTATCGAAGCTACCAATTATTGGGAAATTGGATTCCCATTCTATTCGAGTGATTGAAAAGGGGCTCCTCTAGAAGGAAGGCGAAGTTTGACAAACTGGCAGCAATTCTTGATTTCTGTCATTGATGTTTATTTCGACACTCGGGTAGAGCAGAGTGTTGCCCACCCATCATACTGTATACATAAAACCACCTTACGGTCACATGACCCTTCCAAAATGATTAGTTATATTATTGATTATTCCTTAAAAAAACTTAAAACTATATGAGTGTTCCTTCTATTAAAGAGAAGATTATTTCGTTTATTTCAGCTATACTTACCTCAGTGCCCTGCTGCAATCTTTATACAGGGTTCATACACTTTTTCCCCAATGATTTTCAATGACTTTTCCATGACCTTTACCTAATTTTCCATGACCAAAAAATTACTCTTTCTCAGCGGTACCACTGAAAATGGTTTATTTTAACATGGAACAGGAAAATAAGGTCTGCATATGAAACATGTTGTGCCTATCTAAATCAAATCAAATAATAGGCTTACTAGCTTCTACAGGCTAAAGCAACTAAAATCTCTCACCAGCAAAATACCTCGTCAGTTAAATGCCATTTTACGTTTCATTACTATACAGTATTTATTATCATTATAGTATTACTATTTTGGCGATTAAATAAAATATAAATTATATTTGATGCAGTTAAATTTCCATGACTTTTCCAAAACTTTGGGAAAAATATTGTTTTCCATAACTTTTCCAGGGCCTGGAATTAGCATTTTGAATTTCCATGACTTTTCCAGGTTTTTACGGACCGTAAGAACCCTGTTTATATAATCCACAGTTTCTGAAGGGTGAATACACATGGAAGTTATGTATTTATCAGTTTACCACGAAATGCTTAAAACTACAGGTCAGATCTGAGTTTCACTGCATTCCCTTGCTTTGACATTGATGATCAAAACATAAAACAGGCAAGCGCGCTGAAAAACGGAATAACTGCTGTCTCTGTTGTTGCCTCAAAGGTTAAGGAATATGTCTCAGAGCAAGCACCTCGTGTTTCAAGTCTCAGCACTTGGGCGAGAGTGGGTTGGTGCTTTTGCAACGGTTTTATTAAGTTAGGCATGAGGGTAACTGTGTTTGGAGTATCAGAGATAAAGACAGAGGAAGGGACGAGGAATAACACACAGACAGCCTGATCACTCACGCTGGCAGTGATGTTGGACACAGATATGCGACCGGGACACAAGCCTGACATTTATCACAGTTGACATGCTTGTTTTTTATCCGAACAAATGTCAAAGTTGACAGCAGCGGGGGAGAGGTTTCAGCCTTGTGCTTTTATTTTTCTTTGAAGCCAGGGTTAACGTATATTCTTTCATCAACAGCATCTGCAGAGTGCTGAAGCTGGTCATTAGCAGCATCAGGAGCCAGAGTGCACTAATAGATACCCACGGACACAAAAACATACACACAACCATTTAAGCATCACAGTCTGCTCTTCTTTTACTAACAAACATGAACAAAAAACACAAACAGATAGTGATGTAATGCTTGTATGGATCTATATTCACTTAAAAAATATATGTTGACACAACCATATGACACATCTCTTCATGAGTCACACTCAATTTCTTGCCACTTAGAAAAGTATCATTGCTACGACTACAAATATTGTGTATTCCATGTTATTTTTGTTGTGTGTTGTCAATCATTTTTATCTGGGATGAGTATTTGGCAGGAAATGACACTTTGTCAACTTGATTTGTTTTTTTGAGAAGACTGATGTTATTTTAGAAACCTTAAGGGATTTGTTTGTTTCACCTGCAAGAAAATGTAATGACTTCCTTTTTTTGTTTTTCTTTAAGCCACATGACCAAATACAAATACTCCCATTGCACATGACAATAACATACAAGGATGTAGGGATAAATCCCAGTTAAAGCCTTTAACACTGCAGGTGTTTACTTTACTCTGGCTGGGTGAAGCCCTGTGGGGTTTGTAGCCCCCTTTTAATTGCCTCTTATGTCAATCACATGACGCAGAATATTGTCTCCTAGTGGAAAAACATGTGCTGGAAATGATTGATGGCTAAATAGAAAAAAGGATTGACCTTATATCCTTGGCTTTCAACGATCTGGTGGAAATCAGTTTAGGGCTTTTGAAATTGCGAGGGGGTTGCAGAATGGATGCAGAGAGAGGAAATTAGATAAAGACGCGCGTGGTCAAAGACACAGCATGCCAGTTTTCTAGAAACAATTACAATTAAGTTATCGTACCTTAGCTCGCTGATTTGGTCTTTTATCAATAAAGTCAGCAGTGATTGCAGCACACCGCACACAGAGGCAGGTGAGGTAACCCTTAGCGCCTGATTGCCCCAATTTGAACCAACACTTTATCGAAACTCCTTCTCAGAGTCCTTAGTCCGTCAAATCTTAACATACATTAAACACATATTTTAAAGGGGGAAATATCATGCCCATATGTTGGCTTTAATTGTTATTTTCTTTTAGATATTTGTGCGTCCTGGGAGTGCCTTTATTGATAGACGCAGGATTGAAAGGGGGGGGGGGTTGATAGTTCAGCGAGCCGGAGTCGAACCCGCCTTCTGGGCATCCAACTGCCTCTATTTTGGGTTTGAACAAATAACACTTCATTTATCTCATGCTGATGCTGCCTGTCTGAACACACCTACATTCACCCTTTGTCTGGAACACTCTGTTACAGCACCTGTCAGCCCCCGATTAAAAAGACCAAACTGGCATGAAAAATGTGGCAAAATGTTGCAAAGATGATACTCAAGCCATGTCTTGAAATACTCAATTGGGAGGGGCGTACCCAAATGTATGTGCACAAGCACGGACAAGCATGTTTTGATAAAAAGATTAGAGAGTTAAGACCTGAAAGCGATATTATTATCAGCTCAAATAAACTGCAGTTGGAAATCAGAAAAAGACGCTCCTCACTAGCCCAGAACCTGCTTGAGAATCAGAATCAGTTTGACTTTTTCACAAGTATCAAATAACCAAGGGCTATGCAAATCTGTGTAACTCTTCAATCTGGAACTTTTTAGTTCAACTTTTTCTATAGTATAGCGTCTAGTGTATATCTTAAAGGCCATGTACACCCACATAGGTTATTCAGATATTCTTTCTGAGTAGACCTCGGCTCAGGTTGCAGGGGCAGAACTACCCAGAAGTAACATTAGGTCACTGAACTTCAAGCACTAATAAGGACGATAAACAACAAGCCAACCAACAGAGAGGGAGCTGTCAATCACACCTCCCTGTACACAAGCACAGTGTTAAGGAGTGCTTGAATCAAACATAATAAATAAAAGTGTGAGGCTTAACTTGGGTCTGCATGGCAGTAACAGTATGTCACTGCTGTCTTACTTGGTCTAAAAGCTGCATTAATAAAACATTAAAATCAACTGTAAGGTTCCGGTGACGTCATCGCCCTGAATGGCAGCCTAAGATAGCAGCTCCTCCAAAGTAATAGTTAATTAACCCCGTAAGGTCGTCAAATAAAACAAACTCTGAGAATAAGCGACTTGGCAGTGGGGCAATAATGGGAAGAAGGGATGGAACCAATAAAAAAGCCGATGGACAACCTGGAATTGAAGAAAAAACGGATAACGGCTCACCTACGCAGGTACAAGATGGTGAAGTTAGCGCTAGCTCATTGGGCTTAGCCAAAGTTTTGGAGGAGATACGGGACTTTCGAAAGGACACGAAACAACAACTAAGCGATATTAAGGCTGAGCTTACCAACGTTAATACAAAAATAGCTGAGGCAGAGACACGAATTGAAAAGATGGAAGACCGTGTTCAAAACGTGGAGCAGGTGCTAGCTAAGATGATGAAAGTGCTGACTCAGCAAGAAAGCAAACTACTCGACCAAGAAGGGAGATCTAGACAGGAGAATATAAGGATATATAATGTCCCCGAAGGTGAGGAGGGAACGTATATGGTGGACTTTGTGGAAAAATTACTACGGGACACCCTTGACCTCCCCCCGTTACCGAGCTCCACATCGAGAGGGCGCACCGGTCGCTCGTCCCAAAGCCCCCCGGGGAACCAGGAGACAAACCAGCCAGGGCCTGGGGAAAGAAACAGGTGTTTTTAAATGGAAGAATGATATACTTTGATCAAGACTATCCCCCTGCAGTCCTGCAGAAGCGAAAGGATTACTCCGAAGCAAAACGGGTGTTAAAGCAGAACAAGATCCGCTTCCAGACTCCGTTCCCCGCCAAGCTGCGAGTATACTATGAGGATGGGACGCGGCTGTACCAGACGGTGGACGAGGCTACAACGGACATGAATAAAAGAGGTCTGCCCGTCAGAGTGACCAAGTCCAAGGAGAGACTGGCTGAGCAACTGGCCCGCTATGCCTGGAAGGTGGTCGGAGGATCTGAACCACAGGGGGCAGAGGATGCGCGAGAGCAGGGCATCAGAGAGAAACTACGGATCTTCAGGAGGGAGCCCTCGCCCCCCTCAGAGGAGATGTGACGTCTGGATAACTTGGAAAACGTCGGTGAGCGGATCTAGATTTAAAATGAACAGGTACTTTATATTTTGTTTGCTATTTTCATCACCTTCCCCCCTCCAAATGGGAATACACACGGGAGGAATACACGGTGTAATGGATGGAGACTGTTATCTTCATGGAGACTGTTATCTTCATGGAGACTGCAACGGGGGCCCTCAACCCACAGGCGAGAGAGGCTTTCCCCCATGGCTAAATGTTCTCTCTAGCCCAGGCAAGGGTCATCCACGGGAGACCCCTACCTTGGAATCACATCTTTGTTATGTTACATGTTTTGTTGTTCTTTATTGTTCAGGGAGTAGATCTGTTATTCTTTTCTTCGTTAGATTTGAAACACAGAAAGTAAGAGACAAATGGCTAACGACAAAGTAAAATTCATCTCCTTTAATGTGAATGGGCTGTTGAATCCGATTAAACGCAGTAACATTTTAACTAAAATGAAAAAAGAACAACCCCATATAGTGTACCTACAAGAAACCCATCTAAACGATAAAGAACATGAAAAACTTAAAAGAATGGGTTTTACTAATGTATTTTTCTCCTCATACAAATCAGGACACAGAAGAGGAGTTGCTATTCTCATCTCAAGCAAGCTAAACTTTGAGAAAGTCTTTGAAATGAAAGATAAGGAGGGCAGGTTTGTTTTAATAAGGGGTAACATAGATGGAAATCAAATTACTCTGTTGAATGTTTACGCACCTCCTGAAAGTGATTTTCATTTCTTCCAGAAAATTGTTGATGTCATTATAATGGAAACTACAGGTATTCTAATTTGCGGGGGGGACTTAAATGTGCACTTACAACCTGAATTAGACTGTTATAGGAAGAAAACTAATGGTACAAAATCTCTACATAAGAAAGTTAACAAACTCTTTGAAGATGTTGGTCTGATATATGGCGGGACCTATTTCCTAACAGAAGAGACTATACTCATTATTCCGCCCCTCACTCTTCATACACGAGAATAGATTATTTCATAACATTTGGTAAAGATAAAGATAAAATAAACACGTGTGGAATTGGATCAATAGATTTAAGTGACCATGCACCCATATATCTGACAGTTGATCTGGACCTAAGACCAAAGAATAATCAATGGAAACTAAATTCAAGTTTACTCAATGATCCCATATGTTAAAGAACAAATTAAGAAGGAGATCGGCCTTTACTTGGAGTTCAATGATAATGGAGAGGTTTCCCCTCCCATTTTGTGGGATGCTTTAAAGGCTGTTCTTAGAAGGAAAATGATAGCACTGTCCTCATACAAGAAAAAAAAGAGGAATAAAGAGGATTTACAAAATAAATTGAAGGAACTAGAAAGAAAACACAACATTAGACAGACTCAGGATGCATTGGAGGAGATTAAGAAAATAACTTAAGGAACGAAATTAACAATTTGGCTACACAAGAAATTGAGAAAGAACTAATGTTTCTTAAACAGAGGTACTATGAAAGCGGGACTAAATCTATGAAAGTACTGGCATGGAAACTGAAAAAAAAGATAGCAGAGAATACAATCCACAAAATCAGGGATCCAAGAACCAAAATAATAAAAACTAAATTAAGTGATATCCAGGAAGCTTTTAAAGCATTCTACAAAAAAATTGTACTCTGGAGTTCCAGGGGGCAGCCTTACTCAAATTGACACTTTCTTAAGCTCTATAGATCTGCCGACCCTAAATGAAGAACAAAATAAAATGATGACTGTTGACATAACTGAAGGTGAATTAAAAATTGCAATAAGTAAACTCAAACAAAGCAAGTCACCAGGATCAGATGGCTATACGGCAGAATGGTATAAGGAATTTAAGGGCGAGTTAACACCGATTATACTCTCAACACTCAATTGGGTCTTAAAAAAGGCTCAAACACCACCCAGCTGGAATGAAGCGATAATATCTGCAATACCAAAAGAAGGAAAGGATAAAATGGAGTGTGGATCATTCAGACCAATATCTGTTCTTAATGTGGATTACAGGCTTTTTACTTCCATCATGGCCAGACGTTTAGAACAATTCCTGCCTAAATTGATACACAATGACCAGACAGGTTTTATTCGACAACGTCAAACACAAGACAACATACGAAGGACACTACATGTCATAGACCACATTCAAAGAAGCAATGGTGATAAGCATGGATGCTGAAAAGGCTTTTGACTCGGTAAATTGGGATTTTCTCTATCGAGTTCTACATAGATTTGGTATACATGACACAATTATTAAAACTGTACAGGCATTATACAACAAGCCCACTGCTAGAATGAAAGTTAATGGATATTTGTCAAATAGCATTACCCTCGAAAGAGGCTCGAGACAAGACTGTGCATGGTCACCGCTACTCTTCGCACTATACTTGGAACCATTGACTCAATACATAAGACAAAATGAAGAGATTAGATGAATCTCTAATCTCTTCATTAGAATTTGAGGATGGACACAAAACACAGTGGCTGTTTACCTTAAAGGTCTCCTATCATGCAAAATGCACTTTTTGATGTCTTTTATACATAAATATGTGTCCCTGGAGTGTAAGGGAACTCACGCAGCATCAGAAAATAAAACCCTCTCTCTTTTCCTCCGTACCCAAATCTCTAAAAACGGGGGTATAACGGAGCTGATCCAGATTTGCGTCCGATATGACGTAATATCAGAAATGTGAGCTGGCTTTACACCCACGGCCCTATCAGAAACGTTGCTATCAGAAACAATGCACAACGTGTTTTGGACGTAATATGGTCTTTGTTTACATTAGCAAGCATCGCTAACACTCAGAGCTAACGCTGTACTGGAGAGTGTATGTGTAAAAAAGCATTTGAGCTCCATACTGTTTCAGAAATAATCCTTGATGTGGATTTGAACATAATATGGCGTTTAATCACGGCAGCATTTAGCTGAGAATCTCTCGGTAGAATTATCCTGCGTTTTTTTTTTTTAAAGTTACAGACCCAGAATCAGCACTTCTCTAACAGGGCAGAAATAGATGGGTATGAGGCATGGCTAGAATCGGTGATGTGTTTGGTATTTTGAGCAAAATACTTCATAGACATGTTTTTTATATATCTGAGAGCTATAATATATGCCTAAAAATAGTATAATAGGAGACCTTTAAAGTTATAAAAGTTTACGAGACATGTCTCAACTTCTCTCCTACAGTGGGCTATGACCCTGTGTGTGATTCACCTCGCTGTGGCTAAAAAGAACCTGTCACTCTGCAGCGCATCGTCTGAAGGAAACCACAGAGTACACATCAAGGAAAGAGACTGATCTGACAGCAAAACCCAGGGGCCTAAGAGGGACAAAAACACACATACACTCACACACACACACACACATATAGAAGAGGGGCTTTTTGTTATGAGACTTAGGCCTAGGGACCGCTGCATGTATGAGTGTGTTGGAGAAAGACTCTTTCATCTCCTCAGCCCCTCTTCTGTCTTTGTACACATAAGAATATATATATATAATCTGAATATATATATATAATCTGAGAATAACAGTAATGGAGCAGATCTAAGAAAATACCTGAGCAAAGGAGAAACAGAGGGAGGAAGTGACAAAGAGAGAAGGTGAGTGAGATGGAGAAGGGATATGAATAAAAATATCACAATGGGAAGAAGTGTTAGAAGAGTACGGGGATCTTTCTCTCACCCCTGAAAGGAAGTGTCACTTCCAACACTCCGTCCACACCTCTGAGGTTGACAGGCTCCCTCAGCGCAGCCTCCACCTGCTGAGCACCAGCCGGGGTTCAAATATTTCATCATCTACAATACTAATAGGGAGATTTTCAACATTGTCTTGGAGTTGGTTAAGTGTTATCTACATCTTCTTAATCGTTTCAGATAAGATTTTCATTTTTAACATCAAGAATCTGCACTTGCCTAGGGTTATTAAAGTGGCATTTAACAGAACACCTCACAGCAGTAAGACATTCTTCCAAAGGATCAGCAGTGTAAAATATAACTAGCAGTTAAATTCCAGCATATGATGTTCCAGCTGAAAATGTCAATTAGGAAATGCCTACCAGCATAAGCACAATCCTCACTGTGACTGCGGTCTTAATGACTGGATTTCCTTCATTGAATGCCCCCCTGTAAACACGGTAGCTTCTTATTAATTTTCTTAATTTCACTTTGTAATGAGAGCTGAGAATTCAGTCAGATTGGGGATGGAGGCTGCAACAAAATGTGAGAAACTATTCATCCTTTGTGTCACTAATGACCACACCATTAAGTTGAGAAAACGAGCTGTGATTACTGTTAAAACTGAGAGCATACTGGATGAGACACTAAAATGTTCAGATAGAATATTATAAACTCTGTGCTATAATGTCTGCTTTGATTTATTTCATCTTGACCTGAATCTGTCTATTGACCAAACGTGTTGTTTTCTCTGAGAATATACACTTTGTTAAGATACACCCAGGTAAACAAATGCGGTCTACATCAGCTGTACCAATAATAGGGTTATGTACTATGAACTAAGTGTAGTTGCAACAAGGCATGCCATGGTGATAGTAGTTTTTTTTTTCTTCTGTTTCATGCCTCGCTATACTTCTACTGCACTACAGTACATTTCTGAAGGATAAGTTGTACTTTTTACTTCATAAAATGTATTTAATAAACATAGTAACAAGTGATTTTGCATTTTCAAATAAAAAAACAACTTATAGTTATCACTTGAGTTCCAAATAAGCAATATATAAATGTGTTATGCACCAACTGCAACATATAAGTGATGTTATTCACTCAATGATTTAATAAATGATTCTGCATTGGGACATTTGGGAATTCAAAGGTATTTTGAAGAAATCTCTGTTTGTCTTTATTTGGTGGCATTTTTGGCTACAAACTATTACTGTAGCTATATTTCTTTTGCACATTTCCCAACCACAGCGGTCAGTTTTGCAAATGGGATGCTTTCATTACTTGGCCACAGCCTAAGGCCACGTTTACACGGAGACGAAAATGAAAACTAACCGATGTCGATATCAAAAAAGTCTTCCGTCCACACGGAATCGGCTCAAGAAACGTGTCCGTCCACATGAGACCGCTCGACCCGCTGGAGACGCTGTAGTACATATGCCGGGCCTGTAAGTGGCGCTGTACTTCCGCCACAAAATACACCGAAAGCAGCGAAGAAGACCCCCCGAGCATGGTTGCCATGGTTGCCCTTCTGTTTATTCTCCGCGGTGGATTTAGCAACATGTAGTTCATGTAGTTCTCCATGTCCACTTGTTGCTGATGGTTGTGGTAGAGGAGCCGTAGATTTTGCACTAACATCTGTAGCATGGTCAGTAGCGTCTGGAGCACGAAAGCAACCCTGTGATCCGCCATTGTTGTTGTTGTTGGCGAAACACATCAGCAATGACACGGGTGACGCGGGGGTGAGCAGCAGAGGTGGGGAGAGGCGGGGCTATGGCGTCATCGTTATCAGGAAATTATCGTTTGTACACTTCCAAGATGGCAGCACGTTGATTTGTTTCTGTCTCTGTTAGTGTTTGTCTCATTCTCGTTGTTTTTTTGGCATTAACTACCTCTTGTGCATACTGACATTTTATCATTTTTATTTAGCTTTTTAGACCCGTTTTTAAATTGGTCTGCCGACGTTTTAAAAGCTTTTAAAAGTTTTTGGGCTGTTTTGCGTCGTTTTGTGCCGGTGCCTCGCTGGCTGGATTGTTTGCTCTCTGCCTGAGCTGTCGCTCTTTCGGACTCTGGATTGCTGTCTGTCCTGCCGTGCTGTCGGGGGCTGGTCGACCTGAGCTGCTGATCGACCTGAGCTGCTGGGACCTGAGCTGCGGATCCTGAATTGGGTGTGTTGCAGCACAATGTTGCCTAAAGCTACCCTTGTGTTTGCTTTTTTCCTGGGATTAATTGTCAGCCCGCATGTCGGCAAAACTGACGGATTGCCTCCCAGCGATGCCTCTGTTCACTTTGGACATTCGGATGGTGGAACCTCTGGAGCGCTGACTCCATCGGATAGTTTTTACCAAAAGCTGACGTTTCATGGCACGAAATGCGCTCTCCCGTATGCCCTTTTGACTCTGGACTCGCTAATATCGAAGGATCGGAGCAGCCCCACCCCTCTGAGGAGTGACGCGTCCAGAGCCCATGTGAAAAAATCATCTTCCAGACTGTTAATATTGTTACTGCTATTACTCTCTGGTAACGTTAACATTAACCCTGGTCCTGAGTGTTTCTCTGCTTCCTTGCATCATTTGCCAACTCCGAATGAGTTTAGCTGTAGGCAAGGATTGGGTTTTCTGCATGTTAATGCTAGAAGCCTAGTGACCAAATTAGATGTTTTCAAGACCTGGTTTTTAGTTGCTAAGCCTGATATTGTTGTAGTTTCTGAAACCTGGTTAAAACCGTCTGTCACTGACACTGTTATTCACATTGATGGCTATAATGTATTCAGAGCGGATCGTAAGGGCAGAGCTGGTGGTGTTGCAATATACACTGCTGAGAAACTACAGTGCTCTGTCCTTCACTCAATTTCAATTCCAAGGCAATTTGAGTTGCTAGCTGTCCAAATAACTATAGCAAATGCTCCTCTCACTGTTATTGGCTGTTATAGGCCATTATGGATGCAACTACTAGCCTTACTGAATTGTTGTCTAAGTTTTCTTCTGAAATCATTTTATTGGGTGATTTAAATTGGGACTGGTTAAGTGATAAATCTTCACAGTTTAAGCAGGTTTGTGATTCTTTGAACTTAACTCAGCTTATTGATAGTCCCACTAGAATAAACCCTGCCAAACCCAATGACGATACCCTTATAGATGTCATTCTAACAAATGCAGCTCATAAGTATGTGTCTGTTGGTGTTTTTCCTAATGATATCAGTGACCATTGCACTATCGCTTGTGTTAGGAGCACTAAGTTGCCCAAAGCCAAGGGCCTTATTGTGCTCAGGCGCTGCTTCAAACACTTCTCTGAGCAGGCTTTCCTACATGATCTGGTGGAGGTTAAATGGCACTTCACAGCGTTAATTCCATCTGTCGATGTTGCCGTCCAATTTTTTATTGATCACTTTTTATCGATTATTAATAGACATGCCCCCCTTAGAAAATTCAGAGTTAAGAATAGGAACACTCCATGGTTTACTAGAGAACTATCTGATCTCATTCATGATCGAAATAAGCAATGGTCCTTAGCTAGAAAGTCTAACACTAGTGATGACTGGCTTCTTTTTCGTGTCCTGAGAAATAAATGTTCTGCCCTTATTAAAAAAGCTAAAGCTGATTACTATCTGAGCTTAACCACTGATTGTTTTAATGACCATTCTAAATTCTGGAAAACAATTAAATCACTTCAGACCAAGAAGGTTTCTAGTTTCCCACAAAAACTGAAGATCAGTGATTCTTTTATTTCAGATTCAGATGGTATGTATAATGCCTTTAATGCTCACTTCAAAAAGGCTGGTCACATTTTTGATGAGCAAAGTCATGACTCTCTAAATGGTCGTACTCAGTGGCGGCCGGTCCATAGGGGCGCTAGGGGCGCCGCCCCACCTCTTCCCATATTGAAAAAAAATAAAAATAATAATAATTAAAATTAAAATTAAAAAAAAAAATATGTTTAAAAAAAAATATATGTTTTTATTTTTATTTTTAATGAACAAGGTAAATATTATATAATTGGTATCAGTAAAATGTATAATCTACAATAAAATCTCGTTTAAAATTGTGTTACGATGTCTAAAGTTACTGATAAGTCACATGTTTCCTGCCTGGCCTTGCCCATGCACCTTCTCTCGTCTGGGCGCTAAGAGAGGAGCCTTCAACCAGTGCAGCATCAGCCACTAGCAGCTGACTGTTGCTATCTGTAACGTGTAAACTATGCCGCGAAAATATAATTTCAGCCAATCAGCGTCGTCAAAGATGACGGTCACCAGGCGCCAATGTCAGCGCCCAGTGCAGTCTGTGAGTAGTTTGGACAGTGAGTCGTATCCGGTTGACGCAGTAGTTGATGAGGATGGCTTCGTGTGCAGGTGGAGTCTCCGGACCTCGGTCCCCGGCTAATTCTGTTCAAGAGCTAATCTCCAATCCTTTCGAAAGGAGAAGTTTGGCAGATAAATTGTTGCTTAAAGACCTTGCACCGGACCAACCCGATTTGAATATATCGCAGCAATCTCGTGAAAAAGACAACATTTATACACGAGGCTTCACAAGTAGCTGGTACACAAGAAAGGCTTGGCTAGCTGGATGCAAACAGGTAAATGCTGTCTTTTGTTTCCCATGCTTGGATATCACTTTATATGTAGAGAGGAGGTTTCCCATGGTTGTTAGAAGTTTATTAATAAGTGGGCATTTATCACAGAAGTGATTGTTCTGTCTCCACGTTTGTTGCATTGTCTGTGATGTATTTTCCAACGGTTATAGCTCCTGTTCTGTCCCAGCAACACTACACGGTTTGCAGCTCCACCACATTTTTGGTTTATCTTCGGTGTCGCTTAAAATCTGCTTCCCATCGGACTAAAACCTCCACGTAATCTGAAGACAGATACTTGAAGTTATTTAAACCTTTTGCAAACTTTATGTTCTTTCTTGCTCTAGCCTTGCCAGTTACATTGTACATAACACATATATTATCATTATGCTAACTGGTTGTTCGTGTTAGACGATGTAGCTTTTTCATTTCTGAGTTATTGCTATATGTAAATAAGCCTGTTTGTAAATAATCCTCAGAGAAACAAAGAAAAAACACAATTTATGACATTTTGTGCTGTGGTTATTTTTTTTAAATTGCATTTATTCACAGTTCAGTTTGAAATGCTGTAGTGACTTGTATTGAACCACTTAAATATTTATAATTAATGCTACTGAAAAGATGCTATTAATTTTATATCTCACATGCAGTTCACTGTAAAGCTACTTGGTGAAGGTGTTGGTTCATAAAACATGAACAGTTTTAAGAAAGAAAAAAACAGACCAGTTCTGAGAACACAAATTCCTGGTAAAGTAGTAGATGTTGAGGTTGATAAATAATATTTTCCACACTGAAGATTATGGAGGTATTGATCAGTCTTCTCATATTTTTAAGCCTCGATTTCTCCTTTCCCCCCCCCTCTAACATCACCAGAAGTCATCATTTAAGGGGTCATTTCTCGAAAACAATTTCCGGGGGGAAACCCCCCGGACCCCCCGGGTAGGTCACTTACGGTACGTCAAGAGCCCCACCAAAAAAAAAGACCACCGGCCGCCACTGGTCGTACTCACAGCCATAGTCAAGAGATGAACTCCCCTGTTTTTGATTTCGCTTATTTCTCGGTCTCTGAAGTCTTACCCCTAGATTCCACCGGGTCCGTCTGCGCCGCGTTGCGGTTTTGGTCCGGCCTCCTCCGGCGTCATACCCTACCAGGCGCGTTTCAGAAGCATTTCAGAAGCGGAGCATCTTGCCTGCCGGCTTGCAGTTTTTGTTGATTTGGGCATATTTCCTGGACAGGCTACTTTGTACAGACAAAGTTAATAATAACTGTAATATTCCAGTTATAAACGACATGAATCAAAGATGTGTTGCTGTATTTTAGTGGTAAAAAAATGCATTCATCATCATAATTATTCTATATATATAATTTACACAGTGCCTGTAAACCGGAGGAGAACGCTGGCATTTCTCCTCCTACTTGAAAGACTACGGAGGGATAGGGTCTGCAAAATTAGTTTGTGTGTGTGTAGGCCTATATATATATATATATATATATATATATATATATATATATATATATATATATATATATATATATATATATATATATGTATATATATATATATATATATATATATATATATATATATATATATATATGCTATATATGCTCTGAACGTTCCACTTCCTGCCTGCCCAACCTTACGTTACGGCTTTGCCGCGACAAAAATAGGATTCGATCCTAATTTTAGAGGAGCCCTGCGCCGAGGCGCTTCTGGGACGCTTCTGAGCCGTAACGCGCCGCGTGTGGTGGAATAGCACCCATTGACTAGAGTGGCCGCGATCGCCGCGATCGCCGTGAGCAGCGCGGCGCAGCCGTAACGCGCCCGTAACGTGCCGCAGACGGACCCGGTGGAATCTAGGGGTTACAGGGTTTGCACTCAATTGATCCTAAAAAGTCTGCCGGGCCTGACGGCCTCGACCCGTTCTTTTTAAAAATTGCAGCTCAGATTATAGCACAACCAGTAACTGATATTTTTAATCAAATCAAATCAAATCAGGTTTTATTTATATAGCACATTTAAAAGCGATTTTTGGTCGAGCCAAAGTGCTGTACATGTAATAAAAACACATTACTACAATCACAATAAAAGACAATAAATTACAACAGATATATATAAAAAATAAAATAAAAAAACACAAGGAAAAGTCAGGAGTCGTGCTCCGCTCTAACTAGAAAGCCAGAGAGAAGAAGTGTGTTTTTAGTGTAGATTTAAAAACCCCTAGGGTCTGGTGTTCCAGAGCCTAGGGCCAGCTGCTGCGAAGGCTCGGTGCCCTCGGGTTTTAAGCCTGGTCTTGGGCACTACCAGCAGCAGCTGGTCAGCAGACCTTAAAGCTCTGGCTGGGGTGTAGCGCTGGAGGAGTTCAGCTATATAGGCCGGAGCCAGCCCATTTAGTGCTTTAAAAACAAATAAAAGGATTTTAAAATCAATTCTGAACCGAACTGGAAGCCAGAAGGCCAGAATAGGGGTGATGTGGTCACGCTTTTTGTGGCCAGTCAGCAAACGTGCAGCTGCGTTTTGGACTAGCTGCAGGCGTTTAATTGAGGCCTGGTCCATACCCACATACAGAGCGTTGCAATAGTCCAGTCTCGAGGTTACAAAGGCGTTAATAACCCTTTCTAAGTCATTAAAAGATAAATACGACTTGGTTTTGGCCAATAGTCTTATTTTAAAAAAGCAGGATTTGACTACGGTGCTGACCTGCTTGTCGAATTTAAAAGTGCTAGTGAAGGTCACTCCAAGGTTCATGACCGAGGGGAGGATGTTTTTTTTGAGAGAGCCCAGAATATCAACCGGAGAGGCTGGAGGTTGGGGTCCAAAAAAGATGACCTCAGTCTTGCTCTCGTTGAGGTTGAGAAAGTTTTTGCTCAGCCAGGATTTTATCTCTGTTAAGCAGTCCATCAACTGCTGTAGTGAGTGTTTGACATTTGCTTTGAGAGGCAGATAGATCTGTACATCGTGGGCGTAGCAGTGGAAGGGAATATTATGTTTTGTGAGAATTGAACCTAGGGGCAGTATGTACAGTAGAAAAAGGATGGAGCCCAGAATCGAGCCTTGGGGAACCCCACAGGTAAGAGGGGCTTTGGCAGAGGAGAAGGCACCTAGCTGTACCGAGAAGCTACGGTCTGTCAGGTAGGACCTGAACCATGCAAGGGCAGAGCCTGTGATGCCAGCGGACTGTTCAAGCCGTGACAGCAGGATGCTATGGTCCACAGTGTCAAAGGCAGCTGTCAGGTCTAACAGCACCAAGACAGCTGGGCTACCTGAGTCGGCGGCTAGGAGCAGATCATTAAAAACTCTTAAAAGAGCTGTTTCAGTGCTGTGCATGGGTTTGAAGCCAGACTGAAACTTTTCATGGATGCCATGGATGGTTAAAAAAGACTGCAGCTGGGCGTAGACTACTCGCTCCAGGGCTTTTGATAAAAAAGGTAGCTGGGAGATGGGCCTAAAATTTGCGAGAATGGAGGGGTCGAGATTTTTCTTTTTAAGTAGTGGCTTAACCACGGCATGTTTGAAGGCAGCTGGGACACATCCTGAGCTAAGAGAGGTGTTTAAAAGTAATAAAATACTTGCTCCAACTGAATCAAAAACATCACTGAGAAGGCGAGAGGGAATGCTGTCTGAGGTGCAGTTTGTCGGCCGCAGGTGCTTGACTACATCCGAGAGAGAAGAGAGGGATACAGGCTCAAAGTGGTCGAGGACAGCAGGGCACAGAAAAGGAGCAGGATCTGGGGTAGCACTAGTGTGGGCTAGCCTAAGAGCAGATACTTTTTCAATAAAAAATGTAAGAAACTTATCACAGAGAGTAGTCGATGGGACAATAGAAGAAACATCACAGGGATTAATGATAGAGTTGAGGACATTAAAAAGAACCTGAGGTTTATGGCTGTTTTTGGAGATTAACAGAGAAATGTGCTGTTTTGGCTGCTTTGACTGCCGTCTGGTAGTCAGAAAGGCAAGCACAAAGGATTTCTAGGGAGACATGGAGTTTATCCTTTTTCCATTTTCTCTCTGCACACCTGCAAGCGCGTCTGAGAGCACGAGTACAGTCATTGAGCCACGGCTCTGATAGAACTTTGGTGCGTCTAAGCGTAAAAGGAGCAACAGAATCCTGTATTAGTGTGCATGTCGAGTCAAACATGGAGATAAGCTCATCAGCATTAAAAGCACAGTTCACATCTAATTTACAGATCGGAGAAGCATTAAAAACATCAGAGAACTGTGAGGCAGTCAAGGGGTTAATCGAACGCAGACGACGCGCCGGGGCACGTGATTCGACTCCTGCGGAAGGGATGGAGGTTGTAAACAGAACCGGTAAATGGTCTGAGATACGCGTTGCTGCACATATTTCATCCATAGACACAGACAGTCCAAACGATAATACTAAGTCCAAAGTGTGTCCTTTTTCGTGTGTTGGGCCAGCCACGGACTGAACGAGACCAAAAGAATCAAGGAGATTTAAAAAGTCCCTAACCAGAGGTTTGGACTCGCAACACACATGGACATTGAAGTCTCCGGAGATCAAAACACGATCATATTTCACCATGATCCCAGACAGAAAGTCAGAAAAGTCATTTATGAAATCCTTATTGCACTTTGGCGGACGATACACGACTGCGCAGAGTATAGGCGAGGCCGGGTTCAGTTCAAAAAGCTGCAACTCAAAGCTAGCATAGCTAGTTACAGGGTGAAGCAATCGGCATTGGAGGCTAGCTCTAAACACTGATGCTATGCCCCCACCATGGCCGGTGGCACAGGGGGAGCTGAAGAATGTACAGTCAGGAGGAAGAAGTTCAGAGAACGGTGTATACTCGCCAGCGTGGACCCAGGTCTCCGTCAGGAACATAAAATCCAGTTCACGAGAGGTGAAGAAGTCGTTTAGCAGGAACGTTTTGTTTGCTATCGACCTAGCATTTAGCAAAGCCATGCAAAGTTTTCGCTCCGGGCTTGCCGAAGGTGTAGTGCGTCTCAGCTGTCGAAGATGTGCGTGTTGAACGCCGCACGGGCCGGGAGCAGTCAGTCGGGCAGGAGGAGCTGCCAGCGGGCACAGCAGAGTCCGCAGCTCCGGAAAAACAGGGTGAATCCACCGATCCCTCACATGGCGTGCAGCGGGAGGGCCATGACATCCGAGGCGTGGATAAGTCCCAGAAGAAGCCGTCAGGTATGCCTTAAGATGGACCAGTGCACCACCACGCTTTCCCCGTCGTCTAAAGCGCTTTCGGCGAGGCAGGATGCAGGGCAACCGGCGCAGGTAGGTGGGAATATTCAACAGTAGAGGGGGGGGGGGGGGGATTTATGGTTGCCAGATGTAGGTTTGGGCAGCAATATCAACTCCAGTGAGGGTCTGAGGTGGAGGAGAGCTTGGCGATCATAAACGAGCAGAGCAGAGACATTCTGACAAACATAAAACAAAAACAGGATAGCTAAAGGTAGAGAGCTGAGGGAGGCACAGGCGCCATCTTGAATCACGTCACGTAATCTCTCCCTGTCCACTCACACACTGCCAGCTGTGTGGAAGCAAGCTCTGGTATCGCCCCTCTTGAAAGCTGGTGATCCCACGGAGTTGAATAACTATCGTCCTATCTCAAATCTTTCTGTGTTATCAAAGATTCTTGAGTCCCTTGTTTCTACTTTCAACTTTTTTTAAATTCACACAACATCCTTAACCCTATGCAATCTGGATTCAGATCAAAGCACAGTACTGTGACTGCCAGTCTGAAAGTCTTAGACGATATTAAGGCTGCTTTGGATAAGAAATCAGTTTGTGTTGCATTGTTTATTGACTTAGCCAAAGCATTTGACACTGTAGATCACCACATTATGTCTAATGTTATGTTGGTGTCTCGTTTCGGTCACAATGCCATTTGCTGGTTTCAGAGTTATCTAACCGACCGTACTCAATGCGTCAGGTTGGGTAGTACTGTCTCTGACCCTGTCACCTTGGAGAAGGGAGTTCCACAGGGCTCTATTTTGGGGCCCTTGCTCTTTTTATTATATGTAAACAATAATTGTAATCAGATGCAATTTTCTACCTATCATATGTATGCTGATGACACTATTGTATACTCATGTGCTCCTTCTCTGGATATGGCCGTTTCCAATTTAAAATCAGATTTTATCACGCTGCAGCATGCACTTCTTGATTCCAAACTGCTATTAAACAGTAAGAAAACCAAAGCAATGCTTTTTGCTCCCAAGTCAGCGTCCTCTTGCCTCTCCATTGACACCCTTGATGGCGTTTCTGTTGAGTTTGTTGATACCTACAAATATCTGGGCTTTTGGTTGGACAGTAATCTGAACTTTAAACACCATATTGAAGTCTTAACAAAGAAATTGAAATTCACTCTTGGCTTCCTTTACAGACTTAAATGTTGTTTTTCAATTTCATCCCATAAAAGGTTGGTCTCTGGCTTATTCCTGTCCCAGCTGGACTACGGTGATACCATTTATAGATTTGCCTGTCCCACTGTTTTGGCCAAACTTGACCCACTTTACCATGCTGCACTGCGTTATATATCAAATGCACCCTATAGGACTCATCATTGCACACTGTATAGCCTAACTGGATGGTCCTCACTTACTATGCGTAGGATGCAGCACTGGTTTTTATTAATGTATAAAGCCATTTAGGTAAGCTTCCACTCTACATATGTGTCAGATTTGCCCCAGTTTGCGACTCTTACAACCTCAGATCCAGTGCCTGGATACGGTTCCAGGTTCCTGCTGTGCGGACTGAGGCTGGAAAAAGGAGTCTTTCTTATTATGGTCCTTGGTCTTGGAATGACCTTCAATCAAGCCTAAAACTGATGGCACTTGTCTCTATAGCATGTTTTAAATTGAAGTTGTCTGAAGTCCTCACCACCAGCTGCTCTTGCAGTAACAAGTAGTGTACTTGTCTTACTGTCCTAATGTGCACAATGTAGTGACTGCTTTTTCGTCTTTACTTTCTTAGTTATGTTCTCTGTATTTTATATGTTTGTGTTATGTGTTATGTGTAACGTCGCTGCCTTCTTGGCCAGGTCAGCATTGAAAATGAGATTTTATCTCAATGTTTTTATCTGGTTAAATAAAGGTTAAATAAAAAATAAACACGTAAACACGGAGCCGTTTGGCCCCCCAGAGCGTTTCGTCCGCAGATCTACCAACCTTGGGAGCCTTTATCGTTTGAGGGCTCCGTTTCCGCGGTTCCGTTACGGCCTTGTGTGGACGAACCGTCCATACGATAGAGAACTGTAGCGGATACAACCCGTTTCCTCTCCGTGTAAACGTGGCCTAAATCACCATTTTGCTAGCTCATTTAGAGATAAGTAATGACCTAAAAGATACTGTATTTACCTACATTAAACTCAAATCCTCAAAATCCTCTAGATGAGTAATTCCTAACTGTATTTACACTTTTGCTTTCTTCCACCACTTAATATAAGTCCACATGCTAAGACCTCAGTGAAGTTGTCCTTTGGCACAGCATTGCTAACTTAATACAGCATTAGTAACTAAATACTAATGTCAACATGCTATGCTGTGATCTTAGTTTAGCATGATAACAAATGCTCATTAGCAATAAGTAGTAATTATAAAAAGTAGTAAAGATGAAACGTTAAAAGATAAACACACTTCTCTCCCATCGTTTGTCTGCCTCCAGCAAATGTTAATCATCTAATGGATAATTTAACCCAAGGGGGCGATTTTTGATAATCTGTTTTCCTTTAAGGAGAAAAAGGACACATGGAGAGAAACTGAGTGATGTGATGCCCACGGAGGGATAAAGAGATGGGGTTGGATAAATGACAACGCGGACAGTGAAACATAATGAGCTGATCAAACGATAGTGGAGAATGAAATGCCAGAGTAGTTCAGAGCAGTGACAGACCGGCTGCTGGGGAATGGCTGGTCTTGCTGTGACAGTCAGCTGCCTTTCATTGGAATAATGGTTAGTTCTGCCGAAACACCTGCAGAGTTTGCTGATCCACATTATCCTTCTGCTTAACCCAAACAGCTCCATTCTGTCCATCAATTATCTTTCACAATGCCTTGGCCTTTTCTGTTGCATCCATCTATTCTCCATTATTCTTTTATCACAGACGTCTCAGATTCTGAATTCGCCTTGTTCACTCATTCAAGTCCTTTTAAAACTTTGGTCTTCTGGTTTATTCCCCCATCTTTTGTATGTTCCGCTAGTGCTTTCACCTGTACTTGTCGAATTATCTTTCTTTTGTTTGGTTTAATTGGATCCCCTGAATAGACTGCGACTTCTCAAAAGCTGCTCCTTCAAGAACTAAGTACCGTAATTAACCAGGAGGTATATTTTACATAATCAAGTACAACAATGGGTGTTCTCTCTCTCTTTCTGCGCCGTTTCAAAGGTCAATGATTGAACACTCCTGGGGGTCACACTGCTTTCAGTTCTCGTTTTCTCTCGGTCTCTGGTCAATTTGTGTCAAAGGCATCCAGTCGCTAAGTGTTTCCACGTAAGTCCACCCTGCTGTTGTTGTGAACTTTTCCTTCATCTCCAAGGTAATGAGAGGATGACCAGTGATTTAGTGCTTCAGATGTTGGCTGCCAGAATATAAAAACACAGCAAGAGAATAAACTGTACCAATAAGGCAGGCAGTGAAAAGTAAACAAACAGCCGATTACCATAGCTAGTGAGTCACATTCTGGAAAAGTCATTTCTAAACCCGATACACAAAAACAAGGTCAAATTAACAAGAGTGTTTGTTAACTGTACAGTATGTCAGAAATAGAGCAACACAGTCATCAGAATCCTCTTTCTCATTACCTGATGAATATAATTCCATTATTTACATGCCTTTTTTGGCTAAGCAGTTTCTGAGAAAAACGTATTTTTCTAAATGCTAAATGTTCAACTCTATTCCCTTTGCTCTTTGTCACTGCTCACTGCACAGCTATCATAAAATCAGCTTGAGTGAGCTTGTTTGCATGGAGATTTTGCCCATGGGAAACGCAGTTGGGACTAAACCCGTGAGATAAAATAAAAAGCTAAAAGCTTCAGGGCTGAACGAAGGAGCACCGATTTTTAGGGGATTATGGGGATTAATATTGAAACATCTTCAAAGTGGTACTCATTCTAATTTCGCAGTAGAGTTTTGGAAGAATGTATAAGAATATTCTTGTGGAAGTACTTTTTTAACATTCTGTAATGCATGTTCGATAATTTAAGGTTCGTATTGGTATTGCCATTTAAATGCAGAACTCAGCTCTCTTAAGACAGATGCAAATGAAACTGTAGACAAGAGTTTGGTATTGCAAAGATTCTGGTTTGTAGTCCGTGTATGTTTGAGCAGGCTTTGGTTGAACGCAGGTATGGAATGGAGAGAAAAGAGGCAAAACCCTTTCGCTGAAATGCAATCTGAGAGGCTATTTGCCGCAATCACCCTGAGCCAATCATACTGCATCACTGCCTCTATCAGTTGTCTTCTTAGTGGAAAATCGATGGAACTCCCTAAACCCCATTCAACCCCAGTTTCCACATCCTATCCATCCAAATCCTCACCATCTCCACCATCACCATACATTCTATATGGGCTTAGATATGTCTCATAATTATTTGTGTGAAACATAAAAATAATTTGTGTGTAAATTAGGGCTGTCAAAAAAATGTAACGCCACTAATTATTTTAACGCGATTAACGCATGTGTATTTTTTGTCCTCGGCCGCCCCGTAGTTTCAGAGCACATCGAGTTTAAAATACCATCTACAAGCTGATGCTGACAGCCCCGCTCCTGCCGCCCGCTTGTGGCAGACCACACTTCCACGCTCACCGGCAGGCCCGGACTGGCCATCGGGAGGACCGGGAGGGTGTGTGTTAGGGATGCCAGAAACTGACCATGATGAAATTCGAAAATCAGACAGCCCTGGCGAATATTAATCGATTATTCGCCGCCCCCCGCGGGAGAGAAAAAAAAAAGTATTTTCGCAGAGCTTGCATTTTACTTCATTTGCACTTGTCAATATTTGTAATGTTCAGAGGTTGCTGTGTTTAATATTCATGAAAATATTTGTCATTGTTCAAATTATAATAAACAAACATATAAAGCATATTTGTCCACTCATATGTTGATAAGAGTATTAAAAACTTGAGAAATATCCCTCTCAGGTACATTTAGAACAGATAAAAAATGTGCGATTAATATTTTAATCGACTGACAGCCCTAGTGTAAATCTGTGATTTGTAAATGTAAAACACCATCCACAAATGCATTTAAAAGATTTGCAAACTCACAAATACATTTGCAAATGTAAAACGGATCTGCAAATACGCAAAAAAAATTTACAAATAAAAAAAAGATCTTTGAATATCTCTTTAACATTTACAACTTCAGGCAATTGTGAATCCATTTTGTATTTGTCGACCAAAAATGCGCTTGTGGATCTCACATTTCTGCTTGTGGATCGTCTTTTTACACACACAGAGTTTTGAGACGAACTTTCCGCCGGTCTCGGCTAAAATCTCTCGTGTCACTCGGTTATTTTCGGAAAACACGTGATGGCCGGCTGATGACGACATTTCTGCATGCTTTTCAAAGTAAGAGCATGATGTTTTTGTCATGCTCTTACTTTGTCTATTGTTTATTATAATGAACAGCGGAACGTTAGATGCATTCTTCATCACCATCATCATCATGTTATAGTGATACAGTTAGTTTGTGTTAGTTTATTGGTTCAATACAGCATATCGAGCACATTCGTATGCATTGATGTTGAAGTACAGGCTATGCCACTTTCGGGTCCCGGGGGGAGCAGCTGGCAGCGAAGCAGCCCAGAGATAACTCTTTCTTCATTGTTTTTTGTGTATTCAGTCAAGCGGGTCAAAGTTACAAAGCACTTCACATCTTATTAATCGGCCTAGTTTTACCTTACCAGTGCAGTGGTAAGGTAATCTGTAGAAAAGCACCGTATTTAGGTTAGCCTTCATAGTAAGGCTACATTAAATGTTATAATATTCATCGTGTCCTTTCTACTGTATATGCATATATTCCTGTCTATTGCTTTCATTTGTATTTAATGTTATTAACTATTACAATGAAGGCTCGATAATCAGCTCACGACATATAGGAAGGGTAAAGTGCTATTTTTTATAAGTGGGGGCGGACCAGCCTCCTAGGGGGGTCTGGGGGCATGCTCCCCCGGGAAGATTTATTTTTTAATTATTGAAGTTAAATGCATCAATCTGGTGCACTTTGAGAGCAAAATTAAGAGATCTATGGATACATCTCTCAACACCCATATGAAACAGAACTGTAAACAGATTTACTTTTTCTTTATGGATATTTTACTAATCACTCCCCTTTTAAACTGTATTCTTGTTTTACTGTCATATAGTATTTCATACCTGTTTTTCATTTATTCTCTTATTGTTTTATAGCCTAACTATAATGATCATATGAAGGTGTGCCTCGGAAATACTTGTTTACATAAATGGTGATCAAACTGTTTTGAGACCCACTGAGATAACTTAGACTAAAGTTAACTATCTAAACACTGAGAGAGTCCTTTACCTCACTGAGCTGACGTTATCTGACAGGAGGGGACTTTCCTTTCACTTAGTTGTAGAAACAGCTTCTAATATCTGTTAGCGCAGCAACAACAATCTTGCTCTCTCTCTCTCTCGCGCTCGCTCACTCGTGCGCTCGTGCCACACACACAGAGCCAAGCTTGAATGAAACACCCAGAAGGGCTACTTGTACTGTACTGTAGCATATCATTTTCGAATCAATCGTTTTTCAAATTATGAATTTCACATACAAAGAAAAAACATACAGTTATTGGGGTTGCTTAGCAGTTGCTAGGCCAATTGTTGGTGTTGCTGTAGCAACTGCAAGCTACCACCTGGCGCCGCCCCTAGATAGATAGATAGATAGACAGACGGACAGACAGACAGACAGACAGACAGACAGACAAATAGATAAATAGACAGATAGACAGATAGACAGATATATAGATAGATATAGATAAATGGCAAATTCAGATGATAAATACAACTTTGAAGCTTGTAACGGCATAATTACAAGCGGAGAACGGAGTAACTTGACGTCATAGCCGGCATAACAACAGCCGGTGTTTCTCGTGAGTGTTTTCCCCGGGAAACAAACACAATACACACAAATGCAAAATTACACAAACACACACACACACGTATACACACTCGCGAGCTTCCCCCAGACCAGTAATCCAAACGAAAATATCTTCCCTCCGTAGTATTTTGATCATTTGCTCCGCAAATAATCAATCAGATCGATGGATTCCAGAGAAGAGGAAACTTTAAAGGCCTTTTTCTCAAAATGATGACTCGGTGAAAGTCATAATATAATGTGACATATTTTGCTTAATATTTGGAGTACAAAAACAATCCTGATATCATAGAAAGCTAGGAATCTCCTCTTTCCAACAGTGTATACAACTCAAAATGTGTCTTCGGGTCAATGCGACTGATTTTGATGGAGCAGGTCACATATGCATATACAGTAGAAAGGACACAATGAATATTATAAAATGTAATGTAGCCTTACTATGAAGGCTAACCTAAATAATGATGGTGATAAAGAATGCATCTAACGTTCCGCTGTTCATTATAATACAAAAACATCATGCTCTTACTTTGAAAACCATGCGGAAATGTCGTCATCAGCCGGCCATCACGTGTTTTCCGAAAATAACCGAGTGACACGAGTAGATTTTAGCCGAGACCGGCGGAAAGTTTGTCTCAAAACTCTGTGTGTGTAAAAAGACGATCCACAAGCAGAGATTTGAGATCCACAAGCTGAAATGTGAGATCCACAAGCGCATTTTTGGTCGACAAATACAAAATGGATTCACAAATGCCTGATCGAAAGTTGTAAATGTTTAAGAGATATTCAAAGATCTTTTTTTTATTTGTAAAAATATTTTGCGTATTTGCAGATACGTTTTACATTTGCAAATTTATTTGTGAGTTTGCAAATCTTTTAAATGCATTTGTGGATGGTGTTTTACATTTACAAATCACATATTTACACACAAATTATTTTTATGTTCACACAAATAATTATGAGACATATCTAAGCCCATAGTTCTAGGACTCTATCAGGGGGATTGTGCCTGTACTACTCATGGCATCACAACCCCATTACAATGAGGGGTCTAAATGCCAAAGATTCTTCAGTCTAAACTGGATTAGAACTGCCTTAATATGCCTTAGATGAATAACTCCACCGTGCCCTGTTGTGTGGAAAACTATTCATAACGTGTGAAGCATGAAATCACAATCAGATCCTTTTTGGCATATTCATTTAAAAAAATATGATTTGCCTGGACTGTGAACGCATACACCAGTTGCTCCTCTGTTGTTTTTCTGTGAAAATTAGTCAGAATGTTTATTGCATTATAAAACAACATTTGCTGTTTTAACGATAGCCAGGGGTGTTGCAAAATCAGCCGAGACTTAAATCTTAAGGATTTTATGATTAATCCAATTACCATAACATAAATAGCCGTAACATTCTCAGAGATTAGAAATGCTCTTTTTTGGTTCATACTACAGAGACAATGTGTCCTGATGACACGGTAACCGATCCTTTACAACGAGAGCCCAAGAGCCTACATTCTCATCATACAAGCTAAACAATCCGCTTATTCTTAAACAGTCGAGAGCCTGACATTCTGCCCTTTCCCAACATCTCACAAAACTTATTGACTCTTGCCAAGGCTCTGGGCTGAAACCCAGCACTGCTTCTAAGCCCTCCTATAAGTGGAGAGGATGATATGCAGTGAGCCCAACTCTGGTGATATTTTAGAGTGCAAGCTGTTAACCTCAGATGACGATAACTATGTTGTGATCCCTACAATTCCAAAACTGTGTCAATGGTATTAAGCTTGTCTTGTATTGGATATTCTGTCATTTTTCAATGTAACAATCAAGACTCTGACTCAGTCACAATAATACTCTGCAATAAAAGAGTAAATTCAGTTTAAATCCAAATTATTAGCCCCGGCATAAACAGATCTGTTATTTTTTGTTTTGTACATCAGACCAAAAAACATCTGCCCTCTTCTCTAGCGAATTGCTCCATCGCACAACTTTTAGATTGCATTGATAAAAAAAGGTATTTTTATGCCTTAGGATTTAATCTGTAAAATCGCAAAACAATCTAGATCCTTATAACTCCATGTCCTCCTTCTTATCTTCCACGTCTCTTTCGTCCTTGCTTTGTCCCCTGTTCTCTCTTGAGACAGTAATCTTATATTTATTTGAATCTTATTGAAGTGTGTAACTATGAACAAACACGTAGAAACGTCAACTCTGAGCTTGTGTGTCGGTTGAGGAAAAAAGCTGTGCCGCACCACCACTCAAGGAAGAAATGACTTCCTGGGTATTCGTCTAAGCTCTTCTTGTTTCGCACCGGATTACAAGTAAAGTGAAATAGCGCCCATGTCATTATCCTTCCTTTCTGTGTTGAGTAGCTAGCCACGGAAGAAAAATAACGGTATTGTTTTCTGATGAAGCCGCTTTCGTTTTTCTCCCATTTTTATAAATGTCAAAGATCTATTTCCATTTAGATTGAACTTTTTGCTGTGCTCTCAGGAGAAGTGTGACGCCTGTGGTGCTCACCAAGCTATGATGACTGCATAGAATTAGCTGTTTGATAGCCCAGGGTTGACCTTATGGCTCAAACTTGGCCCGTGACTTAAGGTCGATGCACCTCTTGAGGAACGGATCAGACAGGCAGCTTGGCAAGAAAAGGCAAATTAAAAGTAATGTTCGCTTTGATTCAAGTCAAATTTGAGGGAATAACGAAGGGATTGTCCTCCCAAACAAAATCAGTCCTCAGAGACATGTTTTATTGTGTGGTTGAGAAAAACAACAGTTTGTTTGGGTGAACAGTCAAAGTGAGAATTATTTCATCAGAATCAAAGACAAAAACAATGACAGAACTCAAATGTGTGATCTCTGATTATCCGCCTATGAGCCCAAACTAAAGGATTAATGGATTCAATTTCAGCATCCCTTGGTATAGTCACAATTATGAAGGAGTATAAACAACAAATTGAAAAAAGGGACTTTCGTCTTATTAAAATGTAATTGTGAGCTGCAGAGGCAGATTGCAATAAAATGAAAATATATTAAGAGCAGCAGCATTTTAGAAGAAAGGATGATTGCTAAAGCTAATTGGTAAACATACACAGATAAGAATGCCATTTTCTTTCTAAGATAAAACTACAGCACATTACATCTATTCTGAACAGCAGACACAAAGGCTTACACAATGTCCTTTACACCTTAACTCAAGATAACAACAGATTTTAGGTGACCCCAATTATTCTTCTCTCACCTCAGGCTTGGAGGTGTGACAAGAACAGGGCACTGCTGCCCCACAGAGCCAGAGAGCAGCTCTCTCAGATCTGCTAAGAAATTCAATGCAACACTTACTGTGAGTCCCAAAGAAAAGACCAAATCAGATGAAATGCTTCCTGTCATGATTGTTATTTTCCTATGAAATGTTAAGACTCTTAATCTAAAGCATAAAGCCAAAAGGTGTATGAATGTGTTTATTTTCTTTACAACTTTAATCCAGATAAAATATAATTAATAAAAGAATGGAATTAGGCTGTAGCAGCTCTGTGATTCCCTATGCAATCACAACAGCACCATGCTCAAATATCACCACACTGCCAAAGCTGGACGAAACACAGAGCAGGTATGAAAATTAGATGTGTGTAAAAGCAAGTGGTGTTGCATAGTGTGCGGTCAGTAGTAAAAGGCACTGCTCTGAGAAAAAAGCAGTAGGAATGCACCAATATCGAGCTGATACTGTCTCAACTGGGCCAATCTAATCAATTAGGTTATATGTTCACATATTTTATAAAATACATAATGGAATTTGAATTCATATTTAAGTGTTGACCTATTTTTGTATGCAAGTTAATGTGTGTGTGTTACATCTTTTTGTATTCTAGTATTTCTATGCCTGTATTTGTTCAGTTTTCTTCTCAAGCCTGATTTTGCCATACACATAAAAGAATGATCCTCCAACACAGTAAGGTAAGAACAGCTCTACAAATATCCAAAGCCCATGTATTATTATGGGGACTGAAAAAGTCGGCATGTGAGCAGTTTACTAATGGGGGGCCCCATTACAAGCACGGTTTACTGGCTCTTAACTTGCTTTCTGTGTATCGTAGAGGGAATTTGGGGAGTGACACTCAAACCATTACGGCGATCAAGGACTTTGTGATAGACGGGGGCTTCTGTGACAGCATGCAGCAGTTAGTTGATGATGATGATATTGTGTGAAATTGCTTTTTTATATGGCCTTGAGCACTGATGCAATAAGAAATCAGCCACTAATGTGAATCCAGCAGACTCACACAAAGGGCTTCACCAGGAGGCTTCACTGCAACAGTCCATTTCATCCACTCCTGACATGTTTCATGCCTCCTGTTGAGTTTCCCGCATGTCACACACTGTGAGCATGCATCATCAGGCTGTATGATCATTGTAGGGTGACAGCACATGCACAGCTGGACCCCTTAGCCACAGGACATGTTAACATAATGAACACTGGCTATGCAGTCTATGCGGTCTATGCAGCCAAACAATTTTGAGTTTTCCCCCACAGATAGAATGAAAGCTGCAGCAAGGTGAGTCATTTCAGATAAGACCTGGAGCTTTTATCAGATCATAGGAAAGCAGAGACACAACCATGATGCAAACGAAGATTAATGCCTCCAGGATAGAGTAGACAAACATTTCATAATTCATATTTAGGGTTAGTTTGGAGTCATGCTGCAAAGAAAGTATTGAGCACATTCATCACTGCCTTCCCTTTGGATTACTGTCTGTTTGAGGGAAATAAACTGTGTCTCTTTTACCATCTCTAATCAGACAAAATGTCCACTATGAAATGATACTTAATATAAGTGCAATCAAAGAATGGTGACAAAATGACTTGAAGTTAAATGCTGCTGTATACAACTTGTTTTTTTGCAACCTGTTAACGCAGCATCTGTCTAGTCTTTTAGCACTGATGTGACCATTAACTGCGCCTTACTACAGTGACCATGCAGCACCACACACCGCGACAAATATACCCTAAATACAGCAGTTCAAGCATGTAGACACATGGATAACATCAGTCATGAAACTGGATATCACCCTCAGGGTCCATAATGGCATTAGCTTTTTTGTTAAATCAGCTGTTCGAAGGTTTTACTTACACAAAAACTCCGAAAAGCAGCACCCGGATGCCAATCTCCAAAACCAGCTCTCGCACGTTTTTCCTCCGGTCTGGTGGCGACACGTTCATGGTTCTGGTGATAATCCGTCAAGTTAAAACAAAACAGCTAGATCAGGGCGGTCAGTTTCTGGTCACTTTGTAAATCCACCTTCACAAAGCGAGCGCTCTCTAGAAGCGGTGCTCCCTAATGCTGATAATCACGCATGCCGAGCGCCTCCATCGCCACTTGGTCACCTCAAGCAGTCTTCTCCTTTTATTTCTCGCCTTCGCCTGTCTCCCGCTGCTCTCCGTCTGCTTCTATCCCCTCGGGCGGTTGTCTTTATTGCAACTCTGTGGCTGACAGCTGCTCCTCTACCGAGTGAAAGTCTCCTTCCTCCACTCCATCAATTACTTAAACTGGGTTAGAGTTTGAAGTTGATGCGGGAGAAGATCGGAGGTGTGGGTTAGCAGCGGTGTAGGGGGGAAAGTGATGGGAGACGGCAAAGTGAGGAGAGAGTCTGAGTGTGTGTCGAGTCAGAGTGTCTCTCTCTCTCTCTTTCTCTTTTTCTCTCTCACTCCTCCCGTTGATCTTTGGAGCATCAGAACACACTAGAAGTCTATTGAACACCACTCAGGACCTCACAGGAGGACACAGGAATGAGTTCCTGTCTAGTTATGCAATAAAGTGTGATGAACTGAATTTCTTCTTCTCTGGTTTAAGGCCAAGAGACCTCCTGAACAAACATCTCATAAATAATGAATGAAGCACCCATAGTAAATGTGACATAAACAAAGCAGAGAAGCACTCGGTCGGTCCGGTTCACCGTGCCAATGGCTGGTGGGAGGCATTACGCCAAACTGTCATATAATATTACATTGCTGTGCTGAAAGATGGCCAGTTCAAGGGGGGGGGGGCTTCAAACCCTTGGCACCACCATACAGCCCAATCATACAACTATGAAGAATCCAGGACTTCAGGGTCTATGGAGTCAGACAGTGATAAAGGAGCACAGGCAGGAGCATACCTGAGGGGCCAAGAAACCTGGCAGGCACTTCACAGACCCACATGAATATTTGATGCTTTATAAAACTGGCCCTCGTGCTCTACCTGCCTGTCCAATATTTGCATCTATGTGTATGTAAGTATGTATGAACGTGAGAGAGAACCCCTTGTTTGCCGCCTTTCTAGGTCACATGCTTGACAAGCTAGAAGCTCACTCTGCAGATGCAATTTAGAAGGTGTGCAGTCTTTCACAAGGCATCCCAAAACTACCTATGACAAAGATAAATGAATGTACATGCACGTACACAGAGGTTTTTGATGTATTGTTGTGGGTGATGCGCCTGAAGTGTTTGCCGGCTCCCTAATAAGAACAAAACAAAGCAACAGGAGATGTGAAATGGTGGTAGGTTAGGAGGTGAGATCTTACTTCAAAGCTTTCTGGCAGCCATCAGACCTTTTAGAGAGTGTGGCGTGTTTATTACAAGCTATCAACATGCTTTACCTCGCTCGCAGCATCAGAGCACTCGTGATTCAGATGATTCACTTTGGTCAGAGAGGCTTTCTAGACCTGCACCAGAGTCCACATAAACACTCAATTATAGGACATCAAAAATATGACTTAGCTCTCTCCGGCTAATGCCATAATGATATGTTCTTTGTTGTTGAAAGGGCTGCTTTACCTTTTCATCTCTTATATTTTGTTTTTTGTATAATTTTAATATTCTATTTCCTTGAACTACTCCTTGAGTCGTTTTCTACTTCTCAGTGTAGACTGTGAGTCACATTTCCAGAGGTTGTAGTTACTGTAGGGTTAGGACATACTGGTGAACTCTAAAATAGATCGTGCTCTCATAAATCAAAGTTCACTGCTTCATAATAAAGTGCTCTTAATCACCTTAATGGGTATGGGTGCTTGCATTTTCTACTGTTGAGAATATTCTTTGTGACAGAGTGACTCATCATGCTATGTATGGGATTGGTTCATTTCTCCCGGAGTTCTAGGCATTACTGGGCGTCTCTCCTTATTACACTTTAGGTTAGGTTTTATTGGAACACATCCCTCAGTCATGGTTTATGTACAGTTATATCAGTATGTGGGCAGCATTTTTACATCCTGCAGGGGGCGTAAAGTTTGATGCTGTTGTATAATGCTACTATGTGAAAACATAACTCCTTTGCTGAACGCTGTACAGTATCTGTTGCTAAGACGTGTATCCGGAAAAAATTATCTGCTGGAATGTGGAAAAAACGTATTGTAGTACATTTGAGTGGCATGTGGGGTAAAGCAACCAATTGAATGTGTTATTCTTGGACTTCTATAATTAGTCTCTAAAAAGTCTAGAATTGCCACCTGTGTGAGTCGCTCCAGCTACTCCCCAAAGTGGACTGGGACATATTTCTCCTCTCAGAAATGTTGGCATCCTGTATCAACGGCATTCCACCATGGAATTAGTCATCCTGCTTTTTGTCACATTTGTTATTCTCTAACCTTCTTGAACTTGCTTTTTTGAGTTTTTTTGGAGCTGCAGATTAGTGCAGGAACATCTTATTTCTATTTGTATTTTACACTATTGTCTTTTCATTATTTTCCTATAAATGTATTGATATTTTAGCACTGTGATTCATGTTTGTGAATTTGTAAAGCCCACTGAGTCAGACATGTTTTGTGTTATTGGGCTATATAAATAAACTTTGATTTGATTAATTGTGCATTTTAAATGTAAATCTTTCAAAACAGCTGCACCTTTAACATTGTTATTCTTGTTTGAATGTCTGCAAAAAAGACATAAGCATATCTTTTGCTAAACATTTGCTTCTGCAGGCAGCTAAATGACTACAATGGTACAATGCTTACCACTCAACTACATTTTTATCACCTACCTAAAATCATAGGAAAAATAAATAACGCGCGTTCACACCAAGTACTTTGCCGTATTTAGTGCCGGCACTCAGTGCCCCGGCACTTATTACCCCAGGGCATTTAGTACAGATCGCGTTCACACCGGAGTACTTTTCCCTGAGGGAAGATTACGCAAATGAGCCGCTTACGTCACTTCGTCTTCTTCTGCTTTGGGTTTACTGGCAGGCCGCAAACAACTTCACGGCGTATACTGCCACCCGGAGTCCCCGGCCGGAAGTCCCCGGAGTTGGGGACTGGCTTCAGTAGAAGCTGCTTCGCACTGGGCGAATGCTAATGCTAATAATGCTAATGCCAGGATAATAAAATGGCGGCTCTACAAAACATTTCAGAGTTGTACGGGGCGTGGTTTGCAATTCGCCAAGCCAATCAGAACTGGGGCACTTTTTTCCCCCAGGAAAGTACCATCTCTCAGCAGGCACTAAAAATGGGGGTAAAAGTTCCCGAGATTAAGTGCTCTTTTTGTTGTGAACGCGACATAAGGGGTACTAACGGAACTAAACGCGAAAAGTACGGTGAAAAGTACTCCGGTGTGAACGCGGCTATGTCACAAAGTAGGGTTAAAACATACTTTTTATGAAATATATTTCTCATTTGTTATAAACAGTGTATGGTTTTATCCCTAGAGGCTTTTGGAAACATTACATCTACATTGCTTTACATTAAGTCATTACAATTTAAAAGGTTGGGAATCACAGCTATAAAAGAATAATGCTGTGAGCCACTGAAGCTTTCAAGTAGGCTAAGAAAAGAGTAATGAGAAATCAATAGACCATTTCACTGGAATTGCACTGCTTTAGGCCGAGGTTAACTTCCTGATGACCATTGGTATTAACATTTTTTCTGGGCAAAATTATTATTTTTGGCTGAATAATTACCTCAGAATCCCTGCACTTTTTTCAAACTGATCTATACCGCACACAGGTAGTGTGGTTCTCAACAGGTTTTGAGCTTGCTTACAAATTCTGATGCAGTAACATATTTTGACACTTATATCTCCAAACTTTCATGTCACATCTATACAAAAAAAAGAATGAAAGCTGTGACCTGTTCTGCTAAAATATAATCATTCTTCCTTTAGTCTCACCACAACCTTGATAGCCTGTAATAAGACAATGTGGTTTCATTTATGATGAGGAACAGAACAGCGGACTGACCGTGTTGAGATTAAAATGTCAGCTGTCAAATTTTAAATGGAGTTCTTATCAATTGTGAAAAAATTAGTGGAAAGATTTTTCTCTGGATCCAACACTCAAGCTGAATGATTGCAGGAATAAGACAAGAAAGCCAGGAGAGGTCTTGACATTTAAGTCATCTTGGCCCTGATTGGTTCCTACTCAGATCACGATGGACCAATTTTTGTTGGCTTTCAGCTGTCAGGAAAAAAATAAATAATCAGGGAGTGAATCAGCAAGGTGTTTTCCGGATACTATCCTCTCAGGGATGTTTGACCTTCTGTACTATTTACCAATTTTCTGGATCACGTCTTCAATTTCTGCATCTTCATCTTCAGGACTTCTTCTATATGTAACTTTTTTTTTCAAACTGTAGAAATAAATAGGTGACACTAACATTAAAAGACCCTGCCTATTACATTTTGAGGTGACATAAACTATCAACACTTCTTTATAAAGAAGTACTTCTTTTTTTGCGTCATTCCTGTTGAACAAAGCTAGTCAGTCTAAACCATAGACTGTATATATAAACCAGTGATTCTCAAATGGGGGTACGCCATGGATGTATAATAAGAACTCGATACAGCGTGGGAGGCGGGGCCTCATTCATTCCTATGAGAGTTGCTCATTGGCGCATGAAGACAAAATGGCCCAACTTTTGCTATAGAGAGGCGAAGTCCCGCCCATCTACTTCCGACCCATGGGACCTTATTTCGGAAAAATTATGTATTGAAGTCAATGGGGAGAGAAAACGTATCTTTCGATCCCGTTTGAATTGTGCCACGAATTACACATATGATGTTTGTCAATCTTAAAAAATCATTTCCATGTAAAAAAAGTCATAGTTTGTCGTAAAACTGTTGAAATATAAGACTATGAAAAATACTAGAAACTAGAAAACTAGAAAGATTACAAATCCCAGAGTCGCGTAAGTGATGTCATAACTGATGTCATAATTGTTTTCCTCCACTAAATATAAGAGATAGCTAAGATAAGATAACTTTAACAAGATGCCTGTGTGCTTAGTACCAGGTTGTAATCATACCAGCAATGGGTCTTACTCGTTCTTTCGCTTCCCGTCTCAGCGAGCTCAAAGATCTGGCCCATTTTGGACTCTCTGCCAGCTTGGAAGAGTCTTTGCCAGTCGCAAGAGAATTTGCGCTTCTGCTATGGAAAAAAGAAAAAGGAAATTGGACTGATGTGCACAAACTTGGATGAACTGAGGTTCATAATTACATCAACAACAGATGCAGCCTCGGAAAATCTGCCGCCAACAGAGGATGCATTTCAACAACATGTAAAGAGCAATGTTTCAGACAGCGATATGGTGTCACAGCCCGAACCCAAACCCTTGTTATGGAGTCCTATTGGCAAGGGGTGGATTGTCAGAGATGGGGCCATTCAACCAGTGCTATTTACAAAAACCCCAGCACCTAGAGAAGTGAGAGACATTACTCACTTGTAATGCAAAGATGCAAAATGTGGAGAGAGTGGAAAGTGCCTTCCCTGTACGGAGTTCTGCACCCGCTGTGCAGAATGTCAAAATGTGTCCCCTAATGTTTCTGAGGAACCTGACATTTAACATTATATTCTAGTATCTATATACTTGACCTCTCACAGAATGATTTGATGATTTGTATACTGTACTTTGAATTAAGGTTCCAGTTTCAATAAAACCTGTACTATTTACACCTATGTTTTAGAGGCTTGCCATTTAGAACTAATACACTTTATTGTATTGGGTTACTCTTATTCTGACTATTTGGTGATGTAATTCAACCACCTGGTATTTCCCTCTCCAAATATGATGACCATCAGAGTGAGCATTCTTAACTTATAGGCTATTATGCCACTTATCCCCCATTCGGAATGTGACTGTATCAGAGAAGAGGTAGGCCTATGTCTAAAGAAATCTCATTTGCAATAGAACTGTACCAGATATTTCCATACTGGTTAGTGTTCAATCGCACCCTAGACAATTCAGTAATGGTATATTTTTTAGGGATTTCTGTTTTTCTGATAAATGAGAGAAAAGTGATTGAGTCCTATATGTTCCTATCACCAAAAGTACAATTTCCGTATAAACTAAAGCTAGGTTTACAGGACTATAATTCAGTATTTTTTTAGGTAAAATAATTGTCTGACTATTTGGTGTTGACCACAACATATTACTAGACCGACTAGAACACTGGGTGGGACTTTCGGCAACAGTTCTAAATTGGTTTGAGTCCTACTTAAAGGACAGAAAAAACTTTGTTTCTATAGGTAAATACACATCTGAGTTGACAAATATGACATGTGGGGTACCTCAAGGCTCCATCTTGGGGCCTCTTCTCTTTAACATCTACATGCTACCACTGGCTCAGATAATGAAAAACAACAAAATAAGTTACCATAGCTATGCGGATGACACACAAATTTACGTAACAATTTCACCAGGAGATTATGCTCCAATTCAAACACTGAGTAAGTGCATTGAACAAATCAATGACTGGATGTGTCAGAACTTTCTCCAATTAAACAAAGATAAAACTGAGGTAATGGTTTTTGGAGCCAAGGCAGAACGTATAAAAGTTAGCGCTGAGCTTCAGTCTGCAATGTTCAAAACAACAGATAAAGCCATAAATCTAGGTGTAGTCATGGACTCTGACCTGAGTTTCAACAGTCACATTAAAACAGTTACTAAATCAGCCTACTATCACCTAAAGAACATATCTAGGATTAAAGGACTAATGTCACAGCAGGATTTGGAAAAACTTGTCCATGCTTTTATCTTCAGTAGACTCGACTACTGCAATGGTGTCTTTACAGGCCTCACTAAAAAATCTATTAGAAAGCTGCAGCTAATTCAGAACGCCGCTGCTCGAGTCCTCACTAACACTAAGAAAGTGGATCACATCACTCCTGTTCTGAAGTCCTTACACTGGCTTCCTGTGTGTCAAAGAATAGATTTCAAAATATTGTTGCTGGTTTATAAAGCTTTGAATGGTTTAGGCCCAAAATACATGTCTGACCTACTGCTAAATTATGAACCATCCAGAACTCTCAGGTCTTCAGGGACTGGTCAGCTTTCTGTCCCCAGAGTCAGAACTAAACATGGTAAAGCAGCATTCAGTTATTATGCTCCAAATATCTGGAACAAACTCCCAGAAACCTGCAGGTCCGCTGCAACTCTTACTACTTTTAAATCCAGGCTGAAGACTTTTCTTTTTGCCGCTGCTTTTAATTGAACTATTCACATCTTAAACTGCACTGTAACTTTTAACTTTTATCCATGTATTTTTTCTTTTAATGTTTATTTTATTATCTTTTCTTTTTAATGACTGATTTTAAATGCCATTTTTAAAATGTCTTCCATTTTTGTAAAGCACTTTGAATTACCTTGTGTTGAAAGGTGCTATATAAATAAACTTGCCTTGCCTTGCCTTGCCTTGGTGATGTAGGACAGCCACCTGGTTCATACCTCAGCAAATCTGAAGAGGAAAAGAGTGATCATTCTCAAGTTATGGGCTTTTTTGTCAGGGATTGGGGTAGTTCTAAAGAACAGCCAAAAAAACATTTTTTCCCCCAAAATAGAATTTGACAACCCCGACGGGATAGTGATCTCCAGTGTGCTGGGCAGTGTGGCAGCGGAGGGAGCCGAGGGTACCACCGGAGGAGAGGCGAGCGATGACAGCAGCATCACCGTGGTGCAGATAGGGCAGAACGGGGAGTACCTGGGCACGGCGCGGCTCCCCGCACAGACTGAGGGGACTTGTTACACGGAGCCCATCACCGGGGAAGCTGCCGGACCGAGAGTTTGATCCTGCCTGCGGCGGGAGAAGGCGGTCTGCTCGGCCTGCCCTTGGCTCTGGGGTCCCTCCTTAAACAAATAAATAAAAACCTTTTAAATGAAACATTCATCTTAACAGATAATAATTAAAAAAATACCATGCATGATAACAAAAATATTCATAGTACAATAAGTTAAATAGAAAACACAATTTTATATAAAATATTCCTAGAACCACCAAGGGTCAAGATCCGTTCTTGTGCTTTTCTGGTGCTTAACTGGTTCTTCTCTGTTTTTACAAGTGTGTGGTCACATAGTCACTTTGCTCAGCGCCAGGGGCGGACTGGGGGGAAAAAGTGGCCTGGGGATTAATTGACAGACAGGCCAACTTAATGCGCGGCATGTATCGGCCGGCCGGCGACGAAAGTATGTTACTTAACAAAAAACCCTATGCATTTTATGTTATTTTGGACCATTATTCATATAGTAATCACATTACCTGAGCCCTTGAGTTGCCTAGAGCAAAATAGTTACAGCATATATTTAGTGATCTTTAACAGATCATTGATGCAATAACATTTGGACCAATTTGCCTGACTTGACACATGGAATAAAACATGGGCGTAGGAAGCATCCTCAATGTGGGTGAGACAATTTAACAGGGGGTGTGGGCAGGTGGTGGACCTCACCTCCTCTAGGCATGCTCCCCCGGGAAGATTTGTTTTAAAATGTTGAAGTTAAATGCATCAATCTGGTGCACTTTGAGAGCAAAATTAGGGACTAAATCTATGGATACATCTCTCAACACCCATATGAAACAGAACTGTAAACAGATTTACTTTTTCTTTCAACATTTATTTGAACAGCAAGTGGAGGCAAAAGTGACTGTACCCAAAACAATAAACCTGCTAGCTAACTAGCCTAAACTCAGTAACAGAATGTGGGCAACACGTTCTTCTCCACAGCCGCGCGACCTCTGAGTCAGACGTCACTGCCCCCTTTTCTATCCTACGGGTACAGCCACTCCCCCTGAACCCTGTTTCCCTATCAATCAATCAATGCCTGGTCGTTTTAATGTTTAATGTCAACCATTTGTGCAGATAGCATGAAGTAGAGAAGATCGCCAATGCTAACGTTAGCGTTAGCATTTCTCCCCCGGGCTTAAATGGTGTATTATAGAATGATCACACCGGTGACAGTACTCTTCAAAGGGTTCACGAAATATGACTACTACTCTTACTGTTTAACATTTTGGGTTACTTAATGTTACTTCATGTTAAGGCTAATAAAAATGACAAGGCTGTAATGCTAACTAACGTGCTAGCTACTAGCTAGCTTGATCAAGCCACTCCTGGTCCTTTCATCAGACGGGAAGCGAAAGAACGAGCTAGACCCATTGCTGGTATAATAACAACCTGGTACTAAGCACACAGGCATCTTGTTAAAGTTATCTTATTTTAGCCAGCGCCATATAGATAGATTATATCTATATGGCGCTGATTTTAGCTATCTCTTTAGCTAGGAAAACAATTGTGACATCACTTACGCGACTCTGGGATTTGTAGTCTTTCTAGTTGCGTATTTTTCATAGTCTTATATTTCAACAGTTTTACGACAAACTGTGACTTTTTTTACATGGAAATGATTTTTTAAGATTGACAAACATCACATGTGTAATTCATGGCACAATTCAAACGGGATCGAAAGATAAGTTTTCTCTCTCCATTGACTTCAATACATTATTTTTCCGAAATAAGGTCCCATGGACCGGAAGTAGATGGGCGTGACTTCGCCACTCTATACGGGGGTCTGATCAAAGGATGAAGCTGTTAACGTGCTGCTACCATAAACTGGCTGTAGCCCACAAACTGAAGCAGAATGATCTAGGGCTGTCCCGAATACCATTTTTCGGGCTCCGGATATTCGGTAGTAATGCGGGGAGGGGCGTAGTAATCAGCAGCGAACTGCTTCAACACGTGTATTTCGGTGTATTCACGGCATTCATTTTGTTATTCTACAGTATTGTTGTTTTATAGTTATTTGTTAAGGTAACCCAATTTGTGTTCTTTGAAATTGAAAAGGATATCGCATTGTGTTTGTTACTTTCGTTGCAGTTGTATACGTCTTAAGTGTAATTTGGCTTGGTTTCCTATTTATGGACATGCTTTTATTTTGAAGGAGAGTTAGCGCAGTTGACAGGAAGTTGTTGTTGCTTTGGAAACAACGTGACAGAGATAGAGTGGCGAAGTCACGCCCACCTACTTCCGGGTAATGGGACCTTATTTCGGAAAAATTATGCATTGAAGTCAATGGGGAGAGAAAACTTATCTTTCGATCCCGTTTGAATTGTGCCATGAATTACACATATGATGTTTGTCAATCTTAAAAAATAATTTCCATGTCAAAAAAGTCACAGTTTGTCGTAAAACTGTTGAAATATAAGACTATGAAAAATACGTAACTAGAAAGACTACAAATCCCAGAGTCGCGTAAGTGATGTCACAATTGTTTTCCTCCACCATTCAATTACCTAAGATCAGCGCAATATAGATATAATCTATCTATATGGCGCTGGCTAAGATAAGATAACTTTAACAAGATGCCTGTGTGCTTAGTACCAGGTTGTTATTAAACCAGCAATGGGTCTTGCTCGTTCTTTTGCTTCCCGTCTGATGAAAGGACCGGGAGTGGCTTGATCAAGTTAGCTACCTAGCTAGTAGCTAGCACATTAGTTAGCATTACAGCCTTGTCATTTTTATTAGCCTTAAACATGAAGTAACATTAAGTAACCCAAAATGTTAAACAGTAAGAGTAGTAGTCATATTTCGTGAACCCTTTGAATAGTACTGTCACCGGTGTGATCATTCTATAATACACCATTTAAGCCCGGGGGAGAAATGCTAACGCTAACGTTAGCATTGGCGATCTTCTCTACTTCATGCTATCTGCACAAATGGTTGACATTAAACATTAAAACGACCAGGCAGTTCAGAGAGAATCAAAGGAAGGCAGGCAGGCAGCTTTGCATGACATTCTTCAGGACGTGTTTCATTGTGGTGATAGTGAGGATAGTCAATCGTTTTGTTGACAAGACAGTAGTGACGGCCATCTTGGTGACGTGTGTTGTTGACCAGAGATGTAGTTCATTGAGCGTTTCACACAAACAAATGTGTTACTTCACAGTTTTACGACACATTTTTTTTTTTTTGACTTGCAAAATTATCTTTTAAATTGACAAACATCATATGTGTAATTCGTGGCACAATTCAAACGGGATCGAAAGATAATCTTTCTCTCTCCATTGACTTCAATACATAATTTTTCCGAAATAAGGTCCCATGGAGGTCCACCGGAAGGGGAGGGACTTCGCCACTCTATTAACGGAGAAAAGTAATATCTACATATAAAGACGGAGAAAGTAAACGATAACGTTTAAGTGTTAGCACCCCCCGAAGAGGCACAAGCTCTTACGCTGATATTGGAGATTTCAATAAATTCAATTTGAAAAAAAACGGGGAAAAAACCAACAAAACGAATATCCGAATAACGAAATTGAAACCCGCAATAGTACTCCAACGAACGGATATTCAGATATTCGGGTACAGTAGGGCTGTACCCGAATACTATAATAAAGTTATAGTAAATAATAACAAACTCCAGTGTTAGAATTCCATAATTCCATATTCATAAATAAAATGATATGCAAATAACATTTTCTTGGCTGTGGACTTGTACTCTACATAATTATGTTGAGCTCATGGTAATCTAATTCAATAAACAATAACTGCAATGAACAGATAGCATTTTCTGACTCGTAAAATGATTGGATATGGTGTAATTTGGTAAATGATTCTGTGTTGAAAAATGTATATCTTTAAAAACTGAGTTGGTGTATTAGGGCGGGCCATACTATTTTGTTTTTGTAAATCGATCGAGAGGGGTGTTCAAATAACGTATTTTGGTGTGTAGAACACACATCTATTTAGATTTATTTATTTTGAAGTTGTTGCTATGGAAACAACATGACGGAGAAAAAAGTAATATCTTCTACATATAATAACGGACAAAGTAAAGAATGAAGTGTATGTTTAAATGTTAGCATCCCCCGAAGAGGCTCAAGCTCTTACGTTGAGTCTGGAGTTTCAATACATTCGGAATTTGACCGTGTAAAATGTCCTCTTGGGTTACCGTACAGCCAATGCGTGACGTACACATATGGTACCTACACCGGTGTAAGTACCATATGTGTTCGGCCTACCATATGTGTTCAAAATAAAAGCATGTCCATAAATAGGAAACCAAGCCAAATTACACTTAAGACGTATACAACTGCAACGAAAGTAACAAACACAATGCGATATCCTTTTCAATTTCAAAGAACACAAATTGAGTTACATTAACAAATAACTATAAAACAACAATACTGTAGAATAACAAAATGAATGCCGTGAATACACCGAAATACACGTGTTGAAGCAGTTCGCTGCTGATTACTACGCCCCCCTGCGCGGGCCGAATATTCCAATATTCACTGTTGATTACTACCGAATATCCGGAGTCCGAAAAATGGTATTCGGGACAGCCCTAGATCATTCTGCTTCAGTTTGTGGGCTACAGCCAGTTTATGGTAGCAGCACGTTAACAGCTTCATCCTTTGATCAGACCCCCGGTATACCCTAGTCAGCGCCCCTAGTTACACCAATCAGCGTGCGATTACCGTACAGCCAATCACAATGCGTGACGTCATTGGTAAGCGACGGACCCCGAACACATATGGTAGGCCGAACACATATGGTACTGACACCGGAACCACGCTTGCACATTTTTTAATTTATTTTTTAACCCTTTCATGCATTGTGGTCACTACATTAGAGACTGCTCATTTAATGCTGTTTTCTTGTATATGCATGGGGTCAGGCACCACAGTGGATTTTATTATAATATTTGTGTATTGTATTTATCATTTTGTTCATTGGTTTGTTAAACATATATTACTTAAAAATCTGTTACTGAAAATATCCTTAGTTTGTTCATGCATGAAGGAGTTAATAAATCACACACTGATGGAACATCACTATATTGTAATTATTTATATAGGCTTTTTCAATCAAAAATGTTTGGGGTCGGTCAAGGGGTACTTGGCTGAGAAAATGTTTCAAAGGGGGTACATTACTGAAAAAAGTTTGAGAAGCACTGGTCTAAACTATAGGAGTTATTGACATATATCCCATGTTTTGAATGCATTATGATTAAAGCATAGCCTGCTAATGATATGCTTTACAAAGGTTTGTATTGCTTGATTTCACAACCAATTGCTGAACATTTGAATTGCTTTGATTGCCCGGAGAAGGGAACAAACTGCAGGGGTTGTGGATATAAGCATAAATGTTCATCTTTCAAAACATGCAAAACACTTACCCAGTTTCAGCCATTGCTGCCAAAGCAACTATAAGAGATACTGTACATGCAAACACTGTATTGTGAATCACCAAGGAATACAAGGAAATCACATTCAAAATCTTACAATAGATTTTTGTTCTTACTGTATGTGGTGCTGTAATTTCCTGAACTCGGCCTTGGGTCTGTGTTGCCGTGACTGCATGGCAATTAAGTCTGACTAGCAGGCCAACTGTACCCACTTTTCTGAACGCATGTGTCTGGTCAGTAATACAAAATACAATCTGTAATATTTCAGGAAATAAAACATTTTATCTCCCTCTGAAATAAGGGTTTCCTATTATTGCCTTTTGGGTTATTTATTATTTTGAATGCATCCACAAGCGATTACAATTAGCCCCCATTTTAGCTGCACAAGTAAATGGATGCACATATTATTGTATAAATAATTCTGATTTACTAATTATATACATGACTCTTAAAGAAGACAATGTGCATAATAAGTACTTCAAGTACATAATGACGCCGAAGATCTGAATACTTCTTCCACCATCACTGTCCCACATTTGTATATACTCAAGATTTTGCTGGGTCTTTAAGCATAATACAGCTTGACTAATCCGATCACCACACTTATCAGTGAAATAAGTAATTAATGTCAGCAATTAGTTCTGCCATAGACAATGACATGCAGTGATGACATATTAAACTGCGACAAGAATAGGAATATTCATGCTGCTCTTTCTGTCTGTTCGGGGCCCACTGTGGTTTTATGTGATTTGTAACTCTGTCACAGTGTTATCTTTTTGCCTTATTGTAATGCAAGTTCTTGGATAGAACAGGCTTTATTTCAGGGTGGATAAATTGCCTCTCCGAGAGGAATTGAGAGACTATGAATCAGAGCAGAAATAACATTACATTTCAGACTTTATTTGTGTGCATATGTAGCAGATTAGCCAGTAATTTATTTATTTCCAAGCAGCTATTTACAGGTAGACTTGATACACAGCATGCCTCCTGTAAGCCCACACACAGAGCGTGACTGTGAACTACTTTACCCTCTCTGCTTATAATTCGATAGTGATAAGCCAATAATTGCTTGGAATGAGAATCTTGTCATTGATCAATCTCGTAAACACCTAAAGCAAAAAATCATTGGGATTAAGGAGTGGATCCAAAATACTTTCTCGAAACAACGACAAGAGAAAATGTATTGATTTAACCCTGAGATGAACCATCTTCATGGGTATGGTATGTATTGATTTACCCAGGTCTGCACTTTGTTGTGGAGTACACAGACTCCTATTAGCTGGTGATTCCACAACAACTTTCTCCCTGACTCCATGGCCGTTTCACCTAAGCTGCTACTCTCTATGGGACTTGTTGTCACAACCTAATATAGAGTAAACATTTAGTACAGTAAACATTGAAACCACACTATTGATCCTGTACAGGAAGCATAGGGAAATTACCTATTTCATTTGCACTAACATGTTGCTATTTTTTCATGGAGTAAATGTACCTTCTGAAATACCTTTTTTCTGGCCGAAACGTTGACAAGTATTAGGAAAAGCACTGGTGAATTCAAAAACATTAATAATAGCTGAATGCTAAAAAAGCAAGTCCCTTTCACATTGACCGTGAATGGCTCAGACTTTCCGACTTTTCTGTTGTGTCCAAACCCACATTACAGGTGTGTAACATCCCTGGATCACTTCCAGGACTCAACAGCTTAACCTTGGCACAATGAAAAAAAGTAGTCTCATTCAGGATCAAATTGCACCACGTCTTTTTCTAGTGTGACATTTTTTGGGAAGGTTGGACTCTTGGACCGGTTACAGGAAATTCTGGCAGGCCAGTGTGAAGTTATAAAAGGTTTCAGATTGTCTATAAATAAATGCTGCATCTTTTCAAGACCCAAGTAAAGTCCCAGCAAGATAAGGCAGTAAGCCCCGAAATAAGCATCAATTCAGGCCTGGCCACAAAATGTGATTTGATGGTTAGGCAGAAACAATTGTTGTCAGTCAGTACCGGACACAACAGTGCAAGAAAACAAAATGTTCTGCTTTCTCAATATGATGAGAAAATATGGACTGATTTCATTCCAATTAGTGAAATGTATAGGGAATGCAGCTTACATATATGATGTCAACACAAAACTTGTGCCCGCATAATTGCAATATGATGTGAAACTAACCAGACAGGTCAAAAAGTAATCAGCTGCTTCACTGTTATTGGCTCATTCACCAGTTGCTTTACTACCAGCTGGTAATATCCTAGTCCAATGTCAAAGTCATGCAGATGTACAGCCTGGCCTTATACCCTGACACTTTTCACTCTTGTACTCAGTGTGCCTTTGACTGTACCAGTATTACTTTATCCCTTTCAAAACTCTACACAGTTATTGTCCAACCATTCAGGTGTTTCCACTTAATGTGCGGTGTGATTGACATCTCCTTGACTAACCCTTCTCTGTCTCCTAGAAGATAAAACGAATGCTGTGAAATTGTTTCCTGAATCACATTATGGGTACAAATGCAATTGCTGCCTGATTATGTTCAAAGGGAACATTGTTTGTTCCATATCAACATCATTTCTTGCTCCTCGAAATGTTTCTCTTCAATTTTCCCACTGAGTGTAACGATTCACTGACAATGTATTTCATTTATTGTCTGACAATAAACGCTCTTGCAATACAACATAATACAGGCAAAAAACACAATATAGATAAAATGTGTTAAGGACAACAAAACCAAAAGTTGTTTTAAACATAATTCCTGATCTTCCCATTTTCTTTTTGCTTCATCTGCAAGGCATGGATAAAGTACGCCATTATCATTTAAATTGACAATTTATTCATCGTAAATGTTGTTTAGTGATGTCAGTGCAACTCCAACTTAGCAGAGGACGTCTAATCACACAATCTTATCAGAGAGTATTTAAAATGTAAACACTTTGGAACAATATATTCACAATATCATACGGCCATAATCTCGGTGTTTGTGAATTTTGGTCATTTTCAGTCCAAATGCATAATTCTTCCCTGTACCAGGCAGAACAAACCTAAAATTCCAGTAATGAGAAGAGATTGTGTTATTTCTAAGAGGCTGGGGCGAAAAGGAAAACAATATTTGGAGGGAAAGAGCTTACCATTGGTACATTGTCTCTTCATCTCACATTTGGTTATTCACTGCAGATTGTGTCCTGGCAAGAGCTGTTAGGGGAGAACAAACGTTTCTTTAATTAAAACTCAAGTACTAAATCCTTTCTCACTTCAGTGAGTGTAGCTCTCTTTGTTAAAGGTCACGGATGAGTGTTCAAAACTTTAGCCGGTCACCAGAGCCTAGTTGCTTCTGAAGTTCTGAGATTTTATCTGTGTGCAGTAATGTCTGACACTTTCTGCACTTGGACTTTAGAAATGATTGCCTGAAATCACAGCTGACTGCAGGGGGGAGGAGAACTATTTTAAAGTTTGACTGCAGGATGATATTTGGCTGCTGGAGATTGTGGTAGAATGTAATTAGTTAAAAGTGGACGTATCAATAATAATTGATCTGATTTGGATTTGACTGTGTGATAAAGACAACAAACATATTTTAAGATCTTATAAACAAATGGGGAAAGAGAAATAAGGTCAAATAAAGAGCTAAACAAATAGAAACAATATTATGTTTGAATAAAATTAATTGAACCTCGAATAAAAGGCGTAACAGAAGTGAGTCACTCTGAACGCCATGCAGGGTAGCTCTAAGGTCCCCGGGTATGTGTAATTAAGTAAAAGCGAAAGAGAAACAGAATGAAAATCAAACACAGACTGATATCTTGCCTTGTGCGTCTCCTCTCTTCTGAGCAAATAACCCCTTCTCCTTTCATGCCAGACTGCTCCAAGTAATTTCATTTTAATATGACTAAGAGACACAAGCCAGGGTCTACTGTGCTCCTTGTTATTTATGAGAACCCGATCTGCCATCTGTTATCACTACTAAGTCTGTCAAGAAAACAACCTAGATGTATTGCTCTCCACGCTGCATGGTGTCAGGCATCGCTGTTTTAAAGACACAGTATCACGGAACTGCCCTTCATGCTTAAAATGTGAATTACTTTACAGCAGGCATGACGAACAGGTGCAGTTAACCTTAAAATGCAGATTTAACGTTAATTGCAAGTGTTTTGATGTGTCTTCAATGTAAAAAATAAGCCCATAGACTGATGTAAAATGAACAATAAAACAATAAAAATAGTTTTTCTATCTTGCCAGGTAGAGGCTTATTAGAGTGTTTGACGTACGTTTTATCACTGTTCCGAGATTGTCATAGCAGAGAAAGCTTTCAAATGTTGCACATCGAAGAGTGCTCTGAGTGTTTTATTTCCCTTTTGCTAAATCCTTATCCAATATTTTAATGCTGCACATATATTTTAAAATTATATTCATCACTGAACGAGTAGTGAGAATAAGACTTTCCAGACAATGAAGGGCTTTGGAGACTAAAGTATAAGGTTTAGTATGACTTTCTGAAATCCCAGTCCCCCCAAGCCTCAGCCGTGCTACACGACACACTCCCACTGTGTCTTTGTGTATCAGAATGGTTTGCAAAGGTCATTCTCATGGTTCATTGTTGAAGCTGTCTTAGAAACAACACATTTTCCGGTTCCATCTGACTGTGTCTGCCCGGCCACTGACTGTGAAACCCAGCCATAAAAATGAAAAACCATATCAGACATAACATAACAGCCATAAGCAGCTACATGAAATCCAGCCATCTTTAATGTTATAATCAACACCTGTACTGTAAAATGTCAAAGCATATTCAATGAAAATGGGCTATTATGCTTATATTAATATTCGAATCATGCAAATACTATTTAGATACAGCCTGTAGTCCCTGTTTCATCATGAATTTGCATGCGCTAACTCAAGTGTGTTTATTCAGAATATCACAGGAGACTTCTCACTCCTCCCCTAACCCTCTTCATTCTTTTGTGTTGTTTTTCAAGCTCGGTTTCATCTAATGCCGTGACAAACAATTTCATTGTCTCTTAGCGAAAAACATTTCAAACTCTCCATAGCAGGTATTGCCTCTGATGTGCATGAGCAGCTCTGTGCAGACACTCACCTTCAGCAGAAAACAATAACAGGACACAGGGAGCAGTATTGGAGCCCCAGTTCTCCTTGGCATGGCCCTGTAGTGAGTCCCTTCAAAGGTGTTAGGGACACATTTTTCTTCACAATATTGTACAGATTTGGCAACTGCTTTTCTAGACAGCTGGGAAGTAAAAAAAACAAAAAACACTTTGCTCAAAACATCGAAGGCCCTGCTTAATGTTAGATGAGTGAGGTTCGGGGGACTACTACTTCGCACTAATCAATATGGATGATGCACATTTTTTGTAGGTATTTCAAAGGATTGGCACAGATCAAATAACTACTGTGAACATGTGCAACTTTCTAAAAAATCCAAAACGTAGAGACACCTTGATCAGTAAGGATTGACAGACATACTGTAGTTAAACAGTTTACTGTTATTGTGTAGTAATACCAAAATAACTTCACACATTAGTGTATATATATATATATATATATATATATATATATATATATATATATATATATTCATATCTTACTCTGCACTCTAACTTTTTTTCTTGTATTTTATACATGTCCAATTCTGCTTTGGCCTGTTGTTTGTATTCTCTTGGCTTTTAAATGTATTTAAATGTCATTTTATAATGTTTTTGCGTACCACTAAACCTTAAAGATTTTAATTTTTAGTAAATCACTTTAATTTTCCACATGTTTAATTGGGCTATATTGATAAACTTGTGAAGTTATTGATTATTTAGACAAAGCACTTCACCAAATTGATTCAAATGTAAGTTCTCCAAACTGTTGATGTAGTATAATTACAGTAGCAAAGATTATTGATGTGTGAACTCATTTTGGTATAACTACACTCTAGTTTCATGGTGTCACGCACTGTAGTTATTGGTATAACTACACTTTAGTTATACCAAAATGAAATTATTAATATTGTGGGCCTACACAAGAAAAATGATCCGGCAATATAAAAAAGGGAAGTGTTCTGCTATAACAAGGAGACTGTAGCAGTCAAAATCATGCAAAAATAAAACAGAAAATTAACTCAAAAGTAAAACTGTCGCTGAGGCACCAGATAGCTAATCGTACTCATGAGAATGATCCAAGTCCAGACAAGATTATCTGTTTGTGCATTTATTTCCATTTACAATATGAACAAAATACAACAGGTTTCCTACATTCCCTGTGCCTCAGGCCTCCTTGTGCTTTCCCTGTGGTAAAAAAAACAACATATGCCTACTGGTGCTCTAATCCCACCACCACCTGTTTCCAATATATGCAATTACATCAGGTGCTCAAATCACCCAGTGCCCAAAGATGCCTTAAAAAATAAAGCATAAAAAACAACTTTCAATAACTTAAAGGACACCTATCATGCTATATTTAAATGATATATTGTAGGGCCATACCTATATAAGGTATATTTATACGTTTCTGTTTTCAAAATACCAAACAGATCATGCATTTTAGCCGTGCCTCATTTCGCTCTATTTGCTGTTCTGCAGCCCTGTTTTTGCAGGGGGCTGATTCTGTGAGCTGCAGCTGACCACGCCCCCCTGCAGGAGAGGGGAACGCGCTCTGAACAGCTGCTGGGCTGTCAGAAGAGGGGGAGAAAATAGATCTCCGTCCTCCGTGTTTTATTATAGCCTATTATTATATAGAGTCGTTATTCATTTGTTTTAAAGCTCAATAAACAACAAAGAAGACCTTTGACCGGCACTTTTCTAATTTTGTCCGGAAGATTTAAACTTTAACGGACATCTTGACCGGCGAAAGAAAACCTAACTGAAACTCTGCTGCATGGTCCCCTCGTTCCTTGGAAGAGGCGGAGAGGTGGGTGTTTGTCATGTGCTGGTGGACTAACCGGAGAGAATTACAGTGCTTGCCTCGACGGGGAGGGATTGCATTGAATTAAAGCAGCAGGATGAGCAAACGCTTGCCTCGGGGAGGGAGAAAAAAAGCCACAGCGGAGAATAAACAGAAGGGTAACCATGGTAACCATGCGCGGGAAGTCTTCTTCGCTGCTTTTGTGGCAGACTAGAGCGCCACTTACAGGCCTGGCATATGTATTACAGCGTCTCCAGCGCTTTCGAGCGGCAATGGCCGGCCGTGGCCCAACCCCACATTCCCCTGATAGGTGGAGAGTTGGCCCAATAGCCGTAGCGCCACTGTCCTGACGTCAGGACAGTGTTCAAATCTGGATCAGTTTTTATCAGATCCGTTGCAGCCCCTTTTTTAGAGATTTGGGTATGGAGGAAAATAGAGAGGGTTGTGTTTTCTGACACTTGGTGAGTTCCCTGGAACACCGGGGAAACATATTCATGTATAAAAGACGTACAAAAGTGTATTTTGCATGATAGGTCCCGTTTAAATAATAACACTTAATACGAATACATTTACTATAAACAAAAACAACAAGGAAATACACAGGGAAGTTATTGAATATTTTTGTGCTAACCTTTTTCTTTTCGTCGTTGCACTTTGGAGACGGTCCCTGCCCACTCTCAGGCTGCAGATAGACCAATGTACATTTCCTAGCTCAGATGACGGCCCGTGTTGCCTTGTTTATATAAAAATGAGTTTGTTGCTCGTTGTCTACCTCGTTGTTATCTGTCATACTTCGTTTGTGTTTTAACAACGATTTGTTCACGAGTTATTGATCTGTCATGTTCGAATCCGTCAATGTATTTTCTAAATGTACCCAACTAATTGAACGTAGCCTACAGTCATCCTTAATTAATTACACCTGTGCTTTTTCCTGCGGTGACAGGACGAAATGGCTTCCATGCAAAGAGAATATTGCACAGCGACTTTTAAAAGTCAAGAATTTGACAACCCTACCGGTAGAAACAAAGGTAGGCTATGTTATTGTTTTGGTGAACCTTTAGTGAAAAAGCGTAAGGACGTTACGTAAAATATTGACGTATGAACTGAGTAAAGCTAATAGCTAACAGCAGTTAGGCTAGGCTACATAAGGTGAAAGCAAGGAAGCTTTGGCTACTAGCAAGTTATTTTTGGCTACTAAGAAGTTGCTTTTGGCTATTATACAGTTTTGTTGAGTATATTTACCACAATATACCACCTTTTTACATGATAAAGGGCGGCTGAGTCTAATATTTGTATCTTAGGTTTTCACTTTAAAGGTGGGGTAGGTAATTTTGGAGCCGGTTTCTCAAATGTAGCCTACCTACTAAATGTTCTAAAAGAACATTTCTTCAACCAATTAGCCTATATTGAAGTTTCACCCAGCGTTGCAGTGCGATACAATAACAGTATCCTACAATTGGGTGAATTGTACATGTTAATAATGACAGTGAAAAGAAACCTAGCTACATGTACATTGTGAGAATGTTGTTGTGGTTTTACAGTACCTGCACTAGGTATGGCCTATACTGCTAATTTTCCCACCCTCACTCTATTTACAGTGCATCCTATTGGATATTGATTAATACTTTGTAAGAGATTACTTTGCCGAGGTCTCTCTGTCATTCAAAACTCAACAAAAGTCCTTTAATAAGAGCTTGGGAGTTAGTGTAGGAGTTGAAAAATAATATTGCATTTATAGTTGAAAAAAATAAAGTCTGATAAGCCAAAGATTGATTAAAACACATCATGTAGGCTCAAAAGTTTATTCTGTAATATGTACACTTCAAGTTATTCAAACCTTAGGTGCAAAGTAGCTTACTAAGGTAAAAGTCATAGAACCTGATGCTGTTTGCTTTATTGCTTTATACGGCTTTCTGCATCACATTTTTATTTTTGACATTATAAATGACACTGTGGGACTTTGTGACCCTTTTCCTGTGGTTAATCGTTTTTGTCATGCACTGTATTTTCAATCGCTTTCAAAACATTTTATTCATGCTTCAAAACCTAGTTATAGCAGGGCCATTAAATAGGCCAATGCCACCAAAATAAAATAAAAAAACATGTTTTATCATTGTCTGAAACCCAATTGACCACATGTTTAGATGTTTCCGTTTTCCACAAATAACATCCATGCCCCAATAAAAAGTACCCCGCAAAGAATGTTTAAAAATTGTGAAGAGTATGATAATTTCACTGGATCAACTGGTCAGTTTTAATCAGTAAGCCATTTGAAAGAAGTTTTGTTGCAAATTGTAGACAATTGTACATATTTGTTTGGGCCAAAGTTATGTGAATGAAGATATTTTCAGATATTTTATGAACAACAAATTACTTCCATTATTTGAACCTTTTGTCCTTTGAAATTGGCCTCAAACTTGAAATACTGTTAAGGCTCCTCAGTGCAGAACAACTGCAAATATCCACCAGAGAGCAGCAAAATATTACTTTGAATCATCACACCCTTATAATCATAAATGTAAGGACGAGGTTGAAGGACAAATAACTTTTGTTCACAATAATTATTTAATTATTTGTAGGAGGTAAAGTAAGAGAGGATAACTTATTTATTGCATGACATTTATACAAAAATAAAATATTCTGCATTTTCTCACAGTAATCATTGCTGTAACTTGAACTTAAAAGTATACTCTACACAGTGATGCTAAAGCATACAAAATAAGTAAATGTATGCCCTGGCCTCTATAAAAATAGACTCAGCAAGTGTTGTTCACAAAGCATTACACACATTGTTTTATAAACTGCTTCTGTAGCCATGACACATTTTTGTTTTTGCTTTTAGCTGTACCACTTGCACCTTGGAAGACAACAGTCATGAGAACCACAGCATAGTAAGTACAATACTTTTTTGTAAGTACAATACTTTTTGTGTTTAACTGTAAACAAAACAGTTCAAAAGGATTTACATTTGACAACAAGCCTACTGCCTCGCTCTCCACTAATGCACTACATTCACTTCAACATTAGCACACCGTCTCTTTGATCCCTCCTTTCACTGAGTCCCTCTCGTAGTTTTTTGTAAGACACAAGAAGTGAGGCGTCTGGTCCTCTGTCAGAAACAGAATGCTTTCCCAAATCTCATGAATAGTGGAGGTGCATTTCAGCTCATTGGAAAATGATATGTTGGATGGAAAACAATGCACTGTTTTTACAGAAGCATAGGGCATACATCAGAGGGGGACTGATAGAAATTAATATTTACAGATGAAAAGTCCAAATTGTGGCTCTGAGTAGACGAGCCAATGAACATTATGAATGTATACAGTGACCACCAAGACTCCTTCACTATGCTGTGAGTTTTTTGTGAATTGTTTATGTGGTGGGGTGGTGTGTTTTTAAATATTAATAATATACTAAAATAAGGGATGATAATAATAAGGGCGCCCTTATTTTAGTATATTATTAATATTTACAAACACACCACCCCACACACACACATTCATTTTTGTTTTGTTCCCTTTAAAATTGTTAAAACTGTTCTGAAAAACTGCCTTAACAGACTTGGAAATGGCCATTTTGATCTAGCCTCTCCAGTCTGTCTCATTTAGATATCTGTAATTCTTCTTTAAGACACTAGATGACGCTGCCACACTGGCTATTGCTCTTCAGAGCCATGAACTCTGTGGTTAAGTAGAGGATTTTAAATGTAATTTGTCTAATATATTGGCTCACAATCTTATTTAGGAGGCTTATAAATAGATGCCTATAATCTCAGTGAGTTAAGCCTTCTTCCATGAAGCGTGGAAATGATTTGTCAACACATCTAAGCATAATTATTATTTTAAAGGGAACGGGGCGAGGACTTATTTTTATAAAGGCATTAATACATTTGAACATCAAATGAAAAATATACAAAATAACTTTAGATACAATTCACTGTCAGAATGTGAGTGTGTCCATTTTTTAATTGAGAAAAATGTAATGCCATTGCTTAAGAGCAGCATTTAAAACCTATGGGCTGTAACTTGCTGGAGTGTAACCCTGGCTCAGGAGGAGTGGGGATAATAAGGGACATTTTGTAGGAGCTCCATACAAGTGAGGGTTTAGGTTTTAGGTTTTGCAGTGGTAGTTCTGAACGCTGGGAAGTGACATTAATGACCAGGGTGTGATAGAGTAAAGCTAACGGGAGAAATGTTTACAAATATATATATTTAGAGAGAGGGGAACAGTGAGGGAGGGAGAAAGAGAGGGGAGCAAGGAGAAGGGAGGGAGGAGAGATAGAGGGGGTAGCAGATACTTGGTAACGCATCACAGCAGGACAGGCAATCGAATCCAAAGGCGCTCAGCCAGCGACGGACACGGACGAGGAAGGTAGGACAATATGAAAATGACCTGATCATCCTGCTATGAGTTGATAGACACCAAGCAGTGTTGGAGGTGTGACTGCGGCAGAGAAGATCTTTTCAGTTTAAGGATTTTTCATTGTGGTGTTTGACATTCTCTACCTGTGATAGTTGTGCGTAAGTGTCGACTTTTACGCCCACAAATAGTCCTCTTACTTTGCGGTTATGCAGGGGGCTCACGAATTTGCCCACCAAGAGTTGTAGAAGTAGGAAAATGATCATGAAAGTTACGTTTGATGAGCTAGTCCAATGAGTGGATCTGTCATTGTATTCGCAATATTCTATTCAGGCTATGTTATTCCATTTGTGTTGTCTTTCGAAAACTCCAACTGTTGCCATTGTTCCATAACGCGTTATGTTATCAGCGTAATTAAGCGGCCAGTAACTGTGAGGTAGTGTGCATGCCTGCGCAGAGGTGTCAGGTGTACAGTGTTATCTCAGGTAGCCCTGGCGACTCAAGAGGTGCCTGCTGGGAAGCGCCTCGGTGCCCACTTATTTATTCATGTGTCACCTGAACGCGGCAGCGACGCAGCGCCAGGTTAAAGGGAAACTCCATCAATGAGAGCATCCAACTATTAATTCTGCGGCTTGGGTCAGTAGCATCATGTTTGTTTTAAATATATGTTTAATTATTCTCTTTGTTACTGTAGATAAACTAAAGCAGTACACTACCAGTTGTTTAATACTAATTATAATCGTGGTTTAGTCTTCATGCACGAGCTGCTTCAGACAGCTGGTGCTGCAATGACTTTGCAGAGTAATGCAGTTTTATTACATTCTTTAGGAGTTTTTTTAACTAATAGCCTGAGAGCTCATACTTTCAACCAGTTACAAATATTTTCCTTAAGTGTTTAAATCACGATTTGATGCAAAATAGGTGCTGTACTGTATCAATAAGTATGGGAGATTTAATATTTTCACATCACTGCAGATGTAATGAATTTGGACCACTGCTGATTGGCTTAGCAAAATGCTTTAATGATAAAATTCAGAAAAGCAATTATTTTTTACACATTTGCCAGTATTACAATATACGGCACTCTTATGAGGGGAAAAAAGAGACAGGAGAAATTCAGAAATATTTCATAAACATTTTTAAGCCCAGTAGAGTAAGCCTAACATTGTGTTGCTCCCAGACTGCCAGGTGATAGAATAATGTCAGGCTTCCGGTGGGCAATACAAAATCTAAATTATTCAACATAAAATGATTGACCATGTGTTTTATTTCATTACCCCTGCTAAAATATATAGCATAGCAAGTTGTAGGTTCTCTCATTGGTCCACCAGTGTATAAGTAATGTGCTGCTATTGTGACCCTAAAAAGTATACCATACATTTATTTAAAAAGATTGCAACTGTAGTATGATGCATTCGAAAAACAGCTTTATAAGGATGGAGAGAAACTCCTGCTGCTTTTTATGCATTAAGTGGGGAAGCTTGCCACTGACATTTTTTCCTTTTGGAGTGTCTGTCACTCTGCCTGAATTCATTCAGAATACGAGAAGGAAGGGAAAAAACAGTGAAATGGAGAGTCCATATCTGACGGACACCTTGACTGACAGGCTCAAATGAAACCCAATGTGAGTGATAGAAGAATGAATTGCAGATTCAGTGTCTACTGGGCTATCTGGTGAGGGACCAAAACAAGATGTGAGGAAAAACTTATAAGAAATATTGTGAATAATATAACAAATAAATATTGTAAATATTAACCTGTTAAGCCCTGAGCCTGTTTTTCAGGTCTCAGGCTCGAAAATGACATTCCCAGAACAAATGACCATATCTTCCCTTCTGAAAGGGTTAAATTAATAATCTTTATTCTCAAAGTAATGATAAACCTGTGAGTTGGATGTAGAAAAGTCAGAATCAATATAGATGTTTTTTATTTTAAAGAAAATTCAGATTTTACATATAAAAAACTGTAAATGATAGTGTCCGTCCAAAAATTATTTTTTACTTATAGTGAAAACTACCCTTGGATGATGGGTTAGTAGACTAAAAGCTTTAGGAATCCAAAGTACAACATATAATAAGTACCCTGTATCAAGATTGATGCAAAACAAGTGAAATTTGACCTTTTTAGAGAGATTTAGCCAAAAACCCCCACTTCTGGGGTCATTTGGGTGGATTTGACCTATCTCTGGCCCCCCTTACTCGATTTTGATGAATGAAATCTCTTTATAACCGCTAGAGCCAATGGAATCGAGGGAAAGTTATATACACACCAAAACGTTAACAAATAAGGAGTGAGAGTGACGCGTTACCAAAACCGGAAGCTGCATACACTCTGGTGGCTACCATTAGCAGCTAACTTTTCCGCTCCGATTTTTACATAAAAAATGGAATTATGGATTATAAATAATTTTTTTAAAGGCACAGGTACATTATCAACCTATGGATCAACCGTTTTTTCGTTTTAATGCCATTGAACACGTCTTTTGACCTAATTGACAGCTACGGTGAGACGATCTGCCGTAAAAGCTCCGTAAAGGTACGTGTTGTGATGTCTGTGTTTGCTTCCCCTGTCGCAAGTTGGGATCGCTCAGTGATGATACTATACGTAAATAATCAGTGGAGTCTCAGCTTTAATAGGCTATATTGTATGTGCAGCTACGTAAAGTAATAAGGGTATCTTTATCTTGAATTGTGTGCCGCAGTGCGTTAGAATTTTTTCGCTCAGGGGTCATTTAGACCCTTCTTATGAGACTTGTGTTTTGTTTTGGTAAAAATGGTTCATATCTTCAGTTAGCTGAGATTCTTCCCGTTAATCTGGTGCTACACATTAATAGTTTCATAAATGTTAAGAAGCCCTGAGACATTATCTCGAAAACAAAACGGTGGGAGGGGTCCAATGGGGGGACCGCCGTGCTTAAGAGGTTAAATAATACTAAATGTATTCAAGAGCAAATTAGAAAAGTGGAAGCATATTTATTTTTTTCCTATGGATAAAATATAAATATTGTATTTTAGCCAATCTAGGAAAATTGTGAGTGGATCCATTGGGAATGGTTTGGCATGGATTACCAGATGTGGAAGCATCTGGATAGCCTATATACCTGCCCTGGAATTACTATTAGGCGATGTCTCATTAATGTGTTGTTTAAGTAATTTAAGTTTGTGTTTACATAATAATGAGTGTTTTGGCACAAGAGCTCAGAGGGTTGCAGTGAAGTAACTGACAGAATAATGCACTGTTTTGGTTTGAGCATAGTAGTCTCTATAAGAAAGATTTTGACACAAAATTCACAGACCTTAAATGTCAGTTTTCTGCCTTTTCCAAGCTCCTTCATTTAGCCACACAGCATTCCTGATACTTGAGAGGATGATCATCACATTCTTTCGACTTTTCTCATTTCTACATCCACCTCTCTCCCGGTCCAGCTTGTATGGTCATTAAATCACCCAAGGCAGTCAGGCGGAACTGAAGAAAACTGGTTGGAGAGGAGGATGGAGGGGTGGTGAGAAGATGATTTTGCACAGCCAGTTGTATAACAGGTGAACGGTCTATCCCTGCATGCTGCTGCCCTTATGGATGTGAAATCATGTTTCATAAATGTGTCACAGTAGGCCAAAAGGATCACAGTAGACCCAAATATTGACAATACCTTTTTAGAGGAGATAATGGCTTAATGTAAATCCAACCATCCACCATAATCTTGTTGTAGTTTAGTCTATTGCTACTAATCCCCATGTCCCTGTATTGAATGTAGAACCATTATGAAGGAATTAGACGATTCACATTTTCTGCTGAACAAATGAAAAGGCCCTTTTATTCCACACCGTTAAACGTTGGGTATCATATCAAAGCCACTAGCATTTACCATTTGGAGCCATATTTTCCCCTTCAAATAAACTATGCCATGTAAAACAAACAAAACAGCAATTTAATGGCAGCTTTGTAGTGTGACAAATCCTTGTTGTTGGTATTTAGGCATGGATTTCTGCCCTGTAGTGGGGCTGATATACACAGAGAGGGAGGCAACGGGAGGAGAGACAATAAGGCTAAATGAAGAAGTAGGTAGGGCTGAATGAGTAGAGAGGTCAACTGTAGAGATGCAAAGGTCATCGGTGCTGGAGAGCAGCTACTAAATTGTGTGTTTTGATCTGTCAGCTGGGATAGAAAGAGTCAGCTGTTGGCAGGGTAGAATGACTACGCTCTTACATGGAGAGAGACAAAAGGAGATGAATGAGTCTCTACAGGCTATCGGCTGCCCTCTGACTTAGTTGCCTGTGTTTATGTTGTCTAATATACACACAGGCCTCTGCTGGGACAGCCTTGGCATGTTCATTGCCGCAGATAATGGCCAAGTGAAAAGTAAGCCAGGCTAAGAAACGCGCAATTTAATACGGGCATAAAAATGTTCTGGGAGAAGCAATCGGTTCACATTATGAAGGCTTTGGATGTGTTCGTTGGCATAATGTTTGAGTGAGGAAGAAAGAAAAATCACAGGATTGTGGAGGGTTGACGTGGATATGCATTGAGATGAATAGTGTGTTAATGCCGTGATTACAGTATTAAGCAAGGGAAACTCATTAACACTACATCTCATTGCCTCGTAAAAACGGTTATAGGCTGTCTACATTAGTGAAACAGAGGTGATGCTTAAAGAGTGTGATTCAGTAAAATACAAATAGACCAGAGGACAGGAGGGGCATGACAGCATATTGAGCTGTGGTGTTTTTATCAGTGGACAGATGTATCATTATGTTCTCACTACAATTTGTCCACAAAAACACTAAAAGCCTTAAAGAGAGAGCTAAGATTGTTATGTCAGTCTGCGTCCCAAAAAGGAGGTGGCAGCAGCAGCAGACATGGTTGCATGCATTCTCTAACACCTCTTTTAGCATTTTTCTTCACATCTCATGAGACATTTGGCTGTCCTGTTTTTTTATTTGAGTGGTTTCTTTGCAATAAATTTTACATTTAGTAATATTCACATAATAAATATAGCTGCAGTAATCTGTTCTATCGACAATTTATAACATTTTGTCAGAACAATTCCCATCCCAGTTTAATATTCAAGCAAATCATCTTGTTATTGATCCATAAAAGCAGCTAACCTGCTCTATCATCATTTTCTAATTTAGCCGTACAAAAAGCAGGATGGAGGTACACAGCGATCAGTGATGGCTGCACTTGCATGAAAACATACAGAACACTTTACACTAATAGTCACTGGTCAGGATAAGATCAGTTACATTACATTAGTTTAAGTCAAAGCGTCTCACATTAAGTACATTCAACCAAGTGGATGCAACCTAAACATTTCAAGAATCATAGAACAACTTCATCAAGCATGCAACACTTCTTGAAGTACATTTAGCAACCATAAGAGATGGAGAAGTTATTTGTTTTTTAGGAGCCAGGACAGCAAATGATGTTGGTGAGCAATAGCAGGTTTATTCAAGCGGAGGGAGTAGCAAGTCAAGGGGAGAAGCAGGGCATTGTGGAAAGATTTGGTGTATGGTTTGACCATGTTCTTACTCCAGGATGGGCCTGAGCCATCTTCAACTTTTAAGGCAAGAACCTGTGTGAGGGTGCCTTGCATTCAGTCTTGGAAACCACAGTTTTCTTTATTATCATTTAATATTTGTGCCTTGGATGTAGGCCCTATTTGGATAATTTGTCCGCCCCGTCCATCATTCCTAATGGCTACCCTGCCCTTATCAGTGTTTATATTGCAGAGACGGCTCCTGAACCTCCACTTGACAAATGACTGGACTCTCTGACCCAGCTGTGTCTCAGCATGCGGCGCAGGAGGAGGTTTCTCCCCCACTGTTTAGTCCAAGTGAACACTAATCCTCCCTCAGGCCCCATGTCACTCTCCTACACACACACACACACACACACACACACACACACACACACACACACACACACACACACACACACACACACACACACACACACACACACACACACACACACACACACACACACACACACACACACACACACACACACACACACACACACTACTGTTGGTCAACACAGGGCAGGGTGTGTATGAGTAGCGCCTGCTCAAGCGTTTTGTGACAGGGTACTGTAATGCGGCGCCTCGCAGTGCTCCCGTCCTGTTCCTGATAATTACCATCTCCCTAGGTCCTGTTTAAGACGCTCTCTCTCCCACAGTGTTTAGCTTTACTGTCAGCCCATAAAGGATCAAAGAAGTTGCAGGCAGCGAGTGTCTCCGGAGGAACAACAGTTTGGCTTGGCATGTTTCCTTTAGTCCCCTATCTTCTGTTTGCCAGGCAGGGAGGTAGTGATCTTTTATTCAGAAGGAGGCCCCAGTCAAGTTGATTTTATTTATATAGCTCAATATCACAAGGGGCTTTACAATCTGTACAGCATACAACACCTTATATCCTTAAACTCACTATTAGAGTAAATACAATTCCCCCCCAACAAAACTTTTACAGGGAATAATGCAAGAAACCTAAAAAAGAGCAGCAGCAGAGGAGGAATCTTGTGTGATGCTGAGTGTACAGAACAGTCCAAATGCATTCTGGGGCACTATTTTTTATAGAAGGGTGAGGGAAAGAGGTCTATACCAGGCCGCTCTACCAGGGGATGTTAGGTAGAATCCATAATGAGTGTGAAGACAGAGGCTTAACTCATACGGGTCTTGGAAAATTGAGGCGTGGTCACTGATGTGAAAGTTACCCTCCTCTGGTGCTTTCAATGCGTGCTTACACAATATGCTATGCCATGTTGCCTTCTGTCTAAAAATGGTGGTCCAATGAAATGTGCCTAACACTTGCTGGACTTATGCATCAATGTCCAGTCGATATCACTGAATGCCTTTTGTCTCAAACTTATTTTTGAAACTCTTCTGCCACTCATTTGCTTTAGAAAGTGGAACATCTGCTCCAGCAATTTCATAAATGACCCGAGCAGAGTGAACAGTTTACTCGGCATCAATGTGCCGTGTCAGTTTGATTATCATTTCTACTCAGAAATCACTACATGCTCTGCAGTCCAAATGCCGACCTGTTTGCATTGCATTCTTGTCATGTGAGTGAGGTTTGCTGACTAAGGCTTTCCGAGAGTCATGTCATGTTGGAGATGAAGAGATCAGGAGGGCGGGAAGAAAGACATTACTCAGCTCATCAGAGCACCGCTGCCCCTCCCTCCTCCCTGACAAAGCCAAATGTCTGCTAATGTGTCTGTGATCACTCATACAGTCCTTGTGATCACTGTGCTAATGAGTGATGGCTTTTTCATGAGGACAGAGGGCGTGCAGAAATCTGCCATTGATTTGCTGTGATAATCCACATTTGGCCGCCGGCAGAGGCCCACCACTCTCTCTGAGAAGGGTGCCTTTTGAGGTTAAGGCAAGTCTGACACAATTGCCATGTAATCAATAATATCGAGTGCTATAAGCCTGGAGATACAGCCATGTGGGCAGGCAGCCTCTCAGGAGAGAGCACCGCCGATCCAGATATTACTCTTCACTTTACACTGCCTTAATCACACATTACTGTCAGATAAGCTATAGGACCACAACTCATTAAATAGACCTGGATCTCAGCCACGCTTTGCCCAGTGGAGCTGTGGATGTTCCTAACAGTCATGTTAAGGCTTTGCAATAGCCTGCCTTTACATTTTGATTCAGGGCTGAAGAATGTTTGCAATTATTAAAGGTGTAAACATGTAATTCAAATGAATTGACCCAAAATAGTTTGGGGTACAAATGCCTGCTTCATACAGTAGCTGAGAAAATAATGATTAATTAATCAAGGGTGGAAAGTCATTGTAACAAAAAAGCCTCTAAGGCCATAAAATACCATCCTACGTATTTTATAGAAATATTATTTAATGATTCGTCATACTTATTTATTTGTCATTGGGTACAGAGTAATCGTCATCTTGGACCCACACTTAACATGACAACACAATAAATACATGGCCCACAGTAGACGTGTATGTGTTGTGTTGACATTTTACATCAGGACACAGGAGACATAATTATCTGCCAAAGCGTAGCAAAAAGAAAAACAGTTTGAAACGAATACAGGATAGATATATAATTGGACAAGCCAGGATCTGTGGTTAATATAAAAAGGAAGAGACACAAGTCAATGTAGATGAGAACAAGAAGAGGAAAGGGAAAGACATAGATGACTAAAAAGAGTGAAAAAACAATGGAAACGGACAGGAAAAGGCAAGCTTGGGGAGAGATGGAGACTATAAGATGTTGTTACGGGTGAGCAGAAGATGAGCAGTGACTCAGACAGAGTGAAGGGGGGGGGGGTGAAAGTGAGGGATTGATAGATGGTGACAGAAGAGCCAATGGAGTAGGACAGTGCTGCAGTCCACCGCTCATCGAGAGACACATCCCTGCTTAGCCCTGTCCTCTGCACTTGAATTGTCCCATGCATAAGTGACTCATTGGAACTTTACGTTTAGCTGGTACTCAGCTCAATGTACAGCTGTGCTCTAATGACCAACTCACATCCACCCATACTATCATTTAATAGACCTCTGTTTCGTACAAGATGCCTTTCCATCACCATCTCTTAATAGCACAGTCTATTATCTGAATGTAAGATTCTGAACCTGCTGTCACTCCAAAATGAATTAACAGGTCTTTTTATTTATGAACTAACACTAGACAGTAGTTTCTGAAGTATAACATGCTCACATTTAAAGTGTGTCTTTAATCATATGTTTGACTTTTCTTCCTGGAGTATATGGCAAATGTGTTTCTAATGTAGAAAGTATTTTATCAACAGATTGGTTTAATTCTTGAGTGAGAAAGCCAGGGACACGTCCAGTACTCCTGGGGGGCAGAGCATGCCTTGATTACCAACCGCCATGTTCCCACTCTACTTCCATTCAATTGTTACTGAAGTGATTGCAGTGGTAGGCTCCTGTATGGTTAAATAATAGCCACCTAAAACATGTATGTAGAGAAGAAACTTATTACCATACCATTTTATTTTAATTTTAGGTGGTAAACCATAACAATAGCACAATTAGTAATATGTTCATTTTGAAGAGAAACAACAACTTGACATACCAGACATTTAGAGGCTCTGTTCGCCCAAGTCACAAAGAACTTGTACCATTTTACTATGCAGATAATTTGATTCGCTGAGATTCTGAATTACAATATCTGCAGCAGTGATTTCTGCCACCATACAACACAAATTGAGCTAAACGTAACGTTGTTTGCGGTGCTCTTAATATTGAGAAATTACAGTAAAAGGTTATTCTGCAGTCTCCTTTTTAAACAGTGTCCTTCTGTTTCTATCCTGGATAATCCAAGAAACCTCTGTAGAGATGTCCATTTAACCTTCAAAACAAAATACATTTCCAAAAACAACAGCTGAACTACAGCAATGTGCAGTCCTGGAAAAATAGTTGCGGGCAATTTTCTAGTCATCAAGCGTCCAAAATACATTTCAGCAAGATCTATATCTTATCTGCAGAGGATATCTCAAATGTGGGCAAAACTGAATGTATGTGCATGGTAAAATACCCAGGGGTAAGTTAGAAAATCACTGTTATTTCGGTGAACTGACCGTTACAGTTAGATCAAATGTTTTCTCTCCCAATAGACAACTGTCAGCAGTTTTAAAATAAATGTTGTGGTCTGCAGGTGTGCAGAATGACAAATACTTATCAAAAGAGAGACCATAGATCACAATGAGTGAACCTGAGAGAACCCAATTTATATACATTACAGTTTATTCGTGTCAACAAAAAAGTCATAGAATGTTTACCGCATTCATTCTGTAGTTTATTATAAAAATCCTTTAAGTTTGAAATGAGCATCCTTCGCAAATGATTCCACAGGAAGCTGTGAAAGTAGTCCAGAGTCATCCACACATCCAGGTTACATACAGTCAAAAGAAAGTGACCACCTGCCTCTCTAGAATAGTACAGTGCATGTGTAACTTTGTGGGGGGGCTTCCTTTGTGAGAATGTTTAATATCGAATTCTCCTTCATCCTGGTGACCGGAGAGTCAGATGCTGCTGTAGGAGAACTGCTTTTATTTTTCACGGTTGCCTCAACTCTCTGGAACCCAAGGCGTCTGTCCTCACCAGTATTCATCACTCATCTTCACCTATTCGTTGTCTCAGAAATGTCCTTTAGCATTATGAGGATGCTTTAGGTGTGTGAGGGAAGATGTAGTTGAGAGGGAGAGAGATATTGGTTGTGTGCAGACTGCGTGGGGCCTCACCTCGCGGAGGGTGCCTCATCTTGCGGAGGGAGCCTCAACTGAGCCTCAAGTGAGCCGCAAATGTGGCGCACCTATGCGTTTATGCGGCGCAATTAGTGTGGCGCTCGCGAAACAGAGGGCCTCATCATCTAACTTTGCGTGGGGCCTAGTTGGCGAGAGACGGCCCTGGTTGTGTGGCAGGTTCAGATATTGTCACCAATATCAATTTGAGGCATCAGATTGTACCAGATATGAATGGTTTTGATGTTGTTTTCTTTCAGTGTGTAGGGATTTATATTTCAAAATAAAATCAGTAGAGCATGGCCTGATTCTATTTAGAAAAGCAATTAAGATCATCAACTTTTGTTTTCATCCAACAAAGGGGATCTATGGGGGAAAAAAGGAGATTCAAAGAGCTTTTTTATCTTCTCTCTACAATATATTTTTTCTGTGGGGAGAGCTTTAAAATGGGCTTTATTGATTGTCCTCATCCAGACTGATCAAGCCTAACCGAGCATCAACGAGGAACACTGAGATTTCGCAATTAGGTCTTGTCGCTTTCTTTGTCGTAGTCATTGGGGTTGATTCACTTTTGTCGGTGTGTTCAGCTTTTTAAATGCTCCAGGGCTTCCAAGTCATGCTTCCCTCTGGTGTGTTGTTTATAACAAACGGTAAGAAATTATAGGATAGGTAAATACATAATTTTTTTGTCCTGGAAAAGATACAATGTTAAGAAATGTCATATTTTTAAGCTGTTGTCGTCAGCTTTCTGTCCGAGCTTCCTACTGAACCAAGATAATTCTCTAGTCTAGAGGACCACGACTGTATTGGAGAGGACAATTAGGGAGGAAAGGGTGTGGGAGGGGAGACAAGGTCTTCTGGGGTTGGCAAGAGAAGTGAATGCAAGTACATAAGCAAAGACTGAAGGGAAAAGGAAATAAGGAAAGAATGAAATATAAAAAGGGCATGCAGGTTGCATTGTTAGAAAGTAAACTGCAATAATGCTGAGGAAGCAGGAATCCAAATGAAAATAAATGTGCCTATTCAAAATGACACACATGCACAGGTAATAAAAGCACACTCACACATATAAATATGTTTACATACAATAAGCAATGGCAGCCTATTTACCTTGCGTCTCTTTCTCACTCACCTGTACATTTTTAGCTACTTTGTCTGAATTGAATCCACCACTCTAAACGGCACAGCAAGCAGCAACACAAAGCAGCGTGTGTATTGTATTTTATTGCATTTCGAACTGGTTAATGTTTTTATTTAGCCATCGGATTCCTGAAGGACTAAAAGCTCCCCTAGGGTTTGGGGAGTGGCAAATTTAGAAAGATAACCCTTCACAATTAAATCGTCATTCGGTGAGTTTGCCGACCAGTGAGGCCTTGCAGGGACAAGTGATGACGGTGTAAAGAGAGGGAACAAATGACAGGGACGGGACAGACAGGAATTAAGGGTAATGGTGAGGGCTTAAATATTGCCTTAGCATTAACATTAGCAGAGGATTTCTAAATTCATTCATGTTCTGGTTTATTGTTTGGAGTTGTGTTACATTTTGACCTTTCAAGCCTTTTCTTTTTGTTATTGCACAAGACATTTTTCTGTTGATTATGCCCCTATGTCCGCGTCCTACTGTCTGTCAAATGGTCTATAATGTGATATTTAAAAATAAAGTAAAATAAAAAAACCTTGAGGGAATTTCTTTAGATTTTGCATCCATTTGGGTCATAAATGAACTGATTCGAGTTTGGTGTTTGCAGGTCAAGGTAACTGACCTCACAGATATGTTTTGGCCTTTATCCAATACTTCATATGCTAATTATGAGAACATTTCTAATAAATAGAGTAACATGAAAAGGTCTACGGGCACCTTTTTCTGTGAAATCATGAAGAGATTGTGAACATATTTCACATTTGGTCGGATACTGAATTGGTGACACTCAAATTGGGTGCACACGTAGCAACTGTGGTGATTGTAAAGATCTTCTGTGTTCCCGGATCTAAGATATGTTTGAAACATCAGCGCTCTAAAATCCAAAAATCAGCTTTATTGGACATAAGTAAAGAATTGTACTTTGAGTTATCATTGGGTCTTTATTGGTCTTTATTTAATTAGACCATAAGGTACTTCTATGGACCAGGTTATTGTCATTGCACCATGTGACAAAGCTGATCATATGGATGATTACAACTTTCCAAAAATACACTTAAAGGATACCTTACCGATTTTCAACCACCTCTTTTTCTCTCACTTGCACTAATGAGAGAGGGGGGGCGCCATTCTGCTTTGTACAATACCCACACTGCAATGACACAGAGCTGGTTGAAAATTGGCAAAATATCCCCTTTAATTAAGTATTCTCTTCATGTAGCCAGTTGTTATGTGAGTGAAAGTATGTGTACTTTAAAACAGGAGTGCTGTGGCGGTGAATTGCCTTCATCAACACCTAGTAGACACTGTGGGTGTTTCTCAATGTCGAGGACGCGTCCTTGGTAGGACATGTCCCTCCGAGTCAGGTCCTTCAGAAGCGAGGCAAGAATCCTTCCTAGTCTCGGAAAACGAAGAATGGTGGAACAGACTAACAGGTGTGCAGGTGTGCGTCATTTCCGAGGCCCCGCCTTAAATGGAGCGCAAAGCATTGTGGGGATTTTAAGACCGCGGAGGATACACATGTGCAGCCTCTAAATTTTCCGCAACAAAGGACGCCGGCCTCGGTAGAATTCCAAGCATCCTGGACATTGGAACAGTCCTTCGGTGGGACTCGATGACGTAGCATCCTTGAAATAGTGGCTCTGGAGCAGCCTTCCTCGACATTGAGAAACACCCACAGCACCTGTTGAAGCATGGCGTGCAGCAAATCCTTTTTCTGTCTCCTAATTACACTGATCACCTCTCCCACTCACTTCCATGGTACCTTCATCTAACATTAAGGAGCAGATATGTCTTTAAACATCATGAGGCTGGAATGAAAAGGCTATGTGGATAATCAGCCAACCATATAATTGTGACGCGACTGTATTCTGTGTTTGTGTTGCAGGTGCAGGTGATGTCGTGGAGTGTGGGTTTAGGCGGCAGGATGACAATTCCCAAGCTCCTCCTTCCCTTCCTCATTCTTCACTCTTTCTGTGAAGGTGGGTTCTTTTGAATTATGTTCAAATCCACAATAACTGTTATTTATTCCATGACCATAATTTCCTTTTATGGTGAATACTTTTTAATGAAATGTACGCTAGTGTAGCTTCTTTGCGACAAACATTTGACAAAAGGTTTTACTATTTTTTTCAAAATACTCCACTGTGTGAATTTATTTATGCAGGATGTTTCAAGTCAGCTAACCTTTCCCGAATTGAGGTTTAAGAATATCACTGTACCATCCACATCAAATAAATCTACCTCTGTTAGTCAAATACAGGCTTTTAAATCAGTATAATCTTAAACGTGTCTCTATCAATGACTTGGTAAAATACAAAAACTGCCATAAAGAAAAGTGAACATTTGAAAGCCCACTTCCTTCTCTGTTGTTCATTATTAACTGCCTGAAAGGATTTTCTGTCGCTTACCTTCTACACATGATGTATTCCCTTACTTCTTTCTCAACTTGTACATGAACTATTTTATTCTTTCACATGTTATCACTGTCATTACTTCACTCTTTCCTCCCACCACCCCACCCTCCTGTCTGTCTTGCATAATGTCTTGAATTATTGTTCAGCCTTAGAACTACTTTGAAATATTTGCCTCCTTGCTGTGTGTGTTACTGTGAGGGATAGAGAGATACACAGATATAAAGAGAGAGCTTCTATGTAGTGGAAAGTCACGATAACTGTCTCTCAGTGACGGGCAGGAGACGCCTCCAATCACACACAGCGCTGTAGCAGCGGGGAAAGTTATTAAGTGCATGCCACAACCACTTTCCATCAAGCACAATGAGTTTATCAAGTCCTCCAGCCCCTCGCCTCTCACTCTAACCTCTTACCTTGTGTTTGCTCTCGATGTTATTGCGTTCTTCCTCTCTGCTCTTTCAGCCTCCCTCTCTCTTCCTTTCTCTAACTATCCCATTAGCACACTGACCCTGCACTTCACTGATCAACCAAATTGGATTGATGATCATTACTGTGATTTTCTTTTTGGTTGTAATTTATCTGCATACCATTATCCCAGCCCGACGCTGTGCAGTAATTAAAGGACAGGTATGTACGGGGGCTTGTCAATCAATCAATCAATCAATCAATCAATCAATCAATGTTTATTTATATAGCCCAATATCACAAATGTTACATTTGTCTCAGTGGACTTCATAGTTTGTACAGAATATCGGTATGACAATACGACACCCTCTGTCCTTAGACCCTCACATCGTACAAGGAAAAACCCACAGTTTAAAGGGAAAAATGGGAGAAGCCTCAGGGAGAGCAACAGAGGAGGGATCCCTCTCCCAGGACGGACAGACGTGCAATAGATGCCGTGTGTAAATCGAAGAGATAATACATTTTACAGCATAGGTAGACCAAATGTTTGGAAATGCATGTGTCTATAATAAGAAGATGAATCCACGAGGATGTCAACAATCCTGTGGGAGCCATCAGGGAAGTAGTATGATGAGAGTCAGGCAGGACCACAGTAGGCGCGTTCACACCAAGTACTTTTCCCACAATAGTTCATGAGAACTCTTTTAATTCTGATGAACTAAAGCAGATCGCGTTCACACCAAAATGAGTTCCTGGGGGTGGATTAGGCAAATGAACCGCTGACGTCACTTCTTCTTCTTCTGCTTTGGGTTTACTGGCAGGCCGCAAACAACTTCACGGCGAGTACAGTAGGTAGCGGTATGCACCTTAAAGTTGCAATCCGCCAAAAAACCGAGAGAAAAAGAAGAAGAAAAAGCTCCCGCGTATACTGCCGCACCCACCTGCTGTATATGAGGCGTCTGTTTACCTTCCGACCTCAGACATGAGCTTCGTCTGAGTTATTTAAGCAAACACAAATACAGATCGTCGACCAGTCAAATGCAATAGCAATGCTGATTCGGAAGCGAAGGCGGTTAAGAAGGATTGACAAAAGGATTGGGCGACGACATGCACGCGCTACGCTACGTGTGAAATGAATAAACTGTGCCAGGTGTGTCGTATGCACACTAAATAGGCTCAGCAGCTAACACACCTTTATTATATATCCTCCTGAGAGCAACTGCATCCGTCTGCCATGAACCCTACAGAAACCTACGTGTTAGTTTTGGCCCATAGTGGCCTCCATTTTTGTCGTGTAAAATGGGGGAAATAAAAAGTTAGCAAATCCCCATGTCATGTTCATAAAAACATTTAGTTTTCGGTCAAATAATTATTACACTGCTCTGAAACTCACTACACTAACTCCTAAGATGTTCCCTTACTATAATTAATTACAAATATTGAACTCACAACACTGGTAATAACAAACTTAAGCATTTATCTTTCTATAAATAAATAGTGCTTGTGTTGGACGCCATTTTGAAATACAATGAAATTATCTTTTTGAAAGCCACAATAAATAAAGCTTCGCCAGTTTATAACCAATGAAACATGATGGTATCAGAATAATCACTTACATGTGATGTATAGGATGCTACATAGGTCACTGTAAAGATAAAGTGTCAGAGGAGAAATAAGCAAGCTTAGTTACATGAAATGTAATGAAAAATATAAGATACAGGCTCTGTTTAATCGCCATGTAGGTTCTCTTTTATTGCACACTCAAGACAATATCAATAACAGCATCACGCTGTCCCAGGTGTGTCGTATGCATGTAAATAGAAGTTAACATTTTCAATATCAAATAAAGTGTCAGTAGTATCAAAACATATATATAATAACAATAGGTAGGCTCAGCAGCAGACACACCTTAGTGCAAAGTGAAGTGTCTGTATTAATAACAGTGGCATATAATCACAATAATACAAAATTAACTGTCCCAGGTGTAGGCAATTTGGGGTGAAGTGTCTTGCCCAGGGACACAACGACATACTGACTGCAGTGGGGTTTGAACCTGTGCTCCCCTGATCCGAACACCAACGCACCAGATCACTGCACCACACGCCTCCCAACAAGTCATTGTACAGTTTATCAACAACGACAAGTTTTTCTTAATTTTTTTATTGAAGGCCTGTTGGATTTAATCAGCTCGCTTAGCACTGACAGAAGCCCAGCCTGAAAGGTATTTTGTTGCTCCACCTGGCTCGCCGACACCTCCACGTGGCACGCTGCCGAGTCAGCATGGCGCGGCATCACCATGAGCAGCTGGTCGTCTGATTCCTGGGCCTTGTGTGAATGCAGCAGCCGTTCGTCGTGCATCTCCTTGGCACGCAGGTCCTCATTCTCCTTGCTGACCATGGCACGGCGGTCCATCGCCATGATGGTGTCAAGGAAGCTGTCATCCCGTGCCCGCTTTCCTAAGGAGAAATAAGCAAGATACAAGATCAGTTTAATCGCCTAGTAGGTTGTCAACAGAGACAACATTGGACATGGTGCAGGCAGGGACAGTGTACAAAATGCAGGTGTAAAGTAGAAGATAAGATAGGATCAAATAATATCAAATAAAAAATAAATATCAAAGTGCCCTTATTTATTGTTTTGTGCTTAATGTATGCTTGAACTTTGTTTTATAGGGATTAGTGGACATCAGTTAGATGCGTAACATTCTTTCAAGGCCAGAGTAGTTACAGTGTAAGTGGATTGACATCTAACATAACATGGCTGAGTACAATTATAACGATCAATAAAAAAAAGGACAAATAAATTGAATTTCAATTACATTTTTACTTAAATGTGCAAAATATTAGAACATCAGTCTTTGTGGCATGCAGGTAATCAACTGTTTAAGCTTTTACCATTAACATGTAGAATGAATGTTGCAAATGACTCTATAGAGTAAATGAAATTATAGCAACTACAATGTATTGTTAGAGGTAGCATTATGTCCAGCTAGCATGCTAACTGCTAACGTTATATTATCGTTTTATCCCGGAGGGGAAAGCTAACTAGTTTCCAATCCAGAGAGAAACACCTCGCCTGAAACACACGATTAGTGCCATGAGTTAGTGAAGCAAATTACAGAACATTGCACACTTATTCACAAGTCAAAACGTTTTTATAGCGGCTGAGAATAGCTAGCGAGCTAGCTAGATGTTCCGGCCTGCTCGGTTCCGGCCTGCTAACAGTGTTACCCAATTCAACCTAGCATTGCTAACTCGATCTACCGAGCAAATAAAAGTACATCTGAGACCAGTATTGTGCAGATTAAAACAATGCATTGCATGTCGTTTATTTTACCTTCCAGGCATGACTGCGCTGTGGACGGTTTTCCAGGTCGTTTTCAGTCTGAAAACGGCGTAAAAATGGTTCTGATTAACTAATTTAGTTCCTGGGGCTTTTTGGTGTGAACGCAAATATATCGTAGTTCTGATTAACTATTGTGGGAAAAGTACTCCGGTGTGAACGCACTAAGTGATAGTTTCAGCCACGACTCGAAGTCCAGAACTCAAATCAAGGACTCAGGACTAAGGATCCAGGACTCAGGACTAAAGATCCAGGACTCAGGATCCAGGACTCTGGATCCAGGACTCAGGATGCAGGTTCCAGGACACATGATTCAGGATCCAGGACACAGGACCGCAGCAACAGGATGAGCCACGACTCAGGATCCCGGCGTAGATAGACACCAAAAAGAAATTTGGGGGAAGCTGGGTTATTCGGAACATGAGAGTACACAGGTACAGACAGACAGAAGGAAGAAGTAAGGTGTCCCCCGACAGTCTAAGCCTATAGCAGCATAACTAACGTGTCTACGTACATGGACTCCGTTAGGATAGGTTGAGGGAAAGGGGTAGCAAGTAAGAAGTAAGGAATATAGATGGAGAGGCACAACGTGTCTACGTACATGCACTCCCTTAGGATAGGGTGAGGGAAAAGAGTAGGAACTAAGATATATGCGCCACATCTATACCATGAGCGCCAGTGACGTGCGGTGAGGTTCATGGCTGGTGAGGCACTGACTCTTTCAGAGTCAGATTTACAAATATTATAGCCTATTTTGACCTTAATCGAAATATTCTGTTATTTTCAAAAGCTTTTTTAGTCTGATGCTATGATTAATTTTAAACAGACCGATCAACAAAAGGATACCCAAAATCTAAATATTGGATTGTTCTTTCTAAGTAAGATCCCATTTTCATTACAGTTGTGGTCTTACCTTGACTTGAAGATGAATATAAGTCCATGCTATCCTTCTGGACAACAATCTCTATTACTGTTTTGTAAAAGTCCTCCGTATCTTCCTGTAGTTTCAAAAGTCGAGTTTGTTGTTTGCGGTAGAATAACAGTAGCAACAAGAACCTGTGGGCTCACGTGCGCCCCCTTCAGTGCGGCAGAGGTTATGGCTGCCTCCCCTGGTGCATTTTCATTGCCGTTGAGAGCAGCGAGCCTAAATATCATATATACGTGAAATAAGTTATTTAGAGACTATGGATGGCGAGGATAAATGTAATAAAGGGATCTACAAACATTACATTGGTGACCTACAGTGAGATGGGAACAGGCATGCGCTTAGGGCCCGCTTTCCAGACAGTTTCTGTGGGGTGACGCATTCTGAGGTGAGGCAGATCTCATCTGTGCCTCACCTCACCCCACAGTAAATGGCTTGAGCGCACTCACAAAATAAGTGGCCGCGCTAAATTAGTGCCCGCGCTCCAGCAAGTTACTGTGGGCTTACGAGAGGCAGTGCTCGTGCCTGCCTCACTTCTCATAGCTCCCGTAGCGGAGCTCGGCCAATTTGCTGATTTTGACTATAAAATGCGATTGGAATCATACAGAAATCACATTTACACAAGATCAGTGGAGACATTTTATTATTATTATTATTTAGTTTTTCTTTAATTGTTTTTCCGTTACATTGGAGTATGACAGGTGAGGCTCTGCCTCCCCTGCCTCCACTGACTGCACGTCGCTGATGAGCGCATTGCTCCTAAAAAGTTTTTTTTTGGCACTGACACCAATCAACAGTTGTGCGTCGACTCGGCAGGGATCAAGGCATATTTTACAATAACGGACCGACAGTCGTGCATATAGGCTATAATGTCCGAATAGAGAATCTACCTACACCTGAAGAATGCTTATTGTACTTTTATCCATGTTGAGAGTGAATGACACACAGCACAGGCACAATCTGTCAGCAGGGTGCACTGACGCTGATAGTGGATCAATAAGTAGATGGACTGCGCGTGGTGCTGAAATAGCCAACATGCGGTTTGTGGTTTGAAAAAAATAACACCAGCTCACTAAATCATTCAAACGTAATGTTTAATTATATGTGAACAGTAACAAAGTTCAGTCAAAACATTGACAACTAAATCGGAGAAGCCGCTTGATCATGGAGGGCGAGGGGTGGTGGTGCATATGCTGCCACCCCAGTTGGCAGCTTTGTTTTGAAAGAAAAATGTTGGCTCATCGGACATTTATGAGAGAAAATCCCTAATATAATGTCAGAGTGCAAGTGAATGCAGCACAAGACGCGAGCCTTGTAACCCGTCCCCCGGCCCTGGTGCGAGCATGGAAATGTGATTTGTCATTTGAACGGGACGGCGCAAAATGAGAAGCATTCGGTCTACAATGACAGAGAAGAGACTGTCAAGTTTGGCTGTACTCAGCATTGATTCAAAACGCACTAACGCTTTGGATCTTAATAAGCTTGTGAGCAGTGGCCATCTGTAGAATCTGGAGAATCACAGAACGGCACCGCAGCGGCACCGCAGCGAGGCTCCCCCCCCCCCGTTGACAGTTCACTAGCACCCCCCCCCCCAAACATTTGAACGTGTCACATGTTTTAACAATCAATTACTTAAATAAGCCTTTGATTATGTTCCGGCCCGCCATCGAGTGGCTCAGAAAAATATTGGCCCAAGGCCAAACTTACTTGCCAATCCCTGGTCTACACACACAACCAAATTACATACCATCAGTAAGGAAAAAGAGGACTCTTAAAAACGGATAGGCTGTCTCCCGCCCGAACACAAACTGGAAGCTGATTCCACAAAAGTGGAGCTTGATAAGAAAAGGCTCTGGCTCCCATTGTACTTATAGAGACTCTAGGAACAACCAACAACCGTGCATTCTTGGAACGCAATGCCCTAGTTGGACAGTAGGGTATAATGAGTTCTTTAGGTAAGATGGCGCCTGCCCATTAAGGGCTTTGTAGGCGAGAAGAAGAATTTTAAATTCTATCCTGTGTTCTATAGGGAGCCAGTGTAAGGCAGCCAAAACTGGAGTAATGTGGTCCCTTTTCCGAACTCTGGTTAGTGCTGCAGCATTTTTGAATTAGCTGAAGCGACTTAACTGACTTTTTGGCACACCCTGATAATAAAGAGTTACAATAATCCAGCCTTGAAGTAACAAATGCATGGACTAGTTTCTCTGCATCGTTTTGAGGAAAGATATGCCTGATTTTTGCAATGTTACGTAGATGAAAGAAGGCGGTCATTGAAATTGATTTTATGTGGGCGTTAAAGGATAAATCCTGATCAAATATAACACCAAGATTCCTTACAGTCTCACTGGAGGCCAAATTAATGTCATCCATAGTTAATATATCTTTAGATAGTTTGTTTCGTAGAGTCTTTGGGCCGAGTACAATAACTTCAGTTTTGGCCGTGTTTAACATCAAATAATTTAAGGTCATCCACGTGTTTAAGTCCTTCAGGCAGTCTTGAATTTTATTTAGATGATTGGATTCATCAGGCTTGATGGATACATATAGTTGAGTATCATCCGCATAACAATGGAAATGTACAGAATGATTCCTTATAATATTGCCTAACGGAAGCATATATAATGTGAACAAAATAGGTCCAAGCACTGAGCCCTGTGGCACTCCATGGCTCACTTTGGTTTGCATGGGAGATTCATCGTTGACACATACAAACTGAGAGCGTTCAGATAGATAGGACCTAAACCAGCCTAAAGCAGTTCCCTTTATGCCAACTAAGTGCTCTAGTCTTTGCAATAGGATATCATGGTCGATAGTATCAAATGCAGCACTGAGATCGAGCAAAACAAGAATAGAGACAAGTCCTTTGTCTGAGGCTATGAGAAGGTCATTTGTGACTTTAACCAGAGCTGTCTCTGTGCTATGATGTGTTCTAAAGCCAGACTGAAAATCTTCAAATAAATCATTGTTTTTTAAGTAATCACACAACTGTTTTGCGACTGCTTTTTCAAGAATCTTTTAGAAGAACGGAAGATTAGAAAAAGGTCTATAATTGGCTAAAACCTCTGGATCGAGGTTGTGCTTTTTAAGAAGAGGTTTTATCACTGCTACTTTAAATGATTGTGGAACATACAGTAGCCTGATAATAAAGACATATTCATAATATTTAATAAAGAAGTGTTAATTAATGGAAAAACTTCCTTTAACAGCTCAGTTGGAATTGGGTCTAAGATACACGTTGATGGTTTAGAAGAGAGAATCATTGAATTCAATTGTTCAAGGTTTATGGCTGAAAAGCATTCTAATTTACTATCTAGTGTAATATTAGAACTTATGTTTCCGGGAGCTGTTGATAACACTATACTGGTCAAAGGCAAGAGGTCATTATTTATTTTGTATAAGTTTCCTGCCTTACATGCAGACATGCTATCGAGTTAAGTATTGATGGAATCTCTTCCTTAAATTTGGCTATAGCACTAACTGATAGGTTTCTGCTGCAGGAGCTTTTGACTAATGGTTTGTAGTCAGAACAAGGTCGAGAGTGTGATTATAACAGTGGGTTGGTTTATTTACACTCTGACGGAAACCAATATAATCTAATATAGAGTTAAATGCAACAGTAAGGCTATTTTTATCGTCGTCAAAATGAATATTAAAGTCACCTACGATAATTACTTTATCTGTTTTAAGTACCAAAGTTGATAAAAACTCAGAGAATTCTGATAACAATTCTGAATAAGGACCTGGTGCACGGTACACTGTAACAAATAACATTGGCTGCAAAGTTTTCCAGGTTGGATGCGTAAGACTAAAAACAAGGCTTTCAAAGGAGGTATAATTTAATTTTGGTTTAATATTGATAAGTAAACTTGAGTCAAAGATTGGTGCAACTCCACCTCCTCGGCCTGTGCCTCGAGCAATATGAGTATTGATATGGCTGGGTGGAGTGGCCTCATTTATGCTGACATATTCATGTCTCAACCAAGTTTCAGTGAGACAGGATATATCAATATTATAATCTGATATTAAATCATTTACCAATATTGCTTTAGATGCTAGAGATCTTATGTTTAAGAGTCCACATTTAATCTTCCTGTTTTGTTGCACTGTAGTAGTTGTTACATTTACTTTTATTAGGTTATTATGTATGACACCTCTATTAGGTTTTACTTTAAATTGTCCTTGGGCAGACACACACACCGTTAATATTGGGTATTTTATTGGAGAGAGCGCAGAGAAGCGTGTAAGACTGCGACTCCGCCTCCTGGTCTCAGCTCCAGTTTGTCATGGATTAAGTCCACAAAGCTCTGAAATGTTTGCCGAAATGAGATCTGCACCTTCCAGAGTAGGATGAAGGCCTTCCTCTTAATCAGACCAGGGTTGCGGTCGAATAGTCCATTTAGCTTAGGAACCTTCCTAACGGAGTGAAATGACCCGGAAGTCCCTCAGTGGCAGCCATGATAAGTGCCGTTCGAATTCTCTAAATGAAAGGAAAGGAGGTTTCAAACTTCCTTTATAACCTCCTTTAGCGTAGGAACCACTGGACCTCCCTAACCGAAAGGAGAGGAGAAAATGCTGCCCCACAATGCCTTGCGGCCGCGGCATTTGCCGTCACACAACAGTCGGCCGTTCACGGAAACAACCGATTATGAACGAGAAATGATATCATTAAAGTTACGGTGCTTATTAAGCATTTTAAAACGTATGTGGTAAGTTGCCAAAGTGCTTTGTTTTGAACGTTCATCAGTATTATAATCAAAAAGAGAAATATGAACGTTAGTTTTTACTGAAATGATCAAATAAAGTCAACATTTCACAGTCTTTACTGAGCTGTGTGGGGTTTGTTCAACTTTTAAAAGATGTTTGAATGGTGATATACACAGTGATAGATGTTAAGGACTAACGTTTATAATAAATACATTTGTATTGCTTTTAAGATCTTTTCATAGTTCATACAATCATACGTATTGGGATCATTTGTATTAATGTGGACCGGAGGGAGAGGGTGACGAGCATAAGTTTCACTTTCCTTTTTTATTTCAATTCCAACTTTGGTCATGAAGAATATGTTTCTCTGTTGTCCCCGTTCATAAATCATAAAACAACAGCATCAGAGCACGGTGCAGAGTTTACAGTAGTCCCTCGTTCTTATTCAACATCCCTGTTGTAGTCCGCTGTATAGAAAACTGTAGTTTCCATAATTTCCCCACAGCAGCAGGCGCACATTTATGACCTCCGCTGGCGCATCATAAACACGTCGGATAGTGAAAATGCAGTTGGATTCTCTAAAGTACTGCAGTCTCTTCTCCTAAATCCTTTTGAATTCTCCTATCCACTATCCCTTAACCCCATGACGTTTCACTCAGAGGTCAAGGAATAGACGATAGGGTTAGAATTTAGGAGCTGATTTTTGGACTATTCGACCGCAACCCAGGTTTTCCCCAGAAGGCTGTCCAATTATTTACGAAGCCCACATCGTTTGCTGGGCACCACCAAGACAACCAGTGCTGAAATGATGACATACGGCTATACATGTCGTCATTGATCAGATTGGGGAGGGGACCAGAGAAAATTACGGTGTCCGACATTGTTTTAGCATATCTACACACAGACGCCACATTAACTTTGGTGCATTCTGATTGGCGTAAACGAACATCATTACCACCGACGTGAATAACAATCCTACTGTATTTACGTTTATTCTTAGCCAGCAGTTTAAGATGCGCCTCAACGTCGCCCGCTCTGGCCCCCGGAATGCATGTGACTGTGGAGGCTTCGGTCTCTAAATTCACGTATCTCAGAATAGAGCTACCAATAACCAGAGTTGGCTTCTCAGTGGGTGTCTCGCTGAGTGGGGAAAATCTGTTAGATACGTGAACGGGTTGGTGGGGACCTGCGGGTCTTGCGTTATGCCCCTTCTGAACAGTCTGCTCGGGAGTTGCCGGGGGACGGCTAGTAAGAGCTACCTCTTGCCGGTCCGCACCGACTAACATGGGCTTTACTGTAGCTGAGTTACTTTCTAAAATGCGGAGCCGGGCTTCTATGGTTATGATTCCCGCCTCCAACCTAGCAACTGTACTACATTTAACACATGTATCGGTACCAGTAAAGGAGGTAGGGAAGTAACCAAACATGAGACAGATAGAGCAGGAAATAGCACCCGAGGGTGGGGAAAGAGCCATGGCTAGCTATCAAGCTAAAGTAGCTACCGTTAGCAAACCCAAAAGGAGTGTAATCAACTGTGGAGTTACTGTCGCTAAGAGAAGGAGAGTTGTGAGTGCTTAAGCTGTAGTAACGTGTGATTACAACGTCAGGTAGCTGCCGTGATCAAGAATTATAAAACGATCGATTAAGTTAAGATAATATCAGCAGCAGAACAGACACACAGGATAGCCCGGAGATGACAACAACAACCGGAAGTGACAACACGCTTACCGCAATAGTGAGGGTCCGTGTAGGAACACTTGTATACAGCGATCCTATCAAGCGCTCTCACTTCAAACAGACTGGCCTCCCCTTCTCTGGCTTCAGTGTCTCTGTGGTCTGCCGCTTGTAACCCCTCCCTCCCCACCACCCCCAATTCAGTGAAGCGCGCTCCATGTTCTTGGCACCCACTAACAGCCACACTGGCAGGCCAGAGATAAGCATCTTCTTCCGCACAGACGGGCACATGACTGAAGGAAAAGCTCCCACTTTCAAGGCAGTGATCCTATCAAGCGCTCTCACTTCAAACAGACTGGCCTCCCCTTCTCTGGCTTCAGTGTCTCTGTGGTCTGCCGCACAGCTCAGCTTATCAAAGACTGTCAGCTTTGTTCCCTGATCTTCCCAACAAAACAGCTTGTATCACACTGCCTCTGACACCACAGATCCATGTCCAACACGGCAGACTGTTACTCCTTCAACATCCTTCACAAATGTGCCGTTGTAATATTCTCTCATAAACATAGAAATCAATGCGAGTTCAATTCCATGTTGGCCTTAATATTCCATGTAAACACTTATTATGATTGAAAATACAATTTTTTTTAGGTTTTTCTTTTATTACAGCAGCTTTTTTCACAGATTTATGAAAAGCTTACTTGTTTTTACCATGGTGTCGAAGTGTTTTCCCTGCAGGCATGAATGACTATACCTACACACAGACTATGTAAACATTTTAATTCAAGTTAAAGCATCGACATAATAAGAAAACCTGACAGGAGTATAATGCTCTGAATGTAATTTTATGTTCTTTGCTTGCACAGGTTTATATCGGCTGCTAAGTGCCTTTGAAATTGGTGATCCGAAAATATATATATATTTATTTATTAGGTAGAAATAAGATTTGAATTTTACCAGCATATACCTACAAGGGGAGGGGGGGGGGGTTGTTTTTGTTGGTTTGTTGTTCAAGATCACATATACAGTATCTGTCCCTCTCCTGATTGATTGATGCACTGCAGAGGGAACATCTAACATAGAAACAGTCAAAAATACTGTATATACAACACTTAACAGGTGTTACCAACCAAAGATATTAGGGATGCTCCGATCGGGTATTTTGGGGGGCGATCGCCGGAATCAGTATCGGCCGATACCAATCGCCGATCCGATCGGGTGGGTGGGGGCTATGGGGATCTTCCATTTAAAGTGATGTTTAAAACTCAGTTAATGGGGCTCATTTTTATATTGCTTCAGTTTATAATCGTAACGGATCGAAAAGTTCAGATTAATTTTTCAATACATGATGCGCTTCCACAAACAACCAACATAATTATTACATTCAAATTAAGTACATTATTCAAGTTTACTTTGGATAATAACACGGGAGAAACGAGCGGAAGCGCTCTCTTTTCCTCTCTCCCCCTCTCTCTCTCTCCTGACAGCCTGTCAGTATCTGTCTCATGCAGCTCACTGATCCAGTAATGAGTGACCCGACAGTGAAGAATAAACATATTTATAACTAGTTTAGCTAGTTCCAGAGGTAGATAAAATAGCTAAGTGTGTTAGGTCTAACTCTTAGTGTGTGTTTTGCTCCGCTCACCGGTCCGTCACAGCGGGCGGAGCTGCAGTATTTCTGCTTCACACACACACGTTGCATACCGCTGTTTTACTGTCTTTTTCGGACACCTTAAAATACTGCCAGACCGGTGAAGCCATTTTGGCGAGCTTGTTTTGCCGCGCACAGAGAAAAGTGTCATGTATTTTACGTCATGTGATCGGCTCTCCTGATCGGCCTTTATAGAGAGCACCGATCGATCGGCCGAGAGTGAATATCGGCCGATAACGATCGGCGGTCGATCGATCGGAGCATCCCTAAAAAATATAAACTGGGTAAAAGACATATAGTATAGGGATCAAGAGAAACAGTTACAGTAAATGAACAGTTAATGACACCTGGTTACAGACTGGCTATTATAGGCTGCTGTACAAAACAATAACCCTGGGTGATTCAAGGAATGCTTTTAGCAAATGGTGAACTTGAAAATCTTCTGATAGCATGTAAGCATTTCCTCAACACCTACATGTATAATGGACAGGCAGCTCTACTTGATCCTATGAGCTTACTCTTTTTTTTTTTCTTTTTTCTTCACATTTAGTAAATGTTTGCCTCTGATTTAAGAGTAGTTTAGGATGAGTTTTATGTAGGATTTGCAGCAAAGAAAATCAGCTGCTTCTAAACCTAGAATTCAGACGGTTTCCTAAGAATACTCAGAGCCATGGAGCCCTTATGCAGTAAAATATCAGTAATACAGAGGTACACACACACTACAGTAGATACTGTACACACCAGCATGGACAGCTGACATAAGTTGCTTTAAAGAGTTGCCTGCGTTAACAAATGGCAAAAACCCCAATGGACCAGAGGAGAAATAAACCAAGGTCGGTATTCTTATCAAAAGAGTTAAGCTGCCAAACTTACATTAGCAACTCCTGATCAGAGGTGTGTAAATCCAAGATATAAATATGTTGATAGATATCGTTTCCTTAAAATGTTCCCATATGTCATGCACTGTCTGGCAGTTTGCCCCTGCCAATCGTACAGTTTTTTGCACTGAATACATTTGCTACAGCCTTCTGGTAGAGGGGGGGGGGGGCATGCTTTCCCTGGGAAGCAGTGTGGAAACTGTCTGTATGAAACAAAAGAACAAGGCTGTCTGCAGTGGCAGCAGCATCAGTGCATTTTACAGTTGAAGTGTTCATTGGAGTAGAGTTTTTTTCTCCTATACTTCCCAAAGATCACTTGACAAATGCTGCTAGAGTACACAGCTCTACTGTATCATATAACTCAAACTGCTGTTGCTGCTTCTGAGAATGTGAAAGAGCAAAACCAACATTTGTCAAAGCTCTCAGGATAGTAAGTAAGAGTAAGCTATCAGGCTATACTTTGAATCAATGTACATACATTTGACAAAGTAGAGATTATTTACATGAAAATGGAACTGTTTCACTTGAATATTATTATCAAAGCAATAACCTCAATTAATAGTCCTCGAACATAATTGTAATCACCATTCTTCCCTCTCTTTATCCCAGGCTCCAACCAGCCACCACGCTTCCTGAACTACTTCTTCTCGACCTACCTACTCATCTATGAAGATACACCAGTCGGTGAGTCTCTATGGAGTGCCAGCATGTTGTATTTGCTGTACCTACCTTGTGTTCAAGGAAGTAAAGTAAAGCTGTCTTTGTGGATTGCTTTGTTTACTGCACAGAAATGGTCTGTCCTTGTATCCCTCTTGAATATAAACTGAGAAAGTGAAAACAACAAGGAAAGAGAGAAGTCATAAAAAACACAGAGTGATGACACTGGATGTCCTCTGTCGGTGTGTGTGTGTGTGTGTGTGTGTGTGTGTGTGTGTGTGTGTGTGTGTGTGTGTGTGTGTGTGTGTGTGTGTGTGTGTGTGTGTGTGTGTGTGTGTGTGTGTGTGTGTGTGTGTGTGTGTGTGTGTGTGTGTGTGTGTGTGTGGTGTGTGTGTGTGTGTGTGTGTGTGTGTGTGTGTGTGTGTGTGTGTGTGTGTGTGTGTGTGTGTGTGTGTGTGTGTGTGTGTGTGTGTGTGTGTGTGTGTGTGTGTGTGTGTGTGTGTGTGTGTGTGTGTGTGTGTGTGTGTGTGTGTGTGTGTGTGTGTGTGTGTACAGCTGGAACAAAAGAAACCTGGGATGTTTTCGATCGTTCATTTACCGTTTTTGATGTCTTGATGCAAGAGTTTGTCATCTATGTCATCATAGAATTTGACATCTATTACTTTCATAAACTTGCTTATAGGTTATGTCGCACTGCTGTTGGGGTTACAATAGGAACACGGTTGTAATAGATTCCCCCTGGATCTATTATTCCCCCTTGGTATTTATTTATTTTTGTCATTTTTGTTGGTTGCTGTGATTGACAAGGCAATTTGAAGATGTCTGGCTTTTCATCATCTCTCAGGTTGTCAGTGGCTTGGAATTAAAATCCTTTATATTGGATTGATTTTTCTCGAAGTTTGTTTTTTATCACATGACCTTTTATACTCAGCCGGTCTGTCAGAACTGTGAGTCTGAGTCATGGAGTTTATCCCTGTCTACACCCTCAGAGTTGCTTGGCTGAGGCACAGACAACCTATTATGGCTTTTTTTTTTAAATGTTCCGGGTTCACAAAAGTTCAAATACACTGCCAAGCCTCCATCATTGACACTATCCCAGTCACAACCACCTTCAGCTTCACACCACCATCATCATCATCTTAGCTGTGTGTTTTGTACTGCAGCCAGAAGAGGTTACAGCATCCCAATGAGCCTTCATCATCGCCATGGCACCATTGCCCTCATAGTTGCCTAGTTTGACATTTTGTCCAACGGCACTAAACAGCCCCTGGCAGAAGGCCATCTCTTTATCTAGTCAGCTTGAGTTCCAACCATCAAATGACATGCATGTGTTGGTGGGTGGTGTTGCTAATTTCCCTAACCACTCTGTCCAGGTTGCCCTCTGGCTATTAATCTTTGTGTCCTCTCCTCAGGCAGCTGGGCTTCAGTCCAGAAATGCCTTCCACTAGCCCAGAGAGCTGTCAGTCATGTCCTTACTCAGCATCTGATGGCTTTTTCAGTGGTGCGATTATGAGGGTGGCTGAGTGATCGGACCGTAACAATTTGTCAAAATTATTGTTTATTAGCTCAGCAGATGTCCTCGTCTGGGAGGCTCTCCGATCCACAGAGACACCCGATCGAGCCACAATGTTTGCGTGTGTGTTCTGTGAGTAGAGGATGTGACATGATAGTGAATAGCTTTAGATTCTTTCCACCACAAACACCCACATGTTTCTTCACAAAAACTTCAAGATTACTTATCCTCCAGCATGCTGGATTAATAGAGTAGCCCGGCAGCAATTTCAATGCTGATACCGCTTTTACCCTTGATTCGAATAAACGGTAGATTGAAAATACATATTTTCTCATCTCAAGGTTCAGTGCAAGGATTGTGCAAAGAATAAAGAATTGTTCAATTGTGCTTTCAGGGCACAATGGGGGCGGTTTAATCATATTCAAAAATGACATGCTTTCCTCTATACTTCATTAGACCATTATGGTACCACAAATTTGATGAACATAAATGAGCACCTGCCAAACGGCATGACTCGAGAGCCCAGTGATCAGGTTTCCACAGCCACTCTGATTGGTCAGGATCAGTTACCGTGGAAGTTGTTTGGCTTAGTCTTGGCTATGATGTAACGGTGCAGGGTTCATGTGAGCAGGTTGTGTGAGATGACACCAAGAGCCAGTGTGTGTAAGAAGTAATTGACTGACACGTGCACAAAAGGATCATTCCCCTGGGTGATCTCAGTGTCATCCATTACATATTTCCTAATTAATTGTCTATGGAGAAGTTCAAGACTTTAATTGCTAAGGACGTGGGTGCAAATAAAACTTGGATAGCAGGGAAAGTTTGAGAAAAAATAAGGATTTTATTAAATTAGTTACAGTTAGTCAGTCTTTAGGATGGGTAACAAAAGCCTGACTTAATTAACAGATGACTTAAAAAAAACATTTTTAGTGCTCCTTTGACCAAGAGGTTCGTACTTCCTCTCACAACTGCATGATTTTATAATCATGTTGGCCAGCCCGGAGTCAAGTGCAGGGGAGAGAAGACATTTCTCGTATAAAAGAAAAGTAGCTTGGGTGAAGTATCTCCTGTTAACCCCCCAATGGTTTTCATGAGAATGGCACAGTCCAATTATCATGGCCCATATACTTCCGCGGGTGCTATTCATCAGCTTAGCTTTTCAGCAGGAAGGTGAGTTGAGCGGCATTCACGTGATTTTGTTTTGTTTTTCTTTGCTCACCGCAGGGTTGGGCATTGCGTTGAAAACAGTCAGTTACGTTTTGTTTCTATGGTTACCTCCCCTGCTAGCTTGCTCTGCCACATACAGCTGTCATCTGATTGGTTGCGCGTCAAAAGGTCAGTGGTAACGAGGTCAAAGTTGAAATAATCTTTGCTAGCGGTGTTTTAGCGGCATGGCTCTCACCATCTATAGAAACACAATTGCGAAGAGCTGTTTTACTTCCTGTCATGTGAATGCACGTGATTAAAATTGATTTAGAGGCATGTTTATTTGTACTTATATTAAGGACTGTCTAAGACCATAGGAACTACATATATTTACTTTGAATATATCCGTAATTCCCCTTTAGCTTCTGAGTCGTAATGCATTCTCATTATTTCTTATCAGAGAGATGAGGGAACATATCCAAACACTATGGATACTTGATCAAAGACTACACCAGCTCTTCTCCCCCAATCATAGGCCAGTATGTCGGGTGGGGATCTGAAACGTGTAACGCAATGCGAGAAGTCCCTCACTCTGTGAACTCACACCTCTGACACTCTTACTGCTATTTCCACCACTCCAGTGCAGCTCTCATCATCTTTCATGCAGGCAAACGCAACATCCAAAGTTGATACACGGATGAGACTAAACCCAAGAGGAATCTTTAATCCCCACTGGTATAAGTGATGCCTGTGATGTGTGATTAGGCTCCATTAGAGTTCTGCTCTACACTGCAGTGAAACCACAAAGCCTCAGATTATTTTTTTCAATATGTATAAGACGAGTATATCATGGTGTTCATTCTCTGCATGTATGTGTGTGTCCCTTGAGTGTGAGTATGCATGCGTGTGTTAATGTTTCCATCATTTCGTCACATGCAGGCGGCAAGATCACTCACTCTTGGGGGGGCAGCTAAACACAGGCACTGATGTTGAAATGCAGTGGCAGATAACAGTGTGTGTGTTGTGTCAGGAAATGGGATGTGTAATTAGACGGAGAGAACACTTTGATTAAACGCTCTCATCTTCTAATCCACTTTGCCCTGATTCGGCAGATTAAGCTCTCTACTGAGTAATTAACTTGTGGAAAGAACACCACATTTGTTCAAAATAAGAAACTTCCACACTCTGCTGGGATGGCTTGTGTTAGTCTTGCAGTTTGTGCCAATCGAGCATAAGGCATCTCTGTCTGATTACATTTAAAAGTTTGGCTTAGTATAACAGTATTAAAACACTTGTTCATTTATACGGCATTGGTGATTGTATTCAATTGTTGTTGCAGAGGAAGTAAGAAGCCCCAGAGAGTAGAACAGGAGAGAAGATTCTGGCATTTCATTACATTTGAAGAAAAAGAGACCCTCAATTATTTTAAAACAACCACTTCATTCATTGTGACTCATTCACATCCATCAGCACACTTGTATTCCTTGTCGTTCAATAAAAGAACATGACATTTCCAATCAAGAATGACTGCAAAAACAAAACGAAACTCATTTTCTACTTCCCTTATATATCACACAGTGGACACATTAGACACCCAGAGCACAGCTTCAGCAAGAGGAGGCAGTAGACCTGCCATTTTTAAGCCCAAATAGACACTTTTCTTACAGTATATTTTCCCGGTTTTATATTTTATTTTCCCTTTTAGCTCTAGCAAGGAAGCATTGCTCCAGAGGTTTTATCAATGTTTTATATTTTAGTCCAATGCAGCAAGAATATAGAATTGTAGCTTTATGTTCCAGCATTATAATTCATTTAAAACAATTCAAATACCCAGCTTCCATCTCAGCTTTATCCCTTTTTTTTCCATTTCACTTGCTCCTCTACTCCCTTTCATTCTTCTGCTGCCACAGTAAATACCTTGCACTTTTAATTAGCTTTGTGGCATTCCTAATTCAATAATAATTAAGGAGCAGGAAGTAGCCCCAAGGAGCAACTTATTAAAGCCTTCCCCTAAAAGTGTTGATAATGTCTGTGTACTCTCCCCAGCCAATTCCCCACTGTCAGCTGCCGAGTGCACTCTACATTAACTATGGCTTGTCAACATCCCCTCCTCCGGACACACTCTCTCTTTCGCAGCCTTCTGATTGAGTATATTGACTTTGTTAGCTGCACTCATAAACAAAGCAGTATTTATAACTATTGCCAGCTGTATATTGACGCTGTTGGAGTGTGAATGCTCCTTGATCCCGATTGGACCTAAGCTTTCTAATTTAGAAGCTCAATCTAACATCTGAAGCAGAATTGCCTCCAATGCAGAATAGATATTTTTAGGCTGTAACTCACAGACCTCTCAATTCTTAAGTTATCCTTTGACTAAATATGTGACTGATGAAGAAGTGTTCAAATGGCAACCTGTTTAAAGGATAAGTCCAATGCTTTTTACCTGACATTAAGGCTGTAAGAATCTATTTGTCCACCAGTAAAACAAACTCTTTGGAAGCAGACAGTACTGTTTGTAATGAAATGCTAAAGACTACAGGAAGAATTTGAATGCTTCTGCGAGGCTTAAGCTTTATCCCTGCTCAAGAATCTTTGTGTCTTGATATTGGGAAATCCATATTCGACTCCCTTTGAGTGACACTGGAGATAGGGCTCTGGCTGCTGATCAAATGATTAGAGAGTGTGTTGCCTGCTCTATGTGCAAATCACTGACTGACCAGCTGACTTACACAGCACCATGGGGCTCTAAGATATGTTCACTAGTGTGGAGCTCTTTGCAGAATGTCCTTTGTGAAAACAACAAACTGACATTTTGCAAATATTGCAGGTGCAAATGAGAACCTGAAGTACTCCAGTTGTGCATCTCGGTGACAAACGGATGAGACCTTTATCGGGATTGGGAGTGTGTGAATGTTTTCCACTGAGACTGTGAACACGCTGTTCCTGCAAAAAAGTACATCGATGCACAGTGAACCGATCCCCTCAAATTAATATTTAAAAACAATCCAATAAAGTGATGCACTCTTAACCTCAAACTGTTACTGAGCAGTATTCAGAGCTTAATGTTCCCACAATTCATAACTGTCTTGTCCACAACAACAGTTTTAATTGTTGCCGGTAATGCACCTAAATTAGGAAGTGTTTTGGAAACCAACATTCAGGGTCCTATCTTACAAATGGTGCCAGAGGCGTTCAACTCTCATGGACCACAAACAAACATGTTTAGGAACATTAACATTTGTTTTTTTGGTAAAGTAAAAATGCACTTTATAAACATGTGCTGTAGTTAAATACAGTTAAGTAAATGTTATATCTGAACTTAAACTACTTGGCCATTATTTAAAGTTGATGAACATAACACCTGCTCCTCCCATATATATGTAGTAATATACATTAATTACCAATAATCTTTACGTAGCAACAACTATGTATGTGGCTGATTATTGTGCTTGTTCTCATTATGTTGATTTTGTTCCAAAATATGTAATCTGCTTGCATTTCTCCGTAAGAAGTAGTGTAACATATTCTAAATCGGTGTAAACCCTTAATTATAATTGACTTTATAATTCTGAAATTATCTCACTACGCTGGCATCTTGTTTTCCAGATTACTACAAGACATCGGAGAATATTTTGACAGTCCTTTTACTCTGCAGACCAGATCATCTAGAGCAGAAACGGAAGCATAAAAAGAGAAATAAAAAAATAAGGCTAATGCTTAATCAAAAGGCTAATCAGGAAATTGTCAGGAGAAGAAGGCGGTGTCAGTTCCTCTGAGAGTAGAATATGTTCTTAGGAGATGTTGGCTGGTATCCATCCGTCTCCTAGCTCTAGATACGTGTGACTGTCTGACTGCTAAAAGGGCAGCGCAGAGGTCTTTTTATGCTCCAGCTTTCGGGCCTCATTTGGACCAAATTGGAATGCGATGTGTGTGTCTCTCCTGCATTGCTGGCAACTGCTGTTGTGTCTGTGTTTATGAGTTGGCGGATGTGCATCAGAGTGAGAGTGGCTGTGTCTCTGTGTGTCTTAGTTTTATAAATCCTATCTAGCAACTGCAGAAGTGAAGCATTCCTCCCTGTTGGGGTTGGAACCACCTGATCTCAGCAGGAGATGAGTCCCCAACATGTTCAGGAGATATTCTTAATGACTGGAAGTTTTCCTCCCCACATGAAGCGTCCTCCCTTACCTCAGTTTAGGAAAGGGATACACTTGATCTTCTTACTTCCTGTGACAGCTCTCTGCTGTCATTGAGCTGTTGCATTGACTCCCACAGTGGCTTCCCAATAATTCCAGCACACTGCCATCCAAGAGGGACCTCTGTTTTGGTTTAGTCAATCATCCCTTATCTCTCCCCGTACTGCTTTGCTCCCCCTTCCTCCCCCAGGAAATAATGGGGTCCACGGTTCAGTGGTGTCTGCAAACACACCATCCATCATGGCGCTGTGCTGGCTATATTGTCTGCACTTACCCAGCACGTGATGTGTTAGTGTTATTACGGCTCATGCAAACACTCTGGCCTCTCATTGCAACATTGCTCCTGAGTTTCCACGAATGCTAAGCAGCCCATGCATAATTTTAATTTCACCACTTTTCCCTAACCTTTTTCCCTTGCTTTCTGACTTTTAGTCTTGCTTGTCTGCCTGCACCAAACAAAACATTTATTTCAACAAAAATGTGTTGCATATTCAGTCTTAAATTCTGTGTGAGTGTAGCAAACAAATTATACATATGCAGTTTTGAGAAACAAAGCCAACTCGAGTTACTAACAAGAAAAACAAAATGTCATACTTTTCGTAATTGACATTCACAATGTCTTGATTTGCATTTGATTTATCCTAGTGTCAAATGAATTTTGTTAACTTGCCTAAGGACAAATAAAATATGGAAATATAACACAGAGACTTAATGGCTTGGATAAATAATTTCACATGGTGCACAGTCAGAGTGGGTTTAAGAAGCCAATGGATAGCTCAAACCTTATCAGGAATGGGTGAAAAACAAAGAAGGGGTACAGCATTTGGAATGAACCACTGCAGAGGCCCATGTCTGGGTCCATGGTACATGTTGGAGCGTGAAGTAGATATTGGAGAACATATTCATTTTTGATATTATCCAGGTGTATTTATGCAATGTTTCCATGTATGATGGTGGTGTGGTGTAAAAAAGCAAAGCATTATCCAACAGCTGACAAAAAGAGCAGCAAAAGTTGTTCAGATGTACTTTTATAGCAACATTTACAGAGTAAGAACTCAATTAAACTAAGCTGTTTTTGAGACACTTTATACCAAACAGATCTTCCAGATTCCTTCTCAAATAAAAGTAGCAAACCCACATTGTAGAAATGCTCTTGATGGCTTTAGTGTTGCATTAACATAATGGTACTTAGAGTTACTGTTCCTCAATAGTTAAGGATTATATGGACCACCCTATTATTTATTCTGTTTATGGGTTCTGCCATTTTTCAATTGATGAGTACTTTTATTCCTTTATAGCTGTGTTTGTTATTTTCTTTATTTCTGAAGTACTTTGTTATAAGTACTCTATAAATAAAGATGAACACAAAGTTTACTTTTAAGTCTTAAAAAACATTCCATATATGTGTTTTTCTTGAACATTTTCGATTTAGCAGTCGGTTGTTTATTTAAACGTATATTCAAACAGCCAATCAATACTTTTATTCATACACTCCATAATCCTGACATGCCTACATGTGACCCCAAACCCATTCTTTATGCAAAAAAAGTATATTTGTATTCTGATATTTAAGTATACACCATACAAGTTTTGTAATGATAACTATATTTACAACAATTAATCCAAACTCAAGTTTGCCTGGTCTGTGAACTTGGCAGCTCTATTGGAGACAGTTTGGCTGATTGTCCGTTCAGCACCTGAGCAGCTGAAAGGTGTCGGCTGGGACAGAGATCTGAACGATTGGACACTAAAGTAGCTCTTACGTATCACTTCTGGTGTGAATTACAGCTGAAAGAAAAGGGGAGGGCACACTGAACCATGACCTCGCAACTTCACACTCGACAGACTGAAGGAGTCAGTTTACTGTTTTAAAGATGTTTTTAGGTGTTTATTTATTGTAGGTCCTTCTTTTAAACACCTCTAGGATATGTTATAGTATAAAGTTTAAGTTGCTTGGTCCAACATCTAATGTGAGAAGTATTTCTTCAGAGAAGCAATCATAGACTCTTAACACTGATCTCTCTGCATCTCCATTCAAAAATCATGAGACTGTGTCTGTGGTGTGGCTTAGGCTCTTCGGGTTTCCTGTGTAATGACCAAACAGAGTGAGAAGAGATAGAGACAATGTAGGGAAGGAAGCGTGTTGAATAGCTTCAGGCTGTGTGTGTGGTATTTCTCTGGGTTGTAAAAGTAAATTGAAATTGTCTGTGGGAACGTGGCAGGACACCAGGTTGAGCAGCGCTGCCGAGGCGCCGTCACTGTGATGGAGGCAGCGGATAGATTACCTGACCAACTGAGGAAAGGCTCACACACACTGGCTCACATTTAGCTAATACTACTTCAGGCTCCAAAATGTTCTTTGACTCTAAACTCTCTGAGTGAGAGACACAGAGAGAAATAGAGCATGCTGAATCATCATAGTGAGCACCAAAATATTTTTGGTGGGGTAGTTATCTTTTTTTTCTTTCATTACCCCAAATTATCAGCGTTGTCACTGTGTTTAGTTTGTTTACAAGTTTGTGTGCCTATTTGGAACGCCTCTGGTTTACAGTATACCCAGTTTAAACCTAGCAGCAGGTTGAATAATTAAAGTATTGGAAGGGTGAACCCTTACCAGAGCAGTACTTATGCATTGTGTACAGTACCTGTGTTTAGTGTATTTGTCCCTAACTAGTGATTTTCAAACTCCACAAGACTTATTTACTGGAAATATAAAAAAGCTATTTTTTACTGCAATTTTTCCATTCTTTCCTCATAATTAATTGTTTTAGTATTTGTTTACTAATGTGTCTAAGTGTGTTAGTGTGTGTGTGCACTCCATTCTTCAGTACTGAGCGGTGCATTGCTGGGAGGCAGATCAGCGTCTTGCAGCTGCTTATCTAGCCCAGGTGGGTCATGGCTGATACCTGCCTGAGCCACGCAGAGCAGCTAACCTGGAAATTGATGTTTCACATCAGCGACCACCTCTGCCTGCTCTATTGCAGGGAGGCTGTCGGAGTGAGGGCGGCTTGTGCATATATGTGTGTGTGTGTGTGTGTGTGTGTGTGTTGCTTGCATGTGTGTTTGTGTAAATGTATCTGTTTGCTTTTTTGTATTTTTTTCTGTGCCCCTTTGAACACGCATGTGGCAGTTAGTGTCGTGTCTCGAGCAAAAATATGTTGCTGATTTTTATGTCAGGTGTTTCTGTGCATACAAAAAAGAGCAATTTTCCAATTCAAAAGTGAGGAATTAAGAAAAAAATAACAGAGGAAAAGCTCCAAATATTCAAAAATCTGAATGTTTTAGAAATACAGCACACCACAGAAGATTTGAAAGTTTAAAACATATTGTTACTGTGGCGTGCATACTGTTCTGATTATGACTTTGAAAATGACTTCCTGCTGAGAGAATAGCCTGTTTAGAGTCCTTTAAACACCATATTCTCACTCCCTGTTGTTGCTAGCAATACCTTCTCATTTAATCCAAGTTCGATATGTCTAAAGCTCCTTACACACCAAACTGACACCAAAGAACACGTCCCGACGGAACGTCGCCTCACGTCGCCTCACGTCGCCTCACGTCGCCTCACGTCGCCTCACGTCTCCTGCGTCTTGGCCATGTTTCGCACTGGAACACACCGCAAAGACTTCAGCCGACGGCCAAGTTGCACGTACGAACTGCGCATGCGTGAGTGGCAATAACTCTCCTTACCAGCAGGCGGCGGTAGTGTGTATTCGTCATTCAAAAGAGGCAACAACCGGAAGACAGACTGCGTGATACACAGAGAGAAGAAGAACAGACTGCGTGATATAAACAAACAACAAATAGCGTGTGTGTTCCATTTTCACTCTACAGCGAGAAGCTCATGGGGCTTTCCCGAACCTGTGTCGAGAGCTGGAGTTAAATGAAATCTCAGATTTGCCTTCTTAATAGTTTGTTTGGGTCCCTCACTTCCGTTTCGCTTCTCATGCACTGATTCGCTAAGCACAGCCAATCAGAGTGATTTCTTGATTCCTTTGGCCGACAGCCTACTGATTCAACATGTCGAATCGGCGGCGGAAGGTGTCGGCACGGCCGAAAAGACACGACGGTGTAGTAAACACCAATCTGAGTGGGGCGACACGACGCTCATCGACGGCCCGACATCTATCGACGCCGAAAATCGGCTCGGTGTGTAAGGACCTTTAGAGCAGGAGCCAGACGAGATGAACATGTTGTTTTTTTTTTTATTAAGCACGTGCTAAGCTTTATCTTGTGGCGGAAAGTGAACAGTGTTTTTGAATGTATTATTATTTGTTTTGTTTTGTGCCCCTACTGTGACATGTTGGCATGCGTTAATGTTAAAAAAAAAATTGCTTTTATTTTTCTCAGACTGCCTGTGCTGCAGCAACTCTTTTCAACCTCTGTCTGAAACCAGAGCCCAGTCTGCTCTGATTGGTTTGCTGGCTGGCTCTGTTGTGATTGGTCAACCTGCTTAGCGATGTCCCGCCCCTTAGCCTATCACTTACAATGTGTTGGAGCTTCCAGGGGGGGGGAATGTGTGGGAGAGAAATTAAATGTTTCCCTTCGCAGGCCATTTACAGGCACCAACACCATACACTCTACAGGAAAGGGAAAACCCCAAAATGAATAGGGCCCCTTTAAGTTACCATACATTCTAATCAGTTCCAGGAAAGCACATTTGCTAAATGATCATTTGGATGACATGCTGGATCAGCTTATATTCGATGTGTGGAGGGTAATGTCAATGTTGGTCGTCTGAGGCTGGTGTGCATTCTATGAGGAAAGGTTATATCGTCCTTGTCTTGAAAGCTGACATTTGTTCTCATAAAGGCCAGCATGCTGGTGCCAGATAGGATTAATTGACAAGTGGGGTGCTTGCACTCTTTGTCCTCCATTTACTGGCTCGAATCTGCCTGCTTTTGTTTACTGGTGTGTTTGATGTCTTTGTCTTCTCCACTGGTGGAGATTGATCCCGCTCACTTATTACTCTCTCTCTGCAACCCTGGTTACGCTCTCATTATGCTTTCTGTATGCCACTGTGCATTTTGAGGTGATGAAACTAGCCTTTTGAGCACGGATGCATTCGTTGTCAATTTAGTGTTTGCACTTACTATCTTTTGATATGGAAATATGTGCCAGGAACAGTGATAGGCCCAGAAGGCATATGTCTCTGTGTGAGTTGTGTGTATATTCACATGTGTTTATGCCCACACTAGTGGGATAGAGAGAGCACGGTATAATTGAACTCCTCTCTCTTATCTCACAGCCGAGAAGGTGTTTGACATTTAACAGGCCTTCTTAGAAGCGCAGATCTTTTTTTTTTTAAGCAGACAGTCTTGTCGGTCGTCTTCTCATCCTCTCTTTTTCTCTACCGTGCACACATTCTTGTTCTTTGTCTCTTTCTCTCTTCTATTTGTTTCTCTGTGTGGTAGTTTGTCTCCAGTGAGAAGTTCCACTTGATAACAAATCCCAGGCTTTTCTGCTGTCAGACATTGTGCCTATGAGAAACTATGTTTTCCTGGCTACATATTTTCCACTGATTCTTGCAATAACATTCTCACAAACTCACACAATTATCATGCAAAATACCTTGCTGCTTTTATCATGCCTGGACCGCTTATTTCCCACCCAAACCTGTCATGGCTGTCTGGCGATGGTGATGAGAATGCAGCATGTTGTCTGCTTAAAGAGCTGCGTTTTGGTGGGTGGAGGGAGAGTTTGTGCAGGACAATGCAAAAAAGATGGGGGGAGGAACTGATCAACCAGAGCAGCTGTAATAGCTCAGCTATTCCACTCACCTCTCCTGTCTTTTTATGCTCCCCCTGTCACTATGTCCCTCTCTCCAGATTGACCAATTTTCCAGTGCCAATGTCTTTGTCAGGAAACAATATTCATTTTGGCTAATTAGGACCCGCAGCTAATGAGCGCTTCAGATAATGAGTTCATTTATAATCCATAAAACAAGTGTGGCGTGTTACGGGATGAAAAAAAGCTGTAATGGTAGAAGCTGGACATCAGGTTTAGGCAGAGGCGTAACAAACAATCTGGACAAACACACACACACCATCCACTTTAACTCAGTCCCCCTTTCTCTCTTTTTGTCTCACACACACTTCAGACCCTGGCATGTCTGCATTGCAGTCCTCTGCTGGTCATCTTGAGCACATTATCAGCCAAGCTTTTTGGACAGTGACTGTCCTGCCTGTCCTGTCTTTCTTTCCCTCTATTTCTCACCTTATACCACTGCAACTCATTTATCTTGCCCATTGGAAATAGTGGATCACTCCTGAGATCTGAAACGTGTATATGCAAATGTAAGGGAAGGAGATGGGATAATGAATTGAAAGAGGGACAGAGTAAGGGCAGGAGAATTGAAAGAAAGGTGGAAAAGATGACGGGACTATAGCAGGAAAAGGTTAAAGGAGTGAGTGAGAAAAGGACGGATGCAAGGAAAGAATCGGGATGATCTGGAAGGGCACTGGCAGAAACTGTGGAAGTGATGCCCACATGAAGAGATGGGAATAGATATTGGCAGAGGGAGAGATGAGGGTGAGAGGGGCTTCGCAGCAGATGGACATAAGAGAGCGAGAGAGAGATGAGGAAGATGGGGATGCAACAGTGACTCTGCCCATATAGATAAAGTCCAGCTGGCCTTGGCCTGGCCTGGCTAGTCGCTCAGATACACTGAGATGAGCTGCACCAGACCAGGATCAGACATGCCAGTGAGGCGTCTGGAGCACAGTGCAATTTTACAACTGTTGCCCAATATGGACTGGGACTGAGAAAACCCTATCACAGATATCATCCAGTGGAGATCACCAAGCCTGCATGCCACCACTAAGTCATCTATAAAAAAGGAACAGGACGTAAAGTAGAGGTGATATTTGTCTAGTAGTGGATCTGAAGACACCACACCTTAGGTGGCAAGTCAGTTTTGATTCAAATTCTGAATGTCATTTGAGGAACATTTCACAAACGTTCAACAATTTGCCACAGTATATTGTAATAGAGTGTACCAACCATGTTGTGTTGTGTGAGCAGTTTGTGTGCTGGTTTAAGGCGGCAGCATCTGCTTCTTGAGAACTGCCATGCTTCATCACAGGTTTTTTCCTGTCAATTCAAATAAATCCAAGCTGGCCAGTGTTTTGTTTGTGTTTGTCACTTGCCGAAAAAGCAGAGATAAGAAATACACCTGACTATACTGCCGCAGGAACAAAGCACTGCTAAAGAACAATGAGAAACTTTTTTCTATGTAAGCATAATGCACATTTCGCACAGCCTATTGTTGCTAGGGACGGTGATTTGTTTAAGAAGCTTTTTTCAATATTGGATGAAATTCTCTTTTTCTTTTAACATCCCCATGGCAAACCATAAATCAAATGCTCTGACCAAAATAAAATCAGGTATAAAGTATGTGGATGTACAAGCCTGTCTAATCACCTCATTTGGATCACATGAAGTGAGTGGATCATTTCAAAATCTCTTGCAAGTTTTGCTTTAACAGTGATAACTATATGTGAAGTCATGATCTCTTGGAGCCAATTTTTAGCAGGACTTGGGGCTGGACAAGACATCTCATGCTGGTCAGGGTGTTTGTAAAACTCAATGCACGCTCCACTTTTTGATAGGGACTGCACTGGACACTTTGTCATGTTTGTATTGTTTTTAACATTTCTGTTTTATCTCAGTAACTACAAAGAGAAAAAAAAGTCTGCTTCAAGCAATTTGTCATCACACTAGAATCTAAGAAGGTTTCAAAATAACAAAAGAGAGAGAAAATAAGAGGTTTCACTTACTCTAGCAGACACATTTATTATTTCCATGTTTTGTTCTTCTTTTGCATCCATAGTTCACTGTTCTTCAAATGCAAAATGTTTATTTCTTTTTTCTCTTATTCCTGTTTTAGTGTACTGACTAGTCGGCTCATAGTTTTATTGATGTAATAAAAATGTACAAGCAATGAAATTGCCCAGTGGCTATAATCCTTGGCTATTAAATTGAACCTTTGAGTCTGCTGTCTTGTGTTCAGTGAGGGTGATAAATATGGTCTGATTGGTAGCTGTAGTATTATCACTAGAAATGAAGTAACGCCGTACATACAGCCTTTTTAATTTATAAGCAGTGTTTTATGAATTTTCAAAGAACATATTTTGAGAGCTTTGTGGGAGTTTTTACTGAGTTTGATGTAACCCCACTTGTAGTTGGTCTGAGTAAAATGTACCAAAGTTGGTGAGAGTTACAGACGTACAGTTAAAATGTCTTTCTTGTCCAAAACAGGGACACCACTGCTGATTCTCCAATTCACATTTTTGTTACAGCTATGTTTGTCAAGAGAAGGAGCCTTTGGTTTTCTGAGGCAATATTTCCAACTCTCCCTTACAACGACAGCCAGGGCTGGAGGTTATCTCTGAGTTGCCACAGCCTTATTCTTGACCTCAGCGCCTGCCATTCCCCAACATCCCCATCTCCATCCGCAGGGCCGACAGAAACAACATCAGCCCTTTATTTCAGAAATACTCGGGCCAAGCGATAAACATGTAAACTGGAGAGAAAAGGGGGAAAGGCCAAAAGAGAGAGGCTTTTGTTTCCGCTTAAGTGTGTGTGTGGGTTTGTGTGTGTTGCCTCACAATGAAGGTGGCATGTTCCATTACCCGACCATGATTTAGCTTACTCTCAGGTAATAGTCAGCCCTGTGAGGTCAGCGGAGGGCCAGTGCTGGAGAGAGGGGGTGTAGGGAGGGTGAACCAGAGAGGCAAATAACAGAATAAGAATGGGATTAAAAATGGAGGTAGGCAGCGAAACACGTTGAAAAGAGCAAGACAGAAAGAGAAGGAAAGAATTGGGCAGGCGTTTCAAAGTGCCAGCCTTGACGGACGTTTTGGCATGTTGGCAGGATTGGTGCGGTTTGGGGTGGATGCATGCGTGTTTGCGGCGGGCGTTTGCCTTTGTGACAGGCCAGCCAGGCTCAGCCGTCACTCCTGAAGCCTCAGCAGCACACAGCCACCTGTCCACTCCTATCAGCGCTGCCTGTGTCCCTCTGTCTGGCCTCCACAAGCAGGACGGAGCGTGACGAGTGGATGACAAACGCCTCAGAGAGAGAGGGCGGGAGGAACAGCAATACAGTGATAGGACGGAATCGAAGATTTTCAAAGAACAAAGAGCATTCCTGCGTGATCGGAGAGTGAGCGCGGCTGTGTATGAATGTGCAGTGACAGGTCTTCTCCTCACCAATGCGTAGGATGACTGTCCACTAATGTCCCTCACTGTCCTCTGACTTTCACAATGTGATTGGTTAGTCACAGTCTTGTCAGTAAGTGTTCTCATCATTTCACCATTTGGCTGTATTAGAAAGCTATTCCTAGGCCACACATCCAATCATACACATCTTCCTCCTCAGTTCCCTTTGGACTGACCTAAACTGCGCTCATAGTATGTGCTGCAAAATAATTATCCATATGTGGACAGCAGAGTGAATCCAAATGTACCATATTGTCAGTGCTGCGAGACTAACATTTATTGGGAAACATGTTCTTCTATACTCACTTTCATACTTTCCCATTAAAATATACTTTTTTCTAAGTTATTCAACGGTAGTTTCTGACCAATTCATAATTGTGACGCCTGATAGGAAACATTTTGTGTCTCCTCCTTCCTAGGAGAACAAATTAAGATGGACATAAATGTTGTAATCCCCGAAAATCAGTTACATTACACACGTTGGTCAAAATGCACACATGAACACACGCTTCAGATCAGGGGTGTCAGAACAAAGTGGCGCCAGGGAGCAGTTTGGTATTCAGTGACTTGCTCAAGGACAAGCCAGTAGCTGTAAGTTAACAGTCCACACTCTGTATTTGGTCCGATCGGGACTTGAACCAGCAACCCTTCTGTTCCCAAGCCAAGTCCCTACAGACTGAGCTACTGCTGCCCCTGAAGTCTTAGATTTTGTATATTTCTTCACAAGCTAAAAGCACAGTGAGGTCTTTTATTTTTCTTGGAAAACGTTTTATTTACAACATCTCGTTCCTTCTGGCTTTGTAAATATAACCATGAGCCGTAGGGTCGTTTCTATTGAAGACAGCCATGCACAAGTAGAGTATTCTACAGTGAGCTCAGTGAGCTCACAAACAAGTGACTTGCTTTTCTTCATAAATTCAAATCTATGCCACATTACATCTAAGTGTGTGTCTGTTTTTGCCTTCATGTATCACATTTTTTAAACGTACAAATGTGTAGGTGGTCTTTGTGGGGTATACAGTCTGTTCATTTTAACGCTCTATACGCACACACACATTTAGGATGTGTGTCTGGGAGGTGTGTATTTCTCTCAGGAATGGCTGAAGTAAAGGCAGAGGGTTCTCCTCCCATCCGTGACAGATTTAGTCATAAATCTGTTGGATTAATACATGGCCTCCCAAGGACTCTTGTGGTGTGTGTTGTTGAAACACAGGAGTCACTTAAAGCCAGACTCCAGGCACTATTTGTCTTCGGCTCTCTTTTCCATCACCGTTATTGATGACACAAACACACAAGCTTGTGTACACACACACACACACACACACACACACACACACACACACACACACACACACACACACACACACACACACACACATACACATACACATACACATACACACACACACACAACAAAGAGAAGGCCAGTGAAATATAGAAAGGGTAAATGAGAGGAAATTAAAATCGAATTTGGTAAATGTCTTGTTTCAAAGTAGCTATTAAAGGAATTATGTGAAATAAATGAGCTCTTTATATTTACAAATATAACCTCTTTTTCAAGGGCAACAGTTTCAATTCACACCCTTTCTTTGATAAGTGAATTGTAAAAATCCACCGCAGTTTGTGTTGCATTTGTTTATTCATGGCACAAAGGCATGCAAACATAATCCGTGAGCCTTTGCTTTCTTTCCATCTTTTTTTATTGCTAGCTGTCTAATTGACCTCCCTGGGGGAAATACTTTACTGTTGCTCTCCATGGCTGTCTCCATCCTACAGGGAAATAAACTTAGTCTGAATGCATCCTCTCTTCCGCTATTTAAGATGCCCCCTGAACAAATACACCTCTCTTTGTATGGAAATAGAGGTCCAAGCACTCAGTTTCTGGCCACAGTTTATTTCCACAACCAACTGGCTTCCCAGAAAGAGCCCCAATCTCTAGACATTAACGCTGCACACGGCACCGCTGGCAGGGAAAGCGGTGATGAGTTAATTTCAACTCCTCCATCTTATTTCTGAAGACAGAGAAGGTAGTTTAATTTATCGTTTGACTGGAGGTGAGGGTGCAAGATAATGCATGTGCCCCCAAGAGGTTTCTTAAAAGGATGAGACTGAAACAGTGATTTAAATCCCCTGATGGAATCTGACTCGTAAATTACCCTGAAAGTGCTTCATATGAGCCAGATTGACTAACACGGGGTGGGGGGGTGGCATACAGTGGTGTGAATGCAGAGGCTTTTGGTATAAAAGTGCTATTCTAACATATCATAACAAAACAAATAGGCAGCGTATAGTTAGACAATTCAGTCATTAACGGCCTTGGTAAGTTCACACCCATCTTGTTTCTTAACATTTGTGTTGTCTGCCGTCAAATGTGCAACTTTTGTCCACCCGATTTGACTGTTTGTAAAGCATAGTATAAATCACAACCCAAATCTGTGTTACACCCTTTCAGCCAACTAAATTCTGACTTATTACAACAAATAAAACCAAATGATATAGTAAATATAAGGCGATCATTTTGAATGATTTTACAAAATTGTCACTGGAAGACCGCAGATGATATGAATTTGAATAAAATGTCCGTAAAGTAGTGATACATTTTCTTGCAAAGAACGTAGTATGTACTGTAACCATCCATCTTTTGTTGTTGTTGTGGCAATTAGACAAAATAACCCCTTACTAGGATATAAAAAAACATTTAGAAACGGGTGGAATTTGGACAACATGAAGGTTAACAGTTAAAGTGCTCAAATTTTCAAAAGAGACTCATACTCACTTTCTGCAATAGTGCTGTACAAGAAACAGACCCATTTTGTCATAATGGTGCACAGTCAATTAGCAGTATGCTGTTATAAGTGCCCCCTCTGTAGCCCTCTCCCTGTTACTGATCTGATGCTGAAAAGTATACAACAGTGTATCTTAGAGTCCCACTCTCATAATCATATCTCTCAAATCTGTGTGACAGATGCGAGGGCTTTCCATTACAGTTTCTGTCCACGGAGAGTACTTTTCAATTCCTCTTAACATGGTAATCCATAAAGTGACAAATGCTGCACTATAAAGTAGGGAACGGAATACAGACAGTGTACTGAATGAGCTCACGCTGCCAGTTAGATGAAGTCAGTGTTTGCCTGTCTGAATTTTTGACGCGAGTGATTGATGCGAGGCTGCATGGCTTCAGCTCGGTGTTGCTGATGTGTTTGAAGGCTCTCTTTGTCAGTGAATAGACAGTGGGGTAACATGAGTGGCATCATACTGACTCATCAGCCTCATGATTGGATGACTTTAACCCTGAGGCTCACTGGCCATGCCTCAAGACACTTCATCAAGTATTTATACAAAGCAGGTAAAGATCAAGATTCCCTCTGCCCTGTCCTCCACCGTCACTCATCTTTCTGCTTTGTCTCCAGCTTCATCTTTTCTTATTTGTTGTGCCTTCGGTAGATGGCACATGGCCCATATACCCATTGAGCCTCTGTGCACCATAAAATTCCAAGCTATAATTCACAACATGCGTGAAATTGCAGTCCTGACAGTGGCTGTCCCACTGAATCAGCGCTGAGATGAACGAGAGGTCCAGAGATGTCAGCACCATAATAAACAGGACTTTGGCCTCCAGCCTCTTTCCTTGTCCAGCCTGAGGCCCGAAGGCAGGGCCTCGTCCCCGTCCAACACGCGCGACTCCTATCGATCCAGCGGGGATTGATGTCCTCCAGCAGCTGATTTAGCGCCGCCATTGTCCCCATTACCCGCCCTAAAAGGTTGGGCTGAGTACAACATGCAGCAGCTGTGTATAGGTTAACAAGTCTTCCTACTTTTCTCCATCTCATCCCCTTCACTTTCAGTGTCCTGCCTCTTCAGGCTTTATCATTTCTATGTTTTATGGCAGTGGGTTTTTCAGCCCTGTCACAGTGATGCAACGATGTTTTGTCCTACGGCAGAAGACCTCCTCTCACTTTGGAATTTGAGTGTGTTTGTTACTTTCTTCTGTTGCTTCCTAGTCTTGTGTAACACACTTTGGGCTCCCAAATTATTTTCTCTCCAGCCATTCTCTTAATTTCTAATGAGTTTTAAACCAAATATTAATTCTTCATTGACCTCTCCAGTTAAATATTCTAGATCTAATCCATCGCATATATGAGCTCTATAATTTCTGCAATGTACTTGAGCATTGTTTCTCATGCGTTCAATTCATTTAGAAAAAGAAATCGGCACAATTTAAGTCTGGGGTTTTAAGAGGCTTAATTGAACTTTGCGTGCATCATGGTACCCTATTTATCACGCAAGTGTCTTGAATGCTTTCTTTCACTTTTTTCTAATCTCTGCGTTGGTCGTTATTTTTAATTTGTTCTGGTTTGACCTTACTGTCTCAACGCAGAAGGAAAAATAGAGGATTCAGTATTAGAGTTTGCGGAAAGAGTGAGAGGTTGAGGGGGACAATAGGAGAGAGAAAGGTGAGGCTGAGAAATGGCTCCTCCAGCCCATCGCTCTTGTCATGGGTGCAGTGTTGCAGAGTAGAGGAGAAGGGGAGGGGCAATGTTAATGTGCACTGTATCATTCATAACTTTAATACTGGCATCACTTGCTGCTAAATAGCATCATTTGTCAAGGAAAGGGCTTGGTGCCACAGTATTACAGATAAGCACTAGAAGGATATTTACACTATACACACACACACACACACACACACACACACACACACACACACACACACACACACACACACACACACACACACACTTTCCATACTTTTTACAGTACTTGTGAGGAATATTTGTGAACCCGGCCTTAACCCAACCTTAATGCTAAATGTTAAATGATATGTTAGTTAATGTTACTCATGTTAAAGTTCTTCCATACCTCAGACAACTTCTTCAGGACAACATTAGTTATTTTCTTTACCTGATCTCATGTATTTTGATTTTCTTACTGTTTGTTTTACCTTAAACTATGCAATGTCCCATTATACATGATGGCCTCTAGAGACTCTGGGTCAGCACTGCAATAGATGAGTGTCTCTGTGTGTGGCATGGTGGCATCCGTCCCCGATCCCCGTAGTTTCTGCTGGAAGATTTGTTCAATCGGCTGCACATTTGTAAAATGCAATTCATTAAACCCGACAAACCATTCTTGTTTTGTTTTTTCCCTGTTCCAACAATCCCCAACACTTAATCTATTGAGTTGGATGTGAAAATATCCAGGCCTTACACAATGTTTCCCCCTGCTTTCGCTTTCTTTGGCCACTAAGCACCTGTGGTGGAACAATAGAATGACTTGAAGGTGATTGGCTGTACAGTTTTTGCAGAAAGTAACATTGTATAAATAAATTATAGCACCTTAAGCCCCCCTTTCCCTGGCCATGCTATTACTTGTTTAAAATCAACATACTTAAATGCCTTCTACATGCCTAAAAGTTGGTGCCACGTGATTGACTGATCAGATATTTGCGTTAAATAACAAGTTGAACAGATTTACCTAATAAAATGCGTAGTTAGTTTGTTAAAGCTTAAAATGTTTTGAATACAATGAAACACAATCCTGGAAATAAATGTAGTAGATACATTGAGTGCAGAACCAAATCATTATCTTACAGGCTAATATACAACTGCACGCTGATTCAGCAGATGTGGACTTATTTTAGCCTCCAGTTCAGCTATTCTCTCTATTCTAGAGAATATGACCCAGATGCTTAATGGCTTGGTCTCTCTCTTTTTTCCAGAGTTAGGGTTAATCTTCCACAAGACTGTGACTCTCATACATAGTCTTAGTTTCAAATGATTTTGTTATCATCCATTTGTCATCTTTCGCTCGAGTGTGCGTCTCCCCACATGGAGCAGACAATTCCTCCACAGTCGAGAGTGCTGGAAGGGGGAGGAAAAAAAATCAGTTATTATTGATGACTATGAGGTAAAATGCTCAATTTGCACCGTCTTCAACCAAATTATAACTCATATTGAAAGCAGCTCAATTTGCATAAATCTCATTAGACGCAATGAGAGGAGTTCATAAATCGTTATATTAATTAGTCATTTTTGCCTCCCTTTCATAAGAAAATGGGGTGTATTAATAAAACGAGAGGGGTGTGTGATTGTGAAGCCTAATTGGTCGTTTTGTTAAGCGTTTTGGTGCGCATGTGACAGGCTTGATTTACTTTGGCTTCACCTCTATTGTCTGACCAAGTAACTGTAGGGAGGGAGATGAGTGTGTGTGTGTGTGTGTGTGTGTGTGTGTGTTTTTGCACCTATTGCATATGTGTATGATCTGTGTATTAACTATTGATGTGGTCATATTTTTCTACTAGGTTCAAAAAGTATAGCTGAAGCATTTCCCAGCATGCATTGTGTGAAGTGAGCATTACAGGGCAATCGCACAGAGTTATGTTGGTGTTGGGGCAAGTGGGGGCTATCACAACAATATTCACAAAACTGTGTCTCAGGGCTTCTTAACATTTAACCTATTAATGTGTCATACCCAGTTAACGGGAAGAAACTCAGCTAACTGACGATATGAACTATTTTTACCGAAACGAAACACAAGTCTAACGGCAAGCCTCTGAATTAGCACTAAGCGAAAGAGTGCTAACGCACTTAGCACATAACTTACGTTAGCGATCTTTTATACTTCATCGGATCTGCACAAACAAGATATCATCTGAAAGCTGAGATTCCACAGATTCCAATGGTATAAGTATCATCACTGAGCGATAAAAACTCGCGGCAGCGAAGGCTGGCAAAGACAACACACAACTTCACTTCACTGGGCCAAAATGGCAAATATGTCTTACCTTTGCTGTTGTTCTGATCAAAAGTTGTGTTCAATGGCATTACAACGCATATAAACGCTGCTGAAGGTTAATCCAATGTCTCTGTGTCACTTTGAAATGATTACTGATAATCCATCGTAATATTTATGGCAATAAGCCTAGTTTTCAGTTTTCAGAGGGTAACATAGCTTTCGGTTTGGGCAAACTGCGTGCGCATCACTCTCACTCCTCAATGGTAACGTGTAGGAGCAAAATCGACCAATGGGTTCCAGAGATATGGCAAATATACCCGAATGACTCCCGAGGTGTTTTTTTTTTTCTAAACCTCTCTAAAAAGGTCAAATGTAACTTGTTTTGCATAAATCTTGATACAGGGTACTTAATATGTTGTAGTTTGGATTCCTAAAGCTTTTTGTCTACTATCCCATCATTCAAGGGTGGTTTTCACTATAAGTAATGTGTTTTCTTTGGACGGAAACTATAATTTAAATTTTTTTACTATGTTCAATCTGAATTTAATTTAAAATAAAAACATCTATATTGATTCTGACTCTTCTACATCCAACTCACAGGTGTATCATTGCTTTGAGAAAAAAGATTATTAATTTACCCCTTTTAGAAGTGAAGTTATATGTCATTTTCGAGCCTGAGACCTGAAAAACAGGCTCAGGGCTTAACAGGTTAATATTGACATACAGATGTTAACAACTTCATGGTTACCTTTACTTAGGATAATTTACTCGTGTTTAGTCTAGAAAACTGTAAAAGTGTTGTGTATTTATAGGGACTGTTGCAATAACTAAGCAGCTTCTAAAATTCAGATCTTATAACAAAAATATGTTGACAAAAAAGAAATGCCATGATAGATTTTTGGAGTTTAATTATTGTTATTTTTACTCCAAGAGATGCTGATTTGAAACCGTTGTCACGAAAAGTTTTGGGATTTCCTGTTTCTGCCGGAGAGAGGGGAGTTGGTCCCAAAGCTTGCCGCTGTATTTACACCCTCCACCTGAAAGGAGGGAGCTTCATTAAGCTGCGAGTGTGACTACAGATGGAGTTCACTCCATCACGAAGGGGGAGTGGGTAGGGTGTGGTTTGGAATTGGGCCTACATTTCACTGTGTGTGACCTGCTGTGTAATACAATTCAACAGGATTTCATTTGAACCCTCCATTTCCATTTCTCTACTTGGATGTTCTTGTAACTGCGCTCTAGCTTTAAGCAGGTGTACATTTTGTGTAAATGTATGTTTTCAGTGAGTCAAAGGAGAATATAATTCATATCCATATCCACTGGAGTCCATTATGTGTGACTGATATCAGTACACCCTCCCCTTCAGCCCATTATGATGCCCTGACCAAGCAGTTTCACCCTGGACAGTAATGAGGCTTGTCCTTCTGGGTCGGGGGTCTCCATGCTGTCCTCCTTGCCCCTCCTATTCTCCGCCTTGCCCTTCTTGACACATCCGTACAGCATGGAGGGTTAGCCAGCCTAATGGCGCTCCACCTCCAGGTTTGATTAGCGGGCCTGTCTGAACTCTTGTGGCTGAGACGAATGAAGCTGGAGAACCACTGCAGCTCCAATTAAAAACCCTTTTCTCCACTACCCTTGCACAGGCGTGTCTTTTTATGTGCTATGTGTGTGTTTCCATGCAATGTATCCTTAGCTTGCTTTACCCTTGCTTGTTTTCTTAGTGTGCATACTGTATAGTGGGTCATTTTCAGACACATAAATGTGAAAAGCCTAAAGACACCTAACAATAATGTTTCATTCAATACAAATGCATCAATGACATGTAACATCCGTTAATGTGGCTCAGTAAAAGTATCGGTAGTCAATGGAAACAACTGAATATAAATGTTTTTGCAGATTCGCTCTTTAGTAAATACAAGGTCACATCATCATTTGAAAACCACGTGTTCACACTCTGGCCTTTGACCCAGTGTGACCTCTGACTCTGTCCTGCAGGTTCCTCGGTGACCCAGCTGAAGGCCTCGGATCCTGAGGGGGAACCTCTTGTGTACGGTGTTTCAGGAGAAGAGGCCATGCGGTATTTCTCCGTGAACAGTGTGACTGGTGTGGTCTGGCTTCGACAGCAGCTCGACCGAGAGGTAAGACCACCACAGCACACTCACAAATGACCAAAGCATTATTCACAAAAAAGGGCCATTTTGGGAAAAAGGAGATGGAAGGTAAATTATCAAATGATGAAAGAGCGGTGAAAAGTGCAATACTCCTGAGCAGGGATGGAAAAGAAAGGGTTTTGAGTTCAGAAAGAAGTATTTTTCTTCTTTTCTGTGCTGCTTTCTTGCACTACATGTCCATGCAACGTTTATGCTGATGTCTGTCTCTGTCTCCCCTAGAGCAAGTCAGAGATGCAGGTCGAATTCTCCGTGAGTGACATTCAGGAGGTAAGAGACAGATTTGCTCTGTGATCACAGTTATGACACCTCCCGTCACACCCTGACACCTGCGAATAGCCTGACCCAATGTCACATACTGTAGAGACCGTCTCTCTCAACGCGTCTTTCCTTTCAGGCACTTGCCTTCATTCACACACATATTTCTCTCTTTCTCACATGTAATCATTGTGACACCTGTCTAACGCAACACAGTTTACTTACTGAAACATACTGACGTTCAACCTACTCTCCCCCGCGGGTAACCTATCACACACTTTTCCTGTTTTCTTTTACTCTTGATTCTTGGCTTGGCATGGCTTTCATGCACGTTTTCAGTGACTGCTGTCATCCTCACCTATAGAGGAACATTTGGAAACTGTTTAACCGACATGTTTCCTCCCTCAGGTGGTCAAAGACACAGTAAACATCCAGATTGGAGACGTGAACGATAACGCACCAGTCTTCCATGGGCAGCCGTACACCGTCCACATCCCAGAGGTAAGGCTGACAGAAAGTTATGTTCACTTAAGGTGTCCAAGGTAATGCTGTACCAAATCGTCAACAATTCAATGCGACACAGCTTTTTTTAATTCAATATATATTTGACTCAATAATATTCTTATAATATACCCAGTATTTTTGCACGTAGAAGAACAAATACTGTAACTTTCTTTCTTTCACACACACACACACACACACACACACACACACACACACACACACACACACACACACACACACACACACACAGCTGTAAGTAATATACATATATATATATCAAATATAATTTTGTATAGACTGTTCCTCAAATTGAGGATATGTTGACAGACATCAACAGCCTAATTAAAAAACCTCAGGTACAGCCCTTTGTGTTACAAACATGTGTTGATTAGAGGTTGAGATGCAACTCTTCCTGCATAAAACTGAACAGAAAATGCATCATGTGTCGGATTCGTCATATCATCTCTTGTTTATAAGTTATTTGGATGGTTAGTTTATCTTATGTGCTTTGACCAACAATGGTTTACTTGGCGATATAAAACACGTCTTAAACGTATTGTAAACGTCCACAACTCATGGTGATCACGGAAAATGCATAGTGCTTTGTGGAGCCCTGAAATAGCACCTGTGATCTTCCCAGTATTTGAGGAGTTGTCTTATAGCTCATGTTTAGAGAGTGTTCACAGCCTCCTTTTATAGCAAAGACAAACACTCTCTGCAGTGCAGACCTCAATCTCTTTTCTCCTCTGCGTTTCTCCTCCTGCTTCTCCGTCCTCTCTCTGAATCTGCTACCTCTCTTCCCAGCTCTCACTCCTCTCCATCTTTCTCTCTCCTCTTTGCCCTCTCCCTCATCTAATCCTTGATGGAAGTAATTGCCAGAGTGGAGTGGAGGACTTCAAACAGGGGCTGAAATCCACACACACAAACACACACATCCACATTTCTTGTTGTGTTTATATTGAGCACATACCCCTTTCTGAGTCTTCACCAAATCTTCAAAGCCACAGGCTTTTTCTCTTTTCCAATCCATAAAGTCAGGCAAATAAATGGGAGAAAGAAAGGCTGTTAAGACGGGGCTGTTTAGACCACCCACCATGCAATGAAGGCTCTCTCAGGCAATTCCATGCACTGCTCAGTTGTGTGGGACTCTAACAGTCCACATGCAGACTTTCCAAGCTCTGGAAACAATAGGCTTCGAGTTAGCCTCTGGAAAGCCATCGAACAGAGCTGTGTTTGACCCTCTGTCATCACTAATTGCATCACTCAATGAGTTGCTGTTCATGTCAGTCCAGTACTCTTTTTATTTTACGGCAGTGGGTTGTGGTGATACAATTCAGACTCTTTCAAATATGAGACACAGCAGTGAGTCTAATTCACCCACATTTGTCTCCACTGAAAATAGCTGAAGCCTGTAACAATAAGACAGTAACAGTCAACATAAAATATGCCAACCTTGTGTGTGTGAGCACAGAGTGAGACTAATGCAGGTGGAATGTGTTTTATCACAAATCTCAATCAACTTAGTTGTCAGTGTGCCTTTCTTGATAAATGAGACACATAAAATGCATTTATATTTTTATGTCTGTGTGTTGCAATAACAATGCAGCAACAAAGCCCAACCTCGTACACAGAGAGATCTTCATTTAGGGTGTTTTAAGAACAATGTGATTTTAGGAGTCTTCTTCCTCATCCTACCTTGTTTCCCCTTCCTCCACCTCATACTCCACCTGGTCCTGTTCCCCCACAGCTTTTGTCCCCTGCATTTGTATGGCCTCATTACCGCTGTGATCCTAACTGACCTCTAGCAGGCAAAGCAAACACGCTGCGGCATCACTCCATCACGCTGTCACTCACTGGACATGCCAGAGTTACTGGAGGTTAGAGTACAATCAGCACCACTATATAGTGCTGATGAACTTTAGCACACAGAGAAAAAGATAGGAACGGATGATGGTGGTGAAGGATGGCAGAGCAGTTCAAGTTTAAGAGGATTGACGACAGAAAGCTTTCGAATGATGGAATTAAACAAACAGATTGACAGAAACAACTCATAGGGCTTTAGGGCTGTTGAAAAAGAAGAGCCTTTACGGGAGGAGATATATCAAGGAGGGCCTGACGCAGCTCAGCAGTGAGCAGATGAAGCAATGTGAGGGGCAAGGTGAGCGGCGCAGTAGGGAGAGCGGGAGGAGAGTGTGTGTAAATGTCGTTTTAATTTGTAGAGCCATAAAGAGGGTGAAGGGGAGCAGGTGGGCTGCTAGCATTCCCTCTGTCAGCGCTAATGAGCTGGCCAGATTTACAGCATCCACACTCAGGCAGCCAGCAGCAGAGACACTGCATTCAAGGAGCGTAGACTATCACCCCAAATAATGTTTAGATACAACAGCAGATGGGCCACAACCCAAATCCATTATTGCATGAGATGATGGAGAGAGCCTACGACATACTGAGAAGTGTTTTTCACATCCCCTGCGCGCGACAGGTAGTCTTCTATATCAACACATTTCAAATGTTTTCGGTTTGGAGTCAGTGGAGTCTTGCTCTGAGCATCTGTGGGACCTTCCGTGGCTGCATCATTCCCCAAAAACCCTCACAAACATACCTCCCCCCAGCTGTCTGACCCTCACACCCCCCCACTGGGAGCCGCTCTCTGTCAGTGCCACCATGATAACATGAAATGCCAGCACTTACAATATCTAAATTTGGCCCGTGTGCGACCACAATCTCAGTTTTCTCTTGTTCTTTTCGTCACTTGTATTCCTTTTCTTCTCTTTTTCTGCCATTTATTTTGCCTTAAATGTCTTGCACGAATACATATACACCAAACACATTTTCCCTGAGCCGTATTGGGATTATACACATTCAGTTTGCATGTATTTAGTCATAGTCCATAGATGTTATCAAAACTTGTTTTCTCATGGTCTTAGCAGGGTATACGTTTCTGTTTTTTCCTCAACTAATAGCTTTTCACAATTTAAATGCCATCTGTTTTTCTTCCTCTCGCCAATATTCCCCTTCCTCTCTGCCTACAGTAGATACGCAGTGCAGTGGAATCCCGCCTTTGATAACACAGTAATGATGCACACAAGATTGTAAAGCTGACTTCAGACCAGCGCTGTAATGCGGCACATAGATGGAATAAATGCATTGGCAGACAGGCAGGAGGCTCCGGGTGATAGATATCCAAACGTTATCTGTTTACTGTCTCTCAGGTATGTCAGGCAGGTTAGCAAATCCCTGCTCAGCCTCTGTTTTCTATCTGCCATATCTCAATGTGCCTCTCTAACCTACAGTAAGCTCTGATGAACTACAGCCCATCTTATAGAGGAGGGCTGCCCAGGGTGGAAACCCCTCAGGGGAAGTCAGAAACCTGAGGAAAGAAAAGCCCCTTCAGTCTGGTGTGATACATAAAATAAATCTGTATTTTTTTTTTTTGTAAGAAATACAATTCTGAGGAATTCAGAACAGAAGCAGGACATTTGATCAGAAACCCAAAGTTATTTGTTTCTTAATCTGGCTCCAAGTCCCCTCTCTTTTCTTTTCTTTTATGTTTACACATTTAAATAGTCTGTGAATTGTATCAGCTGGATCATTGTAAGTTTGGAAAATAGGTGCTAACATGCAAATGAGGAAATAATAAAGTATATTCACCAACTTGACAACACATGTGCAGCATTTCGACAACATCCACCAACTGAGCTGGTCTATTTCATCATTTGCAGTGTTTTGTCAGGAGATTTGAAATTACTAGGTTAGCTGGCTAGCAGATCTGCAATAATATCAGAAGGACTTATAGCCAATGAAACGTACTTTCCAGTAAGTTTCCAGTGACTGTTGGCCAACTTTATAATCCCTAAACGCTCCATGTCCCAGCTGAGTGCATCACTTTTGAATGTCCCCTTTCCGTTGTGTTTTGAGCTCCTGGCAGCGTTTAGTTTTTTTCACCATATTGTATTTGCACCGTTTTGTTTATGCAGCGCTTTTAGTTAACGCTGCGCCAATTGGTTTATGTTTTCTAAATACTGTCCATATGTTGTCAAGTTTGTGGAGATGTTTCTTCATTTGCATCCATTTTGGCAAATTTGCGTTTTCTGATTTGCATAATTCTTTTAACTGCAGCAAGTTTCTCCTCATAGAAATGTTTTGGGCCGTTGTAGCGCGTTTGCTACCGTTGGTGACTGTATAAAGGCACCATGTCTGTAGAAGGAATTCATTCAAACCAGCATCATTTCACACCCAACTTTTGGCTGCTACTTTCTCAAAACAAATATGAGATGCATAGCATGATATCATTTCATGCACTAAACACACAAGCACTCATATTTTAGATAATATTGGCAGAGGGTGTTTGAGAGCTCCTATTACGCCTGTGAATGAGCTGCTTAGTGCTTGATGTGGGCTCTGGCAGCAAAACAGAGACACCTGCTCTTTGATGTGCCCTCTGTCGCTGTCAGGTAGAACATGGATAAATCTGCTCCCTTCCCTTTTCTTCTTTGCCTTTTTTCCACTTCTGAATGCTTTAATTCAATCCCTAATCTTTTATCTTTTATCTCAGCAGGTTACAGCACCCGAAAAGTAATTTGTTTACCGGATTACAAACAGATATTTCAGCTCTAAAGCAGCCACTACAGTATTTTGATGACTAAGGTTGTTGCAGTTGCAAAGTTCTCTGGGGAAAAAAACGAGTCTTATTTATAGTGAAATACATTTATTTAGAAATTACAGTCATAAAATATTCGGGATTTACCTTCTGCACATTTATCCTCCACACGGAATGCACACAAACCAAAAAGGAACAACATCTTTATGAAACACACACACACACACACACACACACACACACACACACACACACACACACACACACACACACACACACACACACACACACACACACTGCCTCTAAGAAGTTGGATTTAGGCCATAATGATTTCAGTATCATCTCTCCTGGTCTCCCCTGTATTTTAATTGAATCTAGTGGTTACTGAGCTGAGTGGTGGCTGGTTGACAGGCGCAGGCCTCAAAGAGAATTCTGCCTGACACTAAGACCCTGAGCCCCATAGGGAGGGATTTAGGGAGAAAGAGGAAGAAAATGGATAAAGTGAGAAGGTTAAATGGGAAGCAGTCCATTTTTTACTCACCTCAGGCTCCATTTCTAACTTAAAATAACTCCACTGAAGAATTTCAGCAGACATTTTCCATGGCATATATGAAGCTGTTCCTTAAATCACAAATACAGTTAAAAATAAAGTGTTTTAGGAAGTGTTGAAACAGTAGATCTTTCTCCATCTGTCTGTATGATTATGTCTGACAGCACTGATTAGACTACAGCAAATGATCGTCCTCCACAAACTAATGTAAATCGTACACCAACTTCTCCATTTTGTATTCAACACATTACATATGGCTAGCTTATTTTGTGTCCAGGATGTTGTACCAGCTGTTTGCTCACATACTTCATGCAGAAAGAGTCCTTTCATTTCAGTTTTTGCATTTCATTGATTTTTTTGTGTGTGTGTGTGTTGGGGTGTAATTCTCCATCTGCAGATATTGACTATAGATGTCTACTATATACCGGGTTCAATCTTACAGGAGTGAGTGCAGTCAGTCACTTCCATCAAACATGATTCATTTGTGGACTTCAGTAAGCCTTTCAGGGCAAGTGGTTGCTTAAGTGAGTTGTCAGAGAGGATGTCGTGCCTGTAGAACACTTTTCCTTTCCAGTCTAGGGGTTAACGCAACAAATACTGCCTGGGCATCACGTATGCTGCCACTCGTGAAGGTAAATCACCTCCTCTTCCTCTCTTTATCTTTCTGTCATTTACTTTACTTTACCCACTGAGCATGAAGAGCACCTTGATTTGCGTGCCACGCAGAGATGGGCGTAGATTTGTCTGTCAAAAAAAAACCCAAGGCTCGTGTCTGTGAGTGACCACAGAAAAGTGTATTTCTGTGAGACAGACAGGGGGAGAGGGAGAAGTAAGGGGGGAGCACACAAGGAAACGCTGTGTGAGAGGGGCAAGATTGAAGGGAAAGAGAGAGAACGGCTTGCACTCCCAAAAGCCATTAAAGTTTGATTCACCCACTCCTCACTCTTTGAATAAATCAACCTGTCGTTCCCCCTCTCCTTTTCTTTCAAGTGTGTGGGACCCACCCTTCCATCCCCACCCCGCCGTTGGCGCTCTCCCACCATCTCCTTGGCAGGATTGTGAATTCTGACAAGGTTTTGCTAACATCCAAGACAGTTGTGCATCTTGTCAGACACTCCATATTGTGCAGCACCTTGTGTGATTGTGTTTATGGTTATGTGGGACACAGAGAGAAAGACAGATTGCGAACTCTCATCACTTTATGCGGTGTGTATGGAATCATTACGCTGATAAAAGAAGAAAGAAATTGACGTGTGGGGAAAAAAATAGTTCAGATACAGGCTTTGCCTTCAACCTCACCAGGGCTCAATTTTGGCATTATACAAATTCCTCTAAGATTCTTCCTCTCAATATGCACTCTCCTCCACATTTGTCTGTTTACCCCCCTCACTGTTCCTCAAACCGTGGCTAGATTTTCCTTAATGGAGCTTTATAGCCTTTCCAATTTGCTCAAATCTATTTTGCCTGTCACTTCAACAATTGAGATGGAAGGGAGAAAGGCATTAAAGGAAAATAATGCATTATAGAGAAGAAAGGAATAGGAATACTAAATAAGTACTGTTGCCCTTCTTTTGTTGAACAGTGAGCTATAGATACACAACAGCTTCCATAAAGTCAAATATGATCAACTTGAATCACACCATGTACTCTCTTCTATAGAAATAATGCAGTAGCAGAATTTTGATTCATTTTTGATCAACGCTTCCTACTTTGAAAGTTCACGGGCAGCATTTGAAACTGTGATAGAGACTCCTCAGCTCTGATTGGTTGTTTCTTTTGCTCAAATATCACTGAGGCCAAAAAGAGCAACATGTTTTTTTCACTGATGTTATTTAACTAATGTTATTTTAAGCATTGGCTTTAATTGCCATGCTTTGCCACCGCATTCACACTGTTTAATTTACACCTCAGAGCCTATGTTTTGTTGAGCTATATTTCAGCAGGCATACATGACAACTACAACAAACACCCATCAAAATAATTAAGGTGACAAACAGATGTTTAAGATTCAAATAACAGCCCATCATTTTCAAATGTCTGCTGCATTGTCAGGTTGTGATTTAAGTCAGTCTGATGGTTCCATTAGTGTCTTGTTTGGTTCCTGATCGGTCTTTCTAACAATATGGTTCCCAGGAAGATATTCTAGTCAATCATTTCCCCCAGAGGTTTACCCCTTCATGTTGTAGACACTTTTCCGTTAGTGTGGTCTATATCTACTACTTTAACACAGGCAAATGCAAAAAGACCTTCCCCCTTACACATTTTAATTCCAAGGGACGGTGCAGGTTTTATTTTTATAGCACCTCCATCACATTTTACATTTTAGCCCCACTTCAGGTGAGGCTAGAAAGGCAATTCATCATATATACAAAAATGCACCATATGGCCCAGCTCCATAGTGGCAGCTAGTAGGGGTTTCAGTGCTGTTTTCTCTCTAGGATTTTCTACTGAATCTTTAAACAGAAGACATTTTCAAATATACATTATACTGCTACTGTTTTGAATGATATGTCTTCCGACAAAATTGCTTCACGGCTTTGTTTGATTTGGACTAAATGTATCTTGTGTTTTCCTTCACCGTACGCTATCTTACCATGGCTGTGTGAAGGTATTTTATCGGAATATAGTGTGTAACAGTTTCAGAATGACTTTAATTATAATGTTTACATTAGCGAACCCTGACAGAATCTAAATAATGAACTCAGACAAAAGGTTTTCTAACATTAAGACATTTGATTTATGGGTATATTGTGAATAGTAGCTTGACTGTGACCAACCATTTGCTTTGGGAGGAATATAATCTTTTGAGTGTATCCACAAACTGTCAATAATGGAGGTGTCATCTTATCATTTTACAATGTCATTTAGGGGATTTTTGCTATTATTGCCCATTTGAGTACAATGGGAAGAGAATTGTGGAGCTCACAAACCCTGCCTTAAGCTTTGCTTTGTTGGATATTTTTTTATATTTTATATATTAATTATATTCCAGTTTGTTTCGTAAATATTAAAGCCGAGAAGTATCATAAGATAAACAAAAATAAATAAAGATTAACATGAATATGCCTTAAATATAACTGTCTATAAGAACTAAGTAGATAATACCAGTGACGGCATCATCAATGCTTCTAGCTTGTTTTGGTTGTTGCTATCCACATCAGGCCATTTGCTGGATTTACACGTGAGAAAGTGCAAAACATTATTGCTGATTCGAAAAATCTTTGATTTGAATACTGACGTAGAAGTTCTTTTGTTTTCTGTAAGTCAGACTGTCAGAAGGAAACAGACAAGTCAAAATGTATTTCGCTCAAGTAAGCATGGCCTTTTTTCCCTGTAGTCACAGACTAACTTTGATACCAGCGACTGTCACCAAAGTCCCTCCTCACCCCTCCTAGTGAAACCCCCTCTGTCCTCCTCTTCCTCTTCACCTCCTTCTTGCCTAACCCTTCCGTGGTGTCCCCGACATAAGTGCTTTGATGTATAATTGAGTTGTGCACTCAACCGCTCCTCTCCCCCTAACTTCAAGTCCTCTCTCTGTGCTCCCCAAAGACCTGGCTTATAGAAAAGGTAGGTTTAAAGGGGGAGACGAGAAAGAAGGAGGAAGCAAGGGAAATTGAGACGTTACAGCCGTAACACTAATAGGAGAGATTGTGGCAGGAGAGAGGCTATTGGATGGTAATTCAGCTTATGAGAAAGGTGTAAGGCAGCTAAGAGCTACTACTAAAACAAACGTTAGGAGAAAATTCAGCAGTTGCTACAAATGACTCCATAAAAGGCTCTTGAGATGTTTTTGCATGAGCGAATATTCAGACATTTGAAGACACAGACAACTCTCCACACTTTTCTCGTTGAGTACTCCATAACTGGTGTCATGTCTCATCACCACAATGTAATTGACTCTGACAACGTGACATTCTACTAATTGAGATAAAGAGAGAAATGCAAGGGGAATGGAAGGATGGAAATAACAGGTTGTGATATTTGCTTTTGTTGTAGGAAGTACCAATTGCCATATAATGATCACTTTACACAGGAGATGATTAGACATGTTGCCATTCTGCATTAGTGTCATTGGGGCTGTTAGAGTTTTTTAGAGATCTATCATCATAAAATATGCTCACAGCCTCAGCATTGTAAACCTTGGGTACATTTAGCTGTAATAGACTGAGAGTGCAGAGGTTTTCGTCTTGACCATATCCGTCATATTCCTACATGCAGTACTTTTCTTTGCTTGCTTGTCTCTCTGTCCCCACTCCTTTCTGCTGCAGAGCTACATGAAGAGATTGCAAACGGACCCTAGTGGTGCTTTCTCTGCATGTGCTCCCTGGCTGTTGGGATATGTTTGTCTTCCCGTATATGAATGTTCAGTTATATTCAGTACGATCAACGAGTGGATTGCGCAAAAGTTGGGTGCCGTGTTTACTGGCATACTTCCAAAATATGACAACGCTTATCTCTTATTCTTCATATTCACCATAATTAAACTAGAACACTTATAACAACTATAAAGCTATGGACATTTCCCATAACACATATTAATTCATTCTCATACCAGAAAAACATAGACTTTGAAAAGATATCTTTTAAGCTTTTCACATACAATAGTAATTGGCTCTCATCAATAATGACATGAAGACATCATTGTAAACTGTGATAATTAGTAGATTTGCTTACATTATTGTAGTCCAGTTTAGTTCAGTAAGGAGGAGGCAAATGTGTTGGACAAATATATTTTACTGGCATGGCAGTTTCTTCTGTTTTCAAATCATAGTATTTCAGCTGAGGTGTCATTGACTCTGACCAGAACATATGGCTTGGTAATACTTCCTGAAGCCTATTCAAACAATGTTGAGATATTGTTATTTTTTTATCAAAATAAGAATTTGTTAACTGTTATTGCTCATCATCAGGCTTATGTGTCTGCCTACTACCTCTTCTTATTTCTTTCTCTTACAGTTGTTAAAAACAAAAAAGCCTGCATGCTAATGCATATTTCAGTTTTCTGTTTTACTTTGCTCATCAAACACCTCAGTACTTTAAGGGTTCCTTAGCAGATAAGCAGATGGAGGCATTTAAATGTTCTGTTTGTATGGTCCCCGCTGAAAGTAAGAGATGGGATAGATACGTTTAAACACACAGACACACTCATTCCCAGTGTCTTTTGGGGAGAACTACTGGCATTCTTAAAGCACTGGAATAATGCATGGGAAATGAAAGGCACCTGGGGTCATAGTGCAGAAGCAACACAGCCTGGATATACACTGTGTACTCAGATAGGCCTGCGATTGCATGAAGTCTTTGAATAATGCATTGGATGGGAAGCATGTATCTTTGTACTGTGTGTCTGCCGAGAGACACCTGAGACATTAAGACTTGTGGAAGGTGGAGCCCAAACTGCCCTCACGATACCCTGTGCCAGAGGCTACAGATAGAAGAGATGTTGATGAAGTGTGCAGTACTGTAAAGGACCAGACTGCCGAACGGAGAGATTCAGGGGTACAGATTTGACAATATAGTGAAAACACACAAAAGGCTTGAAATACAAGGATACAAGGAGGAGGGAAAGAGAGACAGTGGAAGAAAGAGAGCAGTGTATCTATTGAAAAACAGCAGAGTACTTTGAATCCCATGTGATGTTGCTGAGATGAGACAGTCTCAACAGCAACTTGGGCAACACGGCGTGTTGTCATTATTGTTTGTCGACTTGTGGGTATTTGTATGCGAGTCATCTTAGTGTTTATATGTCTGTCATTTTCATGGACAGATTTTTTTTTACTGCGACAATCATGCAAGCTGCAGTCACAAACACTTTGTAGTTGATTTTAAAACAAAGGCCTAGTTTGAAGATAGGTCTGATCCAAGCAAGGGCACCGGGAGTAGGGAGTTAGGAAATGGGGAATGCCCCCCCCCCCAACACACACACACACACACTTGTTTAGATATAGTTTTAGAAAGTGTTACATTTGTTAAAGAACCGTAGAAGAGCAGTGAGGCAGACCATAAAGCGCCAACCAGGAAAACTGACATGTAAGACTGCCAACCTCTTTGGGCCCCCGCAGAGTGTTATTTCCCTTTCACAGGGCTGGCACATATAAACAAACAGATTCCCACTAAGTCAATCTTATGGCACCCAAAACTGTACATCTAACCTGTAAATATTGGACTCTGAGAGAAGTCTAGCCTGGCTCCAGGTCCCAGAATTGCTGACTACATCTTCAGTTTCTTTTCAGCAATTGAAATTGATCAAATATTGAGCCAACCACAGCTATTTAGGTATAATTGAGAAATGGAAACGTCATCTTTCTGTGCCAATTGCTGACAAATTATACAGTACTAAGTTGCTCAAAAGAGTGAATCAGATCAATGCTGTTGTCAGAACTTCATTTGAAAAAAAAGGAATATAAATGTAGATACTGGAGTTTCTGTGATGGTGAAATTAATATGTGTGGTCATTATTATACCCACAAAACCCTCAATCACTAATTGACAAACATGGACACAATAGACAAAAAATGCAATTCTGTCTGATTATCAGACCAGGGGAGACCAGTGCACATTGAGGAAACTTTTGGTGACACGATGTGAATATGCAAACTGAATAGACTGGTGGTTTCAACATTTCCTTCTGCGTGGCCACAATAAGACATCATTAATGTCTCATAAAATGGAAATGTAGATCATGGTCTCTTTTCGGCATCTGGGTAAACTTGACCTTGTGTCAGCCAACACTTCTGGGGCCGTACACGTTACAGTAGTTGAAATGGAAGCAATTTTCCTTTTGTTTTTTCTTGTGTGTTGCTCAGAGTCTCCACTTTGTCTTTGTCGAAATCTCTCCCCACCGCTTCACTTTATCTCTCCCCTCTGTGTTAGTTCCGGGTAATTGCCTGAACAATGTTCCCCTCACTCCCAACGAATTCAATTCAGACCACTTGCACTGGTGAGTGACTGCAAACATAACGGTGCTTCCATTAAAAAGCCTCTCCAGCCCTACGTACAGTATTGGATTATAAAGCTTTGTGATGCTGTTTCAGATGTGTTCAGGTGATTGCCCTCTATATGAATAGTAAAGGATTATGACCAAGAACAAGAAGCAGCCGACTAATTGAGCAATGCACTTAACCACTTAGCATGCTAATAAAGCTGTGCAGGTGTATGGGTGCTGCAGGTTGAGCCCTCTGCCTTTAACTCTGCTTTTGGTCGCATGCACACACACTTAAGAAAAGCAACCTACAAACTCAAACACACGCATCGCTTCAACCAGTCCCTTAGTCCCCTATGTCTTTAAAAGAAAGTGTGGACTGATTAAAGTCAGAGTTTTATGGGGAACTGTGTGTGAAATATGACTAAATAAATAAATAAAGCTAGAATGTCTTGCCCCTCTAGGCAACAGACGTTTATATGATAATCAGCTCCACTCTAATTTGCATTTAATTCTATTTTAAAAAATGACTTCTCAAAAAGAAAACAGTGATGAAGAACGGGAACAATATGTATGAGAACAAGAGATGCTGTAGAAGGAAAAGCAAATATGCTTTATGATTTGCCTTTTACTGTTTTTCATCAGGTAGTTCATTTTCTTTATTTTGTTTCAATATGAACATTTCCTCGAGGGTCATACGGTTCATAATGAGAACATAGATGTACAGTATTTTCATCTTCTTTTAAACAGTCCACTATATGTTCATCTGAATACCTATGAATCCTACTCTGCTTTCTTTGCTATGAATCCTACTTTGTGTTTTGGGATTAAAAGGCAGTCTTGGACTGAAAAGACTAAATAAATGAATATGACCAGCTCTGGCTCGAATTGAGAAGCTTCCATCTGATTCTTTTAGCACTGAGCTTTTCTACCAAAAGAGGCAGAACTATAGAAAATCCACATCAGTGCTCTCAAAACATTTGTCTTTGCTCATGAGGGAAATGCTTGCAATGTAGAGCCCTAACCAGATTGAATTCCTGAACGATCTGACAAAGTCAGATTAGGGGGTTTATGACTCTCAATCCTATAATACGGCACTTGAGATTCGTGAGTAAGACCAGAGCAGTGGTAGTAATGTACGTCTTGTAAAAAGAAACAGTATAACATTGCTAGTGCTGTGTATCACTCAACATGCTGCTTTACAGTTACATTTGATACATTAATCATTTTAACCTTAAAGGTTTTTCTACAAAAATACAAATATTAATATAGCAGCAAAAAACTACTGCAGTGAATATTTGAAGTGGAATAATGTCTACCTGAACAGAGAATGAAGTCATGCTCCCTCCGTGTGTGCGCTTATACACAGTTGGCATTCCACGTAATTGCCACCCTCTGGGTAACAGGTTAACACTGTTAGCACTCTTAGCCCCGTTAGCTTGCTAGTTAGGTATTCAATATATACAACTTTTTAATCACTCAATTGGCTTGAAGACATACTGTATGAATTATACCAACCCATTACTCTTTCTTTTTATATTTTAAATGTATTGTTGAGTCTGTTTCTTTACTGTTTTGTAATATAAGTATTCTGTGGTAGATTTAAGACCCCGAACAAGAAGCCGCCATGCCTCGAGTTCTTACATAGCTAAATACGGCACTTTTAAATATAAATTGAAAGAAATTGTTTTATTTCACCTTTTGTATTCTCCATTAAGATGGGGGAGATCAGATAGAGGGGATGTATGACTCCTGGATGTGGCCCATCCTTGCACCCTTCCCTTGGGATCAACCCATCTGCCTGGCACTACAAAATCTGGCTCTGTGGATCCCTGTGGTCTACCTCCTGATTACCTTTACATTTAAACAAACAGCACTGGCTGTGAAAGCAGTCAGCTGTGAGCTCTGACAGGGCACAGTTATTTGACAGAGAACACAGATCAAGATCAAGTTTTCTTCTTTTCTCTACTGATAAAGGGCCCTGTCAATACACACAAACACACTTCCTTATCGCTTGGTTACATTGGTTCCCCATCTACCAACTCCCCACTTTAACCCTCACTACTACGCTCACCCTGTCCTAAATCCTAATTGTAACTTAAGTAATACTAAATGAGTTTAGTGCGAGAACCACACAAAATGGCCACTCTTAACAAAAAGTGCTAAATCTGAGAACAGGAACACATGACATAATGAATACACACACAAGCGCACACACAAACACACACCAATTGATAGGCTGTCCTTGCCTTGGAAAAGTGGCCCCTCTCCCTGTCTGTTGGTGTGGAATCATTTTGTTCGTCTGAGTGCTTCTCCAGAAAATGGCCCATCGCTCAGCCTGGCCCCAGAGTGGACAGCAGTGCACGAGAAAGCTGGAATGAAAGGAGTTTATAATTTAAGATATTTTCGCCATCAGTTTCTGTACTGTACACAAAGACTTACTCCATATTATGTATTGAATTATGTTTTCATGACCAGTTTAACAGAAAGTCATTGGGTACAGGAGGTCAAGTGAATTTCCAGGAACAGTCTAACTGCTGTTAGAAAAGGGAAAGAGAAATTAATGGCATCTGAGTGTGGCATAAACAATATTGCCAATCCAGTCAGTGGAGAAATTGATTTTCTGACAAGACCAATCATAATCCAATAAAAAAGCTGAATGAAACACACGGACATCAGATTGGAAATACGGATGGTTCCAACCTGCTCTTACTTACTCTCATTTGTAGTGGCTATTAGTCTCTTTAAAGGCTGGGCACTTCACTCCATTAGAGATCAGCCTTTTTCAATCTCACTGCCTTTCCACCATCACTACAGACATTATTAGATGGGAGGGGAAAAAAGAAAAGCAAAATGGAAGTGTAGAGAACTGGCTGGCTTTTTGTGACTGATGCCCCCACTGCAACACCTCTGGATTCCCCAAGGCTGTCACAAACACAGACACAGAGAGGCACTCACAAGCCTGAAACTGAAAAATCACAGCAATAAAAATCCTTATCAGCTGGTGAAGTCAAGAAATATCATATGACCACATCTCATTGAACAGAAATGTGCTCTACTGTAGATTAGAAAATAACAAGGATAAAGCCTCTTCAAACCTTTTGCAAACATTATTTCTTTGTCTAATTAATGCCGATTGCTCTGACACACCTTTTTAGTTTTGCATTAAGTGAGACTAGTCTTCATGTGGGGACGAGACAGTTTACAAGTAGCAGTGCCTTTCATTGCAAGAGTTGCAACATTATCAACACCCCATTTCCCTCAGAACACTCTCTCTGTTCTTTTTAAAATTGCATTCATTTCGGCTGTAGACTTGATAAGGTTGTTTGAGAATGCGCACAATTTTACAATCAGGGACTGAACAAAATCCAGGGATCTCCACGTGATTTACATAATGGCGTGCAATAGCAAGGTGTTTCTTCTATTTCTGTCTGTCTAAAAGGTTTATTAATTGACCTCCATTTGCAGCGCTTTCTTTACCCAGAATTGTATTTTGTTCAAGTTTCTATTCCATTTGAACTAGACAAGCGCTGCTCACAATGTACAATAGTGTTGCTGGAGTTTTGACCATAGACAGTCTTATCTTTCCAAATTCTTGTACAAAACACAGTGAGAGCTTGCACAGCTGCTATCCCTCAGTTTCAAAATAAAGCTTCATAGCAATCTCTCTTCCAAGGCTGCATCATTCCATTGGAGTTAAACTACTGATAGGCACAGCTATCAGCAGATTGCTTGTTGTCACTCAGGCAGACTGTCTCTTACCTCAAACTGAGGTCAAGATACAATTCAACACTCAGGCTGCAATGATGGCATCAGCCACCTAGGCTTTACCACTGGGGCTTCAAAGATTGAAGGGCTTTATGAGATGGGTGTCATACCTCCACCTCAACCCCAAGCACAGTGTCCAGCGCGATATCCCAGGTACATGCAAGAGGACTGCAGCTCTGGACCACCGGGACAGCATGGGCTTTAAAGAAATGGTTGCCATGAGTGGAATTATAATGACAGACAGTTTTTCCACCAGAAAGGCAGTCTTATTGGTGTGTGGATGTTATTGCTTCATGATTTGAAATGTTTACTACACCCCTTTGGCCTGAGGGCTCATTTTACCAGAGAAATGTCTGGTCCAGAAAATACTCAATGTTAAACCACAAGCCTGGTTTCTCTAAATACAGCACATTTACTCAAGTGTTTAAGCTGTTTAGAGATGTTGGTAAGCTTGGCATGGTACACACAGTTCTGCAGGGGAGGTCTGTTTGGCATCAGCATCTCTGGCATGTCCCAAAGCCATTGTACTGCGAGCAATATGTGGGATAATGTGCTTTATCATATTGTTAACACAGTTCACAGACATCATTTCGATACTAGATGCATGTTTATTTGGAGGTTTAAAGGAAGCTGAACCGCACTCTAGCTTTTTTTCAGCAGAGTATAAATCATTTTTGTATAATTTTCCCCCACTTACTGTTGGAGAACTTGCAGATGAAGGACACTTAGTCTTGTTTCAATACGAGTGAATTATTGATAAGCTAATTTCAAATGTGATATATGGCTTTGTGTGTCACCTCTATGATTAATTTAAGGGTTCTCGTGAATCACCTGCTTCAGCATCTCTATCAAAGCTGCAGTGTGAAATCATTACTGTCGCCCTGACCGCACCTATAAACTATATACTTGGTTAATTGTGTGATGTTTGTGATAGTGATTTGTTAAGAAATCACTATCACAAACATATAAACTGTATATTGACATATTCAGTTTTGTGCTCAATGTTTAGTAACTTGTGCAACAGTAAGGATTGTTGCTCTAAAAGGAAAACTATACTTACTTAAAATACTTAAATGTAGTCTAAATTATTTAACAAATGACTTCTTAAGGAAACAACCACTTTAAGATAAGCAGTTTAGTCCATTTATATAGTTTTAACACCACAATATGTATATCATAATAATGAAGTCTGGTCAAAATGTATCTTAGCTTTTAAAGGGACATGTAAGCAATAACACACAACAAGGCACCACATAAAACTAAGCAGACCATACATTTCATAAGGCAAAGTGGAATGCTATTTCTTTGCCCAATTTGTGTTGCTTGCTGTTTATTGTATCTAGACAACATGGAGTGTTTTGGCACTCACAGTCTACCATTACCATTCAATTTGCCACTGGCCAAAAGTGAAGCTGTAGTCAAAGTTTGTTTTACCCGTTAGATCTAAATCACCAGGTTCAAGTAGCTGGTAACACATGTATAAAGTATTTCTAGTCTATATATTTTACTTTAATTAGCTCTCACTTAATTATATAGCTTCCCTTTCATCTGATTGGCAATACATTCCCTCACATATTTTAGGTCAGAATAAAGCCAGCCGCAGTGTGAGAAGGCGCTACATGTGGGAGGCAGTGACAGAGGGCCATAGGTTATGAGAGGCAGGCAGTGAAAGGGTGAGTGACGCTGGTACAATTACATGCCTGCTGGGTTGGAAGCGGAGAGCAGACAGCCGGGGAGGAACTGAGAACCCTGCGAGCAGTGTAGGTGTAATCATGGCTCTATTGTAGCGAGCAGCTGGGCCTCTGGAGCTGTGAGCAGCAGGGGGCCGAAGCCTGGGCGCTGCCCCTGCAAAATCACCATGTCTTTTAACATTTCTGACAAAATAAGAGCAGAGCATTGTGCTCAAAAGTCGGTTGGCCATGGCCTTTAACAGGCAGAACAAAAAGTCAAGTTGACTTAACAGAGCAGAAATGGCATTCCAAAGAATGAGTTTTTCCCACTTTATTTTCAATAAATTAACTGAAAGATGCAGCAGAATTTTCCAGGATGTTTAAGTCTTCTGGTAGCAGGGTCTAAGGATAGTATTTTAGACAGGATTAGTTAATCACTTGTCAGTTAATTAGTTAGTTGATTGATACACTTCTTTCAGATCTAGTTATGTGGTGAGACATCATCTAAACAACTGTTTGTCAATTATTACATTGTAAGTGAATATTTGTTATACCAAAAACTAGTGATGACAACCTGTGATTAGAAGACAATTGTTCAGTGGGCTTGTACTTCCCTTGGACAATGTCATTTTATATCACTGGTAGAAATGTGTGTTTTTCAGCTAGGCTACTACAATAACTGCAAGGAGAACATTACGGTAAGCGGTGGTGGGAGTTTGTTATTGAGGTGGGCTACTTGAATACACTCATAAGGCACTCCTAAAGTTAATAAACACGCACACTCAAGCTTGAACATTGAAACAACTAAAGACAAGTTTTACATTCAGGTACAAGTATGGTTCATTAAGGTTCCATGTCTCTTGTTTCATTCATTGGTAAATAAACTCATTCTGTCACCGCCACAATCAATAAAACATTAAAGTATTTATCAGAAAGCAAGCTTTTTTATCAACAATCTTTGGACTGACTGGTAAGAAAAATCGAATATGTGACATTTTCCTGAGCACAAAATCAATAGCATCTTTGTTGTAATACATTTCATAGATAAGCAAATCCCAAACAAATGAAGTACTTGAGCATGGAGAGGGATGCTGGCATGTGAAATATTACTCATTTTTGGGTAATGTTTTTGGGTGAAGAATGAACTTGAGTTTGAATGAATGAATATGATTGTCAAAAATGGAAATGGATGTATCCAATATGCACTTAGCAGATGACTAGGAGAATACTAACAGCTGTATTTATCCTCCATGCAAAAAAAAGCAAGCATTATGCATTAACTTTATAGCTGATGGAGACCAATCTACATGTCCTTAGAGAGAAGGGGAAGTGCAAAGTAAAAGGTGTTACTTTTGGACGATTTTAATGAGTAAAAGCTACATGCTACCTGCTAAGATGTTTATCATTTTTCCTCATAAACCCCTGATGTTTCACATTCTGGCTGATAATGACTCTTGTTTTTAAGAAAAATATGATTTAGTGATAACATTTTCTTTTTCTATATTTAGCTGTCTCCTCTCACTTTGCTTTCACCCACAACTTAATTACTCCATTGCAAGCATTGTGTTTTGGTCATTTGCATAATGTTTTGAACAAATCATGCACTTATTTGGGGCTTTTAGCTTGTGGACCTGAAGAGCATAATTTACCTTCACACAGGCGTATGAGTGAATCTGGCTTCAGTTTCCCACCACTAAAGTGATGTATAAATGAATTGAACGGTTGTTGTTGGACAGAGTATCAACTAACACAATTGTGAATACTCCCTCAAGGACTCCCTAGAGGAGGGAGTTGAGGTTTAACCACTGGAATCCATTACCGTAAAGCTTCAGCCCTCAGAGGACTTCGGCCTGTCATCCCTCCAGGTCCCAGAGAAAACATGGGCCATGTAGTGTTGAGGTCTTGCCAGCCTTTGGCTCTCCAGGGCCCAGATGTCATATTGAACCAGGAATCTGGCGTACATGAGAACAACACTCTGCGGCTTCCTTCAATCCAGGCTGTAGAGACAGCAGTGCAAACACCACCATATTATACAGCAGAGGCACAGTTAAGTGAATAGGGACTGCCTTTATTATACATGTCGCATGGCTGTTAGTGGCATGCCTTCACTTTCATACGCTCTTATCCATGCTCTTGCTGCCTTCACTCACTGTCTTCCTTTTTCTCAGTCTTCTGGTCTGTGTTTTTTTTTATCATAATTTGTTGACACTCTTGTAATTCCTAAGTTAGTTGAAACTAATACATCACGTATACAGTAAATACAATACAGAATATCAGACCATTTATTGCTTTGTAGAACCATCATTGGCAGCAATTTCCTCTTCTGCATTAGTCTTCCTACTGTAGGTATACCTATTTATAATGCAATTCTCCCTTGCAAATCCATCAAGATCGATCAATTAGGACATTGGAGTGCTCAGTGGGCTTTTGTTGTCTCCTACTGTTTTCATTTGGGTTCACTCTAGGGGCCACCAAAGAGCATTTAAATATCTAGTGTTGTCTTCACTCTGTGACTCCATATACTAAAACGGCATTTTGGTTGACTGCATTCTGGAGTAAGTCTTTTAGGATCAAACTCCGCCCCTAAGAAGAATCCATCCCCCAAGCAAGTAGTAAAGCACCAGAATTAAGGGGGCTTGATGTGGAACTTGGCATTCAGGCAAACAAGTTACATATTTTGTCTCATTATACCAGAGAATATTTCCTTTCATTCTGTAACCTTCTATGGGGCTGTTACAGCTACAGTGACTTCTGTCTTGCCAAGTGACTGCAAAGGGACACTCCTGAACAATGCCCTTATTGCCTATTTACCGACTGTCATTAAAGGGCCAGCTTTCGGAATAATGATTGTGTTTTCAGATGTTTCCTTTACCCAATGAGGCCCACAGTGCTAATGGGATGTAGCCATTCCTAAAGTTCTCCATGGACCTGTGCATTTACACAATTTAAATATATTGAGAGTTCCTTGGACTTCAAGGACTTCTTACAATGTATTTTGATTCATAGGACATTGATTATAATTGTATGTGCCTGTAAGTATTTGCCAATATACTGAGTTTGAAAACACTTCAGTAAGTCAGCTTTTTTCATTGATTGCAAATCAGTAACGTACAGTATATTGCATCATTATTGAGTGTAAGTGTAAGTAATGGCAGAATTTGAATGAATAAGGTTCCATAACACAACAAGGGGGCTGATTAGACTCCAGTAAACACAGTTTGCTCTCGCTTTAAATCTCTGTCTCTATAGCTTTCTCTATGTACTCTACAGTGCATATCACTGCTTCTTCTCCTTCTATACTGTAAGTAGTAGCTCTCAGAGGGAGAAGAGGGCGATTCCTGCAGAGCACTTCAGATAAGACACAGCGGGGAACTCTTCATACCTCTCCAACGGTCTCACCACTTAATATTCTGCTTCCCATAGGAAATAGCCGCCATTTATTCAAAAGCTACAAAGCCCAATCAAAGTGTGTATATATAGGAAAATGAGCCATGGCTAAATAATTGGCGTCTGCACGTGTGAAAAAAAAGAGGAAGTGACACATTCAGTGCTTCTCAACTAGCATGCAGTGTTATCCAGTTTAGCGGCCCCTGGTCTAGCCAAGCCCTGCTGGATATTGTTTATTGTGTAAGTCATTTATGGAGAAGTAATTGGACAGTCTTATAGGATAATAAAAAATGGGGATTCATCGCCTTGCATTTTGCGCCCAGTCACCCACATTGACTTGTAATCTGCATCACACTGGTCCAATCAATGGCCTCATGGCGAGGCTATTGAGATCCAATGGAAAGTACAAAAGGCCAACCAGAAGACTGTCTATGACTATGTTTGATAGTTATTGCTCTCTCATTACCAGAAGGCCTGCAGTGTGCTCTCTGTAGTGGTGGATTGCTGAAATGAATAGAAATTCTCCGTAAGTACTTCATGACCTCACTGTTTAAATAGGTTGCTTTATTGCTTTTCTCTTAGTATTGAAATGCACCGCTTATCCAAACAGAGCATTTTGACCTTCAAAGCCTTTCAGGGGAATAAAGGGAAAACAAGATAAACATAAATAAGGTGAACGGGTAATGGTTATGTTGTGATTCTGCAGACATCAGAGCATCCAGAGTCTAATAGAAGCAGAAATATGATCTACACACGCACTCACTCACGCACACATGCACGCACGCACGCACGCACGCACACACACACACACACACATCTCTGAAGTACCACAACTGGCACACTGACACAGACTTGGTCATCTGAGCAAAGCTTTGAACTGTTGTTGCACAAACTGCTTTGAACACCTCAGCACTGTCAAATCCGGTAGATCAAAACTGGTGTGTGTGTGTGTGAGTGTGTGTTTACTTATTCCAGTGTGTAACCATTTTTTTACTTAACCTTGTGGCATTCGACAGTGGGAGGTGTTAATGAGTCATTGTTTCCCAGGCTGCTGTGTAGCGAGATAGAACCCGGCATGCTTTAGGGGAGGGAAAAGATATGTCATATCACACACTTTCTCCACACACTTCCAGATCACATCCTACACACACACAGACACAAACCTAATGCTAAACTATCTAACTGCCTCCATGACATCAAAGCAAAGTTGATAAAGCAGACACCCATGCCAGACACGTACAGGTATACAAGTGTGTACTTACACAAACAAGCCCAAACAGGAATATTTAATAGATTTAATTTATTCAGAGTAAGATCTTGTGTATTTTTTCTCCATATAATGTGTAGCTGTGCACCAGTGTCAAGCTGCAGGCTTTGGGGTAGCTTTTACAGGTGTTTTCAGTTCTCTCGTGAGCAGACAACTTAACAAGCTCAATACAAATATCAGAGGAATGCAGCTTAGATGTTTAAACCAAATGCAGTTATTATTGTGGATTAGTAACTTTGTTCCTTAGCTATGCAACTACCGGTAAGGTTTGCTTTAGCTGCACTTTTTGTTATTCCTGCACTGTAAAATATTACCATGATTTCACAATATTTAGCTGTAATATTTTACAATAAATTACTGTTTCAAATCAAATCAAGTTTTATTTATAAAGCACATTTAAAAGCGATTTTTGGTCGAGCCAAAGTGCTGTACATGTAATAAAAACACATTACTACAATCACAATAAAAGACAATAAATTACAACAGATATATATAAAAAATAAAAATGAAACACAAGGAAAAGTCAGGAGTCGTACTCCGCTCTAACTAGAAGGCCAGAGAGAAGAAGTGTTATTAGTGCAGATTTAAAAACCCCTAGGGTCTGGGCCGACCTCACATGGAGGGGCAGAGTGTTCTTTTACCACTTTACAGTCTTCACCTGTAATGTTCACAATATAATACTGTAATTTTGAAATTCACAGTGAAATCAATACAGGCACAGTTAATTACTGTGAATGTACAGGATAAATGATTACCAGGATTTCACAACATGTTACTGTATTATTTCACAGTAAAATACTGTATTCAGACCATCCTCTGTGATAACACAACAAATTAAGATTGCTTTTATCGCTCTTGCTTGGCTTTAAATACTAATTTCTTTCTTTGGTGCAGGTTTTACTTAAATTGAAAGGGGCACCGCTGCATGTGCCTTAAAATAAACGATGCGACGTATAAATCTATGTAAAATTGAAATTGTTGTCTTGGCTTATTGTTTTCAGGTGCTTCCTGGGCATTAATCCTGAGACGGGCTCGAAAGCCAAAAAGAGGCATGGCAATTTAAACCCCCATGTCAGCACATTCTTCAGAAAAATGGTTGACTTTGAGTGGATGTCTGTGTAGACATGTGTTACGTGCTGCCCTTCTTGTTTTCTTTTCTGTCTCCCTACTGCGCATGGGGTGCACCTGGTCTGCCCCTGGCTCCGCCTCTGCCCAGGTGTTCCAAATTCCACTCAGCTGTGTGTATATATAAAGAGAAGCTGGAGGAGAAGGATGTCTTGCCTATCCTAACGCCGGGAGACACTCTCCTTAGAATACCTCTTTGCCATTTTGAGCTGTAGGCCATATTTTTGCAGATGTGTTTATGTTTAGCCTGGAGGACCTGGTAGTCCAGTTTTCGCGGCTTTATTTTGTTTCCCATAGGGTTTATAATTGATTTCTGGTTAGGGGGGGAAGCTCTGGGTCCTACGGTCCGTGGTGTGGCTGGCTCGGGTTCCCTCCTTCTGTTTGTTCCTTTTGGCGAGTCCTCCAGATCTCTTTTTGTTTCCCGTTTCGCTTGTGTGAGCAAACGGCTGATTATCAATAAATGCTCGTTACCAAGTACCGGTTATTGCGTGTATTCTTTCATGTTGCGGGTCTCAGCACGAGCCACTACCGCGGAGTAGAGGTTGGGGCCGTAACAACATGTCCAAGACACTGTGAAATGTACTTTGCACTTCAATGGAGTAATACAAAGTTAAAATGGGCATTTTCTTTGTTTTTCTTTGTTGATTGAGCTGATTGAATTGTGTAGTTATGGTAAAATCCCAGTTAACTAGTCAAATTTACAATATATTATCGTATTATTTACATTTTTATATTTACAGTAAATTACTGGCTAATGTGTTGCATTACTTCTACAGTAAAAGTGTGAAAATACAGGTAATTACTGTAACTTATGTACAGCAAGGTACCATAATACCACAGCTCTGTACTGCTATATCACAGTAATTCCATGGGCATGGCAACTGTAAAGTCACAGTATTTAGTTGTACTTTTATTCTAATTTACTGTAAAATATCTACAGTAAATTACTGTGAAATATTTACAGTAAATTACTGTGAGATATTTACAGTAAATTACTGTGAAATCCATGCAACTAGTAGCCAGTAATTTTATTTAGCACATTTCAACACAAGGCAATTCAAAGTGCTTTACAAAAATGAAAGACTTTAAGAGCATTAAGAAATAGTGCAGTGGAAACACGTTCAAGTGAATTTGCCAACCACTACACACTGACACAGTAGTCAGACACACCTGAAACAGGAAAACCAAGCATGTAAAGAAAGACAAGGTGAGATGTATACATCTTTGCATATCCTGCAGAAAGTTTCTTTTCCAGTACCAGTATTGGCAAAAAAACATCTCTAAAAGCATCAATTCTATAGCAAATTTGATTATTTTAATCCAAAAATAGTGTATTCTCAGAATTGACCTGTGCCACAACTGGTGTTCTGGCACCATGTTGAGAAATGGAGCCCTTTGGTATCTGTTTCTCTCTTTGGCATCTGTTGCTCTCCTCGACTTCCCCTGCAGCTACACCACTTGATCTCTCTCCTCTTTCTGTCCCTCAATTCCCATGTGGCCATCTTGCTTAATCTGGTTAGACAGACCAGTTTCCAGCACTGCTCATGCATGTGTAGAGACCAATGGGAGGATGTTAGGGGAGGGAAATCGAGCGAGAACAATAGCAGAGGCAGGGCAACCAAGGCAGTGAATGTGCAGCAGCTGTAATATAAAGTCATGCAGACAGAGGCAGTTGGCCTTAATTTGCTGTTAAATTGAGGTGATGAACCCCTGCCCTTCAGAGTGCAGTGGGTTAAAAGGTCTAAACACACACATTTTGCTACACAAGAAACAAATCCCTTGGAACTTACGTCCGCAGGCACTGTCAGCAAATGGACATACTGAACCAAAAATTCAAACAAACACAGATTTATACTCAATAGTAAAAGTTTGCATGCACACATACACATGCAAACGCACCCTCCTGACACCTGTGCAGACAGACTGTGGGGTCAACTGCTCTCTTTCTGTGTGTCACTTCTTTGGCTCAGGGCCCAGCTCCATTCAGCACCATGACCTCCCTATGTGGTCACGCTCTTCCCCCCCCTCCCCCCCAGTAAACAAGGTAACACACTCTGAACTGTGTGTGGGCGCAGGTGAGTGTGTAAGAGTCTCTTTCTCACACACTTCCCGGTAAATTACTGGGACGCAATATTACTTTTTAATTCATAGCACAGCCTCTACCGGCATCTTACCTGGAAAATTGGTTCCATAAATTACCCTGAATATCAATCCCTGCTCCAACATATGACACCATGTACTGCATGTGCTAATGGGGTGAGATTGGGAGAACAGGAGCCTCGTGCGAGTGTTTCTTTCCAGTTATATAGCTAGAATACCTCTCGTGCTCCAGTACAACCTGTTTTTTTCTTCTATCTGTAGGCATTTCTATTTCTTATTAATTGTGTGCGTGTGACTGCTTTGAGATAAAATTCCAATTAATAAGAATGTTCCTCAAACTTACCGACAAGCTTCTCTACCTGGGGACTGTTTCTTTATATGGCCTCCTGATTTCTCCACCGGGTTTCCACACTGACTATGACCAATACAGACCGTACTCTGACATGGCATGACATTTCTTGACTTTTTTCTCTTGCTTTTAGACATCCAAAGCAATTTTGGGAGGTAAACAGAGAGGCAACGCTTATATTTTCAGACAACAAGGTTGGAGAAATATCTTTTTGACAGTTGAATATCCCACACCATCGAAGGTGCACTATTGTGAGAGTAAAATCTGTTTTATCAGAGGCAGTCACAATGCAACAGACGTTATGTCTAACTGAGATGCCATATCCTGTGTGGCCAAATTAAACTCTGCTGCCTGCTGGCTATGGTCACATCTGAAACCGTCTCCATGCACGAAAGGCAATGAGAAAAGTTCAGTTCAAAATGAAAATGTTGTCATTATTTTTTTGACACCCATAGAGTGGCATTCAAGGTTCCAGTTAGGTTTGTTGGACCCACACACATCAATATAACACCATGGCCTCACCTCAGCCTTCTTTGAACCCTTTGAACAGAAATCTTAATGTGACAGACTTTTCAGAGCTGCAGATTTCCTTTTTATTCTCCAAAAGATCTTGCAGCATGGTCAAAGGGTTTTTGTAGCTCTGATGCTGCGGCTGCAGATCGCCCAGCTCGAGACTGTAGTCCTACAAACCTCACTTAATGTGTAGGTGTGAGCGATTGACTGCATTTTCATTTTGTGGGAAACTATTCCTTTGAGTGAGAAGTATAGAACTTCAGAGGCAGTTTGATTCAACTGTGTTATATCTTTTTTCTCTCTACAATTTGCCATTTGGAGCATTGAATTGCCAATGGCCATAACACATTACAAGTGGTTGGAACAGCAAAGTAAATCACTGCTTTTATTTATCCAGAAAGATGGCCTTTCTATTTGCGGACTTGATTCAAGCACATTGCTGCAGGGTAAGGATTTGAACATTACTGTGAAAACTGAGACATTGTGATCCTTAAATGATGACTTAATTAAGTCCTGATGGATGGCTATGTAGTAAGGCATTTGTGTAAACCACACAAAGGTCATCATTTGACACCCTGAACATGTTGGCAATAAAGATATTCTATTAGAGTGTAAATCCAGGCATGTATTTCAATATTGTCCATCATGCTGTTTGTCAGTATACTAATACTGTGTGTTGAATGTGTGTTTCAGAACACACATGTGGGCAGATCAGTGTTCATGGTGAACGCCACAGATCCAGACCAGGGCACAGGAGGCAGCGTTCTCTTCTCCTTTCAGCCCCCTTCTCCCTTCTTCTCCATCGACGGGGCACGGGGCACCGTCACCGTCACCAAGCCCCTGGACTACGAGACCACCTCAGCCTACCAGCTCACTGTCAACGCCACGGTGAGCATACTGTACACATACAAGACAATCCCTGTCCACTTTAGACGCATACTGAATACTCTTCTGTTTTCTCAGGATCAAGACAAAGCGAGACCCCTGTCCCGGCTGGCCAACTTAGCCATCACCATCACTGATGTCCAGGACATGGACCCCATTTTCACTAACCTGCCCTACAGCACCAACATCGAGGAACACGTGCCTCTGGTCAGTATTACAATCCCAACTAACTCCACACATCCACAGCTTTTATTCTATCCATGCAGCTTTTATGTGAATATCTCCGTTTCTTCCTCTCCCATCCTTCTCTATTGCCAACATATTCCACTTATTTTTGACCTCATTGCTCATCCCAAGCTCCTCCTGTCCCATGTTCATACTCCTCTTTGATTATTCAGGAGGTGTTTGGAGCGGGTGCAAGAGAAACGTGGTTAAAAATCGAGGCCTGAGTTATTATCGGGGCTGGATGTCTCACCTCACACACACCCAAACTCTGCCCCTACATCCAGCACGGCGGGTGTTGGAGTCTGTAATTACTGCGGGAGATTTACAGTTCTGCTTCAGGGATGTGAGGCCTCCAGCAAAGGTCACTGGGGGCTATAGGATTTATCTCCCCATGCTGCCTCATGCTCATACTGCTGCATGTGTGTGAAGTATGAAGTCTTTGCATTGGAGGACGTACTAAGCAGGGGAGTCTTGCCGTGACCCTACCTGTGTCTTTATTGCAAGTAGGTTTGTAATGTCTATCTGATACACTGAGTGTCTGTTTTCCCTGTAAACCATTATGTTCAGTCCCCTGACTCAGCCCTCTAAACTCTGTTCCCAGGTGGCTAATGGTCCGGCTATTGATGTTTCCACTCGTAGAGAGGGAATTACACACAGGGGCATAATGCTGTCCGTCCTTATTTCTGTTCTCTCTGTCTCTATCAGTTTTATTTTGCCTCTCACTAAAGTCTCCCCCCTGACTAGCCCCCTACCCTCAGCACCACCCCTTCCCCACCGAATACCCCTCGTCCCCGGCCTGCACGCACTGTAGTAGAAATGTCAAGTGCTACATTTGCATGCATATTAACGGGGCGTGACTGTGTCGACGCCCGGTGTCTCCCCGATTCTCTGATTCATCAACTGTCACCAGGAAGGTCACAACAGGAGGAAGAGGAGGGGGATCTGTAAGTGGGGGTAGAATGTGAGGGAGATGTTTGGGGGAATGAAATTAGGAAAAAGTTAGATGGCGTACTAAAGAAGAGAAAGTTAAAAGGAGCAGTGTTACGTCGGAAACACAAAGTTGACATTGGTGAGTGGATTCCAGATTTGTCACAGCAGTTGAGCAGCGCTAAGCCTCAGTAAGACTGCCCGGGAGTCTTGTAGCTCTTGCCTCTAACAGTAGGGGGCACTGTTTAATCCTATTACTGAAAAATGTAAGTACTTGATCATGGTAGGAGTGCAACCAAAATCTGTTACAGAGCCCCTCTGACCCTACAACAGATTAACGGGGAAGACGCACCATTACAGGCCAACGCTGCCGCTTTTACACACAAACACACGCACACACACACACACACACACACACACACACACACACACACACACACACACACACACACACACACACACACACACACACACACACACACACACACACTCTTTCAATGCACTCATGTGCTATTCTAATGGGCATGTGTCATTTCCATTAGGCAGTGTTTGGCGGTGATAAGCCGAGGGCGTACATGACGGAGCGAGTGTCAACTGTTCTCAAGGCCCGTGACATGTACACGTAAAGGGATATCAAACTTGCATCCCTGTCATAGGTCATTTCTCAAAGGTGTGAGTGCACACACTCTCTCTCTCACACACACACACATACAAACCCCCTTTCCTGCCTCTCAGTTCCTGTTTGTCTCTCCGTGTCTGTCTTTCTCTTTTTGTCCAGCCAATCAACCCGTCATCCCTGGAACACTTTGACAAAGGAGTAGAAGATTTTTTTCTTTTCCTATTTTTTCAGATGAAATCACAGGGCAGGGTTTTCAGCTGTTAGAGCTGTGAATCCATGCTGCTTGGACTGACGTTTAAGCTCCTTCTAGGAAAACACAATTTGGCTGTCAAATCAATGAGTAGAAAGAACGAAAAGGAGAATGCGTTGGGGTATGCACTGTATAGCTAGACATGAAAGGATGAAGAGGGGGAGACGATGGTTGGCTCAACTTTGGGGAGGTGTGTGTGTGTGTGTGTGTGTGTGTGTGTGTGTGTGTGTGTGTGTGTGTGTGTGTGTGTGTGTGTGTGTGTGTGTGTGTGTGTGTGTGTGTGTGTGTGTGTGTGTGTGTGTGTGTGTGTGTGTGTGTGTGTGTGTGTGTGTGTGTGTGTGTGTGTGTGTGTGTGTGTGTGTGTGGAAAAACAAATGGTCCGAAGATACACGGATACATCTCCCTCCATCATGTTGATTTGAATCCGAGGTTCTGAACATGAGCCCGCCCCGCTCGACCTTCTGAGCCAATCACAGCGCGATAATGACCTGCCTTCCGTTTCAACCATACTCCTTCCGTTTCCACTATACTTTCTCTCACACATACATGCATTCTTATAGTGCATATATTATTTATAATATTAAATGTAAACATTGAATGAATGTGCATGAGAGCAAAATGTATAAATATGAGCGTTAAAATATATATGTGTGAGTGAAAAATGTATAAATATGTGAGTGACAATATATGAATGTGTGCATTGAAATATGATAATATGAGAGCAAAATGTATGAATGTGTGAGTGTAAATATATACGTGTGTGAGAGTGAAAATGTATGTATGTAAAAGGAGAATGTATGTGTGTAAGAGTGAAAATATATGTATGTATAAGGAGTGTGTGTTTGCAGGAGGGGGGATTGCACATTTGATGGTTGATTGAACATATTCCACTTGTGTGGACAGCTCGAGAATATTGCTCTCATTACTTCAGCATCACTTCTTCTCCTCATTTGCTGTCCCTTATTTCTCTCTTAGTATGTCCCTAAATCGTGTGTGTGTGTGTGTGTGTGTGTGTGTGTGTGTGTGTGTGTGTGTGTGTGTGTGTGTGTGTGTGTGTGTGTGTGTGTGTGTGTGTGTGTGTGTGTGTGTGTGTGTGTGTGTGTGTGTGTGTGTGTGTGTGTGTGTGTGTGTGTGTGTGTGTGTGTGTGTGTGTGTGTGTGTTTTTCCTTCTCAGCTTGTGATTGGTGTGAATCAGTCCCTCTAAAAGGCTTGTAATTGATTCTCCTGTAATTGGTCAATGACAGGAGATGCTTTGGCAGAAATGGAGCATAAACATGCCGTAGACACAATTTGCAGAATCGATGGGAGGCAGCTTGCCTGAGTGTGAGTGAGAGAGCTAAGAGGGGGATGTGATGGAGCAAAGGAGGGTGGGGGGGAGAAGAGGAGGAAAGCTATTGGGAAGTAGGGAGGGTCTCTCCATCTCTCACTGCAGCACAGGGGTTTTTAAGTATCACCACCATGTCTGATTGAGGCACGAAGGCTAAGAAACCTCAGCGGATCAAAGACTTTTCAAACAACCCTCTGTGTTTCCTTTTCTATTCCTTAACTGTCATACTGTGGTTGTGTCAAGGTAAGGACCCTTTGGCGAAGCCAGAGAGTTTAAGAGACCAAGAAAGGGTCAATGAAAGCAAACAAAACCCTTCATAATCATTGTTAACGTTCCTTTTCAGGCTGAAGTGCAGTGGGGCATTGGAAATAAACTACACTTACATCAGAAACCATTGTCTTGTGTGGGAGAAAAGTGCTCACTCATGATAAATATTTTCACAGTAAAATATTGTGTCTCCTATCTCATGCTCCAGTTGCAGTTTTCAATGATTAACTGCAAACTGAATGGCCAAAAAATCCACATATTTTTTACAATATGAAAAATGCCACTATCATTATTTTCTGCATGTATCAAAGAGCAAAAACAAATAATAGGAATCTGATCGTTTAATTTGCCGATAGCTGTTTACTGTGATACTAGGTTTCTTGTCATCGATAACAGGTCAGATGAAAGTGATTCCACTGCCGGTAAAAAATACAACTGTGAGAGTACTTGCAGTTTTTACAGTATGTTTTTGTGTGTGTGTGTGTCTCTGCAGGGCCACGTCGTGCGTAAGATAACAGCCATTGACCAGGATCTTGGGCGACCGAGGGGCATCGGCTACACCATCATCGCAGGTCTGAGTCACATAATCAATCTGACACCCACAGCACACAGAGGGGGAATCGATCACCTCTTATCATAATCCCACAGGCAATAATAGACAAGTCTCATCAAGCACATTAGTCAATACCTGCAGAGAGCAGCCTCAGAATTGGAGAATAGGTTTCCCGTAAGCAGTTATTAATCACTGTTTGGTGCAGTCGTGCGCGCGTCAGCCTTCATTTAGTGTTATCATTCACAAGTTGGCTCCTGCCATCAAAACAGGATTATGGTTTGTCAGAGTGACAAATGTAACCTTCGGCAGAAGACTGTGATCACATGTTTTTTCCGTTCCTGTCTACTTGTTGTGTGTTGTTCGATTTGTTTTACTAGAAACCTCACGCAAGCTGTCGGCATTAAAGGCACTGAGATCAAATGTCATGCTAATGAGACCCTTATTTGGTGTAGGTGTTACTATACCTGAGAGTTTTAAACTAAAGGAGATGAGAGGAAGCTACAGTGTGCACAGTGCTGACAAGGTTATAACTGTGATCCTGCTTTAATACTCCTCAAGAGTTTTCTTACCTCTGCCAAGGATGTGTTTTGTGCCTGCCAGTTATTGTGTCTGTCTCTCTGCCAGGAGGATATCTCCACAACTCATGAACAGATTCCCATTAACATTTTAGTGGGCAGATTCCCCTTCAGGGCAAGGAGCTTTAAGTTAGATTTGGCTGTTGATCTTTATCTAGGATTCTCCCTATCGAGTTTCTTTAATATTTAGCATTATCTATGTTGTCACAGGAAGATGATTCCAAATCCTTTTCGCAGTTTTAACATTAACTTTAATTATGTTTTTGGTACTAGGAGTAAGTGGAAAAAGCAATACGTGTTGGCAGAAGTTAAGTTTTTATGCCCATTTGTATTTCTGTGCTGTAGTGCTACCACAGCGTAAGAGTGATGCTGAGGGTGTTGCCCAATAACACTTCATTGTGACCTGGACAGCATTCCTCATTAACTTCTACCACTCAAAATGTAACTTTCAGTACACATCGCTGCGCTCACCACTGTTTGTGGAGCTTGTGTAAAAAAAATACATGAATGGATAAATGTGGCCACACTAGATGAGGAAAGCTTGTACGGAAAGAAGCTACAACAGAGAAATGTGTGTTGTGGCAAACGCTGTGGTTTCGTTCTCTCCAGTGTTGATTTTATAACTACATTAAGTCACGTCTCAGATTAATGCTGTTGTCATGTTTACACATAACCAGGTTATCTAACTCACAGGGAGATTGGAATGGATTAAGCATAACTAGGTTAACAGCGCTCAGTAAAATGGCAATTCTCTACATAACTCTTGCGGTAACATCTACTGTATAAATCTCTATCTCTTTCTTTTTGGGTTTATAATGTATAATATCATTTTCTATTGTAACTTGTCCATCAAATAACTTTAATGATGGGAAATTATTGAATTATGGATATTTGTGACATTAAAGCACCTGAATGTGTCTTTATCATATATCTTAGTGATGCAGAAAGAGAACCTCTTCACACCTGTTATTTAAATATTTGATCCATATGTCTTCTGTTTGTTCCTGTCAAAACATTTTCCGGATGTGGCTGTTTGAACAGGTTTCTGTAAGATGCAGTCCTTTTTTTTAGGTTTTTGGTTACCCCTCTTAGTAAACTCCATATTCCTATTAAAATGAAACGCAACATATTTGACTCGGCGGTCCATGCACTGATGTAATATTGCTTTAATAACCCTGCAGGGTGTTTTATTTTCATCACGATCAACGCCTCGCTCCTGAAGGACTAGCAATCCCTCTGAGATCCTTCAGGTCTGAAACATTGATCTGTGGTGGAAATAAACACCACTGGGAGGATTACAGCATGTAGACTGTATCCTTTAAACTCTGCGTGCCCCCTGTCGAGCCCACAGCGCCAGGATGGAAGGACATCGCTGCCTCCAGTGGTGCCAGCTGGCTGATAAGGGCTGGCACTGCTTGATCAGCCCTGCTGCACCATGGGAATTTTGGGTGATGAAGATATTCATTGTAATGCCATCTGCCGAGTCACTGCCTGACCTCACGGCTGAACGAAGGAATTGACAATGTGTGTGTGTGTGTGTGTGTGTGTGTGTGTGTGTGTGTGTGTGTGTGTGTGTGTGTGTGTGTGTGTGTGTGTGTGTGTGTGTGTGTGTGTGTGTGTGTGTGTGTGTGTGTGTGTGTGTGTGTGTGTGTGTGTGTGTGTGTGTGTGTGTGTGTGTGTGTGGTGTGTGTGTGTGTGTGTGTGTGTGTGTGTGTGTGTGTGTGTGTGTGTGTGTGTGTGTGTGTGTGTGTGTGTGTGCGCGTGTGTGTGTGTGTGTGCGTGTGTGAGCATGTGTGAGCATGTGTGAGCGTGTGTGCGTGAGCATGTGTGAGCATGTGTGCCGTCATGTATTATTTGTGAGAGTCCATGCTACAGTGCACAGCCCAGCCCACTTTTTCATGGAGTTCACCATAAACACTTTGCTCCTATTCAGTGCGCACACCTACTCAGTCTTACTTACCATCTGCTGCCACATGTTTTATTGTTGTGTGTGTGTGTGTGTGTGTGTTGTTTGCTGTTTGCTGCAAAGTTGAAGGGCTGAGTTAAGCTCTAGAGGAGAAGAGCATTAAAAAGACATTAATTAGGTGTTGCGATGTATTCCCAGTCGTTGCAAAATCAAGAGTTATAGCACCGCACCGAGCCCTTATGGAGATGGAGACTGTAGGCTTGATACAATCATTATAAGTTTGATAGATAATGGAAGTTGAAGGGTGATGCGGCGCCACTAGATAAAGGTGGGAGTGTAAGGTTGTCAGATAATTTCCAAATGCCTGTGTGGTTCCCTGTGTGTGCTCGTACTTTCGCATGTGTCTCTGTCTATCCAGGCTCATGAGCTGTGCTGCAGTCAGATTAGTGAGGGCATGCTTGTTTGCAGACTTAAGTGTGACTCCGCACAACGCCCCCCCCCCCCTCGCCTTCCCGCTCCTCGCGCCGAGTGTCCTCGGAGAGCACGGCTCGCTCCTGCGGGACTCGTCTCATTAGTTCAGTAATTAAGATAAACGAGGTTTTAATTGCAGCTGTGATTTATGCTAATGATTGTGGGACTCAAGATGAGGATTTCCTCTCCCTCCTCCAATCAGAGGGCAGATCTGGGATTTGCTGTGTACAAGAGATACCATCACAGATACTTTGCCTCCAATGTTGCAGTTGTTGTTGTTTGATAGTAGAGATGCTGGGGGGGGGTGCGGTTCTGATGTTAGTACATCCCTACTCCACAGGGTGTGATGTATGTGACCTCTGACCTACTGCTCTCATTATACAGTATATCTAGATCGCTAAAATCACTACTGATCACACCTCCCTATAGGCTAAATACATGTTTTTTTCCACAATGTTCCAACAATAACAAATTCTCCCCCCATTAATGGTAAAACAAATGTTTTTATTTCATGCGTTTAGTGGATGTTGCCCTTAAAGTGGCAGCAATTTAATCACCTTAAACTCATCATTGTAAATGCTGCTATTGCTGCATTTTATATTTCCTTGTCCGATAAAGAGTGACATTCAAATGTGTATCTAATACAAAGTAAACCTACAGTATAATTAACAAAGTTTAAAGACCAGAAAAAAAGCTGCATTAACAATGTGATGTGCTTGCAGAACTATTAAAAGATGAAACAAATTATTAGTTTCCTTTCTTCTAATTCACCAGTATTCATGTTAGTATGCCTCACTGAGAGGCTGCTGGACTGAAATTAAATATTGGGTGTGAGAGTTTTTGTGATTAATGAATTTGTAACTTCTGCACGGAATTTATTTGAGAAAGCTGTGCAGAACCACTGACAAACTATAAGTGATCAGACAGAAGTTATACAAACGCTCTGGTAATTATCGCTATTACCCAGCTCGTTCTGGTTCTAATAATGTTGGGCCAATATATGATATGCGATAAAAATCCAAAAGCACTTCCCCTGATCTGAAACCCTCACCTAATAACAATCAATATCTTCCAAATAATAAAATTGAATATTTCCTTCATTACACTTTCTTAGTCAGTACAATTTGGCCACTGGCAATATAATATCAAGTGATGTTTCTTACAGCTATATGCATTAAATAACTGTTTAAAGGTTCTGATTTAGGCTACAGCCACACGAGGACGATAACGGAAACGAACGGAAATCGTGTTCAAAAAAGTCTTCCGGTCACACGCAATAGGCACCAGAAACGTGTCCATTCACACGAGACCGCTCGACCCACTGGAGACGCTGTAGTACATATGCCGGGCCTGTAAGTGGCGCAGTACTTCCGCCACAAAATACACCAAAAGCAGCGAAGACGACTTCCCGCGCATGCATGGTTGCCATGGTTGCCCTTCTGTTTATTCTCCGCGCTGGATTTAGCAGCAGAGGTGGGGTTTCGCCCGTCAACATGTCCGTTAAAGTTTAAATCTTCCGGACAAAATTATAAAAGTGCCGGTCAAGTGTCTTCTTTGTTATTTATTGAGCTTTAAAACAAATGAATAATGACTCTATATAATAATATAAGACTAAAACACGGAGGACGGAGATCTCTTTTCCTCCCCCTCTCCTGACAGCCCGTCAGTATCCGTGGTCTCATACAGCTCGCTGATCCAGTAATGAGTGACCCGACAGTAAAAATAAACATATTTATAACTAGTTTAGGTAGTTTGAGAGGTAATTAAAATAGCTAAGGGTGATGATCTAACTTGAAGTGTGTGTTTTGTTCCGCTCACTGCTGCATCACAGCGGGCGGAGCTGCAGGTGATCATGAAGAGCTGCGTGTCTCCTCTCCTGTCCGATTAGACTTCACTCGCGTTTATGTCCATATCGATCAAATCTAGCTGGAAGCTCCTGCTGGGTGCACTGTCCTGCGAGATTCCGGGACCTGGCTCGAAACACTGGGGCTATTGCGTCATCGTTATCGGGAAATTAGACGCGTAGACACGGAACCGTTTGGCCCCCCAGAGCGTTTCGTCCGCAGATCTACCCACCTTGGGACCCGTAATCGTTATCATTATCGTTATCGTTATCTGCTTTTCCCTGTCGGCCTCGTGTGGCCGAACCGTCTATATGATAGAGAACTGTAGCGGATACGACCGTTATCGTCCTCGTGTGGCTGCAGCCTTAGGCTCATGCTGGTAAGTGGCCCATCGAAATGAATGCAAGAAAGCAGAATAATTGTTTAATAATACAGTTATCTCTTTAGAAAAGCACATCAGCAATATCAGCCTGTTCAGTCCTGTTTCCCAAGTTGCTTTAACTCCAGTTCCTCTTGAAATGTGAAATGACCTGTTACGGTAAAAGTTCTAGTCGAACACCAGCAGGATATCCACCCTTTATACTTGATTTAACATGCTTACCTGAGGGTTCAAAACATTTAATAACATTATTGAATACGATATCTTTGGAATGCATTAAGGGACTCAAAGATCCTATTTAGGTGGTGAAAGGTAAATGCCACTGTAACCTCAAAGCGGTTTTGGAAATGACTCACAAATGAGTTCAGACATCTTTTTGTCTAAATGTCATCTTACAGCGTATCAAATAAAATCATCAATGTACATTTCCTTCATTTTAACAATATGTATTATCAATATTCTAAGTAGGATATCTTTAACATACAGTTACATGCAACTTGTATTGCGCTTGTATGCTAAACATATTTTTCAACCAGACAGTAACTTCTTAATAATAATAAAGTGGTTCTGTTGGAAAAGTGCAGACAAACCATCATACTCATGCACATGTGTTCATTGGTGAACACATTACTTGATTTTGATAATGTTCGTAAGAGATACAGCTGACGTACAGGCCAATCCAAATATGGTCAAGGTGTGTAATGCTTTATCGGTTAGACTGTAGCCAGAGCGTAGCAGGTTAGTTGCATAAAACTCTCATCTCTTTCACATCATTCCTATAGTGTTGTTCTCTCTAACAAACTGTTTACTGAGGGTGAACAATCCATTTCGATTGGCTTAATTATTGGAGCTATTAACTGGATTACCTGCACTCTATATTTGGCCAAATAGACTGGATTCATCTTCTTATTATACTGTAGACACATGCATTTCCAAACATTTGGTCTACCTATGCTGTCAAATGTATTATCTCTTCGATTTACACACGGCATCTATTGCACGTCTGTCCGTCCTGGGAGAGGGATCCCTCCTCTGTTGCTCTCCCTGAGGTTTCTCCCATTTTCCCCTTTAAACTGTGGGTTTTCTCTGGAGGTTTTTCCTTGTACGATGTGAGGGTCTAAGGACAGAGGGTGTCGTATCGTATTGTCATACTGATATTCTGTACAAACTGTGAAGTGCACTGAGACAAATGTAACATTTGTGATATTGGGCTATATAAATAAACATTGATTGATTGATTGATAGACATAAACTTTACCGAACTGAAAAGAGCTATCAGAGAGATGTTAGCAAACCAGTCTGTCCAAGAGTCAGGATATGAGTTAAACCCCTGTGTAAACTTTGTTTGCGTCTTTACTGTGCTGTAATGCTAGTGTAAGAACAAGCAGGAAAAAAATCAGCCAAGTATCCCACAGAATGAAAGGACATCCCCGAGCCTTTCATATCGGCCTCTTTTTTATCTGTGTGTTCTTGTTTCTATCTCTTTTGTCACACACAAGCGAAACTAATCCCATTTTAAGCCCTTTTCCATCCCTACCATTTTCTTTCCTTTTAGATGAAGCTTCCCCTCTCATTGCATCTTCCCATGTTGAGAAACTGCAGCAAAGAAATTGTCCCAGAGTCATCCAACTCCTAGTTCTTACAATCTCTTGCCTGACCGCATTGGATTTTAATTTGCAGCAACCCAAGCAGAATAATTGGCCAAATTGATAAAAGATGATAACTCAATTTCCCTATTTACTAAATAAATCCTACAGTATTGGGAAGTTTGTCAGATGCTACAGACTGAGACCTCATTATGCCCTGACACAGTGTAGCCACAGGCGTCCACTGACTTCCATGGTGTTTTCCTGGGGAAGCCTGTGAGCCTGTCTGCCCTGCCACAGATGTGAGTCACATGACCCTGTCCTGTGCCGCTGATCTGAGGGAGACGACTGGCCTGGTGTCCCAGCCTCCTCTGAGCATACAGGTCAGACGGGCATGCATACGCCATTTCCCGCCTGGACAAACTGATAAGCAGTAAAGGGGATTATTTCCCCTCGCCTGCCTTTTCACACATATCCTGTGCTGCTACACCCTGATGCTCTGATTCCATAGTGCCTCACTCCTATCAGCACGCGTGCTGTAATATGGACAAGGCTATTACCTGTTATTCTATGGGGAGCTCTTATTGTGAATGCCGCATCGCTAGGATTTCTCTGCGTTTTCAATTAGACGCTCTGAGGCTCTCCGCAGCCTGTGGCTATGTAATCTCTTGGAGAAGGCAGATAGTCTGCGGGACACTGCTCACAACACAATTCAAAGTCTAGTTGACTCTAGTCGAGCCGAGCAGGTGTGTTAACATCAGGTCCAGACCTCACTGGGCTATGATACTGTCTCATACAGCAGATTCCTCATTACACCCATCTTTTCATTCATTCATTTAATCCCACAGTTGCATGCACTTAGTATCACACAACACATTCTGATCATAAATCATACAAAATCAGATCTTAATGTATGTATATGTTCAAATTAACAATCAAATTATAATCAAGAAATTAAAAAAGATTAAATTACATTTACCAAAGTTCAGTAGGAATCCTCCGTACTGCCCCTTAATTAGTGTGAATGCTCCACTGTAGTTCTTCGAATCTGTATATCTTCTTCTTATTATTTCAACCAATATTTTGCCGTCCGATAACTTCAGCCTACTTTCAGCTACAGAAACCATTCAAATATCAAAATATTCAGCCTTTTCAGCAAGTTTTCTCAAAATATTGTATACTTTTTGAAATATTCAGCTTTTTAAACTCTTTTTTTAACATGTAACTCAATGGGAGGAACCTTCAAATCCTCTTTTACCTACACCTTGCGCCAAATGCTTCTCCTTCCACATACTTTCAGCTAGAGACTTCATTCCAACTTTAAAATGATCACAAGACCAAAAGTTTGCAGTTAAAATATTCTGATGCTTTTCAAAGCCTTTTTACTTTCTTTTCTTCTCTTATCATTCACTACTACGTACATCTGATATGTAACTCCTTCAGCCTACTTTCAGCTGCAGAAACCATTAAACTATTAACTTACTCTTATTAAGCTTCTTCACTATTTTTCCTACTCTTCCAGTTTAACATTTCAATTTCAAGTTTCCAACAAAGTCATTGCAATGCATTTGAGCTGTAACAATTTTGATTCAAATCATTTCTCTTTTCTGCATTTCTCCGCTAAGTTCAGCAACACACTCACTTGGTTTTTGTAGCTAAAAGCAGCTACAGAGACCATTCAACTAATAACATATTCAGCTTTTTCTGCATTGTCAGCTAAATTCAGCAACAAATGTACACAGTTTACAGCATTCGCACGCATTTTCAGCAGGAAATGCATTGTCTAGTCTCATTTGTTGTATGTTTTCACCTTAACATTTTTTTTTTTTATTAAAATGATATCCTTAACATATATATCAGCTTTATCTTTTGCTGTTAGACCTTCTCCTTTTATCTTCATTTATCTACAGGATAAAAGGGTTACTGCCTGGCTGAGAATTGTTATCCTCAGCTATCTGCTTCTGAACACGCACATTTACAGATGCCAAACCCAATTTCCTCTGCCTCTGTCGTCCACCCAGCTGTTGTTTTGTACAGTGTGCAGAAAAAGATTTTTGTATTGACGGGCAAACTGCAACAAAATATCAGATGGGAGGTTAAATCCCAAGTACTGTAGGCTACTTTTAGAGACGGAGACAGAAGGTCTCACACACGTGAACAAACAAGTCAATAGATAAGACACTGTCAGCTCAATGCTTTGTTTAATAGACAACATGTGACACCTTGAGCTGATAGATCACAGCCAGTAATCAATGCCTCAGTTTGATTATTTTCCATGAGAGAGCTGAAGATTGTGAATCAATAGTGTTGGCTGTGACCAGGTTGAGAATCATTTAAGTTTATACTGTGTCATCTGGAATGGAGGAAGTACTCTATCTGTAGTACAGTTTATTCTAAGTAAGTGATAAGACCATTACTAAAAGAAAAGAGGTGAGGTATAAAGCTGCATCTTTTTGCAGTTAACTGTGACTGGTGCTTTGGGTAAAGTGCTTCAAAGACAGGTGAGGAACTTGGGTGATAGTGAGTGTTAAGGTTTCCTTACCCTTTGCGTGTGTGCGAGAGGCGGGTGTTCTATGGTTGTATTTTCGGAGATGTAACAGTTGTAACAGTTGTTATTGTCGTAGAGAAGTAAAGTCTTAAAACGTACAGTTGTCTTTGGAGTTATTCAACTAACAGTGAGAACCTCCTATACCGGGTATCACGAAATGGCCGACTTTGATAAGGACTGAGAAACAATTCTGTTTGGACTAATATCTATTAATTTAATGAGAATATCTAATCATTTTCATGGAGTGTTGGTATTTTTCAATTGTCAGGTGCACCTATTAAACCTATGGTTTCACTTATTGAACCATCAATTTGATAATTTACCGTCAGTAGACTGTTCGCTATAAGTAACAACAGTGTTAGACAGCGCTGTTACAACACAAGTCATCATTGACTTCATCACACACTAACTGCAGGGGCTGGGTATTAAAACACTGAGGCACAGCCCCATGGTAAGAATAGCTTCATTTCATAGACTAAGGCAATATAATGACATTTAGACATGATGAGGATTGTAAAGGACATTTTAGTAACTAAATCTTTTTAAAATGTTTTCACACCTAATACACCCAGTGTATGTGACATGGCTTCACAGATGAGGAGCATTAAGTAATGCATCACTCACCCTACAGTAATGTAACAGAATGTAAACAATGACAACACATGTTTATCCTCATCCACTCTGACATTAAATTCAGTCTAACTGTGGCTTCACTGTTTCTGACATTGACTCCTTTCTGATAAAGCAGACTGGTAGCTATGGAAGTAACACATCTGTACACATCTGTAGAAGTGTATCTTACCATCTATGTCAACCAAACAGATTGCGATACCTTTGCAAAAAATGACATTTTTGCTTTCATCCTCCATGTATTGTTTTAGAACATTTGTCCTTGAATCTTTTTTGAAGAAAAACTTTTGATGAAACTACTTCATTGAGTATTCATGAAATTCAGCTCGTCTGCCAATGGCAAGACACCCACAGGGCCATTATCAGTCTGCATCACACACACAAAAACACATACAAATGCACTGGTAGCTGTCAGACACTGAGGGGTGTGTGTCAATGCACAGATGAGCATGTGCGCAAGCAAGGCAGTGTATGTGAGGAGCCAATCATGAAGGTTCAGAAGTGCGTGTGGTTTGAAGACAATAACTGAAACCTCATCATCAAATATGATTTGCCTGTAGGCGTAATCCTTAAAAGTGACACTAATTTGTGTACATTTAACAAAATACACACAATCTTAGCCCCAAGACTCTGAGCACTGGCTGCATGCCATATCACATTACTAGAATGTTCCAACGCCCCCATAGTGTTGTCACAAACTAGAGGAAACAGTTGTCACTGGCTTAGTCATGGCGATTACACTTGCAGAACTCCTGCTTCGGCTGTCCTTAAAAGCTCATTGCTCGGAGAAAGTCATTGTCATCCACTTGTCGCACGCACGATTGAGCTCATCAAATCAAATGCCTTTTCTTCTTCTGTTCTCTTGGGCAATCCCTACATAATAACTACACGTATGTTTTCCACTTTTGCGACTCAATCCACTTTCCCATTCCTGACCTTTCTATTTTTCCCTTTCTGCATTCACTCATTTGCTCTTTGTAAGAAGTGGAATTTCAGGGATTGAGGGAACTGTTCTCAGTAAATGAGCGTTCATTTTATTGTTCATGACACAAGAATCTAAATGTGTTTGTCAATAGATAAAATGAAATCCACACCCATGCTTTTCTTTCTGCTTTGGTACAATAATGCTGAGATTTTTCAAAGTGGCAAATTATCGGATTACTTTTATCCCGTGATTGTAATATCAGCTATTAAAGCTATTGCACACATACTAAATTTGTACCACAAGGAAATAATGGCTGCTTTGGTGTTTGCGTCCTTGCTTGTGGGCATTTATTTATCTGTGTGTGTATGTGCGATTGCATTTGAGTACTCGGCACTAGACAAAATTATGGCATGTTTTCTCATTTTCCAGTCCAGTACTGTCAGTAATGTGAGAGCATGGCTAAACCCCCGGAGTCTCACATCATAGAATCAAACTCTGCCAGTTATGCACTCTGATACACACACACTTTCACACCTTATCTGCATAAGAATTCAGAAAAGAAAAAACACACACACACACACACACCTGCTTTTAGTATGAATATCAAATGCAAAAAAATAAGTTTGCATTTATTTTTGCTGAATTTGACAGTGTGCACTGAGTGCAGCAATTTCCCCCCCTGATCTAATCACAGTGTCCTGGCAGATCACTTGAACACTTTCTATCAGCAATTAGAATATGATTATATTTTCCTCTCAGTGGGACTTCTGAGTCGCTGCATAATTTCAGTCTGTCGCTTTGGTCAGAGAGGTGGACGGCCGTTCTGTGGAACCTGAAGCAGTAAGTCAAATCCTCTTGCATACAGAGGGTAAAACCTGCAGTCTGCTGTAACCGTGCACATGTACATTACAGCGCAGCACAACGATGTGGGTGTGTGTGTGTGTGTGATAAAACCCACTCACACTTGGCCAGGTGAGTGCCCAGTCGTCCGGGTAAGGAGCGGCTGTTGGAGTGGATTGGCATGCAAGTCAGGCCACTGAAGCTGACAAACCAATTTACAGGCATGATGCCCACACTGAGAGTACCGTTGCACATTACCCCCCCCCCAACACTACCACCACCGTTCATTATTAACATCAACTCGTACCTCTGCCAAGCAGGCAAAAAGGACATTTTGGAATGAATGTGTCAGCTTTCTTCACTGATGATGACAAAGAAACGGTCATATTTTTCCAAGTTTAATCTTACGACAACAAATGATACACCTACTGCAGTCCTTCGCCAATGCTACATTCATATGCTTCTCAGATGCTTCCCGTTTGCCAAGTTGGGGAGTCGCTGTTTGGACTTCATTGTGTTCATGAGCAAAGAAGATGTGTTGTATTTGATTGCTAAGAGCGTTCTTTTTTTATTGATTTTTGTTCCAGTCGGGAACTCATATTTTCAGTTATTCTGACACCACATGAATGCATGTTGCAAAGTGAAGCCTAATGGATGTATCCGCCCCATGATTCTGATACCTCCAATATTGAATGGGTTCTTCCTTAGCTCATGCTACACCTTTCCAGAACAGACAAACAAAACAAGTCGAAAACATGTCGTTTTATTTTAACTGTCAACAAACATCAATCGAACAAACTTAAGAATTATAAATAACTATGATCTTTCTCTAAAATCTATCAAACCTTAACCATACAGTAGGTGTGTAATCCGCAAAATAAAGTGATTAGAAATCGAAACTTAAAGGCACAGTCAATGCCATGCTGACTAATCTTTCTCGAGTAACCTTGAATTTAAAGTATGACTTATACGTTTTTTTTTTCGAGTCGCACTGCACTCACACCTTTCTCCAGATCCACAATGAAATAGATTATGTAAGCTGGATGTAATCAGCAGTAGTTTTTGTCCGTTTCACCTCCCTCCCTTTCTCCACCTTTTGGCCTCAATCCAGGCTAATTACCCCAGGGCGCTGCTCTCTCTGCTGGCCTGCCTCCCATTTCTACGCCCCCCTCTGTGCACTCTCTGTAGCTTCCCTCCTCTCCATTCCAGGCTAGGTACATGGCAATAATAGAGCAGTGAGTGGGGTGCAGGGAACACAGGCATGGGTTAATCTGTTGACCTGAGCCGTTGTGCACTGTAGACTCACCATCTGACCATGTTTCTCTGTAGTCTAGACCTCAGCTATTACTATAAACTATCTGAAGAAAGTCATTTGTAATCCCTCGAACTGCAACTCAAGGTTCATACTGTGCCCTACTTAGAAATAATTACTGCGAAAACACGATATGAATTCAGCAGTGGTGTTTTCCTAATTGATTTTAAATCTTTAGTTACACTGCTTGTATGTTTTATGATATTGATGTCATTTTATTTTATTTTAATTCTTTTTTTCTTAACGAGTAGTTATTCTATGTTTTTTATTTACATTACGTGTCACCTGATAGATCATTTTACCCAAAGCGACCCACTCACTGACTGAGCCACAGCCTCCCTTATTTATTATTAATATTATTAATTTATAATTTAGTAGTGGACAGACAAGCAATTTTTATTCGTAGGGTTTCGTTTATGCAGGATTTTAGTAAACGCTTCGCATGTTTTGTCATTTGGTGAATGTTTAATTAAATGCTGCACATGTGTTGTCAAGTTGGTAAAGAGGTTTCTTCATTTGCGTGCGTTTTGGCATATTTGTTCCATACATTTTGAAAACTGCAGCACGTTTTTCCCTATGGAAATGTTTTGTGCTGTTTTAGCGGGTTTGCACCTGTCGGCCACCACATAACACTCCCAGTCCGTACTCTCATCTAGACAACCTGGTTTAAATAAATTCATATCTTTCTTTACTTTGACATAGACAGGGAATGAGTTCGCTGACTATGTTTGCTCTCTTACCTCTCCGGAGATCATCCTGCTAAACAGTGTGTGAGAGCACTGAGGAGTTCCTGTGCTGTCCGCTGCTGACAGCAGTCTATATTAAAAAGGCACACATGTATAAGTTCCAGGTGGTGCAGCCGTCTGATACAGCTCTGTCTGCTCCATTGTTTGCTCCACTGAGCAGATCGCTCCGATAACATTCACATGTATGAACTGCCACTATCTCCAGATTGCACGGGGGCTTCTTTAGGTCTCATACAACACATGTGGAAGGCACAGAGAATACCAATGAAGCTGTGAAGGCATTCAGTGTTTTGGAATGAAAGGTGATTCATATTGCTGTGTGTGTGTGAAGTGAGTGGGAAACAGCGGGCAGGAAATTAGAGAGGTGAGGGTGATTGGGTGCATTTTCGTTTGTTGTCTCCATCTGCTGGGTGCAATTAGCAGCCAACAGCCACAAGTTGCCTGACAGAGAGAGAAAGCCAGACTGAGCGTGTCAAAGAAGAGTGTTAGAGTGATGACAAAGTTAATGAGAAGGAGTTTAATTTTAAAAAGAAGAGAGGGAATAAGAAATATGAGAAGAGGACTTGAGTGGGTCTCAGTCTAATAATTGAAGTGAATAGAGAACACGAGGCACATTTAAACTTGTTAATGAGAACAGTGTCAAGTTCATCATTTCAAACGCCCCTCTTTGAAGAAGTGCATAGACTATAACAAAGTTAATGCAATGATCAGCCCAGTGAAGTAATGGAGTTCAGGAGAAATGTGCAGAAAGCTAACATAGTGTAAAACTTATTTAAATCTAAGTGTTACGTTTTTAGCGGATGGGGGGGGGGGTTGTATTCTCAGCAGAAGCTTATCTTATCTAAAGTTTAAAATAAGCAAACAAAATTGAATATGAAAATGAATAGAAATTGCAACTTGAATTGAGTGAATGTAAAGTGACAGAAACTCTGGTGTACATCATGTAAAGAAGTGAAAGGGAATGCTGACAAAGAGGCAGTGCAAGGAGGGCAGACAGTGACGGATAAACCAAAGGGATGTAGGGAAGGCAGCTCGTGGACATGTTGGAGGTGGTGGATCAGCCAAAGGCAGGTAGAGAGACAGGACATGGCAAAGCAAAAGCCGTTCATATTGCATGAAATGGAGACATGCACATAGCTCATCCAATGCCTCCCCGTCCAGAGGCTCCACGCTGCCTCCCAGGTGTTATGTTGAATTATCCACAACGCCAGTTTCGTTTGTACGTCTGACTTTCTTATCTCTGTCTCTCTTTCTCCAACTACCCATCCATCCATCCAGGGAACACCAACAGCGTTTTTGCCCTGGACTACATCAGCGGGGCCCTGACAGTGAATGGCCAGCTGGACAGAGAAAACCCTCTCTACTCAGCAGGATTCACGCTCACTGTTAAGGTGAGCTACTGAAGGGGACGCGGTGCACGGGGGGGGTGGAGGGACTGTGGCAGCCGGGGGAAGGGATCGAAAGGCTGTTTTGCTGGTGGATCAAGAGAGGGCTTTGATATGATAGTGTATTAAATCAATGCAGTGTCTGGGTTTGCAGCTCATACTATACGTATTTTGACAGTATTTGGCTATAATTAGAAAACATCTCAAGGTCAATACTTCAATTAAAAGTGGATACAAGATTATACCATGTTTATTAATAGATGTTTGTGATCCAGACATATTCAAGTACCTTTATTGGGTTGGTCAGTGAAGGTATTTGTGATTATGTCCCCATTTAGAGGCTGCTGTTCAGTGAACATCCAGCAGCTGGGCAGGACAGGGGGAGCAGAGGAGGATAAGATAAAAGAACACGATTTACAGTCATCCGAACACTAAATGCTCTTTGGTTCCTCCGCTTCTTTTTTACCTTTTCTTCTGTTTGAAGCAGGTGCAATCTCTAAATCCCTCCACTGAGTCTAAAGTCTATATCACTTTATGTCACTCCTGCCCTCTCACCCCGCCCCCAACCTTCCTACCTTGAACATGCCACAACGTTCTCTTCTGTCACCAATTCTTCTCTTCCAGGATTGTACACCAAGTGGTACCCACAGGGTGAGAGGGTGCGTGAAATGGATTTCCAAGTGCAACTCAAAGTGGAAGGTTTTCCGATCAAAGACATACTTTTTCCAATGTTACACTGGGGATTTTGATGGCATGTCAAGTGAAATGGTTTGTGCCTGTACAGCACAGTAAATGGCCTTTAGTACCCCCTAATAGCCTCACTAGCACTCATGTATTCAATCATGGCGCAATTATTGTCCATAAAAAGCACGTTGTATGACGTTTTTTTTATGTGAGAGACTCAACATTGAGATAAAACTAGCTCTAAGGTTTGATACAAAAAAGATGCTGGCTTACATATTCCAACCTCAGTCATCTTTTTAATTGAAATCAATAATTCCAAAGAAGAAAAGGAGCATAAGCAAAAAGTGCTGAAAATGAAAAAAAGGGTCGCCCAAAAATTGTATTTATAAGATATGGATTTTTCCCCTCCACATTTTCTCTGCCTCTCTCTGCTTGTGCGTTCTTAGGTGGTGTTGCTATTGATTGCGGTGTGCCATAGTAATACAACTAATTTCTCAACTTCAGGCAGCTTAGATAGTGCTGAGCGTGTGGAGGTGGAGGTCAAATGATTCAGTGGCGTTGGAACGAGAGAGGCTAAACTACCTTGATTACCCAGAGACCACTATGTTGTTCCTGCCTCTTCTCCTATTGCTTGTGACACTATTCCATCAATAAAAGACCACGGCTGCCTATTGCTATCTTTCTCTCCTATAGTTCTTTTTTTCTAGTAGTGTCTTCTCAATGGGACTTTTCTCCTAAATCTCATTGTATGTACGTGGATGTACATGTGCTGGCCCTCTCTTGGCCTCACTTTGAGCCTATTTCTGTGATTGCTTTGAGTCCACCCTTTGATCCAATAAATGAACAGCCGTAAATACCTGGCTGAGATTGTGTGCTGACCACCTCCATCCGAAATGACATTTTAGGGGCAATCAAATCTCTCCTTCTTCTCTCTAAGGCCACAGAGTTGAAAGAAGATCGCAGTCCATCAGATGCAACCGTGATGACCACCTTTACCATCCTGCTAATCGACAGGAACGACAACGCTCCGAAGTTCAACAGTTCTGAGTATCGGCTCCACATCACCGAGCTGGCCCAGGTGGGCTTTGCCCTTCCGCTCTTCATCCAGGCCGAAGACAAGGACGAGGTGGGTGGATAACATCTATTCTCTTATACAGATAAGGCTGCATGACACCAGGCTTTCTCAGCAGCTTACGATTGATAGAAAAATAGGTTTCAGCCTCAGTTCCCATAGCGATCCAAGAAGTAGTTTGGGGACCAATCCGGGGACATTTTGAAATCAGATCCTTTCTGAACTGTGCTCTGTCCATCTCTTTAGTGTGACACATTTCACTTTGACTTTAATCTAAATAAAAGGCATCGTGAATGTGGATAATTGAATATTGCAAGTAACTGTGAATTCAGTCACAGAGGTTGGAAAACACTGGGCTCCTGTTATCGTAGCTGCCACCGGTTTGAATGATAAATGTAGTTATTGGAATTAATACTTATTCCATGAGTAACTTCACCAAAGGCCAAAATACAATACACACAGATCAATTGTAAGGAGAAAACATTCAGACTAAAACACCACAATGTTTTCTAGTTTCAACAACAGAGAGTGATACATCTTCCCTCTAGCTGATTATTTTGCGTCAATCTTCAGGAGTCTTCTCTTCATATCGCATCAATAATTTAAGAGGATAAAGGTTCATTTAAAACTATGCCCTTCAGTATTTGTGTCAAAATGCTCGTTAAAAAGGTGTTTCAGAGTAAGTTGGTTACACATGTTTCAATGTAAACATTCAGGTAGATCAAATTGGAATCAATATTGTCAGATCAGATCAGTCCAGAACATGTAAAATAATTGTAATTGATCGTATAAGTTCTGTCTACAAAGACAGCTACATGTGAGTGGTGGTGTTTTGTGTTTCCATTTGAAAGGTTTGGATTTATATTGCTTATAAAAACACCAGCGTGTGTGTGTGTGTGTGTGTGTGTGTGTGTGTGTGTGTGTGTGTGTGTGTGTGTGTGTGTGTGTGTGTGTGTGTGTGTGTGTGTGTGTGTGTGTGTGTGTGTGTGTGTGTGTGTGTGTGTGTGTGTGTGTGTGTGTGTGTGTGTGTGTGTGTGTGTGTGTGTGTGTGTGTGTGTGTGTGTGTGTGTGTGTGTGTGTGTGTGTGTGTGTGTGTGTGTGTGTGTGTGTGTGTGTGTGTCTGACTGTGTGTGTGTGTGTGTGTGTGTGTGTGTGTGTGTACACTGTCAGCAACAGTGTACGACAGCACGCTTTAGTGTGTCCGCCACTTTCCATTAGCTGTATCTATCAACGTACTTTGGTGACACGCAGTCACACACACAGAACACAAACACTTTTTCACGTTGCCACTCTGTCTGTCTCCCTCACTTTCTCTCTCACATCTGCTCATGCTCGCTCACACCGGAGCATTGGACTCGACTACAATTTAATTTGCTCTGGAAGAGATGGGATAGAGCATCAAATTATACCTAACGAGGAAAATCAATCACCTAGGGTGCAGATAAGCCGAAAGCTAGTCAACTCTGATTGATTCAGGCACAGCAGCCGCCAGGGTGGAATTTGACAGATAACTGCAAGTCAAGTGGATAGAGAAAAAGGAGGAGAGACAGACACGGGGAGAGGAGAGGAACTTTAAGGAAAGCGGTTCGACAGAAAAGTAGCCTGCAATGGAGCAAAACCAAAAGTCTGAATAATTGGTGGAGCAGGAATAAATGAGAGGACAGCAGACAGGGGCGAAAAGGAAGCTCTTAAAGGAGAGATAGCAGGAGTATTTAGCAGCAACTCTGTTTTATTCATTCTAAGAAAGGTGTGCTGTAATGACGAGACAGAGAGAGAGAAATGCTGCTGCACTCAGGTGGGGTGGCGACCCACCCACCTGGCATTTGTTAAGAGCTCCCTGTGGAGGTTACCGCCAGAGGTTTTACCACTACCAAAATCAGCACTCAGTGTGCAAGCCGCTTAACATCAAAGTATCTCCGAGAAGAGATTGCTCACTGCAAATTGGGAATAGCTATGTTAATTCAGACATGGTTTTAACCATACTGACCACAGATACTTCCTTAGAAGGCACTCACTCAGAACCAGTCCTTAAGCAGCCACAGCAAACTGCTTTTTGCTATCATTTAACCAATCAGGACGAGCTCAAAGAGATGATTGCACACCAAAATGTAAAATGCAGACTTTAAAAAAAGAAAATACTGCATTCCACCTGTTTTGCATTGCATTGCAGTTCACCACAATGCCAGACATACATCCGTTCCAGGTTGTAAAATCTATGAGACATTTTTTGGTCTCGCAGTATTGTATTGCTGTTTTGAGCCCTTAAACCTGCATGTCAGTGCCGATACACACACACACGTTCACACTCGGCTACACTTTTGCTTTAATCTCACTTTCTCCAAGTGTGAGGGATTACAGGCAGACGTTTCATTTCTTTGACTATGACACAAGTGGTAGTTACCTCTCTCCCTGTCTGCCGCTCCCTTCATATCCTCTTCTGCTCTGTTAGCATCTATACAACTTTTGCCGCTGGAACTTGTCACTAAACTTTGTGGCGTGTCTGACAGGGTGCTTTTATTGGGGGCTTCTAAAGGCAGAAGCAAATGGACGGGCAATTACGTTTATGGGCAGTTTGAGGTGACATCCCTGCATATTGGATGGTCTTTTAAATAGGAGTCATCAGCCACAATGGTTTTCCCAGAGATGAAAACAAAAACAAGGGGGCTATTTCAACCGCCAGCATAATGCCAATCGACCACCGCACTCGTCTTCCTCTGTCTGTCGCAATGGCTGCGTGATTGGCCGCCCTGCAGCTTGATATATAAAGACAGGCAGGCTCTAAAGAGGTTTTCTCAGCTCTAGACAGCCACAAGCTTCTCACGACTGTGATGCTATGTTGACCCCCACGATGCCTTTGCACTGCAAGGTTTTTTGAGAAGAGAAGGTTAATATTACAGGTCTTCTTTAGAGGTTATTTATAATTTCATATTACCACGAATATAATAAAACTAGCCTTCCCTCATATAATGTAATATACGGCCTCCTACAGCATCACTTATTTATTTATTTATTTTAGATTTGATTTGATATACTGTATTGATCCCACTTTGCAGCATGCATGAATATAAGGCATTGCACATTAATTAAAAGTAATATTAAATAGGAAATTCCCAAATAGTAAATGTATACATATCAATAGTGCATGATATATATCTATAGAGTATATCTATTGAATCAACACATAATATACATACAATTAACATTTAAGTTAGCAATTTGGTTTTTTATTTAGAAAAAAAGTGAGTCAAAACATTCATATCCTTCCACATCTGCTCTTACTCAGGTGAGCTGAATTATGAATATAATCAATTGTTTTGTTATAAGCATATGTAACCAACCTTTAATTACTATATATGGGCAGGTATTGTGCCATCTTAAAATACTGTGGCAAAGAAAGGCTGAAGGAAGAAGAATTTCTAATTAGTGAAATTGAAGCACTGTTAAATAAACTTGAACATGGGATTGTGACAAGGAATTAAAAAAGCATCAAAGAGCAATATGAAGCCAATGCATCTTAAAGCAAGAACATGAAAACAAGATGTGTTTTACTTATCATCCTTAAAGAGAGAAGAGCCAAAATAAGGAAACATTGATCAATCCAAAGTATGGGTACTGACGAAAAAAGAACACAAATAAGAGGATATTATGTTGTCCTTATATCGCTTCCTGCTTTAAGACACATTGTCTTTGTCAACATACAGTATTTTTAAGCCTGAAACCAAACATGGACCTATGCATCTGTATTGAGGCAGATAGTCATGGCTGTCACCAGGGATCTCATCATCGCCTTTTCTCTCATAAAACACACACAAAGATGATTAAAGCACATGGTTTCGACCCTTTTCACTGGCTGGGTAATCAACCCAGTCGGACATGTGATCAGCGCTGTGGGCAGTGCATGGGGATTTACTCCATGTCGCACTCAAAGCCTCATTTACATAATGTGAAACGGTACAGTGCAGTCTTAATGTAGTGGAGACAGATTAATAATCATTCAGATGAGGCTAGATGAACTTGTTATGGACTACTATTTGATTCCTGTGCTGTCTTACTTTGTCATATCCATTTTGTCACACATTTGATGGTTTCTGTTATTGACTTGTTCTCAAGAAACAGAGGGTTATTTGTTTAGCAGCAGCATTCTCATACTAATGGGAACAGGCAACATATGGTATGGTGTAAACTGTATGCTTTACCAGCGTATGTTGCATAGGCAGAAGGCTCAAAAAGCTGAGGTGCCTAACAGGTAGAGTGCTAGGTGACTGTGGGAAATCGAGTGATGGGGGATGTATTGTGAAGAGATGCACTGATAGAAAAGAAACATCTTGAGCACAGCTGATTAGAGTGAATGGAGCCCGCTCCCCTGCTGAGGCTGCAGTTATCTTGTCTCTTAGCATCACAGCAGTGTACCACAGCGCGCTGTAGTGTCCGCCACTTTCATTAGTCGTATCCATCAACGTTCTTTGGTCACACACACACTCAGACACCAACACACAAAACAATACCCTTTTACTTTACGCTTGCTCTGCCACTCTCTTTCAAAAAGTCTCTCTTACATGTGCACATCTCTCTAAAACATTGTTTTCCCGAGCTCTTCTTTATCATATGGTGAGTTTTTTTAATCGGGAAATAGTCGGGACACACTAGCCTGACCTTTAACCTCTTGCTTGTAACCAACAACAGTCATCTAAATGCTTGATATCTTAAACTTATGTGGGATTAAGAATTTAATTGGATCAATCGTTGCTTCAAGATTCAAGATTCAAAGGCTTTATTGCCATATGCACAGTAGCTACAGTGTTGTAATGGCAATACAAATCTTAAGTCCGAGGCTCCTCCCAACAATGCAACATAAATATATACAACGTAGACAATAATGCAAATTAGAAATAGTACAAATAGTGCAAGAAGAAACAGAGTAGAAATAAAACGGTGCAAGAGAATGTTCCAAGACTTATGTGCAAGTAATGCAGGAGAAGTGAAATATATAAACATGTCAAATAGAATAAGATGAGCGGAAAATACAAATGAAATTACTGTACAGTGAAAAATAATACTGCTTATTGTTAATTTAAATGAATATGTGAGATGCAAACAGATGAATGTCATGAACTTGTATTCAATATCTGTACCTTTCTGATACCTTTCTTTTGTCCGCTAATAATTCATAAAAACTCAGATATTCTTCAGTATTTTGCACAAAGAATATATCACTCTCTTAACAAGCCCTTTTTCTATCCGTTTTTCCTACACTCACCTGTCTCTTGTTCTTTATGGCAGGGGGTGAACAGCATGTTCCAGGTGTTTCTGACAGGAAACAATTCAGAGTACTTCACCATCTCGCCCACGGCGGTGCAGGGGCGTGCTGACATCAGAATGAGGGTGGCCGTGCCGCTAGACTTCGAAAACATCCGCAGCTACAGCTTCTCAGTGAGTTTGAAAAGTACATGTTTTCAGAGAGAATGCTGGGGTGGACTCCATTCCCAGACTTTGACAAGAAACATTCAGTTTGAGACATAAACCCCCCACCACCAGCTTTCTAGCTTATGTTTCTAAGAGTTGTAGCTTATCAATGTAAATGTATAACGGATGAGTTTTGTGAAGAGAAGTGAAGAGGAATATGAGAAGACAACATTCAAGCATTAACTGTTTTAGTCGGCAACAAAGCAGATCCATTGTCTTTCTGTCAGAGTGCCCTTTAATGAAAGACTGAATGTAGTTTCCTTTTTTTTATTTGTTTGGACAAAGACTGGGGCCATATCAAATTCACATCACTGCAGACTTGTTTTGAACAGGGAAATTGGTATTTTATTACCTCAATTTCCCCGAGTGGTTTACAGAAGGGGGTGCCCTGCTCTGTGTGTGATTTAAAATCTACAAATCTTAAACAAATCAGTGACTTCTTTGGCGCCACAGCATTATGATCAGAATCGTTTCCGATAATGCCCCCAAAAAAATTGAAATATTTCATTTATATACTGTAAACGTGTCTTAAATCTGTGCATTTTGAGTTGAATATCTAAGAAGTTTTGTTAATTTTGTATTATACTCCTTGTTGTCTCTCCTCAGCTTTTCGCCAATGAGTCCATGTCCGACCATGTGGGTTTTGCTCGTATCTTTATTGAACTGATCAATGAGAACGACAACCGTCCCATCTTCAGTAAGCCGCTGTACAACATCAGCCTCCCTGAAAACACCCCCCCTGGAACCTCACTGCTGCGGATCCTGGTAAGTGTCTTAGAAAAAAAACACTCAGTGGAGCTTTGATTTGTTCCTGGAGAGATATTTAACTGGAATCCAAATGCATTCCAATAAAACTGGCTGGTACTAGTAACTTTTTATGGGGCTTGTTTTATTGGGAATGAAATCTTGGCTTGTTTGTTACGCCATGTGACCCAGTGCTCTCCGGAGATTTCATCATATGAGTTGTGATTTATGGTGACACCAGCTAGGCCGTCTCAGAGAAAATGGGGAATAAATACAGATGAAAAACTCCGTCACCAACTGCACCGTGTCACTGTTAGCTAATGCTGGGATCCTGTGCATTTGGGACACTGAATTACCATGTTGGCAACTAAAGCATATTTTAGACTTTAAAGACAATCTGTGGCTCAACTGTGTCTTGGTCTCTTCTGAATAATTATGCAAATTCACTAAACAGCAGAATTAAATATTTACTGCCAATACAATAGTGAGTTCCACTTAGGTATTAAAGGTTAAATGATCCACAAAATAGTCAAAAAGTCCTCAATTCAAGCTAAATTACTTCATTCTTCATGAAGTAATTTATTCATCATTTTAAGGAAGTGTAATTGCTTTCTGTGTATGTAAAGAGAATAACAGGATTTAAATGATTACCTCAAAAGGCTACTTTTAACTCTGACATAAAGTATTCAACAATTTGACTCATTAACTTAATAACTATTTACTAAAAATTATATTTAAGAAATATAAGTTAAAACTGGACCACTTTTATCAGAGTAGCTTAAAAATCTCTTTGTTTTCATATTGAATTAATGTTACAGATGTCGATAATAATATCAGGACAACCTCCATTAAAACTGATCCCATTAGAAAAGTGCTAAATAATTATATTCAAACTTTTTTTATTATTAATTCCCTCCAGGTCTGTTATTGTACCTTGTGTTTCACAGTTGAACTGTCTTTGAGCCCCCCCTAAATATCTCCCTATAATTCTGCATAAATATTCATTACCAGCCATTCCTGTGACAGAACGCCCACAATCCACTAGATACAAGTGCAAAAAGCAAAGTGTGAAAATCAATAGTGTTTATAGACTGGCTGCTCATGAAACGGAGATTGCAGGGCAGTCTAATATCCGATAAGTCTGGCTGATGTTGGCCTTGTGCTGGAGCGCGCAGCCCGCTGTGGAATCCTGATTGCTGGCTGTAGAGGGTGAATAGGCTGTAAATAGAATGAGATGTGACGCCTCTCGGTGAGGGCTGCACTGACATGGATGGCAGCACAAATATATATACACACACTGTTAGATGAAGGTTTAGATATTCTCATCCACGCACAAACACACAACAGAAGCAATAAAGCCCTTGGAGACAAAACACATAGAGACAAAACAGAGGTTTCCCTTACTGAGCTAGCTTTTCTAAGAAAAATACAATTAGACACACAGCCTCAATAGTACATGTACAACAATCTCAAGGTCAACACATGTCAAATATATTCGTTATTGTAGGCCTTACTCCATAAGATTACCATTTACTATGTATGTGTTGTTGTTTGTGGACAATAATATGTTTGAACAGACTTGTTTATTCTTGTGGGTTTGTCATAATTTAGTTCATTAGTAATTTAGACGGCACGTTACAACGGTTGTAATCCATTGGAAATAGCAGAGACTGTTTATTTATATGCTGCAGTCTGATCAAACAAGCCACGACCGCCGCACTCGTGTTTGTGCTAATAATTAGGTATTTATTTTAGAATGGACATTGCATCCATTTATTGTGTAAAATAACCCATAATGTAAAGAACAGAACAAATCCATCAAACTGCTGGTTTTCAGATTGTGCAGGCAGAAGTAGAAACCGTATATAAGTTTGAATTATATGTATTTTAAAGTATAAAGTACAGAAATGTAATGAGCCTTGTGCAAGAGCACTTTTCCACCCACTTCTTCCACTAAGCACCAGGTTAAATAATACTTAACCTGTCCATCACCCCACTGTTAAGTACACAGTATGATGCTGTGCCCAAGTGCAGAAAAGCATTTGGAGTAGAAGTGTTAATTATGACAAAATGAATACATGTTGCCCCTAACTCTTACTACTTTTAAATCCAGGCTGAAGACTTTTCTTTTTGCTGCTGCTTTTAATTGAACTATTCATATCTTAAACTGCACTGTAACTTTTATCCATGTATTTTTTATTTTAATGGTTATTTTGTTATCTTTGCTTTTTAATGACTGATTTGAAATGCCGTTTTCTTAATGTCTTTCATTCTTGTGTTGAAAGGTGCTATATAAATAAACTTGCCTTGCCTTGCCTAACAACAGGTCATTTGTTGCACAACTTGAATTACATTTGCACTTAACTCAAGCTGATTCATTACATTCTGAACTTCATATCACAGCTCCATTGAAACTGTACTGGGCTTTTAAGTGCTGGCCCCTTTCATGTTCTGATTCTCTGTGCACCTGCTCTCTCATTCTCTTGCAGCAGTTCAAACTGTCTGCTTGTTTAAGTGCAGTGAACGACTCAAGGCTTGACAATATAACCTGATTGTTGGACTGAAACTTGCCTCCCGGTGCTCCTCTCGGATGGCTGTGAGGTTCAACAGATGGTGGCCAAATTATGTTTTAGCACCAAACAGGATAAGAGCGGTTTTATTGTGAATCTCTCAAGGTGGCCGGGCCAAGCCTCAATTCACAAATGAATGCATTGAAATACTAATGATACATTTCTGGGAAACATTCTTATTTGCTTTCTTGCTGAGTTGAAATAGAATATTGATACCAGTCACATCACCCTCATGCAATAAGCTACAGACATGGGCTAATAATAATAATTTCAATTTTTATAGCGCCTTTCAAGAAACCCAAGGACGCTTTACAATGGGAAACAAAACAACAAAATAATAATAGTCACACAGATACACAGGTTGAAAAAGAACAGGTTGCTGGGTAATGCATTTTAGCTGAGGCCAAAGGCCTGAGTGAACAGATGTTGTTTGAGTTGTTGTTTGAAAGTGTCCAGAGAGTCGGCATTCCTGATAGCAGAGGGGAGAGCATTCCAGAGGGTGGGGGCTGCGACACTGAAGGCTCTGTTGCCAAAGGTTTTCAACTTGGAGCGCTGGATGGAGAGCAGCCCTTTGTCGGAGGACCGCAGCTGACGAGAGAGGGTGTAGGGCTGAAGGAGGTCAGCGATGTATGCAGGGGCTAGGGAGTGGAGAGATTTGTATGTTAGCAGGAGGAGTTTGTACTGGATGCGTGACTTGACCGGAAGCCAGTGAAGGTGGATTAGGGTGGGGGTGATGTGTTGCCAGGGCTTAGTGTGGGTGAGGAGCCTCGCTGCAGAGTTCTGGACGTACTGGAGCCTGTCCAGGGCTTTGCTGGTGACCCCGAACAGGGCTGTTTGCTTATGTATCATCATGTATTGTGATGCTATGAACTATTTATAGTGTAAATTGGAATGATCCACATCTGTGCTCCCGGGTGTATCTGTGTGTTTTCTTCCTGTATGTTCCTGCCTGTGTACATGACATAAGCTGCTGCTCATAACCAATTGCCCCTTGCGGGATTAATAAAGTTGTTGATTGATTGATTGTATCATAAAGACCAGAAGCAGTGGGTAACAGCTAGATTCAAAAGCTCAAAAATATATCCCAATGCACAGCTACAGTAAAGCTTATAAATGAACTCTTTACCCTAAAAGTTACCACAATATTCTAGGAAGTTACTGTGTAAGAAATAGCTTAACGCATAACTTCCTGTAAATCAATCAACTTGTGTTTATATTGCAGTTGTGTGCTTATTTAAGACAGCTTGAATGGTTGTACATAAGATGGGTTTCCTTTTAGCTTGAGACAGCCCCAAGCTAGCTGCTTCCATCTGCCTTAGAGGTCTCCTATTATACTACTTTTAGGCATATAAAGTATAAATACATGTCTATTAAAGGTGGGGTAGGTAATTTTGGAGAAACCAGCTCGAGTGTGCTAGAATTTGAAAATACACAGCCGGAAAAAATCTGCCACTTCCTTACAGAGCCCCTCCTCCAACACACACGGACGCGCACATGACCAATGAGGGCACGAGATAAGTTTGTGCACAGATGGAAGGCTGACAGGCAGGTAGGCCATCCAGTTATTGTATAGCCGGGCCGGCTAAAAATGATTGGTCGTACTTTTTACAGTATTACGGCTTCCACAGATGACATTTTTTTATGGATTTTTTGTCAAAGCACTTAAGATATTTATTGCTATCGGGATGTTAAGAGCATTCCATGGAATATAACAAAAAGTGTATCTCGAGCCGGTTTCTCAAACTTACCTACCCCACCTTTAAGTGTTTTGCTCAAAATACCAAACAGATCACCCATTCTAGCCATCCCTCATACCCCTCTATTTCAGCCCTGTTAGAGAACTGCTGATTCTGGGTCCGTAGCTTTAAAAAAAAAAGAAAAAGGGGGGGGAGCTCATGCAGGAGAATTCTACCGAGATTCTCAGCTAAACCCTGCCGTGATTAAACGCCATCATGTTCCAAACCACATCAAGGATTATTTCTGAAACAGTCTGGAGCTCAAATGCTTTTTCTCTTGCGGGTTTACCACATAGTGAGTAACTTTTCTATCTATATCCGGCTTTTTTACACATACTCTCTCCAGTACTGCGTTAGCTCTGAGTGTTAGCGATGCTTGCTGTAAACAAAGACCATATTATGTCCAAAACACGCTGCGCATTGTTTCTGATACAGCAACGTTTCTGATAGGGCCGTGGTGTAAGCCAGCCCACATTTCCGATATTACGCAAATCTGGATCAGCTCCGTTGTACCCAAGGGTTAAATTGGGCCGGGGCTAAGCCGGTTCCATGTCATGGCCATTTCTACTGATCATAATTCCATTGTTGAGGTATACTAAAATAGATTTATACTGTGCAATTTTCCAAAATCACATTTTTTTATTTTTTTATTTAGCCTTTATTTATACAGGTGTAAAATCTCATTGAGACACAAGGTCTCATTTGCAAGAGAGACCTGTCAGTGGTAACACTACCACACAAAGTTACAGACAGACAGGACACTAAACACAGAGTTTCTCATACAGCATCTCTGTATAGTATGTGTATTCACTCTGTCCTAAACGGCTTGTTGGACCAATGGGTAGAGCTCTGTTTGAGCATATTAAATGGTATCAAGGGAATATTCATATATTGTAAGACAAGTCAATAACATAATTATCGTGACAGGTCTTGGGAGCAGCATTTTACCTACTCCTGGATCCATAATATATATTTATAGTCATAAATAATATAATAAAAAAACGTATAAATAAAAAACTACTACCATACAAGAATACGCAAAAATAGACCAAACTTCCTCAAAGCGAAATGCAGAACCTGAGTAGACGACCCTTGTAAGGCAAAGAGGAACAATAAAGCTGTATCCCCTGCTTTTACAGTAACCTTGAGCTTGATAATAGTTTCTCTCAAACCAAGGTATTTATTTTCTAGAGGATTCTTTTTGCAGTTTATTTATCAAGTGGTGAAGGTGGTGTGTAAAGAGGGCGGGGTCTGTATGATGTTTGTATAATACTTTACCTATGCGAATTGAAATTATGCATGTTGGTTCCCAGTTGCTGTTTTTTCTTAAATTGCCAAACAGGCGACCCAGTAATGTAATTGAAATGCTTTGTTTTGGTTAATATTCATAGCTCATCCGATCACAGCGTATGTACAATGTTAGCCTCTGCGTTACTCAGTGCCCGCTCCTGCATCCCTGTGGACACTTACGCTAAACATAAGAGTACACACTCTCGCACTCACACACACAGAAGCACTGTTTAATATTTATGGTGTGCAGCATTACTTATCATTATAAATATTTATTGTGATTTACTCTTTTGTCTGGGTCCTTTTCTCTCTCTCAGCCTCTCTTTCAGTCGCCCTGGAGACTTTAAACACCAGCAGCTGCTCGTATCAGTAGAATCACTCTGATTTTCTCTCCTTGGGTTCGAGAGAATTTGATTTCTTTCATTTCCTATTTAATGTATGCCCTCAGTTATTGTTGTTTTCCCCTTTCTCTGTTTTACCATTAGATTGCTAATGGTTTTCAGGTGTTGCATTGATTCCCTCTGTGTTTTTTTGTCTGTTTCTGCTTGGTTAACACTTTATCTAGCTCATGCCCACAAGGCTCTACCTTATAGAGTATGTATATATTTCAAGAGGATATACACTGGGCTAATATGCATACAGAAATACAGTTTGCCTGCACCTTCTGTTCTCTATAGTTGGTCCTGCATCTGTAATATCGGGTGCATTTTTCATTCTTCAACGTTCTTGGATTAGTGTCGACTGGGTCTTCTAGCAATGCAATACTGTGTGTTTTATGGCCTCTGTGCAGATGCTGTATGTTTTAGAGCTTCGGCGCAATGATAAATGCTTCCAACAGAAGGTTATAAATTACAGAGTGGAGGATGTTTCGCCACTGCCACTGTTTAGACAGGCCTTTATGGGGTAATAGTCACAACGGTAATTATAATTCATTATTGTAATGAAAAGGGTGAGGCCTGGCTCTGTCCTGCATGTGGTAGCTCACACGGCATCACTGTTAATAATGGGGAGCTTATCATGGCTGTTCTGACATTGTGAGACGTGGTGTGAATGGGTGCTGCATGGCTGTGGACGAACAGGCGAAGCTAGGAGCAGTGAGAAGCCTGGACTTTGAAAGTTGGTTCAATTGGAGTTCTGTAAGCGGTGTCATTGCAAAATTCAATGAAAACAACAATGTGGGGAGTCTCGAAGAGTCTGTTCTTCTATCAATCTCAGGATCCATCAGCAATCGGTCTGATGATTATTTAGCCTCTGGGAGCAATGGCCAAAATGTCTTCGGTTTCGGTGTACTTGTCTGATATCCCCGCCAATACTTAGTATTCTTTCTGTGCCCTGATTATTGCTTACAGTCCGATTAGTAACTTGAGACGCAAGAATGGTGTGGGAGTTGAGAAAAGCCGTGTATGATTGGAGTGTTTTGCAAGTAGCCAGTAAATACTTAAAGCGAATAAAAAAAGCCTATGGGTTCCAGCATTTCATCAAATGTGGCATGCCCCTCATGCGCGCCACACTGACGGTTTACCTGCCTTCAACCATGTACTAATGCTGAATCCATACACCAGCACACCAGGTTCAAATCCATCCTTTTACCTTTTGCTGCATGTTGTCCGCTCTGCTTTACAATGTGATAACAAATACAAACATTTAAAAATATATATTCTGATATCTAAATGTTGCCATATTGCCTACTGATTCTACAATCCTATTCAGATATCTGTTTATAGACATAATTGATTACCAAAAGGTATTCTACAATGACAGTTAAAACCACACTGGCTGCAATTCATTAGTTTGTCCATAAAATGTCTGAAAAACACAAAAATCATGGTTGAAAAACTACAGTCAAGACATAATTGCTATAGTCCACAGTTTGTGATGTATGGACATGCACACATGCTTCCTTTGTTCTCTCCCCTGTTTTCAGCGAGTCTCTGTAGTATACTCTTCACTCTTTATCATTCTCTACATCGTCCCTGTGCTTGTGCTAATCTCGTTGCTTCATCGTTGAGGAGGGGGACAGCGAAAGAGGGAGTGATGACCGAGGCCTGTTTGAAAGGGAAGCTGCCTCAGAGAGCTCTGCATTAAGCCTTTTCCCTGGCAGCTCACACTCTATCTCCAGCTTATGCCCACAATACAGTCCCCTCTCTCTCCACCACCCCCCCCCCCCCCCCCCCTCCCTACTCCCCCACTCTTCTTTTTGTAAAGGTGACAGCTGTTTTTACCAGTGGTCCACATGGTGTTGCAATCATTATAAAGGGGCTGTACTGTATATGCATGCAAACGCTGGCATTTATCTTGCATCTGTCACGGTATGCTGTGAAGAAATCCGCTCCACTTTATTGGACTCTTCCTTCTCAAAAGTATACATTGTTAAAAACAGAGTTAAAGTTGCATCTCCCTTCCTCTCTCTTTCTGTCTGTCTGTATCTCCGTTGTCTGGGTGGTCAGGAGGTAATAAGAAGCAGTAACTGTTCAATCCTGTCGGCAGGCAGCAGTCGCTGTGAGTACCCCCACCTGCTCGTTAATGGTTTAGAGAAATAAAGCAGTCGTAAACGTGCGCTCGCCATCGCCATTACACTAAAGTGTTCACAGTAAAAACACACACAGCTCCCATCAGCCCCCGCAGGTGCACCAGGTCACAGCTGGGAGACATCTAGAGGTGCGCTTAGTAGGTCTAGGTAAGGGCATTTGCATCTTGTCTCTGCCAAAGACATTATTACTTGTGTCCGATATGGAAATGATGCGGACGTTGGTTTTGTTGAAGGAGTACCTGTTAAGGACATGTGATGATTATTGGAGACATCTCTGAATAGCTTCTGAGTGGTGTCAGAGTTTCTGTGCTTTGCCCAGGCTGCTGCTTTGCTCTCAGTCTTCCTCTGTAGTATTGAACAGAAATACTAACAGGTGTATATTGGGACAGCAACCAAAAGGTTTATGGGATTAAAAACCCAAGTTTGTTTAATTACTTCATTCACCTCTTCCATTCAGTCATACTTTTAGTTGACTTCTCCTCTGTACATACTATTTGTCATAACAACACCCACGTGTAGACCAAAACATGTTGTTTGCTGAAAAGGTTTCCCCTAGTCCAACTCACAATAAAGAGTTCTTCCATTGCAAAGAAAAAGAACAAACAGTGCAGTCTTTGTATGAATTAAGTATATCAATGAATTGGATCTTAAATATATTAAGATCAAGTCCAGGCGAAGCCAATATGAGGCTTCAGGAGTTTGAGTTAGAGAACTCAACTTGCAAGGTTTTCCATGCAACCTTAAAAAGATTTAAAAAGCAGAGACCCACTTCATCTGATTCTCTCAGACTTCTGTAACCTTTACAGGCCTTTTAGCTTCAGTCAAGGTTTTTAAAGCAGTTTAGCACAGAACAACTGTGGATTTGGATCCCTGTCTCTTACAATGAAATGGTTAAGAAAATATCTCTGTGCAAGCGGTATGGACAAGACAAACAATTACAGGAACCAATTATTAGATTATTGTACATACAGCCATGAAAGTATAGTTGTAAGATTGACTTGACCCTTTAATCTACGACAAACCTCTTTTCATCACTTTTGCATATTTTTTTGAATATGCACTGAGCGGACATGATTTGAAGAGAAATGGTGTGCTTGAGTTGTTCTGGATTCACCTCAAATCTCTGAGGTGTTGTGGTGCTTTGTTCTGCACAAGTATACAGCATGGAATATGTCATATGATTCTGCTTTGTGCGTCACACAAACACTACTGTATGCAAAGTGATAACACGACAGGGCTCATTTAAAGGCCAAGTGTTTCCCACTTGTGTAGCCTTTCTGAAGATTGATCTTGTCATGGATACAGAAAATGAGAGCGAGTGAGACAGAGAGCCTTTAAAGGAGCCAACATGAGTGTTATTAACCAGCTGAAGACCCAAAGCTCAAAAAGATAACCTGACAACCGTGTCCTCATCATCCTCTCCCCCTCACAATGAACGCCAGAAACTGGACATCTTCACTGTCCTGGTCTGTGTGTGTGTGTGTGTGTTTGTGCGGGTGTTTATCTACTCTTTGTGATTGTGTTTAGGTGTGCAACACTGAGACAGAGGGGGTTGTCTGTGTTTGGACTGGGGGTCATCTCTATGTTGACAGCGGGCTTTGACAGCCAGTAATTGGTTTCCTTTTCCATGCCACTCGAAGCTCCAGCAGAAAAAGCAATTTTAGGAGCCAATCAATTCAAATTCCAGCTCACTAACGATAGAGAAGCCTGTACAGCTTTAACCTCCCATCGCTGTCCAAGAGATAGCTGGGCCGATAATCTGCTCCTGTAGCCCCTCAAACCCGACCCCAGTTTACACACACCCACACACAGGCACACACCCACACACAGACACACACCCACACACCCACACACAGGCACACACACTACCCCTGTCTTTCTCACGCCATACGAAGGGAAGGTCTCATTTCTGCGACAATTGAGTGTGATAATAGAAGTTTATACTGTAAATGGTTGGGGTGCATATTTACCCAAAGACTGACTTTATCATGACACAGGGTGCATCTCTGTTCATGTGTGTCCATGTTACATACACACAAACCTATACACACTACATTTTGCACACCATAATGCTCCAATCATAGCACTCAAACTTTCACACTTGCATAAACAGGCATGCACACACAAAATTGAGCACACTAGTATACTGGTACAACAAAATATATACAGACATGTACACACACACACACACACAGTGTTTGCCTGCTGGCTTTACCTCTCTGAAGGTAGGAAACACATCATTTAACCAAACTGGTCAACTGAGAACAAATTTCTCTTTTGTAGTTACTGCCTGAGGACCCTAGGGTTTGCCGACTTTATATTGGCAATCAGCAGAGCCCTGACTCTTTGGGCATAAACACCTTGACAACTTAGTTTGGATTTTGAACACTGACACTGATACCTGATGTACTGCCAGTGTATTATCGCTGTGCATCTGGACAAGAGAGCAGGTCATCAATCACCAGGGTGTTGTATCATATTAGTCAATGACAATGTGCATCCTCCATACTTTATTTGGTATTCTTTCAGTTACTTTGGCTTTATGAATCCATCAGCTATACCTATTTGGCATGAAACTATTTATTCCAGCAAAAACATTGCAGTAATTGAAATGCTTGTTGTCATTTAGGTTAGGTAGGTGTGAGGTTATTAGACACATTAGTCAGGCACATTGCCCAGCTTTATTACCACGTCGCTTTTCTTTCCTCATTAAGTCGTACACTCACACTCTCCCTGTGCTCTCCACCTCGCCAACTTTTCCGTCACCTCCAACTCCCCAGGTGAAAAAAAAAAGTTGAAGCTCTCATGTCGATGGGGAACAAATGCATAATACCCTGGTGTCATGGATCTGGGCCCATGGTCTTTAAGTTAGTTCAAATCCCTACACAAACCAATCTCTACCATTCATCTGCTTCGGGCCTTCTGCGTCTAAAGTTAAAGGTTTTTGGCAAGCAGTTGGCAAAAATGATTAGGGGGGGTGGGGTGTCTATCGTCTCAGTCTGTCTCACTCTCCTTCTCTCGGTCTGTCGTCATGGTGAAAGTGGCTCGGCCGCAGAATCAGTGGCTTCATGAGCTCCCAGGCTCCTGTCACCGCCTCGATAGCTGTCACGCTAACACCCGCGCCGCTATCATTGGAGCACTTATGGGCCTGTCACTCACCTGGGAGAGAGGGAGCAAAGGAGGGAGGGAGGGAGGCGTCGAGGGAGAAGAGTGTGCTAAGGGAGATATGTAGAGGAGAGGGGAGACAGAGGAGGAAGAGGCGGAGCTCGGGATGCAGGGAGGAAAGTGAGGTAAAGACAGAAAGGCAAAGATAAAGAAGGAGGGGGATGGGAAAGGAATGCAAAAAGAGAGGGGGCGAAGCAATTGAGTGGCATTAAATGATGAGGTCATCGAGACATGACAGATAAAAACTCAAAGGTTAATGTAAGAACCTGACTGGAGTCCCAAACACCTCACATGTAGTTAGTGTCCCACTTTCTACTCAAGATGTGCTTCAGTGCACTTGACAACAAAGTGAGGGCCGTTTGGACATTAAAAAGAACCATCGATTGGCCGTACAGGACGATGTAGTGGGAGCTCTCTGAAATTACGGGCTTGAGCTAAACAGCATGGTGTAAGTCTGAGGAGGAAAAAACACATTGATAGCTCCAGCCGTTGTTCCATCTGTGGGAGGCATTCGAAATGGGGACACACAAACACACATAACCATAAAGGCGTTCAATTTGAAATGCAAAGATAATTCCTAACAGATTGACATGCATCCACAGGCATACAAAGAGCACACCTTTTGACCTACAGGTATTGGTGAATATAGATCACATCAGGCTTCTATCATTCACAGCCACATGCAAACACTCACATACCCTACACACACACACACAAACACACACAAGCCTACATAATAAGGTCGGTATCAGGGCATCAGTGAATCACAGTGCCCAGCACCGTGGTTGACAGAGCAGGCTGCAGACACGTTCCAGTTTGGCCCTTCAACTGACTGCAGAGCCACTCAAGTGAAACTCTATTACAACAGCTTCTCCAGCCACGATCCATCAGCCGCGACACAACAGGCCGCGTGTCGGTGCGCGGTGCACGGTGCACAGGCGCAGGCATGTGCTTACAAAGACAGATTGAGGTTTCATAAAGTACAAGATTCCTGGAAGTGTTGCTCTTTATGTTGCATTGCATTGACACCATTTTTATCTGCAAAACATGCGACAGCAGTTGTTGCTGCTTTTTCAGGCGCCACGTAGATCGTTATCAGATTACATCCAATCAACACCTCCGAGTGAGGAGGCAATGTCTTGCATGTTTTATCATAAAGTGGTACATTAAGTGACAGCTGTTGGAGTGAGACATTTGGGAAACAGGATGTTATGCTATTCTTACGTATGATAACTGTTAGTCTATATTATGTCATTAAAGACATGGTAGTTAGGAACACATACACACAGGCACACCCAAAGGTAAAAAGTGGACTCAAATCAATTTCCCCATCTGTGCATATGCTACCTTTTAACCTTTGGATATTTAACGTTTTAACTTTACAGTATAAACTTAGGTTAAGATCTACAAACAAATACTGTGAAGTTGCAAGAACAACTTTGTTTTTCAATGGTTACATTAGCCTTTGAAGACAGCTACTCACAATTAACATTTAACACAAAACTTGAATAAGGGGCCCTATTATGCTCATTTTCAGGTTTCATATTTGTATTTTGTGCTCTACTATCACGTGTTTACATGCTTTACATTTTCAAAAAGTGCTTTATTTTTCTTATACTGACTGTGCTGCAGCATCTCTCACAAAAATAAAAATCTAAATCGGAATGAGAAACACAATATGGATGTGCTGTAAAAACGTACAAGATAATAATGATAAACATTTCATTTTTTCGTGTCTTTCAGGCAACAGACGGAGATGCAGGCACTTTTGGGATTGTGCGTTACTACTTCAGTGACGAGCCAGACCAGTAAGACACGGCTACATGCTCTTAAACAGTCCACACAAACACACGCTCACATTAATTTTTCATTTATTTGGCCACTAGTGAACAATTATACCGCACAATTCTTACCTCACAGCCTCGCCAGAGACAGCTGAGCTACAATGATGGCTGGCGTTATTCTCTGTGCCTTCTCTCTTCGTGCCACACATTTACCGAAACACACACACAGAGAAATACACAATCACGTATTCTGTTCTTCATTATCTTTCGAAAAAAAGAACACAATCAGTTTGGCCCTTTATATATATAGTCTATGGTTTGGCTGTTTACATTTTTGTTTCCCTGTCTCCCATTACTGAGCATTCTTACTTAAGATGGTAGAGACACAGCTAGAGAAAGAAGGAGGTAGTGTGTAAAATGGGACCAATTTCAGAAAAGTCTCTTTTGATGGCAATAGCATTACATTAAAGTATTAAGTTACAATGACAAAAACATCTCATCACAACCCTCCACATAGTCTTTTTTAATCGCCTGTCTCTAATTTCCTCTTATTTGCGTCTCGCAGGTTTTCCGTGGACGATGAGACAGGCTGGGTCGTCCTGCGGGCCGCTCTGGATTACGAGCTGATGCGGCGCTTCACGCTGACCATTCTGGCGAGGGACGGCGGCGGTGAAGAAACAACGGGAAGGATCCGTATTAACGTTTTGGATGTCAATGACAACCCTCCGCTCTTCCAGAAGGAGGCGTACGTGGGCTCCCTGAGAGAGAACGAACAGGCCGTCCAGCCGGTGGCACGCGTCAGGGTGAGGCGGGTTTAAAACAAGCTCAGACAAAGGCTCAGACTACCCTTGTTACTCAGCAGTTATCTGACCTGTTTATAGTGGATGTAATATACCCTGTGAACATAGCCCTGTGACCGTCACCTTAAGACCAGTATAAACAATAATAACAGACCAAAATAAATGTACGACATTTCTAGACAAACATTCTTTTTTTATTGATTTAAAGGGACAGTTCAACCCAATTTGGGGAAAAGAATATCCTTCTTATCTTGAGTATATGGTGGTTTTCAAGATTCAAAAACATTCAAGAGCAATGTCTCTTCTTAGAAATGATTACCCTGTTACTCAAGATAATCCACAGACCTTGTTTTTGTTTTCTTTTGATCAAACTTCTCCCGCCAACTGTTTCAGAATACCTTTATTAGTCCCACAGAGGGGAAATTTGCATCGTTACAGCAGGAAAGACACAGACAGCTTAATGTTACCTATGTTGAGAAAAAAGTACTAAGTTATGATATAATAAAAATATAATCTAAAAAATAAAAGTAAAAGAAAAATACTTTCCAAAATACAAATCCTGTAACAGTTCTTAGGATTTAGCAGCCAGGTATATATTACACAGTTATTAATGGCTTATGTATATAATGTATATATTGCACATATAGCACATATTGCACATAGTATGATGGTATTTAACTGCAGCAAGTTACACAAACGAAGTTCACTACGAAGCATCCAACTACTCATGGATGCAAATCTGTCCTTAACGGTGGGGGAAGTTTGGTAGAAAGAAAATATTTCCTTTATGAAACCGCTCTAAACTGCATTTAAAAATACACTCATGCACATTAATAGGTATAGCAAACTGCAGAAAGTCAAAGGTGCCTGCAATAATAAAGTTTGTACACATTCACATGTACAGTACAGGCTTTGCTGCCCTCCTTCCATTTGTTCTCTCTGTGTTACTATGTTCATGCAGCAGTGTGTTTGTGTGCGCTGTATCCAAGAAGAACAGGTCAGCGCGGTGTGTTGGCCATCAGTCACTGCCAAACAAAAGGCAGAGGTACACAGGCACAATGGTAACTAATGGCTCAGCGTTTCTTTTGATTGCGCCCCGGAGAGAAAGACTATTAAGCCCCTCGTGGCAGCGGGTATAGCAGTGGCTTACCCCGCCACGCTGCACTCTGGCGCTTGCCTTTGCATTGTGGGAGCTGAGCTGATGACTGGGCTCAATGCTTGGCTCACTGTGTTTGATTAGTCTGAGCTAACCTTAAACGCTGCTGATATTAATACGCCGCCCGAGAGGACCAGGGAAGCCAGTCGCACAATTCTGTGTCAGCGATTTTCCCTTGAAGCTAATACACACAAACACACACATATACTCTGGAAACCAAAGAGAGCAGGAGGGAAAATACTGATATTGATAGAAGTAGAGGATGTGTTGAGAGATAAAGCAAGAAAGTGCCTTTGCTTTATTCTTTATAGAAACAAATCCTTCTTTTACGGTCCTAATGCTTTCTAACAGCTAAAACAAATTTCATTTTCTCCCCACTTCTTATTCCTTTTCTTCCTCGCCTATTGGATTCGTTGCCCCCTAACTCCTCTTACCTTAGCGGTAAAGGACCGTCAAATATGAGACTATTTGTTGAAATTGGATATAGGAAGGCAGTCTGGAAGAGAAAAGCCACAGTTTAGGAAGTTGTGGGGGAAGAAAGGTATTGCTTACTCAACACTTTGGCATGACATCAGAGAGTAGAGATATGCGTGTTGTGGTGAGATACAAGTGAGTGTTTCTGACAACCTGTCCAGCCTTTAATGATGCCAGTGAGGCCCAGTAGACTCTCCGCACAGCCGGAGGACTCATGTTCAAGTTCCTGCCAGATCCAGAATAATGAGGGGGTGTCATTATTGTTGTTGATGTTGTTGTGGATTAGCCCCACAAAAGCATAGCTTCATCTGTCCTCTGCCATGCTTAGCTTGTCTCCTCTCGGTTGGTGTTCCTCCAGCATTGACGCCCGCGCCACTAATAGCCAGAATCAGCTTTAATCTGTCCAACAACATGCCGCTACTAACTGACAGCTTCCTGGCTCCACACATATGCACGGACTCACATGCTCACATGCTGTACGAACGTACACATATAGATATTAACACTGTCTACTGCAGCATCTGTCCCCTTACACTGCCTTTCCTCATGTCTCACTCAAAACTCTCTGCCCACCCCACAGGCTACAGATGACGATTCTCCACCCAACAACTTCCTGACATACACCATCACTTCAGCCTCGGCCTTCCTCAGTTACTTCAGCATCGTCATGGTGGAGGGCTACGCAGGTACTCTCACATTTTGGAAACTGTCCACAATCTTTCATTTATATCTGGATAAGGATGTTTAAACGAGTTCATTTGTATAACTCATATCAGTGATTGTTTTCAATGTCCCCCGAAGAAGATGGTCATTTGGTTTCCCCAATAAAACGAGTGTTTTTCAATAAATTGTATGTTAGATTTGATATGGTCATAAATAAGGTTATGTATAACAAATTAAAATGCTGAATCTGGATTTAGAAAATGTTTTACAAATATGATGAACGCAGAGAAAAGTCTGAGTCATCCACCACTGAAATGAGTTTAGTTCTTACATTTGTAATCCTTATTTCCATACTCCTTCACTCAGTTCTTACAACATTGTTAAATAGACTGGATTTAATTAGAGAGAGACTAAAAAAAACATTTAAACCTCTGATTTTAATTTGTATAAAAAAATGTAATTCCAGGTTTATTTTGGTTACCATACCATTTGCTAAAATATTACGCTGTTGCAGGTCGAAGGTAAACATAAATAGCCCAAAATCCCACTTTCTATTTCTACCTCTCCTTCCATCAGTCATCAGTGTGACCAGGCCTCTGGATTATGAGCAAGTTCCCAAAGGGATGGTCTACCTGACAGTGATGGCTAAAGATGGAGGAAACCCCGCCCTCAACAGCACCGTCCCTGTCACGGTGGAGGTGATTGTAAGTACAACCCTGCAAAATATGCACGGTAACACTTTTAACATTAAACAACGCTTACTTGTTTTGACTGCTTTGTCATGATATGCAACCACGCCAAAAGTCAAGTAGCAGTGCAAATTTAAATGTGGAGTCAGCAGCTGCAGACACAGAGCACCACCATGCAAGGACATTAGTCTTTTTTTCATGACACCTCTGTCATCTGCAGAACACTTTCCACCAGCCTTTGAGATTAAAATATAAACATTAGCAGTCTGCATTCATATTCCAGCTGTGAGAGAGCACTTTTGACAAGCTGCTTCTTTGTAAGTGAGAAACAACTCCCACAGGCTGTGGTCAAAAGAACAGCTCACCTTAAAAACAAATACTTGTCTTCTGTTCTCATTATAAATGACAACATCTGGCGTGTTAGTAGGAAGGTTGAAAAACACATTCAAATGTTGGATGCGTAGTTTAGGTCTCAGGAATGCTAATACATTTTCTCTACTGTTGTGTTTTATTGATTACATATCATTGTTATGTAAAACACCTATTCACAAGTCCTGCATTAACTGTAAAAAAGTTCATATTGATTGCATAGTATCACGAATAGCAAGTATTCCCTGTAGGTTGAAACCATTCCAGTGTCCTTGTTAATTTTTTTTTTCTTTAAATGAATAGTTATGCTACTGACATGGATCAGGTGTTAGTTTAAAGCGGCCCTATTACGCTAATTGTCTGCCTCTAATGTGACATGTTTACATGCTTTAATGTTCAAAAAGCTCTTTATTTTTCTCATACTACTTCTTTTTACCCTCTGTTTGAAATCAGAGTGATTGGTCAACCGTTTAGAGATGTCCCGCCCTTAGCGTATCATGTACAATGTGGTGCAGCGCTAGCAAATAGAAGCGCAAGGTGTTACATAGTGATGATATGTTACCGAAGTTAATAAAAGAGTCCACTGGAGGCGTTTCAGAAACTCCCTTTGGAGGGAACTTTGGGATTTTAGCCTTTGCATTTACATGCACAAAAACCTATATAATAATAATATAATAATAATACATGGGATTTGTATAGCGCTTTTCCTCATGCTCAAAGACTGCTTATATAACACAGTACTACTACTTAGACCTCAGCCTCCTGTCCAGTGTCATTTATCATCATTGTTTATTACATTATATACAAAACAAATAGATTGTCCTGCAGTTGACATAGTCTTACATTTTCATCATAAATAGATTTACTATTCTCCATATCAGTCAAATTATCTCTTGTTACCCGAATGCACTTCAAGGGATGAAAGCGGATCCTTTTTGTTTCAAGTCGCCTTAAACTTATGGTGTAATACTGAAGTCAGGCTCTCAGTATATGGCTTTTGTGTTTGATCATAGCCTTTCTGCAGGAATCCTATGCATCTTGTATGTTTTTTGGTTCAAGAAAGGTAGCCAAATAGTACCAAAAAAAAACGTGTTTGTTGGTTGCTCTTTTCCTCTTAGCTGAGAATCTCTCCAATTTACACTTTCTTAAATATATCTTCAAGCGTGGTGTTTTTGCAGGAAATATTTAATGACTCTCGGCACTGCAGCAGACACTCCCTGTGACCAATTCCTCACAGTATCCCCACATTCAAAAGCAACATCTCCGAACTTTTACAGAAATCTTCTCATTTAAGTTCCTCTCAGATGTAACGCTGAAATGTAGACTGAGCCTGAGACTTGGTAGAGGAACTAATGTAGCTGTTTCATCATGTGCACTGAATACAAATGAAGATGTCTTCATATTTATTTCAATGCCGATACCAGTGTGTGACAGAGTCAGCAGCCTCGTCCTGACCTTCACTTACATATTGGATTTCACAATTGTTCCTTTCTCTCTGAATTATTCTAAGTTCCTTTTGATCCATGTCTGACTTCAGCTTTGTTTGCAGTTTTATCACACTGTGCCGCTATCAGAGCTTCCAGTTCAGTTGCTTTTGTCATTCTTATCGCTAAATGTCTTCTTTTAAGACACTAGAGAAAGTCACAGCCGTGTTCATGAACCCACAGCGCAACAGAGATACTTTAATATATAGAAGTTGAAAGAAATAATGAACTCTGCACAAGGTTCTGGGCTCTTATTCCACAAGATATTCTGTTGCTTGTTTGCCCAAACACTTGGTTGCATTCACTTGCACTTTTACTTTTGTAGATGTCATGTTATTTGTCTTTTCTCATGTTTAAAAGATGTCATGATGTTGTGCTATTGCAGTCTCCTGTCTCATGGTTTCGTTTGAATGCTTTTCCATGTGCTCTACACTATCTAAGGCAGTGCTAACACCCTGTAATGCATGTCTGATTACAGATCTGTATGAATGTTTTCTGATAGTGTTGTTTTTAATTAGCCAAAGGCTGTGAACTGATCATGTCAGCTTGCTCTACGCGACTGAACCAACATGTTTTTATTCTTACTTTATACACATGTATGACACATCAGATTCATATCAAGTTATATACCATGTTTCATATGAGTTTGAATAGTTTTTTGGTCCTACAATGACAAATTCACAACACCCTATGATGCATATTCAACCACAGTTGTTCTTTTCCTAAAAGGCCAGAGTAGAGGACGAGAAATATAATAACAATATAATCTGCGTATAATTAAAAGTTTCCAACTTGATGCAATCCATCTAAAGCATTTGTAATAGAAATGTGTTGTACATCATGTACTCCAGCCTTTTTCAACAGACTAGGTGTTATTTTTCTGTATTTCAAATAGCGAACACGAATGTTGATCTTTGCTAAGATACAATAAATACGGCAGTAAAAGATATAATGAGCAACCAGAACTCATAAACAGCATCTCTACTGGCTCTCACGCTCATGTCCCCTGATGGAAATCCATTATGCAAGTAACTTTTAGTCATAAAAGAAGAAATGACAGAGTAGAATAGATTAATCCAGCTGGAATATTCCTGAATATTATATGCAAGGACAGTACGCAATATCTATACACGCATCCTACATGAGGGAGAAATATTGTGTGAAAGAATGAAGGAAATCTGCGCTGGAATGCAAAAGAGATTGTGTATTCCTTCTGTCTCTCTCTCTGTCCTCCACAGTGTCGTGACTCACACCACAGGGGGTTATCAGTGGCTGGCAGCATCACACACACACAATGCTTTACACCAGTGTAACACAGAGCCCCGATAGATAATGGTGCCAGTGACTGTTGTTAAAGTGTTAACATTTCTCAGCAGCTCACGCAGTGGGGAGTCTCTCTGCGAATAGCCACACAACTGGATGAGTTGGTGTGAAAAGAGTCTAATTCAACGAGTGGGACGTTGTGAGAAATATATAAACGCTGTGTGACAGTGGATGCTGATCCATGCTGTAGTCATTTATCGCTGTCAAATTACAGCTCTTGATTACCCTTTGTTTTACGTAATGGCTTTACTAATAATGTTTGAAATGATTTTATTTCAAATGCGTCTTCGTTTTTAATATCCACCTCAGCTTTTGCACTAATACTCTTCTTGTCCAGGTCTAGTTTTTTTCTCTCTCCTGCATTACTAAAGCAGTGAATGTGATTAACTACATTGCACAGTTTGAGGCTATAAATCCAACTGGCCCAAGAAGATTTCAGTTTAATCAGCTGACTGGATTTGTCTACTACTGCTACGACAGTTTTACTGCTGTTAACATGTTGTTCTTCTTAATGTCTTGATTCTCAAATTGTGTAATCTCATTGCTAATTATAAATGGCCGACTATTTAAACAAAGCTTTTATTTTATGGGGAATCAATTTGAGCTGTTGTTGATGTTTCTACCTCCTCCAGGATGAAAATGACAACCCACCAGAGTTCAGCAAGCCGTCCTACATCGTCAAAATCCCAGAGAACATTATTGCAGGTGAGTCACTTTACACTATACATTTGGGGTAACAGTTTAGCTTCTAGAAGGCATTTCCTGGTGCATGACCAACACAGCACTTACACACTCCAAACACCATGTGTAGCACATGCAGTCCCCTCTTACTTGAATTGCCTCTCTATTAGCATATTCCCACTAATGGCTCTGCATTCCTCTTGGGGGCATGTTGTTTTTGATATGCTTCCCCTGGCCTCTTCCTCTTACTATCTTATTTGTTATGATTTTGCATAATGTATTAAATTCTCTATCAGAATGCAGGATATTGGCTATTCAAGGCAAAATTACAGGCTGCTCTATTCATTCTCATGCATGCATTCAGAAGAGTCTTTTATCCCAGACAATAGATTAGCTTCCAGTCGCTAGAGGTAAATGAGATGCTTGACCGCCCCTTTCTCTCTCCGAGCTCCAGCATACGCCGGGTTCTTTTTGTTTCTCGGACCCGCTTTAAAGGAGCACATAGCTGAGCGGCTTGGGCCAGGGCTGAGGTTCAGGGGACTGTGGCTAAAGTGCTTGGCCCCAAGCTGCGGGCCTCAGGCTCAGGCAGCAAGGCTGAGCTCAGGGCTAGCCCTGCGGCTCTGGCTAGCCTCTCATCCCCCTGTCTGCCTGGGTATTGATCAAGGCTGTGCCAAGTATAGGCTGTGCCAAACAAGCCAATAATCCACTAATCCATAAACCCACTCACTGCCATGCCATGAGTTGAGCTGTGGATGGGGGCGGAGAAGAAATTAGCTCTCTGAATGCCATTTCAGTCTGTCTCTGCAGCTAGACTTCACATATTTATTCCATAACTGTCTCTCAGTTCACTTTATTTTCTTTCTTTCTCCCCCTCCACGAGTTGTAACTTTCTTTCTGTCTCGCTCCCCTTCATCCCCCGCTCTCCTCCACAGGGGCGACAGTGCTGCTTGTGAATGCTACTGATTTGGACGCCTCGCGGGAGTTTGGCCAGGCCTCACTCATCTACTCCCTGGAGGGCTCCTCTCAGTTCCGTCTCAACTCGCGCTCAGGTGTGTGTGTGTGTGTTCCTGCTTGTACAAGTGGGTGTATTTTCTGAAAGTGTACTTGTCATTGAGACAGATTGTTGGAGATCTGATTCCATTTATCTTTCAAATTAGATTTGTTGGCCTGAAAATGATTCTTTCATATCTGTGCTTATTTACATCAGGGTCTGAAAACCCCTTTTTCTAAATCCTTCTTTAGCTCTTTACTTTGCTTGAATGCACATCATGGCTGGGTTTATTCTAACTTTGAACTAAATTCATCCTGACACGAGACAAGATTCGCTTTGTAAAAACATATCTGGCCTTCTCTTGGGTGTCCTCTTTGTTGTATTTTTGTTAATATGATGTGATCCTGTGTGTGTTTCAGGAGAGATCACCACCACAGCCCTGCTGGACCGAGAGCTGAAGTCAGAGTATATTCTGATAGTCAGAGCTGTGGATGGAGGTGTGGGCCCTCAGCAGAAAACAGGCATAGCCACGGTAACCAATGTATTTCTGATCCTAGCCCGTGTTCAATCAATTATAATTAGTTATAAAGACATATTCTATCACTTTTCTATTACATTATGACTTTCTTGCTTGTTGGCCACAATGATCAAAGGTCTTCTTATTTAGCTGACATAATTAATGAACTCCCACTTTCTTTAGGTGAACATCACCATCCTGGACATCAATGACAATGTCCCTATGTGGAGTGAAGATCCATACCATACCAACGTAGTGGAGATGAGTCCAATCAACACTGATGTTATCTCTGTATGTACACTAAGCCCAACTTTTTAAACTTGACATTATACATAGATGAATGGCTGATGGTTGAGAAAATGGTAAGGTGTGTGCAAATAAACCGACCAGACTAATACATATTAGAATTGATGGTTGCTGAACATCAGATTTAAATCATTAGTTTACTCTGTGATTTGATGTTATTACTCAGTTTGAAAACTTGTATCAGGCAAAAGATGAGTTTTAATTAAAAAAATAAACTTTGTTCAGAGTGATCAACATTGGAAGGTCATTATAGTATACATGAAAAACAGATGCATGTGCACGCATAGTCCTTCATTCTCAATGAACAAATTGCCATAACTGCCTAGGTCATCACAAAGTAAACACTCTGATATTACCCCAAACTCTCTCATCGTCCTGCTGCTGTCTCTGGCAATGTGTTGTTGTTAATTAAGCCCTGATTGTCCATTCATTAAAGAGGCGTCAGTGAGTGTAATTAAGGGAGTCCGATTGCTAATTAAAATGTAGCCTGCAGTCACACGCATAGCAAATGATTCAGCTGCTAGGCAGGAAAGAAGGCGAGAACCCATCTTGCAGAGCAGGAGAGAGCGGGAAAGTGAAATGAAAGTGTTACGCAGCTAAAACGTCGCTACATTTTACACTCGGCCCTGATCTCTCGTAGCCATTCCTCAGTTGAGTCCACTCATGGTGCATCCAGTGATGCGATGCATAGCGTATGTGACTCTCCGTGCTCGCTGGACAGACTGTTGCCCCTCTGACCATTTTTCAATAAATCAGACCACCCAGGCTTAAAGTCCTGTAATTGGCCCCAATGTAGCCCTGGCCCAACCAGTGTTTCCATGGAGACAAGGGGCCACCTGCTGCGTTCTCCTGGAGGTGTCCAGCCAGGCGATGAATTTGTTGGCTGTGCCCAGCGCAAGGATCATCCCACCTAAATCTCTGTGCCCCCCTACCATTGCCGCTGCAGGCCTTAACATTCAGCAGCTCTACACACACGGTACAGTCAGCCTCTAATATCTCATTTCAAAACACTATTCTCCTTTCTGCCTCTCTGCAGTCAGGCAGGGGCCACAGTTCAATAGACAAGGCTAATATATTTGCTCACCATCTTTTAATGTGCTCCGCTCAGGCCCGAATTGATTAGCTCAACTGGCCCCGGCCCGACACTTCCACACATCTTATATCACCTACCTTTGTCTGTGCAGTTGCTAATCAATGGGCCTAGGAGATGCCTGCCTACCATGTCCCCTAAATAATTAAATACCTGCAAAACCTTTGTTCCTCTAATGACCAATTAACCAGTTTCCAGCGTTTTTTAGTCAGTGCACTGAATAATTGATCAGCTCTTTAAGAATCAGCCAGTGTTTTTGCCAGGCTCCCGGCTTCACGCATTCATCACCCATTGCCACTTTGTGTCAGAAAAGTGACGTTAGCATTTTTCTTTGCGCTGACTTATGTGTTGAACAGTTGGAAAGTGTTGTGGGTGGAGAAGCTCTAGGGGTGGGATAGGGGTGTTCTTATTGCTATAACAACTTATATTGCTGTTTCCTTATTGTGTATTTCCTCCTTCCTCCCCTTTTCTCTCCTTACATTCCTGTTCCGGTACTACCTATACTACACTTTGCTTATACCTTTAGAATTCCTACATACATTGCATTGAAAACATACCTCTGTGTTGGGAGTTTATTAAAACTTCCCGGCAAAGAATATAAAGGGAGTATTTTTCCTGTCTCTCATCTGTCCAGGTGTTGGCTGTTGACCCTGACAATGGGCTAAATGGGACAGTGAGGTACAGTATCAGTCCAGAAAACCCCTTCTACACCATCAGCAGCAGCACAGGGAAGATCCGCACCAGTGGGTTAACTCTGGACAGGGAGAGCTCCAACCCCAGGGACGCAGTACTCATGAGGACTATCATCATCTCAGCTGTTGACCGTGGGTAGTCTGTGTGTGTGCGGTGGGATGTCAATGTGCACCCGTATTTGCCTTTTGCTGTGTAAATGTACCCGTCTCATGAAACACCTAAACCATGTGTAAGCAAGATCAAATCGCTTTATGTGATCCTCAGCAGAGGGCTTTCAATTCTGACCGATTAACCTCTTTCTTCAAGCCTCATCCCTCAAGTTTTATGTTGACCATGAAACTTTTACTGTGGCTAATAAATCCCTCTGACCGTGAGATGTGGGGCTCGTGTGTCTTTGTGTTCTCTGGCGCCCTCTTTAGGCGGGACACCTCCACTGCATGCATCAGTGAGCACCACTGTGTTTGTCAACCTGCTGGATCTCAACGACAACGACCCCACCTTCCTCAACCTGCCCTTTGTGGCTGAAGTGCCAGAGGGACTGCCCATCGGATCCTCCGTTTTTAAGGTAAAATATAAGACTATATCCATTTCTGATGGAATAAAAAAAAAAAGAATTATTCCTCTCATCTCATCTTTAATGAGATTGACTTTTCACTAACCTTCTCTACCTTTCTCTGTATCTTTCTGCTCCAGGTCCAGGTGGAGGATCCAGACGAAGATAAGAACGGATTGATAACAATGGCGTTACAGATGGGAATGCCTCGCCTCGACTTCGTCCTGAACACCTCCACCGGCATCCTCTCCTCCATGGCAGTCCTGGACCGGGAGCAGATTGGACAGTACCACTTGAGAATCATTGCATTCGACGCAGGGAAGTTCCCCCGCACCTCCACTTCAACCCTCACTGTCACAGGTCAGAGTCTGCAGATGTGGCTGCTGGTGATGATGATGAGAAGCTGAGTTTGAATTCCCTTTTGCTCTCTCTGAAATTACCCTACATGCTAAACTGCCAAGCCACGATATAATTGGATTCTGATATGGAGAGTTACTTCATTATGACAGATAGTTAACCACTGACTTCTCAGGAGTCTGCTGAGAATGAGGCTACCACCTGCTGGTGGGACCTGACAATCCATCAGGAAAAGGAAATAAAAAAAGGCAATGTTCAAACTGAATTGAACATGTTTTTTTCTTATCAGTCAGAAGCATCAACATATCCTGAACAGTTTTGGGTCTTACTTTTAGCTTCACCAGGAAAATCAGGATCAGCACCCTGTAGCTACTAAATATGTAATATCCTCTGTTTTAACAAGTATTAATATTCCCTGCACCACCCTGCTGCCTTATTTGTCCTCATGTACATCTATCTGTGTGTCCACATGTCTCTCTGTCTGTGTGTTTGTGTGTGTGGGTCAGTTCTGGATGTAAATGATGAGACGCCCACCTTCAACCCCAGCGTGTACAATGTTTCCCTGAAGGAGAGTGTCCCTAGAGACCACATTGTATCGCGCCTCAGCTGCTCTGACAACGACGCCGGCCTCAACGCCGAACTTAGCTACTTCATCACAGGTCAGAGGTCACAGTGGGAGTTGTGTTATGTCTGTCCGTGAGCTACAGTGTTGTACAGCTATTGGGAATATGTGCATGTACAGTACCTTTGTCCATCCATCCGTCTCTGTGTGAGTTTGTGTCAGCTGGGCTCCTCTTGCATGCTTCTTTTAGAATTAAAGCTGCACTGTATGTATGTGCATTGGCGTATTTGACTTATATTCTGTAAATTAATTTGGAACCTTTTTATGGTTTGTATTTTTAGGTGGTAATCAGGATGGCAAATTCAGCGTGGGCTTCAGAGATGGAGTAGTTCGGACTGTGGTTGGCCTGGACAGAGAGACCCAGGCAGCATACACTCTGGTAGTAGAAGCTATAGGTATGTCAGTTTTATACAAATCCTGTTATGACAGGACTTGTATTATTATGTTTTTGATCTTCAAAGCTGCCCCTTTCGACTTTTGCACGACAATGATGTAAAAGAAAAGTGATGCATGCACATGTGCAGTGATTTCAGTGTGTTGCTCAACTGCCTTTGTTCCTGATTGAAAAGAAAGAACCAAAACTCTGAGGTTTTCCTGTTTTGGAAACCATTGAGTCAGGATGGCTTATCTGTTGAGGGGGCCAGCAACACAAGGGAGAGGAGAAAAGGCAGAGATAATGTAAAACTGTGCAAGAGAACAGGATAACACATTTTGTTCTAATTCACAAGAAAATGACCTGATGAGCCAACAATGTTCCAGTCTTGCCTTTTTACAAGCTAATTTTGGTTTATTTTCACAAGATTAATGTATCTTTTAAGGTAACATATTAATACAGAGCCAGTTCCATTTTGTGTATACTGTACGTTGTAATGATGTATTTACGGCCTTAGCCTGTGAGATGTACAGCCATGAAATGAAAGCCAAGTCTATTTCCGTTGTCCTGGCGTCTACACTGAAATGTACCATTAACCTGAAGGATTGCAGCTGATGTGTTAGGGAATGCCTCTGCTTCTGCACATAGACAATGGTCCAGCGGGCAGCCGGAGAACAGGCACAGCCACTGTGTTTGTGGAGGTGCAGGACGTTAATGACAACAGACCCATCTTCCTACAAAACAGCTATGAGACCAGCATTCTGGAGAGTGTGACCCAAGGAACCAGCATCCTCCAGGTAGAAAACACACAAACACAGCTAAACACATTTAGTAACAAACTGCACTCAGCAGTCACACTTAAACATCATTTAATTTCATAACAAACACAAAGAATCAGCGTGGTATCTTTTGGCTCAGGTTGCATTTCTACATATAGTGCAGAGCTCTGCTGCAAAGAAAATCAATGCCCAACAACATAACCTTCTATAAAGGGTGACAAAATCCAAAAAAGGGTAAACCCTGCTACAGTCACTTTTTGATTTGATTTTGTAAACACTTGTTTAGTTGCAAACCTCATCCAGCTAGCATTCAAAGTAAACACGTTATCTTCATGTACTCTTCACCCACAGCTGTTATTAGTAATGTTTAGCACCATCCATGAGATAGTCAGTCAGTCCGTCCTGAGATCAGATTTCAGTGACATAGTCAAATAAACAAGGCATGGTGATATGGGGCTCCACACTGGCTTCTGGCTGTGCTGTCTGTCGGGCTGGAGTCCGGGCTGTGTTTAGGCTCTCGCGCCAGTGTGGCCTGCGAAGCGGCGGTCGTCTGAACGAAATGTTGTATGAACGCCGATACGATCCTAGTCTCCTCCACACCTTCAGCTGCGGCTCGCTGGACCCGTTTCCCCCACAGGTCAAACTCTCACCGCAGCTCGCCTCCGAGTCCCCGTCCTGCTCTGAGGGCCTGCACACTGCCAGGAAGGCGGCTAACCCCGCCAGCAGCAGCGATAGTCCCAGCACCACCATGATGGTGTATTCTGGGTCGTGGATATCTGAGGAATAGGATGGAGGCTGAGGGATGGTGGTGGTTGTGGTTGGGGTGGTTGGGGTGAAAATCAGACTGGACAGGGTGACATTTTCTGTGTAGGATGCCAAGGTGGAGTTGAAGTCTGAGACGGTGGTGTTCATTTTGTCTTGCCTCTGAATAAAGAAAACAACACTATTAGATTACATTTGTACATGTAATTTAGCTGAGGTTTTTATCCAAAGCAACTTACATTCACTACAATATCATAGACATGCCTATAAAAGCAATTTTAATTTAGGTTTAAATATCTTGCCTGAGGTGCCCCTTTACTAGTTAACCCCCTTAGCCATGTCCGATTGGAAGTTGATGTCAGGAGGTTTTGTGTGCATGTGGCATTTGTCTGCTTGTGTATGTTTCTCTGTGGATGTGAGTGTGTGTGTATGTGTGTGTGTATGCGTGTAGCCTTTGTAAGAGTACCACAGCAGCTCTCCGCGTCACTAGCCAAGCCTCACCAAGCTGAGTAGGTTTATTTTCACTTGATTGGGATCATACTCAAGGGCTTATAATAAACATGCACAAATGTACACAGAAACGCATGCATGCACATGCAGATACGTTGAGTGTTTGGCATTTGCGGCAATTATGCAGCTATTAAATCAAGGACTACAAAACAGTCAATGCTTGACAGGCTTTCTTCAATGTAAAACAAATTGGGTTTATTAAAATGCCCCTTGTAAAATGAAAAGCACCCACCTCTACTACCCTGGTCTCCAATTATCCCCCCCCCCCCAGCTTTCATTCCGTGCACCCCCATCTCCAGCATAGTAACATTTGTAAATGTCATCGTCCTTAATTCAGCGGAGACAAAGCATGGCTTATCGGTTTAAGGGAAACACATTGGGACGTGAAATTATTTTTAAGACCAAATGCCAGGAAGGCTGTGAAAAGGCCAGTGGAGCGGGATGGCTCGTTAGAGAGTCAGTTCATTAGTCAGCGCCTCCAAGCACATATGGCACATATGCACACACACATACACACAGCTATTCAAAGACAAACTTTCTTTCTCACCCGCACACACACTGTAGACGGTGCTGCACATATTCGTGATTAGGCACACTGCTCTTAAGCTTGGCAGCTTAGCTGTAAGGTACCCTCCCTCTCTATCGCCCCACATTGTTGCCCCTCCAGATCTGTCTGCTCAGCGAGTTGGGAAACAGTCAAACTCTTTTCTTATCTCTTTTACCAGCACACTTCGCATAACCTGTTAACATTTGTAAAGTTAATTTCTTTGTAACATTCTTGCATATTGTTATTTTTAGATTTTTTTACTTTTTACTTTAATCGCATCTTGATTGCTCGATGAAAGTATGTTCACCATATATTCTCTTCTTCTCTTTCTACATAGTGAAAGAAAATATGAACGGGTAATACACTAACGGTTTATCGATGTCAGATGTGTAGCCTCTGTTTGTTTATATTCAAAACTACCTTCCAGATAAGTCGTAACTCAATGTGTACAACAGTCCCTTCTTGCTCTCTTAGACAATGTGCACTTACTCAAGCACATGTCAAGCAGCTCACATGTTTGAAATGCTGGTTTTAGGAGTTGAACTCCAAAAGACTCCACAGCAGACATAAAAAACCTTTTAAGAATAAGGGTATGGAACAATAATGAGATTGTTAGCCATCTTTGACACTTAAGATTTGGAAAAACAACGTCATATTTACCTCTAAAATGTTAAGAAATAAACAGTTCTTTTTCTGACTGAACCTAAAAGTAATTTGTCATAAAACCCATTAAAATATATACTCACACCCACACTTTAGGGACTCTTTAAAACAGCGCCTTGCTTAGTTCCAGTAACTGAGGTCAGACCTGTTTCTTGGCTCCACGCACTTGTTTTCCCCCCTTAAACTGCTGCTTTCCCAGAGACAGAGGGGAAAACGCTGGGGAGGAAGAGGGCAACAAGTAGGAAAAGGGGGTAAAATGTGGGGAACAGGGAGCAACATCTCACTGCTGTTTTAAGTCCAGGGAGCCAAAGACAATACTGAGTGTCCTCAGCCATGCAGAGGCTTAGTGAATAATCTCTCAGTGCTTACACTCCACATGCTAACAATTACAACATCTGGCTCTGCAAAGTCGTCTTACAGTTTATACACCCCCTTTTATGGCCTAAGTGGTGCGGTCCGCTGTGTAATGCCCTATTCATCACTCCCCAATCTGACCCCCCAGCCCCTTTTCTCTCCCGTCTCCCCCTCCCCTCTCCTCCTCTTTTCTACTCCTCTCTCCACATTTCTTTATAAAGCTAATGAGACTGAAGTTGGGCCCCTCTTCACAGGGGGAGCGAGAGAGAGCAAAGGAGGACACACAGGGGCAGGGAAGAGAGAGAGTGTGTGTGTGTGTGTGTGTGTGTGTGTGTGTGTGTGTGTGTGTGTGTGTGTGTGTGTGTGTGTGTGTGTGTGTGTGTGTGTGTGTGTGTGTGTGTGTGTGTGTGTGTGTGTGTGTGTGTGTGTGTGTGTGTGTGTGTGTGTGTGTGTGTGTGTGTGTGTGTGTGTGTGTGTGTGTGTGTGTTTGTGCGTACCTGAGTGCTCGTACATGTGCTCGAGTGTCTCTGAGTGTGTGTCTCTGTATGCCATCGAATATGCACTTTGTGGGCACCTCCAGGGGGACTGACACATCCTCAGAGGAGCGGGCTGTGACATGCAGTCAGCCTCCTCCAGTGCCAGCGGCTCTGCGCCTCTCTGGATTCAGAAGTCAGTCTTATGACACGGCCCATTCAGCAGCAGCCCAGCATGCTCCACTATTTATCTGCCGTGCTCTTTGGAGCCGTGCTGTCTGCGCCGGGTTTGGGTTTTCTGGGTTGCTGCTGGCTCTCTGCCTGTGACACAGAGAGAGGAGTTCTGCCATTATACACTGACTGCCAAGCCATGTTGTGTTGTTGTGGCAACAAGACACTGTGTGTGTGTGTGTGTGTGTGTGTGTGTGTGTGTGTGTGTGTGTGTGTGTGTGTGTGTGTGTGTGTGTGTGTGTGTGTGTGTGTGTGTGTGTGTGTGTGTGTGTGTGTGTGTGTGTGTGTGTGTGTGTGTGTGTGTGTGTGTGTGTGTGTGTGTGTGTGTGTGTGTGTGTGTGTGTGTGTGTGATGAGAAAAATACTGATTTTTCCATCTTGTTTGTAGAAAGCATTGAATCGATTCATTCTTTTATGAAAAGTACTGTCAATCGCATGACCTTCGGGAGATCAACACACTGGTCAAGTCTTTCATAATTATGTGCATATCTTGGAAGAACTATCAACTATTGTCAGTCTGAAAAGTAAAAAATAACATTGTTATGGTGCAAGTTTTTTCTTATTCATTATACTTTTTCAGTGGAACACTAAAGTATTTATAAAACTAAAAGTATCCACAAAAAACATAAAAAATACTCATACATAATAAAAAATATATGATGCAATAATTATTATTATTTAAACAAAACCAAAAATAGGCAAAAAGAAGGGAAAAGAAAAGAGACACAAAGAGTATAGATGAAAGTATATTGTGCTACTTTATTATTATAAATGGTTTCGTTGTTGTGGGGCGTGTCTCTGAATGTGCGGCAGGAAAGCCAAGGAGGTTTTATTAGAAGGGATTATATTGTCTTTTAAGTTTGAAGAAAGCTGTTCCAGGTTTTCATGATCTGTTTAAAGATTGAGCTTGTGGTTAATTGCTATTTTAGTACTGTCTTCGCAATTGATTATGGTACCAGTTGCACATGGAGATGTATGTTTTTCCAGTTTTTTGTTTAAAGGGGACCTATCATGCAAAATGCACTTTTGTACGTCTTTTATACATGAATATGTGTCCCCGGTGTTCCAGGGAACTCACCAAGTGTCAGAAAACACAACCCTCTCTATTTTCCTCCATACCCAAATCTCTAAAAAAGGGGCTGCAACGGATCTGATCAAAACTGATCCAGACTTTCCTGACGTCAGGACAGTGGCGCTACGGCTATTGGGCCAACTCCACCAATCAGGAGGAGACAACCACGGCATTCCCGTTCGAAAGCGCTGGAGACGTTGTAGTACATATGCCAGGCCTGTAGATGGTGCTGTTCTCACTGAATCAACCCTTGCTAAAACAGATCTAAAAAATGTCAAATTGAGCAAAATGAGGCATGGCTAAAATGCATGATCTGTTTGGTATTTTGAAAAAAAAAAAGTATAAATATGCCTTATATAGGTATGGTCCTACACTATATTATTCAAATATAGCATGATAGGTCCACTTTAAATATTGTAGTTTTGTTTGTTTGGTGTCTGTCAAGTTTTGTTATGCAATAACAGCTGTTTGCTGGTGTTTGTCTGTCCAGGTTCAAGCTACAGATGCAGACCAGGGGGAAAATGGCGGGGTTCTGTATAGGATTCTCACTGGTAAGTTTTGCTTAACTTTGATTTTCCCTCCGTATGGCCTTCACATAATGGTCTCCTCTCTCACAAACAAATAAGTGAAAGAGCAGGCTCCAAGTCAATTAAAGCATTACATTCATTTTGGTAGCGTTGGTAATCCACGTGTTCAAAATGGGTGCAAACCACAGAAACATTTTCAGAACATTGTGTTTTATTCATTCTTGAGGAATGGTTTGATGGTTGATTTCGTGTTTGGCTTAATGATGGTTAAAAGGATGATCATTTTTGTTTCACTTCCGTGCTTCGTTGAGTTGTTTTCTTTATATTCGTTTGTTGTATTTATGCTGCTGTAGCGTGTAAATCATGGTGTAAATGCGTGTTTGAATTTATGTATACAGTCTATGGTTTGAATGTATGCCGTTGGACCCCAGGAACAATAGCCAAAGCTCATGTTAGTGCTAATGGGGATCCTAATGAAAAAATAAAGACCTTTGGTGAATCAGGCTTATCTGGCAAAATTCTTCTGATATGAAAATTGTTTCAAATGCAAAAATTCTAATGTAAGAAAGCAGTCGGTGTTAATAATTCAGATCTTACCACAGTAAATATATACCATTTGTGACAGGTTCTTAAATCAAGTTTAATTTTCATTGAAAGCCACTTAAATTATCTCACCCAATTTGCAAATGCCAATTGCTTCTAATCCGTGTATCTACCGTCCATTTGTTTTTCTTTATTAAACAAGTAAACGGAAGAGCGTGAGAGGCCTTTTTGCTTTTGACCTTACTAAATGGTCTAATGGTCATTGGAGCGAGGGGCGGGGCGAAACTCACGGAAGTGATTTCAAAACAAAAGCACTCGTTTGCTTGGAACTGTGATAATATTATACACAAGGTGAATTTAGCGATCACAACGAAAACAGCCAAGACACATTTTGAGCCCTGAAAACTAATGTTATTAAGGGCTGTAAATATAATAAGCCTATGTCTAAAATGGACAACATTGTAAGGAGATTTAAACTATACAGCGATTATTATTATTATATACTGCGGTCAACTCAGCCGTCTCTCAAGTTTGTTTTTTCAAATCAGCAGCTCTTCATTTTTTTCCCTGCTATATTCAATGACTGATACAAATATTATTTACCACAAGTTCTTAATAAAACTGACACTGTTGGACTCGGTACTAGTTTCACTTCTACCAGAAATAAAATGAAGTACTTTTACTGTGTACTTTGTGAGTAATCCTCTGTCAGAGTCCCCTCCATAGTACATAATGCATGTTTTTCTGCTATCTTTGATGAGTGATAAAAATACAATTTTACCATTAGTTCTTAATGAAATTGATACTGTTTTAATAGTCCTGTCTTTAAGTATAATACAATGTAAAGTCCTTTTCCTGCACCATTTTAAGGCTTCAAAACAGGCATTTTTACTGTATGTGTTTGGAGAAATAACACAATCAATGGCCCAGAATTGTACTTTATAAACTATGAATCTTGTGGTGCTTGAAGAAATACACACTGGCTAAGCCGGCCAGGATATATATATATATATGCCTTTTTTGGAGCCCTTTTTTGCAATATTTATTCAAATGTGACTAGTTATTTAAACAAACCACTATCTGAGGGTAATACAAGCAACCATAAAACGCCCTTTATCTAGAGAGCCATTGAAGCCCATGAAGAATTTATCCTTCCACAAATCTTTTCATCTGCTGTATTAATAAAGTTGGCACGTGTTTTCAAATTCAAGTTAAGGCACTATCTGTGCAGAACATTAAACATATTCTTCATTTGCAGTATTTTATTTTAAAAGTGTTCAGAAAGACTGCATCAATGATATGCTATATATCTATATATATATATAATATCAATATTGTTATTAACTTTAACCAAAGTCAATTTAAATAGCGAGCAAAAATGGGATAATTGCCATGCATGTGGTGTTTGATATAGTTTACGTTCAATTTAAAATATTTTAGGCAGAAAAAAGTATAGACTAAACCTTTTTTAATAATTTACTATAATTTAGAAAGGTTTTTGTGAGAAATCATTTCAAAAGTAAACTTTTTTTCCTTTTGTATTTCAATTTGAAATGTTTGCACACAACATTATTAATGTATACATTTTTATCAATTTTTTTAAATTATGAACCCATTTATTTTATTGTATTTCCTTGAGGCTGGGGAAGATATCCAGCAGTTCAACTTGCAAATGTTGTAATACAAGTAAGTATATAAGTATAACATGGACAAGTAAATAAAATAAGTTTAGTAGAAGGATGTGGATTTATTTTCTCTCACCTTGTAATTACACAATCAAACAATCTATAATTTAGCTCTGGCCTTCACTCACAAAAAAACATTTAGTTGAATTGGACACATTTTTCGAAGCTCTATTGACTGACACGCAATGACTGGGACTGATGGAAGAATCTGAGAGGAATGAACTAGGAGCAGACAAATAATCCTATTTAAAAGACAGCAGCATCATAAGAGGCCAACAAGAGTCACAGGGGTTTGTCACTTTGCTGAAGGATAGTTGTGACCAGCTATCCAGGCCAGACTCTAAAGACTTTCCAAGGGGTAAAAATGCTGCTGCGGGAGTACTGACTGGAAGTATTGCTGATATCATGTCTACCATATCCTCTTCAAATAATCTGTCCAACAATATAAGTCTGATGAAGAAAGGTGTTTTAACGCTTATTCAAAATAGCAAAGAAACATGCATTCTTGTACTCAGGAGGGGACATTGACAGAGGATTACTCAAAAAGTACACAGTAAAAGTACTTCATAGTACTTGTGGGAGTAGTTTCACTAGTACTGAGTCCAACAGTGTCAATCTCAAGAAGAACTAATGGCAGAAAAAATAATAACAAACTCGAGAGACGGCTGAGTTGACCGCAGTGCAGAATCGCTGCATAGTTTAAATCTCCTAACAATGTTGTCCATTTTAGACATAGGCTTATTATATTTACAGCCCTTAATAACATTCATTTTCAGGGCTCAAAATGTGTCTTGGCTGTTTTCGTTGTGATCACTAAATTCACCTTGTTTATAATTTTATCACCGTTCCAAGCACACGAGTGCTTTTGTTTTGAAATCACTTCCGTGAGTTTCCCCCCGCCCCTCGCTCCAATGACCATTAGACCATTTAGTAAGGTCAAAAGCAAAAAGGCCTCTCAGACGCTCTTCCGTTTACTTGTTTCATAAATAAAAACAAATGGATGGTAGATACACGGATTGCCTCTAAACCCATAAATTAGATTGAATGTTTTACTAAAATGTGTTTTCTCTTGCTCTGACTCTCCCTCTGCACACAGGCAACAGCAACAGTCTGTTCAGCATTGACAGGCAGAGCGGGCTGCTGACCAGAGGCAGCAGGGCGCTGGACAGAGAGACCAGCAGCTCCCATGTGTTGGAGGTGGAGGCCTACAACAGTGACGAGGGCAGCATGAGGAGCTTCGTCAGGGTGAGGAAGAGGCTGTAACAAGTGCAATTGTCATCCAGTTGCTTCATGCTTAACGTGTAGCATAATTATTTGGAAATACTTCTTTATTTCTATTTTTATATAGAGTTCTTCAAATGTAGTTTTGTATCACTCTCTGGCATAGGATTTTCTATTTAGATTAACAATGTTCTGTCTTAGCTTCTTTTGATAGAGCATAAATGTTTCTAAATTTAAATGAAACATTTCTTGTATTTGAAAATGGTCCTAAGTCCCAAAAGATAATTTGACAAGAAATGTGGACTTCATAGAGCCCCTTCAGTGGGCCTATAATGTCTATGGTACTATTACGTAATAGTTACAAAACAAGGCCCCTCCCAGAAAGTATGAATAGGTCACAAAGATGTTAATGTGCCACATATCCTTCCTCTGCAGGTGATCATTTATGTTGACGATGCCAATGATGAGGCCCCCGTGTTTACCCAGCAACAATACAACCGTCTGGGCCTGAGGGAGACGGCAGGTGTCGGCACCTCTGTGATTGTGGTGCGCGCCACAGACCCCGACACTGGTGAGTGCAGCCTCAGATCAATCTAAAGACCTGAGCGAAGGAAGTAGTGTCAGTTCCTGTTGATCAGTATCAGCCATAACACTAAAATAAATATGTTGCTGACTGTGGCCACTTCTGCTCTGCAGGCACTCCGCAGTTGTTTACAGCTCACCACTTACCCTGACACATCCGTGTACCACTCCAAAGACCAACATCAAACCTCTTTAACACATCTGTTTAACACGTGTTATATCTAGTGTGTAAATTGTACTTTTTAAAAGGGCCTATAAGGCTTTTGGGGGTTTCCCTTTCCTGTAGTGTTTTATCTAGGTTTTTGTGTATGGTCTGCAAAGGCTAAAATCCCAAAGTTCCCTAAAGAGGGAGTGTCTCTCCCACACTCCCCCCCTGCCTGAAACACCTCCATTGGACCCCTTTGTTTACTTACTGTAGCATAGTGACATCACTACGTAACACTTGTGCTTCTATTGGCTAGCTCTCCAAACCATTGTACTTAATATAGTAAGGCAAAGGACATTTCTAAGCAGTTGACCAATCACAACAGAGCCGGCCAGCTAACCAATCAGAGCAGACTGGGCTCTGGTTTCAGACAGAGGGTGAAAAGAGGTGCTGCAGCACAGGCAGTATGAGGAAAATAAAGAGCTTTTTGAACATTAAAGCATGGAGACATGTCACAGTGAAAATTCAAAAAAACATGATGGTGTAGCACTCAAATGTGTCCCAATGGCTTTGATGACCTGCTTTGTCATGGAAATATGTCACATTTATTTATGTGTAATTGAATTACATTATGCTCTTTCATGTCTCCCCAATGCTGTATAACATGGGTACATACATAAACATAAAAATTGGCATTTACTGTAACTGACATTTAAATCTTTACTTCTGCTCCACAGTACAGACTTCCTCCTTTCACTTCCCGTGGTGTAAAGTGTTTCTTAGACTCCTTGTGATACATCTAGTACTGTGACATACATTTTCCAAAACATGAGAGCAAGCTTATAACTAAGATAAACACAACAGAGTGCCTACAACAGTGTTCAATCAAATATAGAATAGAGGAAGCTGTGCAAAAATGTTACAAGATGTGTCAAGTTGTTTATCCAAGTTACTGTGTTACCTCTCACAGAAGTTTGCAATTGCGTGTTTTCAGACTGGTTATTGTAAGCTTTTCCTATCCCTTCTTCCCACTCAGGTGATGGTGGAGCCGTTGCTTACGCCCTTGTGACCGGCTCAGACCGCAAGTTTGAGGTGGATGTGAGCACTGGCCTGGTAACCACTGTGGACTACCTGGACTACGAGACCAAGACCACCTATCTGATGAACGTCTCTGTCACTGACCAAGCCCCCCCTTTCCACAAAGGCTTCTGCACCGTCTACGTCACGCTGCTCAATGAGCTGGACGAGGCCGTGGCCTTCTTATCCGCCGGGTACGAGGTTTCGCTTGGTGAGAACATTGCCACGGGGACCCAGGTGACCCAGGTGCAGGCCCAGTCAGCTGACAACCTGAACCAGTTGACTTACCGCTTCGACCCTGACACGTCGCCTTCCGCTCTGGCCCTCTTCAAGATAGACAGCGTCACGGTGAGTTGGAGGAGCAGTGGAAGAAGATATCAATACAATGTACATTTGTGTTCACTTCCAAGACTACACCCACCTTCTGCCAAAAATGCTTCATCCATTAACCAGTGTGTGATTCAATAACACCTCTCCCCCTGTGATTTAAGATTGCCGCTGTATGACTGTAAACTGATCAAAGAGCTTGTTTGCTTTGAAGTCATTTGATTCCTTTTGTAGATGAGAAATGGGATGTTTTCTGTTGTGGTTGACTTGTATGATACTGTTAGTCTATGGCGTTGTTACATTAGTAGACATCTATCTTATAGGATGTAACAATGTGTGTGTTGTTTCAGGGCCGTATCACAGTGACCGGCCTGCTGGACAGAGAGAAAGGCGATATGTACACCTTGACTGTTGTCGCTGATGATGGAGGACCCAAAAAGGACTCCACTGTGGTATGCTTTATTCTGAATTTGATTATTTAATCTCCCTTCTTTTTGTGTACAACGTTCTTTTTAATACAGCATGTGTCATGTTTACTCTGTTGTAGAAAACCTAATGGCATTCCTCTTTTATTCATTGCATCTCTCATTGGAAGTGCAGAAGGTAAGACTTCTGATCTTTTAAGATGGCAACATGAAATGTATTCATCTGCATGATTTGACTTTCTTTAGTTATTTGATATATCGCAACGGTAAGTATTTATTTGATTTTGAAAGTTATGGAGCCCATATTTTATATTACCTCTATACAGGTTTCGATCACAATCCTGGATGAGAATGACAACAGTCCAGAGTTTGACATCACATCCGATACTTCAGTGGACATCCGAGAGAACACAGCCATGGGGAAAAAAGTGGCAGTCGTGCTGGGAAGGGACAGAGATGCTGGATTAAACGGACTGGTGAGGATAAATAAAAGAAAGATGGAAACACATGGACTAGTGACAGATTTAATTATAATGTGTGGCTCTTAAACATAAATGGATATACACTGCTTTACAGCAATTAGCCAAATGAATAACATCACAAAACACAAACATATTCCTGGAACTGAAAACTATGCCAGATTGTACAGCTTTTAAACATAACATGTTGATTTAAATGAGGTCACCAGGTTTAGAGTAAACTACATCAGCCAAGTATGTTTAAATGAGGAACTTGACTCTGGCATTTCCAATAACAAGTTCAGGAAGTTTAGCACCACATTTTTCTTCTTACACTCTGCGTGTGTTACTTTTCTCCTAACCAACACAGCCCCTTGTGTCCCTCAGTCAAAAAATGCAGTTGCATTACTTGGGTATTTGTCTCCTCTTGGTTCTGTTACTCAATGAGGGGTCTCATTTGTGCTCCCCATTTATTCTTTAACATGTGCTGGGATTTATTCTGGATTTATAACCTGCACAGCCACATGAGGGTGGTCCTTAAAAGTGAAAGTCGGAAAGTCTAAGCTCCAACCCCCAGAATTCAATTCCGACTTTCAATTTTAAGGACCACCCTACGTGAGGCTAAACTTCAAGGTTGATGAGGGAGGGGTAAATGTTGTTGGAATTTGAATAACATTCACCAGGAGAGTTTTCTTGACCAGTATAACGAATTCCGGTGGTTGGAGCTTAAAATAAATGAATTCAAAAAATGTACCTCTCACGAAAGACCACCCTAAGCCAACAACTATGAACTGTCTTATTCTTTCTCTCTCTCTCCTTTCTCATTACTCTCTCTCAGGTCAATTTCACTCTGGTGGCAGGCAACATGGAGGACGTGTTCAAGATCAAGACTGTGAACAACACCTATGGGGAGGTTTTTGTCAACGCTCCTCTGGACAGGGAGTCAGTAGACCGCTACCTGCTGAAGGTCAGGCAGCAATCCACATGTTATGATGATATCACTCGCCATAAAAAGATATCTTTATGGTCATATACACATTTAACATTTAAACCATAACCTTGAATTACTGTCCAACATCAGCACAAAAATAACCCGATGCCTTGTAACACTTGTTTCATGAAAAAATACTTTGTTACAACATAGTCATTTGAGTTTTGGACAATACAAGTAATGTGTTGTAGTTTTCAAACTCACATGATCATATCAAAATATTAATATTAATACAAACATAAAGGACAGCACTGTGTTTTTATGAGGCAAGGTGCATGTCAGACTTACTTTCTAGTATAAACCGGTGCATGTGTATGTTGTTACAGGTTCGTGCCATTGACGGTGGCTCACCTCCTAGATACTCTGACCACTCCCTCACCATCAACATCCTGGACATCAATGACAACGCACCTGTCATAGAAAGCTTGAAGGGCTACAACGTCAGCATCAGTGAAGTAGGGATGCATTACCACATTTTAATCTGTATGTTATCCACACATGATTTACAGGTTTCTATTGTATCTATGTGTCTATGTATCTAAAGTAATGTAATCAGTTCTAATTTGTGATTTGCACAATATTAACAAATTGTTCACATGGTTTGTGTGTTTGGCCTTCTTTGTATTATGTGTATTGTAGAATGTTGGTGGAGGTACATCAGTGCTCCGTGTGATAGCTACAGACCAAGACATCGGGCCCAACGCCATGCTGTTCTATTACATCACTGCTGGAAACCAGGACCTGACCTTCCGCATGGACCGCGTCACCGGAGAGATGGTCACACGGCCGGCCCCCCCCGACCGAGAGCGCCAGCAAGAGTACCGACTTACTGTCACTGTGGAAGACGACGGCACGCCACCTCTGTCGGTAAGATACAGGCAACAGCAACCAAAACGTTCTTTGTCCAACTTAATACACCCTTTTTCACAAAGTAAAATGCAGAAACCTCTACAAAGGGATGACTTCCTACTGGCAAAGAGGGGTCATTTGGGGGACTCAGCATCACATCTTCTAAAAGAGCCCTTCTTTCGCGGTTGTTGTACAATCTGGAAGATGTACTTATTCCTGGGAGGCTGTATATCTGTTACCTGCCTTTTTCTATACCTGCCTTAAATCAAGATACAGCATAAATTAGATATGAAACAAACTAAGACATGCCCAGCAAATTAAATGCAATGGTTGGTTGATCTTCTGTAGTAACTGATCAGCTGTGAAGGCACAGGAAACAACTTAGTTTGTAAACAGGAAAGCCACAAGTCATATTTCCATGTCGCTTTTCCTGTTGTCTGTCTCATTTTAAATGCTTTTGAAAACAGGTTTATGTTGCACCTGTATTATTTTTTTAAACCGTAAGATGTGTAGAACCAACCTATAATAATGCAGCTCTTGTTAATGTAAGATATAAAAACAACTGTACAAAACTGGAGAGGAAATATCCAGCAACAGGCACCCCCCCTCCTCCCATCTAGCTCTCTGTCTCCTCTCATAAAGCAAGATACCAATATTGTTTTATCATTTTCTCCCCTCAATGCCAGTCTCCCTCTGGTGTGCACCATCTTAGAGGCACACAAGCAGAACAACCTTGTTCCGTCTGTAATGGCTCCCTAGGCATGAAGTGCAGCACAGCCTTGTGTGGTGATAGTTTTGGAGACCCGCCAGCTGAAAGGAACAATGATTTCAAAGACTAGACACATGGCTTTAAGGTTTTAAGAGCTCCACTTTATTATACAAGCTACAACCAACGCTGTTTAAATGCAATATAAACTGTAAAACAAAAAGGCTATTGCAGCACTCCTCCATGCCTGCGTCCAATGCAAGCTTTGTACAGTATAAAACACGCTTTCAAACATTCAGATGCAGAATTGCATGCAAGTATGCACACAGACCACCAAACCACAAACCTATTCTTGAAACTTCAACCCAAGTACACACACATACACACATACTCAAATTCACACATTTAAAAACCTTGATTCCACTTTTTATCAAAGAATTCAAATTTAAAATAGAAAAATACCTTGTCCTATTTACCTGCTACATATCATTTTGAGATGATTTCCGCTGAGCACCTGCTGTACACATTTAACCTCAATATGAAATAACCACCAGTGGTTTCTCACAGTCACACGCAGCCTACGTAATAGGCATTCACATAACAGTCATTACCAATCACTTCTTGTTCTCTCTCAATCGACCTCAATATGATATGGTTAACAATTTGAATGCCATTAAGCCATGTTTGCTTAATAGTATTTACTCATTAACATCACATTGCATGCTCACACATATGAATGAACACTTATATACACATGTTGTCAATTAAACCAAATAAGAGAAGACAGAACAGTGTTGAGATGGCAGTGATTAAACAGCTGGCAGTTCTATGATACTGTTTTCTTATATAAATCTGTTACATTCAGGACAAAACTAATCATAATTGTATTCATGATCTCTTAACTTTACATGAGCAGGAATGAGATTCATGAACAATTATTAATACAAAAACATTTGAATGTTTAAAGCCACTGTGAAGTGCTGCGTTTCTGATAGTAGGAAGTAAGGAGAGTATTTAGAGCAGCAGAGCTGACAGTAACTGAGGTAGCAAAGAGGGAAGAGAAAATAAGCTGGGGCCTAGTGGAATGATACGGAGGAAGTCTGTAATGCTTTCAAAACACTTTCAACTTGTAAATACACTTTGTATCCTCCTTTGGTATGAAGCTATTGAAGCACTTTGCTATAAAGATAGGGATCATAGAGAGCCTTTGGTAACGTACTAGAAAAATAAATATGAATTGTTATATTTTATTTTCGGTCCTTTTGGTGTTCCTAATGACCCCTTGAAGAGTTTAAGTGATTGTCATTATTTATTGGCATTGGTAAAAAAAACTAGTTTACTCCATTATCTGACAGCCAGTGATAAATAATATGTATTCAACGTCGTAATGTAGGAATCGTTATGTTTACCAAATCCTTCTACGTCTTATATTATTAGACAGTCAATATTATCTTTGACAGTTTCATCCATCAAATGGATTATGTCAATTTGGTCACGTTATTGAGATTATTGTCATTTACTTTCTATCACATAATCGTATGCTTGGTTGTCTTTGCATCCGCACCACAGACAAACCGCACCAGAGCAGATTGGGTCTGCACCAGATTGAATTACAGAGTGCACACCAGCCTAAATAAACGACACAGACAAGCAAATATCATAGTTTGTTTAAACTAGGTGCTCTTTGAATCCACAGAACAAGTTTTATCCCTTTTGACATGCCACCCCTCACATGGTGGACCCCCATCCCCTCTGGATTTTTCTCAAGCAGCGGGCACCTGTTGGTCCCGGAGTCATAGTCAGTGTGTAGAAGTAACATCACACACAAACCAACATCCCAACTGCACACGGGCAGAAGTTTGCTTTTGGCCTCCAGCTGTTGTTGCAGGTGGAAATAGTTTTTAAATAAAAAACCGCAGTCTGGTCCCTCCAGCGGTCCAGACAATGTACAGACGAAGATCCCAGCAGAGGTTATTGTGAGACAGCTGATAAGGGCAACATCGCACCGGAGGCAGCAAGAAGAGGAAGAGAGTAGCAGGACTGTTTCCAGGTCAGCAGGTTCCAGCCCCCTTTAAACCTGCATGAAGTCTTGAGTTTCAAAGATGGTGTCTGTAATAGAGAACAGTGCATGTCAGAGAGAGCATAGAGAAGGCAGTGGGTGATCTACGTGCATCAACCCACACAAATGCACATTTCAAGTCTTTGTGCTGATCTTTGAAAATGTAGATATGTGGGAGTTAACATCTTAAATACTGCACTTCCTGCCCGAAAATAGGGACACATCTTGTCAAAATGCGCACGATAGCATTTATTTTTCCACTCCTCTTATTCAAATGAATAGTACAAATAAACAGAGACCAATAGGTTCCTCAGAATAAGATGTTTTTGCTCGGAATCCATTGAAAAGCAGAACAAAGAGGCTGTAGTTTTTGTTGCGAAACATTGACGATAAGAGGGAACTGCTGCAAGTTAAATTCCTCAAAGCTAAAGGTCAGCGAGCCAAAAAGATGAACAAGGCATCTGAAATGTGGGTTTTATCCATATTACACAGAACCACAGACAAGAAACAACGCTTCTGGATAATTTTGAAGACCGATAAAGGAAATAAGCTTACACTGCAAAGACAAAAGATATCAGGGGTTTGATGGTTTTATGAGTCAATTACATACAAACATAGATGTAGCTAGATATGAAACCAAGAGTATTCTATCAGGACCCAATGTTTAAGGTCACAGGAACAGCATATGCGATGGTTAAGGGTTGATTTTCAGACTGGTTTTGTTCTTTCCTCTGTACCATCATAGACACGGCTGCCAGGAAGCAGGGCAATCCAGCTCAGTATGCCTGGAATGTCTGCACAGGTGCCCCGGGAATCGGTAGAAAAACACTCAGAATTGAACCTCTTCACCGTAACTAATGTTTCAGTATTATTTCAAGTCGAGTCTGAGCGAAAGGCTGAAGGGCCCATTAGTGTTAAATGAGAGTGCTGATGGGTGGAGAAAGACTTGCGAGTGAGGCAAGACAAGAATTCAGAGGATGACAGCATAAGAAGGAGCTTTCAGTTGTGTGGGGGAGCGAAATTAAATTCCTACACAGAATATTTGTTAGTCATATAAGACTCAACGCAGCTGTTTTGAGTGTGAGCGTGCACTTTAGCACTATAATGTGCGCATCCTCTCCGCCAACACTTTACCACACGCAGGATGTTTCAACAGAAGCGCAAAGCCATGGTTCTTCTTTGATTGCATCAGTTTTTTAACATACCGGTTGTGCATTTGGAAATTGGTATTTCCAGAACTCCTTGTGCAATACTGTTACGTGCCTCTAGTCAAGTACTTTCGTCATTGTAGTATCAAACAAGAATGTGAAGGAAGTCAAGTGTATGCATTCAGAGTGAAGTCAATAAGTTGTGACTTACGATTAGATATAGTACACACTCACAGCTTAACTTAAAGTAAGTTATCTCATACGCTGGTTTTTATTGTGTTATGATGCTAGTCATAGTGAGATTTTGGGGAAAACTGAACATAATAGATTAGAGATTGGTATGCGAGTCATTTAGGCTGCAGTCAAAAAGTCTTTCTAACTGAGTGGAATGTGCTGGAAGTGTGTCAGTGCCATGATAAGCACTAGTCGAACTCTCTAAAGCAGGGCTCTCCAACACGTCGATCGCGAGCTACCGGTAGCTCGCGGCAGCTTTTCAGTAGCTCGCCGCTCGATTATCGATTATAAGGTTGCTTATCGATTATAAGGTTGCTTCTTGATTTTTTGGCCGCAGAGATCAAGGAACAGACGTGACAGCGGCACAGCGGCACAGCGACACCACACACGGAGCAGTCTGCTTTCTCCACCAACACCAGTCCAGAAACAACAGCAGAATGACCCGCTCTGAATCAGGCCCTGTCGCTGCAGCTCAGAGACACACAGGGAGGGATTTGTGTTTTTTTTAAAACACTCATTATCGTCATGTCAGGTTTTTGGTGGATTTAATCAAGTCTTGGATTGCAGAGTATGAATGTCCTGTTATGTAATTAAGCTAACTTAATCTCATACATTCATGGGATTTATGTAACAGTAAGACAGAGAATGTAAGTGTGCACCCACATGCACTATTTTAGTTTGTATATGATGTTGTAAATACTCCTGTTGTCTGCTGTGTTCAGACTCAAGTCCTGTGTGTGATGCCACATTCAAGACATTCAGTGTCTTTTTTTTAACAGAAGACCGTAGCTAGAAGCTGCAGCTAGACTGCAGAAGTATTAGTTTTTTGTTTTTGAGGATGGAACAATTTCACACACAGATATAGGGAGGCTAGACCTATACAATTGATTTATTATGGTTTATCATTTAATGTCAAGACGAAGAAGAAGAAGAAAAAGATGGCTGAACTGTTCAGTGTCAATCCTGTGGAGATGGAGGTTATACATCTCCAAAATAATGTTCAGCTTAAGTCTCAGCAAAACTCACAACATTTCTGGAGCCTTGTAGACCCAGAAAACTATAAGAACATTCACCAAGCAGCACTGAACATGTCTGCTTTATTTGGTTCTGTTCTACATACCTTTGTGAAGCAGCTTTCTCTGACATGAATGTCATGAAATCTAAATACAGAACAAGACTGACTGATGAACATTGAAATGACTCTATTAGAGTGAACCTAAGTGGGTACACTCCAGCATACACCTGTATGGTGGACTCCATGCAGTGCCGTTCATCTCACTAACTGTACAAAAGAGTGAATGCTCTTATTTTACACATGTGCCATAAGATGCTTGTCAGGTAGTGATTAAGGACATGTATGTGAATTGTCAGTGAGGTACTTACTATGTGGGCCATAATAATATGTGAGACATTTTCGTTTTCTTGGACCTTGATGTGAGTTAAGATTTTTGATAAGCTTTAGGTATTGCAATTTCACACGTGTACAAAAGTAGCTTAATTCAACTGATGAGGGCTATGTGAATAAATGTAAGCGATGTGATGCAAGTAGCTCTTGGCCACTTTCATTTTTTCAAAGTACTGTAGCTCTCAGATGAAGAAAGGTTGGAGACCCCTGCTCTAAAGGCTAAGGAAAAGTGCCTCAGCGCTTTTGTATCTCCTTCAGATAGGGAACACTGGACCAACCTTTACCAAAAGAAGAACAGAATTTGGTCACAACTTCTGTTTTTTAGAAAAAGACATTTCTACTATTCTACTGCAGCATTAGTGTCCATGTCCTTTGATAAACTTGTATCAATTCCTCTACTTTGGCCCGAGTATCGTGTTCCCTTTAGTATGAGTTGCTTTTGTTTTGTCAGGTTGTATATTTGTGTGTGTGTGTGTCCTACCTTCTATTGGGAAGAATACATCCCCATGTGCAGGAGGAGAGAGGGGGGTTCCGGGCTCGGACAACAGGTGGCGTCCTGTCTCTGAGGATTGCCTGGTCATGATTTGAGAAACTGTCCGGGTCTTAATCTGCGGAGATCCTCCAAGAAACACAGGGTTCTCATGGCCAGGAGCCTCACTGAAAACATGCAAAGAACACACCACAAAAGGGAAGCATAACGATGAGTAAGACATTGCCAGAATGACCCAATAAACTGTTTCAACACTTATCTGTTGCTCAAGACCTCAAATAATCTAATTCTTCCTGTTGTGAGCCATTAAACTGTCCCCCACTGCGCTGTTAAATAAGCCATCAGATTTTCCGCTAAATAACATCCATTGTTACATAAAATAACATACTGTGTACAGCCAATTAAAGACTGCCAATGTTCTGGGCAGAAGTCCTTTTTGTAGTAGTGTTATGTCTCAAAATGACTCTAGTAATAATTTGTTGATTTACTAAAGCTGTTTCTAGATCTTTACCAAACAAAGGTTCATGGATATGATCCTTATTTTGGTCTAATCTACCTAGTGGAGGAAAACGGTTGTCTGTATTGGAATATCCATGTACTCAGTGTTATTATTCTGAAGAGCAGCTGTGTTTTGAACCTCGCCTAGACTGTGGGAAAACGTACCTGTCCATCCTCACCAGCTCCTGTGCACCTGTGAGAGAGGAAATAGGAAATGGGCCATTGTGAGTGAATTGAAACGGAGCGGAACACTTTAGATAGAGTGTGAATGGGCTTCCTACTGTGTGAACTACAGTTAATCCAAGTCACGGACAGGAACCATGTGTCAGACAAAACACTATGAGGAGCCCAGTGAGAAACATTTATATTTGACCCATGGCATGGATATGGAAATGAACTAGTGTGTGTGTGTAATACTTACGTCTGCTCGAATGGCTGCTCTGCCTCTGTTTGTACACAAGCACCATAATAAGAGGCAGGAAAAGCAGAGTCAAGATCATGGCTGCTATGGCCCCGGCCACTGGAGCGAAGCCTTAGGGAAGCAACAGAGGCTGTGTGTTAAACCAACAGTATACCCAGCCAGTTATATATTTGCTATGAAGGCCTGAATAAGGTGACATACCTCCAGTTTGAGAGGGATCCTGGACAGTGCAGTTTAGAGATCCAGTGCTTCCTGGAAAGAAAAAAAGACAAATACATTGTTTCTCACATGTAGGAAATCACATTGTAGGATTAGTCTGGGTTTTTTTAATTGCAACATCAGCAGTTTACAATATGATAACTTATGACAAATTCACAAAGGGCTGGGCAATATAAAGAAAATCATATATCACAACTTTTTTTGATTGATATACATTTTTGGACGATATTTATTGACAATTGATGCTTTCTCAAAATATTTACACAATGAGTATTTAGATAAATGATCATCAGTAATGCGGATTTAATGACTAAGAAGGTTAAGCCAATTAAAATAACTTTTGGAACAGGATGGTAAAATATGAAAATTACTAAATGCATGAAAAGACAACACTTTGATATTACGATATCCAAAACCAAGACAAGTCTAATATCACCATATTAAAGTGATATATTTCCCAGCCCTACATTCACACCCATACATTTGATGTGCTTACGTGGTGTTACTTGGAGGGTGATGTGGCTGTGGGGTCTCTGCACGATGGTGCCGTGTTTGTGGACCTTCTCTATCTCCAGCAACATACAGCAGTAACGACCTTGGTCGGCGTGGGTCAAATTCTGCAGAACCACCCAGAAGTTGTGCACTGATGATCCAAATTTAAGCCCTGCCGGCAAGCTGTGGTTGCCATGGGAATGACTGCCCACGACAATATGGCGCGGGCCCGTCCGTCCCGTACACTGCTGCTCTCTGTGGGGGGTGTAGAGCCAGGCATGCTTCAAGACATCGCTGTGGTGCAAGGCGACTCCTTTCTGGGCGCACACCATCTGGACCGTAGCACCCTCGGGACAGATGTAGTTCAGGTGGGTCGCTAAAACACTGAGGGTGGGGTGGGCACGGGACATCTCGCCTTCACCTAAAGAGAAAATACATGTATGAAAGGATGTAGGTAAATCATAAGACTGTTTTATCAGCTTTCATTCCCTCGGTTAGACCTTTCAATCAGACCTCCCTGTCTGTGTACCACCACTAAAAGCTGTCCAATGAAAAGGTAAGAGATGATAATGTTTTAGAACCTGCTAATCCAGGTGAAGGACGTGCTGTTTGTATGCAGTAAAAACTACAGGAAGTGCCTGCAAAGCTCAACATAGGGAAGCTATCTTTATTAAAATTATATTATTATTATTATTATAACCAGAGGAAAGAACTACATGGCTTCTAGATTTTCCAAGGAACAAAATCCAAGAGACTTATATTCTGAATTTGCATGAAACATTACATACCCTTGGAATATTACAGCTTTCTGTTAGGAGATTAAAGTTTGGTAAAGATATAGCCCTGATAACATAAGACACCCTTAAACATTCAAACAGGAAATTGCTTGGTAAATCACATTTCCATTCAAATTATTTGGTTTGGCTTAAGCTGTGTGGGATCAAGTTCATGACTGGTACCACGAGTCGTAACACAAATAACCACAGTGCAAAAACTAAATAAAGCAACTACCAATCTCCACGTGGATTTAAGCCGAAGTCAGACAATTTCCCATGGGCTATTTCTGCACACGACGTGCGTCCTTGATTTCTGTGCATTTTGAGACAGCACAGTTTGTTTCCAGTTCTGTTTATTCATACCGTGGTTAAAGATAGTAGAGTCTGCTGGCTAAAGTAAATAAACTAACCCCCAGTGGGATATAAATTGCCTGTTCCTGTCAGAAAGTGACATGGAGACGCAAGCCAATTTATACAAGATCTTATGTTAAACCAGGGAAATTCTTGAAGTTGGACTGAGGTTTTTGTTTTAAAAATGTCTGCAATAAACACTGACGGTTGCTATGTGGTATCATGCAGGCGGGTTGCAGAGAAATAGCTCTTTGGGTTTCAGAAACTATACTTGCTAAGATTATCTGCACATACCTTTTCTGTATATTCAGGAAACCAAAAAGTCAGCTGTGAGATGTTCCCTTACGCATTGCACAAAACCTCTCACTCTGACATGCAACCTTTAACCACATCCTGTTCTGACTTCTTTACTGTGGCAGTAGAATGCACCAATAGATGAACTCTTTCATGTGTGCGCTTAGTGATTATTTCAATAAAGCAACACAATTAAACATTTTCTCCGGCTAAGCAGTCTGAACGCACTCTCCAAACATAAATGCAGTTCAACATCACAATGCCCCAATATTACGCAGACCATAAGAGAGCATCAACAGACATAATGACTGACTTATATCCAGGATGAAAAGCAACAGGACAACCCTCTGTCTGCTTAAATAGATCAATACCATTCTTTGTATGCAACAGATTGTGCCTTAGCATCCAAGAATGCTTAGCACTGCAGAAATGACAGGAAGGCATTGTGTGAATAACAAGTATATATGGGGGTGGACTGCATGAAAATGTAGCTTTGCAGTTTGCACCAGGGATAAGAGATTTTGCACCAAAATCTTGTGTGACTGGTGAGTGCCAGGAACTGGGGAGTGGACTTCCTTCCTGAGTCTTCCCAGCCAAGGGAACACTCCTCCCACTCCTACATCTCTGGCTCCATACAGTACCACTCAAGACTACATTTGAAGGGCTACAGCTGCTGTTGCATGCACTGATAATTTTAAACAGATTGAACCTCGACCCACACCTCAATCTGTAATTATGTCACTGCAGGTGTTTTCAATCTTCCGTCAAAAGGCACAGTACATGCTGCTACATCACAGATTGGACAGCAACAAGCTTGAAAGTCTATTTTACAGAACAACAGTCTTTTGTATAAGCCAGAAGGAATGAGGAAGCACATAAGTTGTTTTTGTATAAATGTCAACAGTAGAGTAGTTGCTTTTCATTCTTCTGATTAGGAGATTCAGTAGCTGCCCACAAAATGACCTTTGCTATTTGATTAGCTCTGCAAGTCTGCATATTCAGTATGCATCCTGTGTATTTGTCAAACAGGTAAGGGCCGTGTTCCTGTGTGTGCTTTGAGCGCTGCAATAGCCATTGTGAACTAGGAAAAGCAATAGGAAGAGCAGGGAGGGCGATTAAAGTGAAACTGTTGCCCCCGCGGCTGTTCCGGCCTGCGTGGTGGGACAATGGGGGGGAGGAAACCCTTCTGCTCTCCTGTTTCACACCCGCCCTGCCCACTCCCTGTTTCCTATTTTCACCCTTCAATGGTTTGAGAAGCCCTAATTACACTTGGAGATGGGTTTCAGAATCCGGTTTATATGCAGAAACACAGAATATTCTCTGGTGTATTCCGCATAGACCAAAAAAACATTACTATAATAAAAAAAGATGTACAATTCAAACTTTTAAATAAAAAAGTTAAGCAGGAATGTGAAAACTATATTAGTGAATGTGCAAAGGTTCACATTATTTACTGAGTTACCAATTTGAGAAAAATACAAACAATAAAAAAAGTATTTGCTGTTTTGTGTTGCTGTGTTGTTTGAATAGACTTTGCCTTTGTTCTAAAGTGATGACTCCTGTAAATGCACAAATTGAATTTGAAAATATATGCATGCAGTTAATTCTCACTTAAGCCCGAGAGCCAAACAAAGTTAATGCTAGGTTGTCAGCTATGAAACCCCGTTATACCCATCAGATTTATTTCAGGTATGGTTTACTGACAAGACATTACATTACATGTTACTTGCTAGACGCTTTTATCCAAAGCGACTTACATACTCAATACTGTGGGCAACCCCCACAGGAGCAATTTGGGGTGAAGTGTCTTGCCCAGGGACACAACGACATGCTGACTGCAGTGGGGTTTGACAGCCCACTGCACCACACGCCTCCAAGACCAGACCTTATTAAAATATTTTGTATGTTCCTTTTATCAAATGTTGTGCCAATTTGGGTGGGGTTACCACAGTGTCAGCACTATCTCTTATCTTCATGTGGTTTATACCAGGTGTAAACGGACAGCTTTGCTTCCCCTCGGTCTGGAACAAACAGGACTTCTTCCACTTGTGTACACCACACATCTGTGTTTTGGCTCCATTATGGATCTAAGTTTCCTCCTCTGATCTCGGCTCTCAGGATCCTGAAAGCCCCTCAGGGCCCAGAAACAGGCCTTCCTTTGTTTTAAGCTTGAATGCCACCTGTTTAGGAAATGCTGCCTCTGACAGCTTTTACATAGCAACATAGCCTGAGTGAATTAATTAAACATGTCTTTATATATTTGTAAAATGCAGAGTTTAACCATTTATACTTATTTTCTGCAAGAGTAGGTTGTATTCTCTTCTGTTTTGAAGAAGTGGAGACTACTAACCAAAACGTACTGGTGAATCCGCTGTCCTTTCACTTGCATCACTTCTCTACCTGTGTTTGTACAAGCTGTCCCCACATGCACCTCAAACTCCACCCTCTTTCACACCTAATGTAATGGTAATGATTATCTAACTCATTACAGGGTGTTAATGAAACCAGCAGGAGGATCCCAGATTAGCCCCTACACAAACAAACACACACACACACAGAAACTGTTCAAGAGTTTCAGTTCAAGCTTGTGACATCTTTCTGCAACAGGAAGTGATCAAATGTGGCACTACAGGCTCTACCTTAACATGAACAAGGAAGTTGTTAAGGGTCAATGATGCCGGTCACTATTCTCAGGGATCCATGACATTCAATTACAGTCGTTTGATGAGTCTTTTACTTTGGGAGCCAATTTGCAAGAAACCTGTTTGTGTTTGTGTTCTTTAAATAATGGGAACACTCAGTTTCTCAGTTTTAACCTTCCTGTTCCTCAAAATGTTCTTCAAACATTTAGCCATTTCACTTAAGGGTTGTGTAATGACAGCCTAACATGTTTACAACATAATTGTTCATTTAACTGTTGCAACAAGGCAGCGGAAATGTTGTTTTGAAAGTGTAAATGGGCCTTTTTGTAATTTTGAACAATCATTTCAACAAAGTGACTTAATTGGTATCAACTAGTTTGCCAGCTTCCTCTCTCTTCATGGATCCTGTCTGTTTTTTAATAATGTGATTATGTTGTTAAACTGTGTCTTTTAGAGACACACATTGGATTGTTACTAACCAAAGATAGCTGTTCTTCTTCTGTTGTGACTAGAAGCAGAGTCAAGGCTCTGTGAGTTACTGTCAATGTTGTATCCTTGGGCTGTATAGATAATCACCAGTGTGGGAGACACAACGTTACCAGAAGGCCACTGGTGTTTGGGTATTTTTTAGTCAAACATCAGACACCTTAAAAACCAACACATATGTCAGACATTTACGTTTTTAAAGATCTTACAAGGTCAAAGAAGAAAGAGGGGGGCTCCCCTTCCACCATTACCTTCCTATTACTCACATGCAGTATGCCCACACAACTGCTGCACATAAACACCTACAGACTGTGTGTCCCGGGCCAGGCCTGTTCCTGTTGACTATATTGATGCTGCACTCTTTTAATGATTTATTCATTTAGTACAGGGGATCAATGCAAGCTCTGACAGAACCGGAGGAGAAGCAGTGTACAATGAGAGAGTGAGCCTAAGCATCCTGTGGACTTTATTGAACATGTTTTGACTGTGCTATTGTCCTTCAGGGAGTTGCATCTACCAAGGGGGAGAGACTAGAGGCGCTGATTATTGCCCTGTTTATCCCAAGTCCTGTTTTGTGGAGGAGAAACCCATTATTGGCAGGGTGGCACAAACAGCTGTTGTCTGGCTGGAAGGAAGGAAACCTCCAAACAAAAAAGACACAACAGGCCAAAGGGAGGGCACTGTGAAGTCCTAAAGTTAGACTTTAGTCTTTTTATTGGAGCCTTCAAGTTTACAGGCCTGCATAAATATCTCAAAATACAATATACTTTAAAACATTACAACACAGTCTTCAAATTAGTTTTCAATGGGCATCTTAGTATCTGCAAACATTTTCTTTAGATTTTGTCCATGATGGGTCAGCCTAAATTTCTGTAAACACCATTCGTTGCCTTTGACGGACTTATCTCCAGAGCTTATCTCAACAGACCAAATCCTAAAGTCGAAAAGTGATAACCTCAGCGAGGTCTCCGAGGCGTTTGAAGTGCAGCAGCCCGGAGGCAACAGCTGCTTCTGACTTCTCCTCCTGCGTCAGTTGCCTCAACTTCAAGCAGTGCCAAAGTCCTTGAAATAATACATTCCCGCATTTGATTACAGCTCCCACGAAAACGCGAGATTTCTGTAAAATGTAGCAACAACATTTCAGTCGGAAAATGTAAACTACTGGAAACCCCTGAACGCATCCTGTGTAGACGCACATAGCGTAGGAAAGCGTTCTTAATGTCGTGTTGTGTACGTCGGCTAAGTTGTGTAGGTTTACATTTCCGACAATTTTAAGACTCCTCAGTCTAAAAACGACAACGACCACTGTCTAATTTGCGGCGGTGTTATAAAGCTGAGTTTAGAGTGGCTTTACACTCCACTACATCCCATGGGGTGGGGCTTTAAAACAGCTTCACACCAGATGTTCCGTCTCAAAACAACAGCAGCGACCGAAGCAAAGCTTAAAACGGTGTTCCCGGCAAAAATGTTTACAGAGACAACATGCATGTCAATAGAATAACAGAAATATGCACGTGCAGTATTTTTTCTTCTTAAAAGCATGCAAAATGAGCCAAAACACATGTTTAATTCGTGCACTTGGCTATACTGTAGACGAATAAGTCAGATAACAAAAGTTTCCGTCTGTTAAATTGACCGAAGTTTCAGGTAATATTAGCCATGTGAAATAAACGTGATGGCTGTCATCAGGCGAATTGAGTTTCTATTGGAAGTCAATTCATGAATTTATCCCGCTATATTTCAACGCAACTTGCACTTTTACACATTCAAATGTACTGAAAGATAACTTAATCTAGGCTATCTTTAACCATGTGTCAATGAGTTTCGTTCCGTACCAAAAACAAATACTACTGTTCCCCATCAATGAACTCAGTTAATTGGTTTGTAGAATTGTCAACAAGTTCCCACATGCCATGCCGCTCAGTTAGCCAGTTTTACAGCTCTAAATAGATGAGTGATTTTTCGAACTTACCTCCACTAATGCAGAACAAAACTGAGAAAACCCAAAAAACGGACTTCTTTCCCCAGAGTGATGTCCGACAGAGTACTCCCCTCTCCATGGCTGTCTGGATGTTTACAAAAAAAAGTAGCAGAAAAGTGTTTGACTTATCAACTATAACTGGCTTACTGGAAATCTTTTTTTCTCTCGCTTAAACTATGCAAACTCTGCTAACGCTACACCAAAACACACAGAAGTGGTTGACATTCCCTTTTCTCAAAGTTGACTTGATCCTTCTGAACTTTGAAGCGCAAAGCAACGTGATACCAGGCATCAGCTCCTCCCCTTCTGTCAGTCTCTCTCTCTCTCCCTCCCTCCCTGTGCCCCACCCCCATGAGTGTAGCAGTGATGGAGACAACTTTCAAAATCTAATTAAATACATAATAATTACACCGGAAAACATTCTTAGTCCTGGTTTTATAAAAATGTAATTTGATAGGTACTTTACACAAAATGCTAATCAAGAATTCTGAGCGTTGTTTTTAAAAATCGTGGACATGAAGAGACGTGTTGAAAATAATGGTTACATTGAGATATTCTAAAGTTTAGTTTAAAAGCGTAGGCCTCACTGTTCAAAACGTTTCCCATAATGCAACTTAATTTATCTTTCAATAGAGCCCCCAGTGTAGTAAATGCCGAAGCACTTTTTGATAACATCACAAGAGGTATTTCTTGACTTGACAAAGCTTCTCCAGAATGTGTTAGTCTAATTCTAATTATTTGCCGTCTTTCACTCGCTTATACACTCATGAACATACATACAATTTACAGCTTATTAATGTTGTGACATTCCAAAGCCTGTTCTACCTCTAACCGTCACAGCCAGTCAGTTGGACTGGGAGGACAACTCGGGGTGGGGGGGGGAACTAGGAGGTCCGACTGGTGGAGCAGGAACTGATTTAAAAACCTGAATTTCACATGATGATACTTTTACTTTTGCTTTTGTATTAACATTTTTAAATGGTTTGAAATGACTTTTTAGTTATGCACTTCTGTCTTCTTTCCACTTACACTGCAGATTAGCAGCGAACACTTAAGATTTCATTTTGGTTTTCTCAAAATAATCTACCCCTGTGTGTCACAAAGAACACTCCTACTCTCTTTTCTCATCGTCCAATGTTAAATGAACCCTCAAATCATGTTTCAACATGCACATAATGAGTGAAGACAGCAAATCCTGTGTTTCCTTTCTAGCAGAATACCTTATACTGTAAGTCACAATGGCAGTGAACACTATAAAAAAACACATCATTAACAGACAATCTTGCTGATGTGGGTTTTACTTGCTTGAGCTTTACTCTTTAATATGATGATAAATCACTGTAGGACCTTTCACATTACAGTGATGAATGGACTACATGTTCACACTTACACTTAGCTGCAGACCCAGCCGACACCCTATGCTGAAATTGGAAACATATTGTCAGCAGAGTTTAACACAATAACCCATAAATAGTAGATGCATCAGTAAAAGTTGTCTCTGTTTCTCACACAGACCTCCACCACCATCTATGTGCACATCGTGGATGAGAACGATAACGCTCCAGAGTTTCCGGAGGAGGAGTACGTCACGGTGTTAAGTGAGGGTCCGGAAACAGTGGGTGCCACCATCGCCACGGTAACAGCCATTGACCCAGACGAGGGTCTGAACGGCACCTTGAGATATGCTATCGCTCAGGGAAACCTGATCCAGACCTTTAATATAAACAGCATCACGGTGAGACACAATGACTGTTATACTGTAGTTTTACATCTGCAATAAAACACACTTTTTGTGTATAATGTGTTTGTGTGTCTGTGTGTGTGCATTTAGGGGAGGATTACAGCCGTAAAGGAGCTGGACTACGAGATCAGCAAAGGACACTACGCGCTGGTTGTTACAGCAACGGACCAGTGTGAAAATCCTGCTCTTCGCCTGACCTCAAGCACAACAGTAAATGCCAAAGAAAAAAAACACTTTTAAACTATTGACTTAAATAGGTTGAACATTTCAGAGCTAAGAAAATAAATGCTTAATTTTGTTTATTTATTTCTAACCAGAGAAAATCAACTGTCAATTTTGATTCTCATTCAGCTATGAAAGGAGCAAGAATGCTAAATATGAGTTGGTTCCTGCTACTCCAATGGTAGTTTGCTCTGGTTTGCAAACAAAATAATTGTAGCCTTTAGAACTGCTGGCCAGACAGGCAAGACATCCCCTTACAACTTTGTAAACTAGCTTATTAGCAGTTAATGGATTTCTTGTAAAAATAGAGAGATTTAACAACAATAGTTCTCAACTGCAAGAAATCCCAGAACTTTTAATTGAGGACTGTGCAACCTGCAGAAACTCCAATAAAACATGTATGTGCTCAGTTCAGTTGATGATTCCACAATCCATTATCTCTACTTCACATGCATAGTGAAGTCCTTTTAGTTTATGTGTAATATAATGCGTGCATCTGGATCTTAAGACACCAGCTCCAACATTTGAATTGAATTTTCAAGTGGGGAAATCCTTTACATATACAATTCTCTCTTCCTCCTTCTTTAGGTGCTGGTAAATGTCCTCGATGTGAACGATGTGACACCAACTTTCCCCAGAGCCTTTGAGGGACCCTTCAAGGTGACTGAGGGACAGCCGGGTCCTCGAGTCTGTACTCTTAAAGCCAGCGATGAAGACTCTGGGCTCAACGGGAAAGTGGAGTACAGCATCACCGGTGGAGATCCCCAGAGTTAGTACCGTATTCTCCCGTATTCTGTAATACTTCTATTAAATCCTCACTACGTGTCTCTAAGCCTGTCTCTTTCTCTCCCTGTCAGATGAGTTCATGGTTTCTCCAGTCGAGGGGGAGCTTCGGGTGAGGAAGGATGTAGAGCTGGACCGAGAAACAACAGCCTTCTATAACATCACCGTCACAGCACGAGACCTGGGCACCCCGTCTCGCAACACCTCGGTGGGCCTTCATTACACAAACACACAAACACATGCAAGCAGCCGCACTCTCGTCAGATCCTCTTTAACAATCAGGATCTTGTAAGCTTCACTTCTGTGCTGCAATCGGCTGGCAATCCTGTTTCTTACTAAATATGTTCCATACTGTACATTCTAATACATACAATTAGACCACATTTTCTAATACAATTCGAAGAAAACTTGTGTTCTCATGGAGTAAATGGAAATAATAAATAAAAAAAACACAGTCTGGGAAGAAATTACTTTGCTTTAAATGATAATGTAGTATCTTTGTGTGGGAACGCAATTTTTAGGAGACAAGATACATACACATACCCTACACGTGTAAATGTACTGAAGTTAAATGTATATTTTATGTTTCATTTATGAGCAGTTGTGTGTGTCACCAAGACATTTTTTCTTTTGTGTTGTTTTGTGAACTGGCATGAGTTTGAAGTTGTATTCTTCTCTTGCCGTGTTTTTTCTTCAGGTGGTGGTGGGGGTCAATGTCCGAGACATCAACGACAACGACCCAGTCCTCTTGAACCTGCCTTACAACACCAGTGTGAGGGAAGGAGCCACCATACACACCGCTGTGGCCCGGGTCCAAGCCCGAGATGCAGACAGCGGACGCAATGCTCTGCTCACTTACAACATCACCGCGGGCAACCAGGATGGAGCCTTCTACGTCAATGACACGGTGAGAAAAAGGGGTGGTGTGTTTTAAAGTTGAGTCATTTCAAAACCCCTGTCCTCCAGTGTTTTAACTTTTCACTATGCAGGCACACAGGCTCGAAACTAAACCTGATCTTAATTTACTTAGCAACATAAAAATCTGACCTTGACTAATGCGGTAAAGCTATAGCAGCAGGTGGTGAAAAAGGGGAAGCACGGTGCGAGACATTTTTCGTGACTGGAAGGAGCCAGATTTAAACTTGCATTATGCCATCTGTTTACATGCTTTAATGTTCAAAAAGCTCTTTATTTTTCTCATGCTGCATCATCTTCTTTCACCCTCTGTCTGAAACCAGAGCCCAGTCTGCTCTGTCAACCACTTAGAAATGTCCCGCCCCTTAGCCTATCACGTACAAAGTGTTGGAGCGCTAGCCATTAGAAGCGTGAGTGTTACATAGTGATGTCAAAAATGTTATGGAAGTAAACAAAAGAGTCCAATTGAGGCGTTTCTGGCAGGGGGGTACGAGAGAAACTCCCTCTGGAGGGAGCACAGGGATTTTAACTTCTGGAGACCATTAACATTCACAAAAACCTATATAACACACTACAGGAAAGTGAAAAGCCGAAAAGCATTATAGGGCCTCTTCAAATTTCTTCCAGCTTCCATTAATGTTAAGTCTGCACCTAACACTGCTACACCATTGCTAGACACATTTGTGGACTCACAGAATAAATATATACCAGAGAATACTGATAGCTCATTTAGAGCTTTAGAGAAGGTAAAACACTTATACCGTGTTAGCATCAGGGTTTACATGGGCATTATGAAATAAAACATACTGTCATACGGAGAATGAATCTGTAAGCACACTCACACCTTCTCTCTTCCCTTTGTGTCTGTCAGACAGGTGTGGTGCAGGTGAACAGACCCCTGGACAGAGAGCGGGTGTCAGAGTACAGACTCACCATCACCGTCAAAGACAACCCCGAGAACCCCCGCATCGCTCGCAGGGTAATCCCACTCTCATGTGCACACATACTGCTAGAACTCACACTTGTTTTTATAACAGAGAGATCTTTGGTATATTTTCATGTCACTTTTTAATGAATTAATAACAGGCAGTCTTGAATTTCAGGGGCTACTGTAAATGGCAGCCATAGAGTCATAACAAGTAATAAATTGGATTAAAATGCCTTTTTACTCCAAAATATTTTACCATAATGTAAATAAGCTGCCTTAAAGGTAGGGTAGGTAATTCACTTCAGAAACACTTTTTGTTATATTCCATGGAATGCTCTTAACATCCCGATAGCAATGAATAAATTAAATGCTTTGACAATAAATATATACAAATATTTCATCTGTGGAAGCCGTGGCGCTGTAAAAAGCTAGACCAATTATCTGCCTTGGCCCGCGGCAGATAATTGGATGGCCTACCTGCCTGTCAGCCTTCCATCTCGTGCACAAACTTATCTCGTGCCCTCATTGGTCATGTGCGTTCGTGTGTGTTGGAGGAGGGGCTCTGTAAGGAAGTCTGAAGGAAGGGGCAGATTTTTTTCAGTTGTGTACTTTCAAATTCTAGCGCACTCGAGCTGGTTTCTCCATTCTTACCTACCCTACCTTTAAGTCAAGCAATACACAATACTCATTGTACAATATCATATTTATGTGGGGATTTTCTTCAGATTTTCTACAGTAGAAGTTACATTTTCAAAAACTGGATTTTATACATATTTCTTTTTGCAGGCGTTTTGTAATTTGTGACCTGTCTTGTACTATTGTGTTTTTTGGCTAGATTGTATGGGCCGTGTCATCTTCCTAATTATAAGATTGTGAATCACACCTAAAAAGATGAGAACCACCCAAAATACAGCTGCAAGGTTTTTTCTATAACAACATTGTGGCCTGCTTAAGATGTTGCTTTTGTGGGAGAGGTGAGAAACTGTTCTCAATCAGAGCTGCAGATGAGGCACTGTGAGAGCAGCGTGCAGCACAGAAACTGCAAAACACATCAGCAATTTGACTCTTTGAGTGCCAATGAACATACGTTTCACTCCTCCTCACTCTTGATCTCCTGTTTACTCCATACCACATAATCCTTTGCTCATATCATTATTTATTTTTCCTTCCACTCCGCCAGGATTCAGACCTCTTGGTGATCAGCATTCTGGATGAGAATGACAACAGGCCCGTGTTCACCAGGACCAGCTACAGGGCTGAGATCATAGAGAACTCGGCAGCAGGTAGCTCTTTCCCCTGGGGTGGGGGCAATCTGTTATGCAGCACAGGGCAACGTGCCAAGCACTGTCTGAAACACTGTCTACTCCACTTCCTGACTTTGTTTACGTACGGCTTATATTCAGAGACAGGTTTTTTTCACCATGAAAGTTAGAAATCAGATAGGAGACAACTGAAAACTTTTGCATTTGCGATGAGCAGTCAGTGAGATTATTATAGCATAATATGACTCATAGTTTCCTTATCAATTATAATGGCAATTTGTAAATAGAAAGCAAAATGTGCATTTGTGACAATTCTAATTTAATGCTTGCTGACTTAAAACAAATTCTAACCTGACTGTGATCATATAACTTCTCCACCTGGCCCTCTCTGTCTCTCCCGCCCTTCAGGCAGTAAAGTATCAGTGTTAAATGGGCCAGTCCTGGCAGAGGATAAAGACATCGGACCCAACGCTGTAGTGAAGTACCGCCTGCTGGGAGCCAGGGTGGACCTCTTCACTGTGGAGGCCAATTCTGGTGACATTATATAACTCCTTAGCAAGTTGACAGAGAGAGTCATTTGGATACAGTTGTTAATGTCTCTGTTTCACCCCCCAGGTGTGATCCGGGTGCGTCAGGGGGCTCAGTTGGACCGCGAGGCGTTTCAGGAGCCTCGTGTTGAGCTGTTTCTGGTTGGGGAGGACATAGGTGGTTTAAATAGCAGCGTCCCTCTCACAGTCACCATCCTGGACCAGAATGACAACCCCCCCATCTTCAGCCCGGCCAGCTTCAGCGTCCGACTCCCTGAGAACAGCCCCACTGGTGTGTGTTGGCTCAGGCATGACTGAGCCTCTGTGTGTGAGAGAGAAATATGTCTTACAAATAGTTTTTCACTCCTTAGCTCTAAGTTCTGTCTCTGAACAAAACGTGTTTTGAATTATCACAAATGCAACAATTGGGGCATTTGGGGATTTTTAATGTTGCATTAAGAGTAAAGGCATATTGCATAAATTCTGGCAAATGTGAGGTTTTTTTTTATACATTTTGGGACTTAGTAGTGGGAATAAGTGTATAAAAACTGTGTAAAGAAATACACAAACTCGACCCTTAGCCAGCATTCTCTTCCAAAGTCTTTAACTCTTTTCCACTAGATTGAGCCTTTTTCTCATGTTTGGCATGTTGGGCAAATACATGCTATTTTTCTGGTTTCCCCTCGGGACATTGCTGCTGTATTATAGAGCACTGCAGTGTTGGATGATATGCATCAAAATCACTGTTGATGCATATCATATACATCCCAGACTGTGAAAACTATTCCCCCTGGCATTAAGTATACAGAATATAATGCATAATAATAAATAATTTAAAAAAGGTTTTCAAATCATAATCAACATTGACATTTTGTAGGGGCGGTGGTGGCGAAGTCCATAGGGACTTGGCTTGGCAACTAGAAGGTCACCAGTTCAAGTCCCGGAAAGACCAAGTGCTACCGAGGTGTCCCTGAGCAAGGCACCGTTCCCTACACTGCTCCCCGGGTGCCGTACATAATGGCAGCCCACTGCTCCTAACACTAGGATGGGTCAAATGCAGAGAAACCGTTTCGTTACATATACCTGTACTACGTAATGACAATAAGTTCAATCTTCTTCAATTTAAGGGTTCTGAACGTAAATAAATATTTAGCTTTTTGCTATTTTTGAACACCAAAGACACTTTTTTAGGTTACCAATTTAAAGTGATTAACTGCGATTATATACTCTAACATACATTCCTCTCTGTGAAAGTTAAAGGTTTACATTTAATACAATTGTATAAATGGTCATAAAAATGCAAATATGTGTCCCTTGTCTCTCAGGTGTGGTGGTGACTCAGCTGTCTGCCACTGACGCTGACTCGGGCTCCAATGGCTGGCTGACGTATCGTCTGGAGAGCGGTGCTCAGGACCGCTTCGTGGTCGATTCGCTCGCTGGCACCGTCCTGGTCGGCAACACCACCCTCGATAGAGAAGAGCGCGGGTCCTACCGCCTGATTGTCATGGCAACCGATCGAGGCACTCCCTCAATGTCTGGCACAGCCACGCTGACGGTCATCCTGGACGATGTGAACGACTCCCGGCCCCGTTTCATAGAGCCCATCACCATGATAAACGTCAACGAGTCCACACCGCCGGGCGTGGTGGTGGCCACGCTGACCGCTGAAGACCCCGATCTGCACCCCCGACTGGAGTATTACATCATCTCAGTGGAGGCAAAGGATGATGGGAACAATGCAGTGGATGGCCTGCAGGAGTCCTTCGGCATTGATTTACACACTGGTGAGAGACCTCAGCCAGATTCAGTATCTTGTTTAAATGTTATCGATATTGTTAGATATACTGAATAAATAAATGAAATGTTTTTGTTTATTTTCAGGTGCAGTGTTCGTACGCAACCCAATCAACAGAGAGCTGGTTGCGACGTTCGAGATCATTGTGTCGGTCCACGACAATGCCAGCGAGGTTATTGACAAATCAGGAAGTGTTCCTAATGGTAACTCTATTTTCTAACATGAAGCTTATCTTGCGTTTCATTCGTTTTTTTCACTTTGCATCGCTCCAATCTACAATCCTTTTTCTCTTCAGCGAGACTCACCATCAATGTGTTAGATGTAAATGACAACGCCCCTCGTTTCCGGCCCTTCGGAGTGACCAACTTCACAGAGCAGATTTTGGAAGGAGCTCAGCCAGGCACTACGCTGCTCTCAGTGTCAGCTGTAGACCCCGATAAAGGTCCCAACGGCCAGGTCATCTACCAGCTGCTCCACCTGCCCCGGGGGAGGTACGTCAGACTGGAGGACCCCTCTACTGGTATGACACAGCACTGGCTAAAAACTTAAACAGCAGAAAATTATCAAATACTGAATATTATGTCATGAATGTGTCTGTATATGTTTTTGTTCAATAGAGAAAAATGGTGTTGCATGTAAATGAATGTTTTTAGTGTGATTGTTTTTAGTGTAGCTGCTCAGGGACTGCAGTTGATAAATAGCATATGGATCAATCTGGCATAAGTCATCTCTTTTTTTTCGAGCTCGTTTGTGGAATAATCATTTTGAATGAAGTCACATGAACCCTAACTGTAACCATCACTGTCTTACAAATGTCTTAGGTAAGATTGTAGCAAACCAGACGGTGGATTTTGAGCAGATTCAGTGGCTGAATTTCACGATTCGGGCCCGAGACCACGGCACTCCTCCGAGAATCGCTGAGCTGCCAGTTTATCTGCGCATAGTGGACGTGAATGACAACAACCCCGTCTTCCTACAACCATCCTACCAGGTACTCCACAGAATGATAATTACATTGTACACACCAAAGCACAATCAAAGATAGTGTAACTTTTTTACATTAAAAAAGGATCCTCAGGACTTCAATCACAGTTTACATGTTGGCCTGTCATGGGATTAGACCTGTGTAAAAGTGAAATGAAAATAACTACCAGTAGTTAACTTGAGACAAGACAAACCAAAACTGGTTGTACTCTATATGTACCTTTGCTAGAACTTTAGCAGGTACATTATTTTTTCAAAATGAGTTAACAGAGAACATTGTTTGTTGTTTCATTGTTGCAAGGTCATTTTTAGCCAAGTATTCTGTCTGAAATACTTTTTTCATGTAAAATATTGGCTATTAAACAACATAACTCAACACAAGTCATATGTTTCTGCATCTGTGTTTGTAGGAGCCCGTGTTTGAGAACGTGAACCTGGGCACCACCATAGTGCGTGTGAGCGCTACAGACGCTGACTCGGGCCTCTTTGCCGTCATTGAGTACAGCCTGGTAGACGGGGAAGGCAAGTTTGCCATCAAATCATTAACTGTGAGTTAACCTAAACACAACACATCAGCCATCACAACTACACCCTACTCCCGATCAGAGCTGGGCGTCAACATTGAACATCATCTTGCCGGGATATGAAAGTTTAAACAAAGCATGCTACAGATAAAGACTCCATTAACTCCATGCTCCATTTTTGTCACACTCTCAAATAAATGTCTTGATGCAAACACCACTCCCATCAGCCTGTACTTCCTTCCTAATGCTCCCCTCTCCTCTGTGTCAGGGAGAGATCTACATCCTTTCCCCTCTGGACAGAGAGACAAAGGATCATTACACTTTAACCGCTGTTGCCCGTGACAACCCCGGCGGCACCTCCAACAACAGACGAGAGAACTCTGTCCAGGTAGAGATCAGAGGCGTTACTGACACAAGAATATATATAATGATCTACCTTTTTTGAGTTAGCACTTAATACCATCTACAGTGAAACAATGAGTAAAGGAGAGGCCTCAATATGACCTGTAGAAAATGGGTCTTAAGGTCCATACAAAACGTGTTCTACTTTGATTACATTTCTGTCATCTGTAAAGGATGTCGCTAAAGTAGAATCCTGCATTTTTGGCTGATAAATAAAGGATGTTAACATTACAATTAAATGTATTTAGGCCCAACAATACTGTATGTTTGAGGAAAATACTTACCATTGAAAGTTTAAAAAGTATATCAGCTTCTATATCAAACTGTTTAATAGTGATAAGCTTTAAAAAGGCTTTTCCTACATTATAACCTAATGGTAGGATTATTTCGTATTTTAAACTTGAACTCTGTCCTTGCCTCTCAGGTCCTGGTGACAGTTCTGGATATCAACGATTATCGTCCACGCTTTTCGGAGCGAATGTACAACACCAGCGTGTTTGAGAACGAGCCCAGTGGAACGTCTGTGATCACAGTCAGGGCGACGGACCTGGATGAGGGAGAGAATGGAGCGGTGCTCTACAGCCTGCTGGGTGCCCACTCAGGTCTGAATACATTACTATAAACCTAAATTAACTAAATATTCTCAGTGAACTGATCTTTGAATGTATACGTATCCACTTTATTAGAATGCAAACATCCATTCGTGTTCTTTATGAAGTATTTTGCTACTGGAAGAATTGTTGCTCTCGCTTTGAAATGATAGTGTATTCGTGATCCTTCTCTGTAGACGCGTTCTCCCTGGATCCGAACGCGGGGCTGATCCGCTCTCGCCGCCTGCTCCAGTCTTCTGAGCGTTTCAACCTGACGGTGGTGGCTACAGATCAGGGGCGCCCCCCCCTGTGGGGCACTGCAGACCTGTTCATTGTGGTCATAGACGTCAACGACAACAGGCCAGTGTTTGTCCGGCCCGCCAACGGAACCATCATTCATATCTCGGAGGTATATGCATTCATGTCATCCTTTTCATTGTCTTCTTTTTTGTGTGTTGTAAGCATTCTTCCTTCCTTTTTTTAATACATCATTTTCAAATTGTAGTCAAAAACCTTTCTCCCTGTAACTAAAATGACCAATCGTATGCTTTTGTTATCTGCTTTGCTTTGTGGGACTCATTGCAACAAATTGAACACCAAGTAATGCTTTGGTGCTTAGAAAATAAGTCAGTGGCACACTGGGATTAATCAAATATAACTTTGACCTGAAAAAAGTCAATGATGATGACTCAAATGTTTGAGTTTGACTCTTTAGTTCTGCATGGCAGATGAAGTTATTCATTAGCTGGTCAACATAGTGTAGCATTCAGCTGTTGAAGAGAGATCTATTTGAAAGCAAAGCAGAACTAAAAGAAGAGTCAATATTAAACTGACCTTCATCAGGACACAAACATGATATAGAAATATACAATGGGATGATAATGGGCCTGCATGTCCACTGGATATAGACCGCAGCTGTTTGCTAAGTTCTCCATATAAACGTAATGACATTTGTTTCTGCTTCCCCCAGGTAACCAGAATTCACTTATTCCCGGTTTAAATTCTATAATTACTCCTACACTTTCTGCAATGACATGTACAAATATCTGTGGGGCAAAGAGTTCAGATTAGACTGACATTTGAAACACCATCTGTAAAAGTTGACCTCTAAGATCAAAGATGGCGAGTTCACACTGACGCTGACTGTCTTTTCTCCTCCGTGTAGGAGCAGCCCCCAGGCCTGCCGGTGTACGAGGTGCACGCAACCGACTCTGACGAGGGCCTCAACGGGGAGGTCCGCTACGGCTTCCTGCAGACTGGAGCCGGGAACAGAGACTGGGAGAACTTCCACATCGATGCCACGTCTGGAGTCATCACCACTACTGTGAAACTGGACCGAGAGAAACAGGCCCTCCACAGCGTGAGTTTGTGTGTGCAGTTGATGTACTTAAGTGCTTAGTTTCATATGGCTCTAACTAAGTGAAAACGCCTCTCTCAGCTTATCATTGTGGCCCGGGACATGGGCCAGCCCGTGCCTTACGAGACCACTCAGCCTCTGCAGGTGGCGCTGTTGGACGTCGATGACAATGAGCCCGTCTTCCTTAAACCGCCGGTGAGAAGGAAGCTCCCAGAATGCATTCTAATTTATAAACATTCACAGAGCTGCTGTTTGTGACGTTTTATTTTCACTCTGTGTGTGTATGCACTGCAGCGTGGCAGCTTGCCTTACCAGAAGCTGACCGTGCCGGAGCATTCCCGCACAGGAACTGTGGTGGGGAACATCACCAGAGCTGTGGACGCAGATGAGGGCACCAACGCCATTGTCTACTACTTTATAGCAGGTGAAACAGAGCCCTACAGAGGCAGGAACACGTTTGATTTTCTTGTTCATGTTAAAGATATTATGCAAAGCTTTTCCCAATCACTTTAAGTATTTACGTTAGACAATCTAAAGTAAAGTCCTGGAGATCAGGCGTAGAGAATAACACGATTTTCTTGTGTGTCCTCTTACTTTAAAAACCCAGGAATATTGATTATATCCATCTGTCTTTCTTTTCTATTTAAAGCTGTTTCCTTCAGTGTTTTTAGATGACTCACCACACATTCTCTCCATGTCTTTCTCCAGCGGGGAACAGTGATGGAAACTTTGGCTTGCGTCTGGATGGAGAGCTGAAGGTGCACAAGGATCTGGATCGAGAGGAGGTCCCGGTCTACTCCATCATCATCAAGGCTTCCAGCAACAGGAGCTGGACCCCTTCCCGGGGCCAGAGGGCAGCGAGGACCAGAGCCCTGGACCCCGCCCGGGACCCCAGCCTGCTGGAGGTCCGCATCGAACTGGAAGACATCAATGACCAGAAACCACGCTTCACTAAGGCCGAGTACACTGCAGGTTGTGTGTGTGTGTGTGTGTGTGTGTGTGTGTGTGTGTGTGTGTGTGTGTGTGTGTGTGTGTGTGTGTGTGTGTGTGTGTGTGTGTGTGTGTGTGTGTGTGTGTGTGTGTGTGTGTGTGTGTGTGTGTGTGTGTGTGTGTGTGTGTGTGTGTGTGTGTGTGTGTGTGTGTGTGTGTGTGTGTGTGTGTGTGTGTGTGTGTGTGTGTGTGTGTGTGTGTGTGTGTGTGTGTGTGTGTGTGTGTAACCAACATAACCGCCCGTCTTTGCTTTCAGGAGTTGCAGCGAATGCCAAAGTGGGCTCAGACCTGATCAAGGTGGTGGCTTTAGATAATGACATTGGTAACAACAGCTTGGTTCAGTACCACATCGTTACCATCCGCTACTTCCAGTCACAGAGCAATGGCAGCGAGGACGTCGGCAGCATCTTCACCATCGGTGAGTTTAACTTTGATATTAAATACATTTGTACCTCTTACTACATGGCCTGAAAATAATCTCGGATAGGTAGTATTGGAAGCATGACAAATAAACAGGGCAATATTAAGTTTAGGCAAAACCAACAACACTTTGTCAATGCTTCCTGACTTGATTTCTAACAGAAATGGAGCACAATGAACAAGCAGTATTAGGCTTTGGATACACAGAAAATACTTGTTATTAGGATAAAGTGATTGTTTTATGTGGCTAACAAAAGGGAAACTACGGAAAATCACCATACTTATGCTATTTCATCATCACATATATTAATTTATTTTGAATTAGAATTAAATAAATATTTTCAAATGCATCATTGGCTTAGCAAAGACTACAAAATATAGCTATAAAGACTTACACTAGTCTATCAACATGAATTGAGTCTCACACTTATAATACATAATAATACAGAAATAATACATAACATAGAATGCAGTCCCACATTTGAATAGTCTTTTTACATTTGAAGGGCATGTTTGCCATTGAATCCAATAGATGTCTTATCAGGAACCACATACTACCCCATGATTTCCCACAGGTTTGACAGATGGTATCATCCGAACATACGACCTCTTCACCGCCTACAACCCCGGCTACTTCCAGCTGGAGATTTTGGCGTGTGATTACGCCGGACACAGCACAACCACCAACGTGAACATCTACATTCTCCGAGATGACCAGAGGGTTAAGATAGTCTTCAATGAGATCCCTGATGTGGTGCGGGAAAACCAGGAAGATTTCATCAACCTGCTGTCCAACATTACCGGAGCCATTGTCAACTTAGATGACATACAGGTAAAGACATACCTATTCAAAGCATTCGTATTCTTTCTGTTTTTGTTTTATCTCAATCTCCTTTATGCAGTTCCATGTGGACAAGAAGGGCAGGGTCAGTTATGCTCAGACAGACATGCTCATCCACGTTGTCAACAATCAGACCAACACCATCCTAGATGTTGAAAGGTAAACCCTCCTGATTAAAATATTGTTATTCACTGCACTAGATTGTGTTGTGGTCTGAGTTTAAATGTGTCCTGGTGCTCCATGTTTCACAGGGTGATCCAGATGATAGATGAGAACAAGGAGCAGCTGAGAAACCTGTTCAGGAAACACACAGTGGTGGACGTTCAGCCTGCCATCAGTGACAAGCTGCCCGACGACATCACCACACTACAGGTCTGCGAGGCCCGGACCCCCGCAAACCCACAGGCTGCTGACGATGTTGTGTGGTCTTTAAAACCTCTTCTCCTTTTCACAGCTGGTCATCATCATCCTGGCTGTTCTGCTGTGCTTGGCAGGAATTCTGTTTGTCACAATGAACTGGCACTACCGCAGAGTGTAAGAACCCTTAGGCAATTCTGCATTGACGTAGATGTATTCATTTGAAATATGCTCAGTCACGGTAAATGTGTTTATGCTGTGAATCTGATCAACATGTTTACCTTCTCGTGTCTGACGCTGTGTTGCAGACACCAGAGGAAGCTGAAAGCCATAGTCGCAGGATCAACAGGTGAGACGCCGCTCCGCTGGGGGGGGGGTCCCAGCAGCTGTTAGCTTCAGGATGTGGCTTTAACAGCTCTCAGCAGATGTTAATGTACAGTTCAACATGTCAGTTTACTGCTCAGACTGTTTTTCTTAAACGTATATGTCCTCTACTATCCAGGGAACCAGGGTCTGATGGATATCCTGGACATGCCCAACACTAACAAGTACTCTTTTGAGGGGTGAGATAATAGCTGCATTCTTACACTTGTTTGAGACATATTGCCAAAAATGAATTCCCACCAAATACAACGAAGTGTTATACAAGTATATACGTTATACAAGTTAACAATTTCTTCAGCAAATTCAACAAGAAAACCCCTTGTAAGAAAAGAAACTGATGGTCCAACTCTGATCCAAACTGTTCTCTCCGCTGTGTTTATGACATAAATAACAATGTACAATAACAGCTCACATCAAACTGGAAAATGGTTCAGAAATTCCTGCAGTCATTTTTCCAGCACCTTTGATTGATTAGCTCTGAATATCAATGAAAAGTTCATTTTTTTACTTTAAGAAGTCTGATGTTCTGTAGCCAGGCAACAAGCGGAGACTCCAAAAAGTCACTGCACTCAAGCATGAACTATTTCCAACCCCCCATAAAACCATGTATTGTTTTAACAATGTGTTAATTAGTGAGCTTTAAAGAAGCTGGTTTGCATTGTTACAGTGGGAAGACAAGTAAAGCCTCTCCTAGCTGTACATTCAGCGTACACACAAAAGGAAAGGGGTATCTAACTTATCATTAAGTCCCATAATATTAGTCTTATACAACAGCGAAAAACTAGCTTGTCATACTGCACCTGCATTTCGCAGGGCTAATCCTGTGTGGCTGGATCCGTTCTGCCGCAACCTGGAGCTGGCTGCTCAGGCGGACCACGAGGACGACCTGCCGGAGAACCTGAGCGAGATCACGGACCTGTGGAACAGCCCGGCACGCACGCATGTCAGTACCAACGTTAATCTGAGGTCGTTTATACAATAAAACAATCCCCTGAGAAACGGATGTAGCCCCATATAAAGCTGACGAAAGCATGTCTTTCCCACAGGGCACATTTGGTCGAGAGCCTCAAGCGAAGCCTGAAGATGATCGTTACTTGAGGGCAGCCATCCAGGAGTACGACAACATCGCTAAACTGGGCCAGATCATGAGGGAGGGGCCCATCAAGGTAAGATACTTGTATGTCATAATATCCAAGACACCCATCAAGACTTCCAAATCCAAAAGCCTCACAAAACGCTTTGAGGACATCATCAGAAGAAATACCTCCTTCAGTGTGTCCTAAGAAGTATACAGAGAGACTCCAAGGACAGAAGACAGGAAGACCCTCCTGCAGTGGATTCTCATTCATGACGTGTGTATCAGTGAGGGTGTGTGTAGCCTCTGTTTGATCCTAACTGCCGTCCTGTCAGGGTTCCCTGCTCAATGTGGTGCTGGACGACTACATGAGGCTGAAAAAGCTCTTTGCAGCCCGACTGGTCACGGTGTCCACCAGCCAGGGTGATCAGTCATCCGTCACTGAGGTGGGCGAGGGGAACCTGATGGTGTCTCTACACCTGCTGCTGTGTGCTTCCTGTCTGACACCTGCGGAGAGTGATCGTCCCTGATCACACTTTCCATTTCTCCCTCTGACACTCGCTGCTGTGACTTCTCACTACTGCTGCTATCTCTGCTGCCTTGAGACATCTCCTTTCTGCTCTTATTTAAACATGTCAAGCTAAGAATGGTGTGCAGTCATTGAACCCATGTCTGGCATGCAGTGTTCTTCTCTGCTGCTCTATTGTTTCTCTACATTTCCAAGTTGTTACTCCAAGTGATCTGATTTCTCTCCACTTTGTCCAGCTCTTCCTCAGAGTTCTCTCTTACAAGCTACCATGTTGTCAATCAATCAAACCAGAGGTTTTCAAAGTGGGAAGTGGGCCTTCCAAGGGGGTGCAAACTGTTTAAGTTGGACATTACACTTTATATTAATTATCAAAATATAAAACATAGAATAGTCTACATTTATTTGATTTGGTTGAAGGACAGACTTTTTTAATGTATTTATTGTTGTCTGAAGTCATGTTCAACAGCAATATCAGGGTATCTGGGCTCAATAGTTGAGTGTCCAAGGGATCAAATAACTGAATTAGCCATGGGGGGGGAAGGCCCACAATCTCAGCATTCAAAACCCCGGGTATTTACTTTCAGTGCGTGAGTTTATTCTCCCTCTCCTCCCTCCACAGCTGATCCAGAGCGACCTGGACGACGATGAGGACGAGCGTCTGGGCATGGGGGGGGGGCCGCGGCACACTGCGCTTCAAGCACAAGCTCCCAGTGGAGCTGAAGGGTCCCGAAGGAGTGCACGTGGTCCACGGCAGCACAGGCACCCTCCTGACCTCTGACCTCAGCAGCCTGCCAGAGGACGACCAGCGGGCCCTGGCGCGCTCTCTGGAGGCGCTGAACGCTGACGGGGGGCTCTACTCGGAGCGCAACGCCCGCACAGAGTCAGCCAAGTCCACCCCCATGCACCGCCACAAGGACGGGGACACCCTGTCCCAGAGCCCCCTGGAGATCACAGAGTTATGACTAGCCGAGGCCTCGCTGGTCTGAGCTCAAGCATGACTCGTGTGTGTCCTTGTGCCTCCACACCGCCACTCTGATGTGGACTGGGAGGACTGGGGGAGGAGTGTGTGTAGTCTAGGAAACCTCATCAGCCAACCTCAGGGCATCAGGGAGACAACCTGCAGGAAGACCCACTCTCCATTGGGTTGGATTGAGCGGCTCTTATGATAGGTGGTCCCACGTTAGGTGCTTCAAGAGAATAAAAAAAGACCGTAAGGAAATTTAAAATCATAAACAGGGCACTTTTTCTTCAGCAAGACAAAAACAAACGGGGTCATCGGCTTACATCCAAAGAGCTGAGTCTGAATCTCCCTGTGGGAGCAGCTTGTTGAACCGGGACCTTATAATCGTCTAAAGGTGCCTCACTCTCACTAATCCTTTTGATGTCACACCTGGACTGCATACACAAGCACAAATACACACACTAAAAAAAAAAGCTACACACACTCAGACCAGCGGATGGCCATCAATGGGACTTTGAGAAAATGTTGCAAATCTTGTTATCACGCTCTGATATTCTTTCTTTTTGCAAGACGACGCAATCAGCGTTGAAGGAGTGATAATGGGACTTTTCTCTTTGGGATATTAGGTTCATTTTGTTGTTGGGAAATTATAGATGGATATTTAATGCAGACAGAGCACTTTGAGTATTGTCCCCAGAGACGCTCACACCACGATCAAGAGAGGCCTGTGTGCAATTGTTTAAGTACTGAAGTAGTTAGATTTTATGGATGAATGGCAAAAAGAGGAAACACTCCAGGACAATCGGAGGATGGTGCAAGAAGAATCTAACTGTCCAAGACTGGAGCTACATTAAAAAAAAATACAAAACTTTGAATGTTTTGAGATACATTTGATATCAAAGGCCGTTAAAGAAAGTCTTGGTAAGGACTTGTAGATGGAATTTAAAAAAAGTATGAATTATACAATTTTTATAGACATGAAGATGGCATTGTGCCCACAGAGACTTTACACTGCCACCTGAAGGACTAAAAGAGTCATGCTCAAAATGAGCAATGTTTGCTTTATTTTTTTATTTTCTAGAAAATGTGATGGAATAAAAAATATTTTTGAAGAAAAATGCTGGCTTACCAAAATAGGTAGGGAATGCTTTTGGATGTTTGGAGTATGTGTATATCGTGCTATGGTGACATGTTGTTTCTGATGAGTGGTGTGATTTTTAAGATTCTTTTTTTATATTCCCATTTGTAAGTTTTTATTTGTTTGTCATTGTCCTGAGATCTGTGTTGGGAAATGTTGGATGATCTGTGATAATAAAGAAGAAATATGCAACGGCCTTTGACCCCGAGTCAGTGGGATGATGGGAGAGTGGCAAAGATCAACATGGAAACTGGTGCCGCAGGAAATTAAAAGATCCACAGACACCAGGAAGTCTGGGAAAATAAGAAACTGTAATTACCCATTGCAAATGTGTCCTCTTATCAAGGTTAACTGTTGTATGAAATGAACAGACCTCATAAGGAAATATCCTTGTTCCTTACACTCAATTCAGTGCCTGAGGCTGTCTTGACGTAGTGTTACAGATTGGTAAATACCGTGGTTGTTACGGGTCAACACTTGATAAGTAAGAAAAAAAACTATATTTGTAGCACACCACTCCATCGCTTTATTGTTGCCAGGTTACATACAAAAGTTTTCATTAATAATAGCTGTCTTCACTGCTGTTGGTCAGACGGCCCGGGCTACTGCTGGCGTCACAGCGGCAGCGGTAGCGGTGGTTGGCGGCTTCTTCAGGGTCTTATTCAGCTGGAAGGAGACAGAAGCACTTTTTATACACTGTCCAAATATATATGAAGCTGTGTGTGCGATAGGTTACTGGAAGAGTGTTTTGGGGGGACTTTTTTTACATTGCTTTAAGGTTCTAACATCAAACATTTAGCGATAAGTCTGCACTTTAACATTGCTTGCCTGAGGCATGTTAGATCACTACTCACCTCTTCAAACTTGTGGATCTGTCTGATGAAAAAGTCTCCGTACCGACGAGCAACTTTGGTGTCGGCGATGTGGATCATGTCCTGTGTAATGGATGCAGAAGAAAAGCTTTAAAAATACAGTACTACTACTACTTGAACCAACATAAAACAGTGAACAACATCACTTACAATTTTAACTAAGTTGAAAAGTAATTACAGAATATTACACACCTTGTCAATGTAGAAGTCGACCTCAGAGGCAGACTGGAACTCTCCGTCCAGAGCCGAGACACCGCTGGTCCACACCAGGTTCTTCATCTTGTGTTTGAAGACGAGCAGCTGAATGCGGAACTCCTGCTCCGTCATGTCCAGGAATCCTGCCAGCTTGGCGACCGGCATCGTGGTGTAGAGCTTCAGGAAGCTGAAGGACACATTGGGACTTAGATGAGTAAACAGGTCTACAGAGACAGTATAAAGGGAAAGGATTGAGGGGGCGGAGTCTGGAGGAGAGATAAACTGCATCCAAAATGTTTTTGCCTGGGTCCTCTATGCATTACATTATAGGTTCCCTGTGGAGTCTAAAGAGGTGCACAATAAGTTGCAGTGTGCCAGGGGAAGATGTTATTAATGATGGTATGCTGTACCTGCGGATGGTGGAGAGCTGGGCCTGCTGCTGCACCTCCTCAGCGAACACCTTCAGCTGCTGCTGGAAGGGCTCTTTGTGGTAGTTGGGGTGCACGTTGTCATAGTTTGGCACCACAGGGGACAGGAACTTGGGACAGGCGAAGCTGAACTGCTCCTCAAACACCTGCAGGTCTCTGAGATACAAATAAATAGAACATGTGCGTCAGGTTGCTGCCTAAGGGTGCCACAGTAAATACCAACACTACATTTATAACAACTTATAAACACAGATACATGTTTTTCATTGTACAGTGTCATAACATTACAGTTCATTATCAGGCCTTCTGACCAATATAACAAAACTCAAATATACACACAAATGAAATGAAGGCAATAAACATTGACACAGTGAGACAAGTTGCTCCATCACAGTGCCATGAGTCGCCCTCTCACCCTTTCTGCATCCTCAGCATCTTGTCTCCGTACTTCTCCCTCAGCTGGGTGTGGATGCTCTCATCGATACGCATCGGGTACATGGTGAGAGCGATGGCCAGCAGACCATGCATCTGCTCGTTTTGTTTGTTAACCTAAAAAAGATATCATACAAGTATTATGACACCGGTTTCAACTAAAATACTTTTGTCCTCAGGGGTTTAAAGACTTCAGAGAATTCATGTTTATGCATCACAGAATGTTGGAGGAAATCGACGACTACATTTCAGTTTTAGTCCAAACTTAACAACAATGAGTACTTTTATGAACATGTTCTATACATGGAATTCATAGGAGATTCCACAGCTAAAGCTAAATACAAAAACGTTTTCTAAGAAGCACAGCTGTGACTGACCATCTCATATTTATACGTGGACCTCTGGAACATGTTTCTCGTCCTCTGGATGTAGAGCAGGATGTTGGCAAATACTCGAATGGCATCCTGGTAACGCCTCATCATCAGGTAGGCAAAACCCACATAGTAATAAGTGGTGATCTGGCACTCAGGCACACGGGAGTACATACTCTGAAAGACAGGAAACTAAATATATGAAGGGATGCACTCTAAACCAAGAGATTATAGGTCAAAGAATACTGAAAAAATATCTATAACAATATAGTTGGCTCAGCGTATTCTGTAGTATCATTATTAGTAATACTCAGTCTCTACTTTCAGCGCCTTACCTTCTTGTTGAGCTCGATGTTCTCCAGGACTTTGATGGCCTGGTAATAATCCCCGAGCAGAGAGTGAAGTCTCAGCAGCCCCACCAAGCTGAAGTATCCCAACATCTTGTACAGGGAGTGACGCCCGTACTCTCCGGCCACACTCTCTGGGTCTCCTGCGACACACATAAAAAACATGTTAGCTGCCTGGTATTACACACACACACACACACACACACACACACACACACTGAGAACACTGATGTTCCCATGTTGAGGTCATTTCCTCAGAGGAAGCAGGAAACAATATAGGGAACTTTAACTGCATCGTAAGACTGCACATTTAAATAATTCAGTATCTGAGCTTCACCATATATTGCCATCTACAAATGTCTACAGAACATCCTCTTTACCTCCGCTGGTGTAGATCTCCAGCTGGCGGTTAATGTTGCTCTTGTCCACGAGGGAGTGGAGAACGTTGAGGACGCTGTGGACGTTCCAGATCTTTGGGTTGTTTCTCAGGAACTCGATCTCCTCCTCTGACTTTTTGGCCGTCTTGCAGCGGTACTGACTGAAGGACTGGAACTGTAGGGGAAAGAGTGTCATTCATATTGTTGTTAAATAGAACCTGCTTTCTTTGTGACATTGACCATATCAATAAGCATAAAAAAGGAACCTTGAGAGAAGTATGATGAAGTCAGTTTGAAATACCGCATATCTAGTACAAATCCTGGAAATGACTGGCAACTACTATTCGGTCTGGTTTTTATTCTTGCGATTCTTACTTGTGTGCGTATGTGTTCTAAACTGAGGTAACATTAAAACATTTTAAATTGCAGTGTACCTGGTAGATGAACTCATCGATGATGTCCCACAGCCATTGGTTAGGCAGCTCCAGGGGGGCGGGACCCTCAGCATCTGTTAAAGGCACGCACATTCTCATTTGACTTGTCATTCATTGGGCGTTATTTTACACTGATAACCACAGGGGAGAGGGGAGAGGGGAGAGGGGAGAGGGGAGAGAGGGGAGAGGGGAGAGGGGAGAGGGGAGAGGGGAGAAAAGGGACTGTTCTGGTTACTTACTGAGAATGTAATTGAAGAGGTTGCAGTAGTTGTAGTAAGACTCAAAACGCTGGTCCAAAGTCGGTCCACCCTGATGATGAAAGAAACAATGCTTAGAACAAAATACTGAAGATGTTTTCTAACATTTGGAAGGCTCATTAATCTGGATGGAGATTTGTATTAGTGTTTGTATTGAGCGGTTACTCACGCTGACTTTAGCATAAACGTGTCTGTAGTACAGCTCCTTATAGAGGATGAGGAACACAGCATCTGTAGGAGGCAACAGGCGGTCAATGACATTCAACATTCTCACCGTAGCACTTTAGTTGTAAAAACACATTTAAGATTTAAAAAAAAAATCAAAATTCACATAGAGGGCACATGGAACTGTCTAGATATGCTTAAAGAAATGTATTCACAGTTAACATAATTTGTCTTATTTCCTCAGCTAGAATAATGGCCGATGAATAAAGGTTACGAGTTGGAGAAGGTGGGCCAAACTTCATGAAAATATCAGATTTAACTTAATCGCATCACATCCAGTACATTTATCACACTTTTTTTTAAAACAATTTAAGAATGATAAAATAAATGTTACAATAAGAAATGTGATGTCTATGCAAAGGCAAAACCAATATAGGTGAACTATGACAAACTCACCATTGCCAACCAGTGCTGCGATGGCCTCAGCCTCTGGCCAGGGAGTATTCTTGAAGAAACGGTCAGTCAACTTGTTCCAGCTGCACAGGATCAAAAAGACAAGGATGAGATGCTCATCACACACACAGTGTTAATGTCTCTTAAAGGATGCAGCAGCATAACCACCACAGGGAGAGTTGAGTTTACCTGTTCTCGTAGACGTCCTGGATCTCATAGATCTTCTGCTCGATGCTCTCGCTTGACACACGGTTTGACTGCAGCTCATAAACTTTCTGGTCGATTAAGTCAGAGGTGGTTTTGTGGAAGTACTGCAGAAAGTTCTTGATCACCTCTGGGATGACACTGTAGGTCTGCTGCTCATACTGCCTCTCATAGGCCAGGTCAGCTTTGGGGTCACCTGCGGGGAGATGGGATAATGAGCAAGAGACACCAACACAGAGAGGTGATCTCATACATTTAGATAAACACTTGAGGGTATACTAACCGGTGTGCAGGTCGGGGTCGTTTGAGAACGCGTACGGATCATACGGTCCAGCAGCAACAGGAGTCTAAAACATAATGTAACAGATGCTCAGTTAATATCTGTCAATGAGGCAGTAATTATAATAATTGGGAAACTAACCTAAAACGCTTCCCTTTACCCCAAAAACAACACAACGTTACATAAGTGATGTTATGGTTGTATTCTCTTCAGAAACTAGGCTACAACAATCAATAATATCATGCTGGCTCATCGAAAGCTAACGTTACTGTTATGCCGGTGGTGGTAAGCTAGCTATGCAGTTAGCTATCTAGCTAGCTAGCGGCCTACCGCTGCTTGGCGTATCGTTGTTATTATCATAATAACATTTATATATCTTTAAAACAACAATGTATACTGACTTCCTCCTCCTCTTGGTACGACATGGTGCTGTTTTTTAGTCCAAGCTCATATGACGGTGGAGTGAAAAACGAGGATGTGTGCTCGTTTAGCTAAAGCCGCTAAACCACGCAGCTGAGGTGGAAAGAGACCGGAAGCGGAAAGACAAGGCCGTGAAACCACGAGAAAAATAATAGAGTGAAGCATTGTGGGAGATTGAGTGTCTGGAATATACATTAGAATCGTTGGGTCCGTGAACAGGTTTTGAGCGTTTGAGATTAATTATGTTTTCATTTCTGTACTGCAAATGAAAAAGTGGGTTACAATTCCTTCAAATAGCATGACAGATAACATTGTGCTGGTTGGACAAAAAGCACGAAAATATTTATATATTTAGTTTTGATGTGTTATGTGGTCGCGAGCATCATTGGTTTTTATTTTTTGTCTGGCCTACACACGGTTTTTTGCTCTCTGAATATGCTAACCAGTGTCCTGGTAGCACTCTTCGACTGGCTTAACCTCCCTTATTTAAATATCCCTAAATGATTTACTGCCGTTGAAAAAAAGTTTTTTTAAAAAGTGTGATTTAGAAAAAGTATAGCGTTCAATTGGGAAATGGTTATACAATTATAGAGCAGCTCATAGAATAAAAAGTAAATATGAAAAATGGAAATGGGTGATGGTATTGTAGTTAACATGCCCATGGATGTGAAAGCTTGTAATTACCTTTGCATACCGTTAGGTGGCGTTATAGTAGCAATGTAGCCGACCAATCTCTCCATTAACCTACTGTAATAATGAAGGCACATATTTGGGAAAACTGAAGTCAACAAGAGCCTTTAGAATTAACCCTAAATAAAATATGCCTCTTCAAATAGACCTTAATATTGATCATTGCATTAATATAATCACAGCTCTAGTGCAATATGTGGTTTAAATACATTTAAATTGCATGTTGCTAAATTAGTGTTACTCATATAGGACCTATACCAGATTGTATCTTGTTTGTGTATTGTGGTGACTTAAATGATTTTGTGGAACTTACTTTGTAGAATGTTATACTAAACTGAGAGAGAGTCGAGAAAAATCTAAATTTTATATTGAAGTGCGTGTGCGCGTATGCGTGTGTCTACTGGTATGAGAGTGTGCGCGCAGACAGTATTTATTCTTCTTGCTGAGGCTCTCAGCAGACAGTAGCCTGTCTGATCCCCTCTCTCGAACATCCCCAACAAACAAAAGTATATTACTTGCTGCTGTTTTTTAAGGAGAAGCTAAATAAAAGAATACCTGACGTGTTTGCCTCAGCTACCAGAAGCAGACGCAGTCCCTCTAAACCTACACCTGACGGCTATAAGGAACTACCTGCATCCGATAAGGAACCTAGTCGACAAAATCAAGTGTGTCGTGAGGGAGGGGGTGTGGAGAAAAGAAGTCGAATGGGAGAGAGGGAAAAGGGAGAAGAGACATCGAGGGAGGGGAAAAGGTCAGGGACACGGGGGGTTTATCGCACTGCCAGAATTAAGGAGAGTGTCTACACCAACGGTTTGGCAGTCGAAACCAAGGAGACGAAGTGAAATACACCAGCAGTCCAACACTTACTGTTTTCCGCAAGCACTACTGTGGATTTTTAAACCTTATCGACAACTTCCAAAAACTATTTGTGTGCTTTGTTGAGGTCCAGGCAACACAGAGGGCACTTTTGGACCGTGCGTAATTTGGAGAGTGTATTGCCACACTGCGTCAGGATGCACGTCTGCCCGCTGCTGTTCATCCTCTGTCTGCTGTGCGCTGGACGCGCTCAGAAGTTCTCTGCTCTCACGGTAGGAAGAAGAGCCATTCAACTTGCAGAATATGTCTCACTAATGTCCAGGGTTAAAAGAAAGTATTTGAGTAAAGGATATGCTCCTTCATGCGTAACATTTCAGAAATCCCTTTTGTCAAGGTTTTTTTTTCTTAATCAGTAAGTACATATGACAGGCATTTATCCTCCTTTTTGTATTTATTGTCAGTGTTACCTCTGATAACCTTTATTAAAATGACCAAACTTTTATTGAAACTATTTAACAAACATAATTATATATTAACAGCATTATGGCCCATGCTGACACTATGATTTTTAGGTAATCTCTCTTCAAAATAAGTTTCACTATTTTTTCATATCTGACAGATTTCAGGCTGGTTATAAGATAGATTAAAAAACCTAACAGATTCCGAGGAAGTACTGGGAAATGAGGTCTCTATTTAAACTCCATTTCACTGTGTTTTAAGGTCTCTGCAGGCAGAGGCTGTAGTCTGTTCAGAGCCTCTACCTGCCTGCATCCCTGCTCTCTCCTGTAGTGCCAGGGCTCTGCAGGTTACTCTCCAAAGCACATGGCACTGTTTACAGCAGCAGCAGAGCTTTGCATAGAGTCCATTCACTGCATGAGAAAGTGCATCTTAGGAGCACACATAAGGGGAATTTCATGGCCACTATCAAGTGCAGGTACAGTGCTGAAGGAGGAATAATAGAGAGCGGAATGTGCACTGTCAGAGACTTCACCTCTTGATTTAGAGTTCGATGTGACAGCAGCCTCCCCCGGCATCGTTATTTATGGTCCGGGTAAGGATGCCTTAATATCCAATTGGAGACAAATAGCCATGAGTCGTTAACCTGCAGGTGAGGGGTCGGAGATCCTCTCTCCCTGACGGCACTATGGAGATGTGGAATGTGGGAGGAAGTGTTGTACTGAGCAGATGCTCACCCTGTATTTTCACCATGACACACACATTTACACATGTATGTTTCTTTATTGAGATGGCATGGGTAGTAATACTTAGCCATTTGTGTAAAGTTAACACAGATACGACACAGAGTCCACACTTCTCAAGACTGCAAGAATGAGAAACCTATTTCTTTTCATTGCATGTTTCAGTGGTAACTGTGTCTGCCCCACTGTGGTTCATTTGTTGGAACGGCACATGGAGCACTGAACTTTTTTTATAGTACTTTGTGCGAGATTAATTGCTTATTGTATGACACAGGAGAGGTTATTGTTGGTTTCAAGGAAATGTCTCCATGTGATATTTTGTGCATATTTGAGGTCGAACAGGCAGTTAAATATATGGATGAATGCCCAGGTTATTCATGAGGCAGACTTTTCCATGGTTTATGGAAGTCTGAAATAGTATCTGAAATGATGAGGGAGCATTGGCTGCCTCTCTTTCAAACCTGGTGAAAGCCATTTCAGTATAACATATGGACTCCATTGCCCCCTATGCTTTCATACAATTGTGCACCTGCTCAGTGATTTTTCTTTGTCACTTGACTATCACTGGCCTTTCACACCCCCTTCTTTTCTTCTTAACATCTTTCACAGCAATTAAATGGCTTTTCCTTTGATTGAGTTAGTAGCCTGGTTAAAGGCTGTCACTTTCTTCCCTTTCCACCATGCTGGAAACTAATGATCCCCTTTGCATCCTCGCGTCCACGCAGGAAACTCCCGCCAAGGCCATTTAACACGTTTGCCACGGCTCTCAGCTTGGGCCCCTATTGACCCTGCGGGGCTGTGGTGTGAGGGGCCTCTCGGGGCGCTGGAAGCGGGGGCCTCCTAGCCCAGAGGGCCCTTATCAGCCCACAATGTGCTCACTGCTGGAGTCTCGCCTTCTCCGTACTCCTTTCAATCCCACAATGCTGCAGAACCAGGGGGAGGTAATTGGATTTGATTTGTATGCTGGTTTGTCTTGGAAGAAAAAAAAAGTTTCCCTTACACTCCGCCAGTCTCGCCCTCTCTCGCCCGTCTCTTGTTCCTTTGCCAACCTCTTGTATTATTTGAGCAGATTTAGAGAGAGATCACGCAAAGAATACAAAAATATTCCTGAAAACATACAAATAAAGAGAAAGAAAAACAGAGATGGAGAGCTGTCTGAAAGTAAAGGAGTTGAATCACAATATGTGTTCTGTCTTGTATGAGTCTGCTTCCATGATAAATCGGGGTGTATGCTTGTGATGCATGTTGCAGAGGCGTAGACCATCGATCACTCTCCACCATGTTGCTGTGCATGGTGATGTTGCCGGCCTGGAGAGGCAGGAATGAGACATCATGGGAATGTCAGGGCTCTGCCGCGGCCTCGCCCATCCATCACCACAGACCAAACACTAAGAGATGTGCAGCCGACAGCTAACTGCCATTAGCAGTACACAAGAGGAAGAGGTCCTCAACACACCATCCGTCTCACGCTTCTTCCTCTCACTGGCTCTCACATCTTATTTGTTCTCCTCCTCCTAGTGTGGCCAACTGTGCTTTTGAAATAAACACTTGATAGAGAATCTGGGTGGCTGATTTCATAACTGTGTTTTTTCCACGCTGTGTTCTTGGAGCTTTATCGTCAACATGCAGGCGCTCAGCTGTGTGCTTTGCAGTGGACATCTAGCAGGATGCTGGGCGGCTGAATGAATCAGTTTGGGTTGTCAGTCTGCTGGCTTGCGGGGGCTTATGCCGACCGTGCTGGTGTAGTGTGAGCACGGGGGTAGCCAGTACGAGCCGTGGCGAGACTGGCGGACCACCACCAACCATAGCTGGACGCACTCAGACTCCATCAGAGCAGGGACTGGCTGCGGTCAAACACCCTCACACCAGCCTGTCACGCCTGCTAGACTTTATGTGAAGGGGTGAGCTGTGAGTGACAGAGTGGAGGGTGAGAGGAGGTCAACTCCACACAGGGATGTCCTAACTGTTGTGGGAGGACAGGGGGAGAGGGAGGGGGGGTACCGACGGGAAACTGTCAGTCAGATGCAATGAAGCAAACAATCCAAGAAACTCAGAGACACTAACAAGGAGGGGCAGGGTGATGTTAAACTCCTAGTTTTTCCAGATAAATGGACAAAGAAATGTTTAGCTGGAAAAAGAGAAATAAAGTGTCCCTATTACAAAGCACTATAATAATGAAAACTGTTGCTTAGTTAATGAAAGTCAATTTGGCATTTGTTGGTCACCCAAGTTGGTTAGAAGTCTTCAAACCAACCTCTCTCGCATTCAAAGACAGGAAGTGACAGTTTCTTCAGGAATTAAGTTTATATTGTTTAAAAACAGCATACCTGTCATCCAGTGGTAGTGGTACCCAACCTTTTTGGCCCTTAAACAGAAGCAATTTCTTCATTACAGATAGTAGCCTTAATCTGGAGAAGAAAGGGATTTATGTACCTCTCATGTTGTTCAATTTGAATGATTTCAGAGGCTAAGAAACTCGTTTTCCGGGGTGTTGGCCTAGCAATTAAAGACTTGGTAGGCAGCTTTTATCTTTGGGCAAACATTCCATAATAACCTTTCACATTATAAATCATGTTGTCGGAAAGTTATGTGCGTCCTCTTGTTTCCGTGTAAAGCCCTTAACGGGACTCTTCTCGGGTCACAGGTGACCAATCACAGGTCGTTTCGGAGAGACAGCGTTCCTTTTGCTGTTCTACTGCAGAAGAGCATACGTCCTTCAGATGGTGAAAGCGTGATCAATGTTGGGAAATACTGCAGAAAAAGTTGCTGTTGCACTCCAAAGCAAAGGCATTTATGACGGCAATAAAACATGTGTCAATGTCGGTGAAGCACTTCACAGATTGAAGGGAAATGTTGCTAATATTTGAGCTTTCTGCCAAAGGTTCAAGGCCACGTGGATAAAGAGCCTTGGATCCAAGTAAATAATGGCTGGATGAAAATCTAAATTTGGATGATGTGAAATGAATTACTTATACTATAAGATATTTCTGTATGAAGTGTATGAGTGGTAGGCTTAAGAAACCATCAATTGGGATTCTTGTTCACAACCCCCCTTTCTCTCTGCCCCATTTCCTATCATTACGTTTTTGTTGCTATCAAATACAGGCAGGAAAAGCCTTGAAAAACAACATGACCCCCATCGTTTTATTTTACTTTCACATCTTGTGAACCCTCAGATTTATCTTGGGACCTTTTAGCGGATCCCAGACGACTAAAGGGGCTGAAGACAAATATGAACCCTACTGCTGTGCCCAAAATAAATGCAATACTTCATCAGTTCCCTTTAACCACTGGAAATAGAAGCATTCAGCATTCATATACTGTTAACCCCAAAGGAGGAAGAGGGATTACTCTCCATATGTCTGTCTAGAAAGATGGATGAGTCTTGAGACTTGGACACAGGCTGTTCTTGTGAGGCAAACTGCTTTCCAGGATGCTTTTTGTCTTCTTCTCATGACAACACATCATTTTAAAAAGCCTGGGAAGAAAGAGCTTGTAAAGAATAAGTGTTTTGAAAAATATTATTCAATTGAAAAGATTCATCTTCCCCTCCCTCGCGGCTCCTCTTCCGATGTGTTTGAACGGGCCTCTCCTCTCTGATCCCCCCCCCCCCGGGAAGATTTATGAGTGGGGTTGACAGAGTGGGTTGTAACCCCCCACCCCCTGGCCCAGGGCGATGCTGCCTTCACTGCCAACCCTCTTCCAGGTGCATGCAGCCCTGCAGCCCTGCTGGTCTGAATGCAGGGGGCTGCCATCAAACGTCATCTCTCACTTCATTTGTAAGATGTCAGACATAACAAATTTCTTTATTGGTGATCATCCCACCCTTTTCATGGATGTGGTTTTTTTTCTTGCCATACTTTATCTTGCCATGCCCTTTCTTTTGATAAAGCATAACAGATTTGTATGGCTTACCTTTAATTGAAGGCTTTGATTCTCTGCTTTGTGCCATAGATTGATGTGTGTCTGTGTGTGTGTGTGTGTGTGTGTGTGTGTGTGTGTGTGTGTGTGTGTGTGTGTGCGTGTGCGTGTTTTTCTTTTGTGCAAATGTTACCATCATAACAGAAGTCAAAAAGAGAGCAGATAGGTGTTACTCTTTAGATATGACTGTCTTAAGACAGCACCTGCGTAAGCATATAGAGTTAGTTTTTTTCCGCTCAATCCAGCTCATTATATCACCCAAATGAATGAATCAAGCTAACTTTATGAAAACCCAAGACTCAAACTGTAGCAGCACAAAGCTCCTTGACATCTAGTTGATTCAGCCACTCATCATTCACCGTCTTTTCATTCATTGTAGCAGTCACAGCTTGTTGCCAACCCCCTTCACCACCGCCGCCGCCCCCCATTGTGTGGCCTGGCGAGGGGGTTTCATACCACGGTGGCAGATACAATGGTGGCATTGACACAGGTGATCCGATGCGTACAGCCAGGAGTCTCTGTCCTTGTTTCTCTTTTCATGGCTGAGTAAAACATCCTCAGGAGCGATTCCAGGTGAATACCTGTGCAGGTGTTGGCACAGACAAAGAGAAGGGGAAGCGTCAGTCAAGACTTCTCCAGCCCTTGAGACGGAGACAAAGCATGGCTGCACCCTGACAGGCGTGTAGTAACACACTGCCTCATCTCTCTGTCCGTGTGTTGCAATGCTTTCTAGTGTATTCATGGGAAAGAATTGCTTATGAATGTCCTGATAAAAGTTGAACAGAATTAACCATTTGTATGGCTTTGGAAATGGACACCTGTTTTTATAGAATGCATTTTCTCCTACACATGTCAAACCTTAGTCTTCATGAATCCCTCCAGTATCCCACCTGTTGTTGTTGTTGAGATTAAAGTGTTTTCATTACATTTCCAAAATATGTCTTATTACACAACTGTTTTCTTACTCCTGCAGTTCCTGCGGGTGGATCAGGATAAGGAGTGCAACATGGAATGCAGCGGAGCTCCTCGCAAGCCCCTGTGCGCCTCCGACGGCAGGACCTTCACATCTCGCTGCGAGTTCCTCCGAGCCAAGTGCCGCGACCCCCAGCTGGAGGTCATCCGAGGGCCATGCAAAGGTCAGGTCATGAGTCACGCTTCAGCGCCGCCTGGCTCTCTCGAATGCGCAGAGGGGGGTCACAGGAGAAACTTGTGGAAACTTAAATTCATTTCAGCATCATTGATTATTTGAGTGCTGGGACGACGAGTGGGGTTGACACAGTGAGAGCTGGAGGGGGGGTTTATTGCTCCATGGCTGGTTTCATCACTTCACACCAATTGTACTGATAAAGAAATCGTATGTTGATTTGTCAAATGAATTAGTTTGAATGGAAATGATTTATTTATACTTTGTTAGAAATTCGAGGACCTACGACTTCCTCAGTGATATGAAATGGCTTGTGCTCGCTAAAATCAAATTATTATGCAGAGTCAAGGGCATCTGAATGAAATCTCTTGACAATAATTAATGGCTTCATTTTCAGCATACTAGATGTAAAGCCGTATGTATGTGACCGATGGAAGAGTGGAGATGAAAAGCAAAAGGGGAAGGAGAGCCAATGAGGTCAGGCAGCTCACAGACTCCCTCATTGTTGGACCCTTACACCCCAATGCTGAGGGCCCGAACCTTCTCACCCCCGCCCCACTCACTAACTCTATACTGCGACTTCATCGCTCTACAGACTGGGGACAATGCCCCATTCTTACACATTTCAATATTAGATCACTAATGCAGGGATCGAGTGCGAAAGGGTTTGCTTAAAAAGAAGTCTCATATGATGGAAAAGCATTCCACGATGTTATGCCCGTTCTGGGTCACTATGGCGACGTCTCTAAGCGGACATCTGGATGTGGCGGACAGCGCCTTGACACAGAATAGAGGATTCCAGCTAGGAAGCTGAAAGGGACGAGAGTCCATGAAAGTCGTATTGTATACGTCAATAACATCGGGTCTATAAGAGCTCGGACCCCCCTCTGCTTCTGGAGGGCCGGGGTGAAAGACACAGCAGCAGCAGCCGAGTCAGCAGCCGAAATAAACCAGGGCCGGTCTGCCCTACCAGCACAGAGATGGGATTGTGTTTGAGGATGGTGAGCCTGGCACCACATTTGTTTTCTATCACTGCGCTCGGATGATTCAAGTGTCCTGTCATTTTTTCCACCACTTTTTTTGTCCGAGCCCCCAGAGGAAGACGATGGTTTGGGGTTTTTCCCCTGCAGCTAACTTTAGAGCTCCTCAACTTGCTGTTTTCCTCCATCCGGAACATCCAGTGACAATGATACACACACACAGACACACACACACTAGGCTGAGAGAAACCAGTGCACATTCCCCTGCCTGAGTCTAATGGCTAATCTACTGTTGGCTCTGCCAGCGCCATGCAGCCTCCTGACCAAACTGTTTTTGAACTTGGCATGAGTCGTTGTTTTAATGTCATCTGAACCTGCCTGGCATCTCAGCTTATGTGTCACACCAAGTTCCCATCAAACCCATCGCTGCCCAACATTTCCTGAGAGTTTGCACAGCTGGTGTTTTGGCCAGGTGAGATGAAGCAGCTGTGGAATGACAGGATGAGCCATGGCTTTGACAGAGAGATGCGAAAAGACATGAGGTGCTTATAGGTGAAGAAGTTGCTGACCAATATTTATGTCGACAAATAGTTAGAGGACATCTCGAACTGTACAGAGCAGACGGTCGAGGTTTTTAAACAGACATTAAGGAAGGGTCATGTTTTCCTCGTGCATCAGCCCTTTTCTTGGGTGCCTGGAATGTTCTACAGGAGCTCAGTAATGGCTTTACCACCAGGCACTGAGCAGGCTTGTCTGACTTGCTCCTAATGAGGCCGGGGGTGTTGGTTCTATTCCCAGCCACACAAGTAACGCACGCTTCCGAAATGTCTTGAATTGTTTCCCCTCCGTCTCTCCTCTCTCCCTGCATATTTCTTTCATTCCCCACCATCTGTGAGATTCAACAAATCTTCCCCTGACTTTTCAAAGTATGTGGGGTTTAATAGTTCATAGAAAAACAGTTGAGCTGTGGATGGAATCATGGGTTTCTGTGATATTTAGTGATACCGGTGATTTGTGGTGCTCCTCAGATACGTCCAGATGTGTTGCAGAGAAGAAGTACACAGAGCAGCAGGCCAAGAAGCTCTTCCCGCAGGTCTTTGTGCCTGTGTGCAACCCTGATGGCACATATAGCGAGGTAACAAAAAAACTCAACATATATGATGTTCGTAACTTCTTTTTTTAATATGAGGCAAAGCTCTCAACTTCTGAGACCACAGAGAAAAAAAGCGAAAATTAGCTTAGCTCTTTTCCCCTGCAGGAATTGAATTGTATATTATGAATTTCTTTGATTTCAAGGCAGATTTCTCTATTTGCGACATTTTATTGTGAAAAATGGTGACATATTATGAGAAAAAATGTAATTCTTGAATCCCATGTTTACACCGTCCAATATTTTATTCTCCTATATTCCATTACCTAGCTTGTGCTGACTTTGTTTACATGCTGTTTGATTACAGGTTCAGTGCCACAGCTACACTGGATACTGCTGGTGTGTCAACCCCAACGGCCGACCCATCAGTGGCTCAGCAGTGGCCAATAAAAAACCCCGCTGCCAAGGTGGGTAAAACCCCAGTCTTATAAAGCAAAATGTAAATAGTTATGCACACTGTATTTACAAGTCAGTGCCGTATTACAGGCATCGCATTTTGTAACAAGACCGATGTATGACATGAAAAAGAATGGCTGATCGACACCAGTACGCGGTTTCTGTAATTGTGTAAAACAAGGATGATCAATTGAATTCAGCAAAGCATGACATTGTGTGTTTGTGGGGGGTGTAATCGTGAGTCCTGTGGGAAAGTGGTCAGTGACTGGACTGACGGCCACAGGGTTGGAGGGCCACCCGAGGACCGAGTGTTGCTCAAGGCCTGGAGCTGCGTGTGTGTAAATAAGCCTGGTAGACAATCCCTGCTGCAGAGTTGAGCAAGAAAGCTAAACTGTAAGGAATGTAAGTGTTCTCCGAGGATGCCAAACAATCAAATAACCAATGCCACATGTCGTCCCCGTGCGTCTCCATGGGGCCGCCTTGGAAGTTGATGCCGTCTTGATAGTGAAAATGTGCCAGAGGTAGCAGCAGCAGATGTATTGTTAATATGAAAATGTCATAAAATGCATCTTGATCAACATGCAGTGTATTTAGCCACTTCCAATTCAATGTATAACATTTGGAAATACTAAATGTTTTTGTTGCTGTGTCATTCCCTACATTACTTGATTTATGCATTTTTAATATTGATGATAACATGGAATGGGTGTGTGTTGTTGAACTTTTAATTAATGTCAACATGTTGCCTTGCAGCTTCAAAACAAGAGAGAGCTACTACAAGAGAGCCAGGTAAAGCAGGTGAGTCTTTTATTCGAGAAGAAAATCCTCTCAGGGGCACATTGAATCTTTTGCATGCATGCTTTTATGTGTGTCTATGTGTGTATCATCTAAGCATGCATGTACATGTGAGTGTGTATTCATTTGTTGCTCTGTCTGTTTGCCTGCATCTGTGCTGGAGATGTGCAGGGCGGGTCTCCTGTTAAGGCTTGCCTTTCTAATATTTTTTCAATTTGAGAGAGTGCGAGCAGCCCGAAGGCTGATATAAAAGCAGACTGCAGACTAAGGAGAGGCTGGGGAGAGCTTTGATGCACACCGACAGCAGATACAACAGCCTGCTGTCTTTATAACAACAGGGAGCAGCCAGAATGAAGGAAAACTGACTTTTCAACTTGATTTATCTTGGTTTCCTTCTTTTTCAGCAAGAAACAAGGAAATGTTCTCACTTAATCCACTCTTCTTTCTCTCTGTGTCTCATCAACATTTACCCCTCTTCCAGATATGAAACCACTCGACTCCAGATTCTGTATTTTCTGATTTGTTTAACTGCTGTTATTTGAAGGCTCAGAAAGCTAACGTGTAATTTGGCTTGATTCCAATTCTTTCCTGATGTGATCGTCTGTGTATGTTGCATGTGTGTGTGAGAGAGAAAGTGTGTATGCATCCAGTTGTTTTTGTCACACTGATTATTCCCGTCAGTGTGACATTTAGGTCTTTCTCTCTGTAAACACTCTTGGGTATAGTGTCTGTCTGAGCCCAGCCAACTCATTACACATAGATCAAGTGGGAATGCAACATTTGAGAGAGGAGGAGGGATGGTGGGAGAGGGAAAGAACTGGTTGGATAAACAGGGTGGTGAAAAGCAGAATAAACTGTAGATTTGTGGTGTGCCAGCACTGGAAATAGCAGCGATTGCATCAATATTTGGATTCAGCCAAAGTCCTTCAGTACCTAAGCAGTTCACTGCAGCCCTATCTCCTCTTTTATGATCAGCATATTGGTAATGTTAAACACCAAATGCTTTGCCCTAAAACCCATTTTACAAATTCATTCACAGGCTGGAATCATATGCAGCCGACGACTGACAAACAGCAGTTAAACTAATGCCGTATGACCACAAATAGCGCGGGGGTTTCCTGGCAGATGCTAAAAGAGGTGTTACAGTCATGTAAACGGCCGCAAAGTCAAGATCGGTCATTAGTGGTTTATCGTAAATCCGCATCATAAATACGCTTTTTGAAATGGCATTTCCATCCGTTAAGTGAGCAGGGTAATAACATGTCTGCCCCAGTCATTCACACTGACTATGTATTTTTATCCACCAAGCATGCTTAAGAAGATGAATGGCTGGCTTAAAATACTTGCATTTAATGTAAGATCCTGATTTTGCAATGGAGAATTCATTGTTAAAGCAAATGAGTTTAAGCTGGAGCCAACCATTGTAGATGCCCTGACTCATGCACTAACAGAGCTTTGCTTTGAGCAGAATGAGTGACCTACACTGAGGTTAACCACACCTACAGCCTTGGTTTTACCCTAAGCGGCTCAAGACCTCCATCCCCGTCTCCCTCCCACCACAAATCAAACAAACAGAGTCCAAACAAACACTGAGCTCGATTCTCCCACTGTTAATTGGTTTCTCTCAGACTTGGCTACTGGGTTCTTCACCCCTTGTATCTCTCCCACCTTCAAACAGCTCTCATGACTCAAATGCAGGCGATGGATGGATGGAGAAAAGCATCAGGGGCAACTGCTCCTCATCTTCTCATTCATTTGAACTGACCTCAATCTGTCCTCCATAGCATAATCATCTCCCTTGTTGCATGAAGGGAAACCATGGGAATATATGACCACTAAACTTCTGATTTTGCTCCCTTTTTCTCTTACTGTAAGACACACCGTCTTTCAGCTTTCAACACACACACACACACAACTCTCTCTTTTTCCTTCTCCTCTCCTCTACTTCTGATTCCATCCTTCTTAGCCGGGCAAAGTGCAAATCTCACTGAGTTAAGTGTTCTTAAGCTTACTCTCGTAATTGTAGTCTCCTTGCAAATATTCTCCAATCTAAATGCAGATGAGACCGGCCTAGTGGTGGATCCGCAGCCTGCCGGCGACGAAGAAGGTGAGATATTGTTTGTGCGTTTAATGCGATACCACTGAGTGACTCAATTGTTAATTGTTAGGATGTTTGTGTAAAACTAAAAGGACAACTTCAGCATGACTTGTATGTTGCTCTTAAGCCTCCATAAGCTACTGGTAATACCATCAAGCAAGCCAGTAACAAAGAGCGGCAGTCATGACAAGTTGTGTCACTCCATAAGAATTTCACTTTTAGCTTTTCTTTTACTTATTTACACAAGGAATTTACTTAGGTGCTTAGCTTTGGTTAATTCATGCTTCAAATCCACTACATTTTGGGAGAACTATTGTGCTTTCTACTCAGCTAAATTATCTAAAAGCTTTATTTACTGGCTGCATTTCAAAGATTAAAACATCCCCCCCATGTAAACTAGTTAAAAGGGCCCTATTATGCTTATTTTCAGGTTCATATTTATATTGTGTGTGTCTACTGGGACATGTTTCTGTGGTTTAATGTTCAAAAAGGTGTTTATTCTTTCTCATACTGCCTGTGCTCCAGCACCTCTTTTCACCCTCTGTCTGAAACCAGAGCCCAGTCTGCTCTGATTGGTTAGCTGGCCGGCTTGGTCAACTGCTTAGTGTGTCACGTACAATGGGTTGGAGCTCTAGCCAATAGAAGCACTAGTGTAACATAGGAATGTCACTATGTTACTGAAGTAAACAAAGGAGTCCAATGGAGGCGATTCCTGTTAAGCCCCGAGCCTGTTTTTCAGGTTTCAGGGTCGAAAATGACATGCCCAAAACAAATTACTACAACTTCACTTCTAAAAGGGTTATATGAATAATTTCTTTTATCAAAGCAAGGTTACATCTGTGAGTTGGATGTAGAAGTGTCAGAATCAATATAGATTTTCTCAGTCAGAGTCAATTCAGATGGAACATAGTAAAAAAAGGTAAATTCTTACCTCCGCCTAAAGAAAAAACATTACTTATAGTGAAAACCACCCTTGAATGATGGGATGGTAGACTAAAAGCTTTAGGAATCCAAACTATAACATATAATAAGTACCCTGTATCAAGATTGAGGCAAAACAAGTTAAATTTGACCTTTTTAGAGAGGTTTAGCAAAAAAAAGGTTCCAGGCGGAATAAGCTTTCGGCACATTTGGGTATATCTGGTTCCATCAGTGCCATTTGACCTTTTTCAAGTACCAGACTATAAAAATGATGTATTACATTGAATTATCACCATAGGTATTCATTTCATCCAAAGAAAAAAAAATTAAATAAAAAAAATTAATTCAAAATTTAAAAATTTAAAAAAAACTTTTTTTTTTTTTTTTAATTTGTGAAAAAAAGAAAGACCCGCCGACGGGGGCTTTGGGGCTTAACAGGCAGGGGTGGGCGATAAACTCCTTCTGGGGAACTTTGGGATTTTAGCCTTTGCCGGCCATTTACATGCGCAAAAACCTATTTAATACAGTACAGGAAAGGGAAAACCACACAAAGCATAAAAGTGGCTATTTAATATCAGCTCTAGCTCAACAAGCTGCAACATTCAAATGTTTTTTAATTGAAATAATCTAGAAATATAAACCTCTCAAAAGGGTAAATCTGTTTTAAGGGTTGAGTTTAGTTATGATACTTCAAATAAGCTAATACATCTGTGAGTATTTATATGTTATGATATCCGTTGAACTTCAAATGGTAGAGAAACCACTTCCTACATTTCAAGTTCAATTAAGATACTCTCCATCACTGTGAATTGGAAGCAGATGATCACATTGAGCTAAGATGCACTTTTATATTGTGAAGGAAGCAACATATTATAATTGTGATCGCCAGATAATACAGTGGGCTACTTGCAGACTCTTGTCGCTGCTTTATTTCTGGTCACAGCTATCATATACGATTTATTTCCCACCTGCACTGCAGCAGTTTGAGAACCGGTAACCTTGATGTACATTTTACAGTCTGTGAGTTTTGGAACCCCCAGGTTTGGCTCAGATGATATACGAGTGTGTTTTCTATTGGAGCTAATAAAGCTGTCTTGGTGATTTCTTTCAGACATCATTTCCCAGTACCCCACTCTGTGGACGGAGCAGGTCCGCAGCCGACAGAACAATAGAACACGAGCACCATGTGAGTTTCAAAGACCATTTTTTATTTAATGACGGCGATCGGGTGTTAGCAAACCTCAACTGAAAGCACGCTCTGTGTTTTTTCCGACTTGTGTGAGCAATCATGGTTTGAGGCTGTTCTTGTCTTTTAAGGACAGATGGTGGGTTGTGAAAGCAATACATCTTGGTGTTGGAGTGCGTCAGGCTTAAAGGATCTGCTTCTCTGTGGTTCCTCGCGTTGCAGCGTATCTGTAATTATCAGCACATGGCACAAACACAGGATCTCCTATTCTTCTGCCTGGTCGCTTCTGGTCTCCTCTTACACACATGCCCGTTTATCTCTTTGTACAGATCAGTTGCCTCTTGGCTCTTAGGGGAAATATGTTGCTTTCTGAATAAAACAATGCAATTTTGAGGCTTGCCTGGAGATGAGAACCCTGCGTGCATTTGTGTGTGAATACCATTATCATAATTTACAGCCAATAAAAAAAACCTGAGAAATGCAGCATTGATGGTTTTGATTACCATGTGCTCTTTGGGGTATTGGGGTGGAAAAAAAACACCCGCCTCAACAAAGAGAGCCCATACGGATGAACTGGAGCGAAGAGAGTCGGTTGAGAAAGCGGGGAGGCATTTCATTTGGTCGCTTTTGTGTGGGTAAAGAGCTCTAATGAAAATAAACAAAGAAAAGGGATATCCATAATCCCGCAGTAGCTTCCGAGCCTCGAGGGCGAAGCAGTGAAGGGAGGGAGAGATTGGTGATGAAAGCCCTCATGGCCAGAAGAGCTCTACTTTCATCCCTGAGTTTAATGCTCAAATCTCAGTTGGAGAGCTGCACGGCAGAGAAGGAGGCTGCTGCAGAGGAACGTCTGATTAGATCCTGCTGAGGCTCTGCAAAACCCCATGGAAGCCGCTGCATTCTCCATACGTACGGATACAAGAAAGGATCATGAAGCATCGCATTTTCCCCTAGAATTCTGAACATGTAAACATATAGATCCCTGGTGCTTTATAGTACCCTGCAGTGGTGTGTCAGACAGTGAGTGTGGGTGTGTGGAGAAGAAGGCCCCGACTGACCACCGCTATGCGTTTGTCTTGTCTGTTTCTCTCTCTGTCACACACATCCACAGAGGGCAGCCGTGTGTCCAAATATTTACTTAACTTGGGGCATAGGGAGCTGTACTTAGTCATTAGCCTGTTAATGTGTGTAAACAGTGCCACGGGGGGCTGATATAACAGTCTACACACACTGTCTCCGAGCACTCCACCCCTTTGTCTTCTCCAGCCTCCTCCACTGCTTCAGGCACGTTAGAGTGTAATGAGAGAGCAGTGCATGTATTTAGTTTTAAACAGAAATTAATTTAAACACACTGTAATTTGTATAAATCCAAAATGTGTAAGCCATATCTGACTGGAAGTCATTCTTAACATTAAACAAACCCTCTTCTTCACGTCAAGTGTGTGTGTCTGGGGCGTGTGTTTGCCAAGTCACACAACCAAGACCACCTAGGTGCATGCTGTCTTTATGGGTGGTGAGTGTGTGTTTGGATGACCAACCTCTGCCTCCCACTGATTCCTTTAAAGAGATGCATTGTTTATTCGATTAATCGATAAGTGGATCAAACTAAAATGTTTTCCTACTATGTTAATAATTATTCTTTAAAAAAGGCAGAAAATGCTGTAGCCTCTCACATATGAAGATTTCCTGCTTTTTTATATCACAATAAACTGAATATTTTTGGGTTTTGATCTGACTGAGAACATTAGATGGACGATCAATCTAGAAAATATTTAGCACACATATCCAAATAAAGAATGAAATACTGGTTTCCAGTCCTCACCTCTGACCCCTCTTCCCAGCCTCAACATGTGACCAGGAGCAGCAGTCCGCCCAGGAAGAGGCTAGGCAGCACAAGAACGATGCTGTGTTCATACCCGACTGTGCCCAAGGAGGACTCTACAAGGCGGTCCAATGCCACCCCTCCACCGGCTACTGCTGGTGTGTGCTGGTGGACACTGGACGGCCCATACCTGGGACCTCCACCAGGTGGGAGAGACCTCACCTATGGTACTTTCACCCTCATTTACACAAATTATTGGAATTTATTGCTTGGTTCTTTGTGACAGACAAACCAGACAGTTGTTAAACAGGTAAGAGATCATTAGCAAACCAAACACAGAAGAATGGACAATTGAGAAGACCTGGGTGACCCTGCTTCATGACCTTTGTTGGCAAATGTGTAAACTAGACGTACTAAGGCATAATTGAGCATTATCTCTATTGCAGGTCCAACAACCATGTAAACATACCTCTATTTAGAAGAAACTGTCAGAACTCAAGCAATACAAATAAAATGCACATTAGTCTGCCATTAGCAGACGGATAGACATCTCCATTGGCCATGAAACAGAGTGACTCAGTGGTCTGTGGAGCGGCAGGTCAAAGGTCAGTCAGGCTGGCATAGTTGGGCACTGGTACACTCTTATTGAGCAGCGAGGCTGGGTATCAGATTAACAAGGCTTCAGGCAGAGTGCCAGACAGCACATTAGCACGCATATGGAAGCATGGATTTCCCCCCCCCCCCCCTTGTCTCCCCTTGTTCCAGCCCAGCTTTTGGCCCAGTGGCACGGCGGCAATCGAGGCACCGCCGGCTCGCCAAGGGAGGCCGTGAAAGCTTCCTTGTGTCCCACGCTCCCTGTCTGCCTCTATCTCTCATTCTCACCCTCCCTCCCCCCTTTTTCTGTTCCTCATCCTAGCCCCAAATCCTACCCCGCTTTGTGGATGTGATTCACAGCCTCTGGTTTGCCACAAAACAATTATTTGAATCCCTGAGATTTAACTGTACACCGGTAATTGGAAAACATTGCATTCCGCTCTGATTGTACAAACAGGATAGTTTTACTGAAATTAACAATGTGTTTTATCCATTTCATTTCAAGTGAATTGGCATTTTCTGATGTGGCGTATTCTGTGTCACAGGTATGAACAGCCAAAGTGTGACGGAAATGCCAGGGCCCACCCAACTAAACCTAAGGACCATTACAGAAGCAGACATCTCCAAGGTAGGTATCTAAATACTGGACCCAGTCTCTGTTTATCCTCTCTGCTCAGACCACATGGAGAAGTTCTTCAGCAGTCGACCTCCAACTGCTGCCGTGCTTCCAAGGTTGTGATAACATTGCGGGGGTGTGTGTGTGTGTGTGTTTGTTGACATCATTAGCACTGTTGGTCAAGGAGATGCTTGATAAAGAGTTGAGGATTGCCAGATACCACCCCTCACTGGTCAATAAGCACGGAGACAGAGACGGATTGGGGGGAGGATTAATCTCAATTGACATGGGAGATGAAAGATAGTGGGATGATAGCAAGGAGGAGAAACAGCAGGCAGCAGAGGTAGAGATAAATGGATAATAGGATGCCAGAGACAGGTAGTGATAGAAAGACTGACAACTGTTTGGATAACTTAATTGAGTTTGTGGGTGGTGGGCTTAGGTGTAGCAGGTGAGACTATGTTTGTGGTCAAGAATGCAGAACTTACATTTTGCTATATTCTAGTGGTATTTACAAATGGGAAGCACTACAAATGGATTAAAGGATTGCATCATTTTGAGGGAAACTTTAAAAAAGAATAAAGCAGCACTCTGTGTGTTCTTCCAAGAAAAACAACCAAAGTAGTCTTTTCAGAAAATGCTACCAAAACAATAATGTTTACACTCAAATGATAAAGCATGGATCAATAGAACCTCAGACTATGACATGAACACTATGCGTTTCCCATGTATTACCATGTTGGTTTCGCTTATACATGACCACCTTCAATCGTTAATCGGAGTCATGTATTTCTTCTTTTTTCTTTTTACCAAAACCCTGTTCTTCACCCTAACCCTAATCCTAACCCAAACAAACAATAACCTTATTGATATTACATAACAAAATGTATTGGTTTGGCATTGATAAGATGTGTCCTGTCAATGTGGGGTGTTAGATCATCAGTGTTATTTTTGAAGGGCCATTACACAACGTATTTCAATTTGAGGGACTTTAATATGCTTTGTTTTATGGCCATTATTCCACCAACTGATCTAATGCAGAATCATACAAGCACTTTGCTTAGCTTTACAATGGAGCCCACATGAATGATTAAAACTACTAATTAAAACAACTTAGAACAAGCTTATTGGTATCTTAAGTACTATACCAATTTAAGTTAAAACTGTTCACAAAACCATTATAAATGTCCACTTTATTTTGCTGAGCATCTTCCAGTTTTAACTTTCACCAATTCCACTGACCGTAGTTTTGCACTTTGACAGTTTTACAATGCAGTGGATGGAGTGCCTTTACCTTTGTTTTTATTACATTTATAAATATGCAATGACTTGTCCTCCTCATAAAACCAATGATAGGCAAAGTAGAGTTATTGCTCTTGCTGCTGAATACAACCAAATCACAGTTTAAAGCTTAACGGTGCTTGGCAAATTTGTTGTTTTTTTGGTGGTTTGGTAAACATGTTAATAATCCTCCAGCAAATGAACAGAGCTGCCACTGTTCCCGTCCCATCCACGAGTGTTTATGTAAGAGTGTGCCTGGCCAGAGCTGCCCTCTGCTCGCAGGTGCTGCATTTAGCAGCAGAGCAGCACTCAGTACACTGGCATCGAGGACTTCTGTACAGTGTGTATTAAACATTAGGATAGACAGTTATGGATGAGTGCTCCTGAGACACATGTTACTCATCTTAGCCAGTGGCACTGCTGGTGTGTGTTATTGGAAGATATTGAACAGGAATAATGACAGTGTGTAACTGCGGAAAGTGTGAAGTGGCGATGGGGTGGAGAACAGCCACAACTGTCCCATGAGAAAGACTTGAGGTCCCAACCAAACACCTCCTAAACACATAGTGGAAGGACAGAAAACAATATACTCCTTCAGCCATGCAATCACCTAACACACGCTCAAACCAGAACACAGACTTCTTTCTATACGTGTCAAAAAACCTGCACCATATCAACCAGGTCTCCCATTATAAAACACGCACGGTCAAAAAACACAGCGTCTTGTTTTCTTTATGAGCAACGGCTGTAAACCGTGTTACTGTATAAACCGGGGATAATTATAAATGTTGCCTTCACATTGCTGCAGCCCCATTTGCTGTTGAAGCGCTGGTGTTGAGAGGTTTATGGGGCGAGATGCGAGAAAGGAGAACTTTGCCCTGAAAGGGGCAGGAGGAGGAAAGCGGAGTATTTGGCAAGCTTTCTCCCCAGAGATGGGTCATGGGATAGCACTGGGGCAGCCATTGGGAGCTGCGGCTGTGAGTGCTGACAGGACTCTGCCCCATGTGGCTCTGTAGAAAAACACTGCTTCTTATTGACAGTAGCATACGGGCGCACACATGCAAACATGCACTTACTGGCCAACTTTTCACAGGCAGCAGATATATGGAGGCGTATGAATACTGGTGCTGACCTTAGCTTTTCAACAAGAAAACTCTTTAATCACTTGAGGCTTTCTTAACTTCATTCCATCCTGCAGCTGTCAAATGTGGGCATTACATAATTATAATCATTATGGAGTAAGACAGTATAGTCTTATTTTGCTGCAACCATGAAGGGAATGGAAAATGGCCTCAATTTCCTCTGAATGACAGCAGGAACATTTGTGTCCTTTAGCTAAACGACATCCAGACAGACATAAGCTGATCTGTCCCGCCACAAGAAAAATCTTCTGTTGCCAGAGGGACGGGACTGTAGCCTAACCTGATGGCTTCCCATTATGAATGGAAAACTGCAGACATGCACAGATTCCTGCAGCATTACGGAGAGGACGTGCGCTCTCCATGAAAAACACTAATCCTAGTCCAACTGCATCCCACAAATCTCTTTTCAGCCAGATAAAAACACTTTGCCTTCTGAGGGTGCAATTGTATGACTGTCTAGACACATTTACCACAAGAGCCTCCACAAGGCACCGGTTTAGCCATCAACAGGTGGTCGGATATTTTACTGGGCTTGGACTAGGGAGGGCCCACTAAAACTTAAGCGCAGGTCTGTTCAATATGTAAATGAGGCTGTGGAACAGTTTGGACATGTGGATGTTTCAACCCCCTTGGCCCGGTGCAGACAGCTAAAGCTCCGCGCTAGTTGTGAAAGGTGGAGTGGAGGTGGAATGGAGGTGGAGAGGAGGTGCAGTGTCGGGTGTTTATGCCGATGCTGGTCGCCACCTGTTAGAGAGGAGCAAAGCATGCTATTATCTCCAACACAGGAGAATCTGGCCCCGCAGGCCTGGGCCATAAAAACAAAGTGTAGCAAACTGGAGAATTTCTTCTTCTCCACAGGCAGGATAGCAGAGGGAAGCCGGACTGTGAGAAAGCAGAGGGTAGTCGAGGAGAGGAATCTCTCTCAGGCCTGCGTAGCCTTCAGCTCTTCCAGAACAGGCTCAGCCTCCTCACTCTTAAAACTATACGGCCACACGCACAATTACTATCATTAGGGTCTTTCCACCCCAGTTGTCCCTCTTTTTAATCTTTTTCTGCCGTTCTGCGAGTAATAAAGCTTCTCTGTTGGTTTTAGCTTGGTAGGTAATGATAGATTTTAGTCTCTTCTCAAATAGTAATCCCACCTCACACAGAAGAGCAGGTGTTGAGTTGTGTCTCTGGATGCATACCTTTAAATCCGACATCCCTCAGACTCAACCCAGGACCAGTGTCTGTCAGGATTGTATTTGGACCCCTTGATGTCTCAGGTGAGTCTCAGGCGCTGTATGGAGCTTCTTGTCCATACATACAAGATGAAGTAACATCTTCTCTGCTCCAGCTGTCAAAGCCACTCGGGGGCCTCCAGCATGATTGGCAGGTACCCTCTTCCTCCTCCAGATAAGGGGAGGTTTGACACTTTATGAGAGGGAGTAAAAGTCGACTCAGAGAGTCATGTTTGGGTTTATTTCCCTCTTCGGCCGTCTTGTTCTCTCTAAAACTACAGTGCCTTTTATATGACGTCCCTCCCCAAACATTTATTAGGCCACCTATGACTGCAGCATTCCACATTGTAGTAATGCTGTTGACGAAGGGATACTTTTTCCATGTTTGCTGACATATGAGTACATTTATTTCCATATGATTCAGGTATCTGTGGTTTTATTTTCCAGGCTGTCCTGGGGCAAAGAAAACAGAATTCCTGACAAGTGTACTTGACGCGCTGTCAACAGACATGGTGCACGCCGTCACAGATCCAGCATCAGCCGGAAGGTATGGCCTTTGGAAATAGATTTGTCCATCTTACAATTATGAATGGACACCAGTGGGTTTGTTTGTGCTGTGCTGCAGCTGATTTTAAGAAAGCTTTTGATCTCCAGTGACAATACTTATTTCACACAGTTAGATAAAGTGATTATTAGCTCATGAACTGATATCTGTCATTTAGGATGGCAGAGCCAGACCCCAGCCACACCCTGGAGGAGAGGGTGGTCCACTGGTATTTCAGTCAGCTCGACAAAAACTCCAGCGGGGACATTGGAAAGAAGGAGATCAAGCCCTTCAAACGCTTCCTGCGCAAGAAATCCAAGCCAAAGAAGTGTGTGAAGAAGTTTGTGGAGTACTGCGACATCAGCAACGACAAGGCGCTGTCTCTGCAGGAGCTGATGGGCTGCCTCGGGGTGACCAAAGAAGAGGGTGAGCTAAACAACACGTCTGCTTGTGTTCTCCTGCAGCATATGTATCTTCTCACTTACACATTGAGGGATACAATTTAATCATGACAGCAGTCAGATGATATATGAGAAACAGGGATGCAAGGTTTTTATTTAAATTGACTGTTAAATATCCCAAAACTGACACGCATTGATCGTATGGTTGTTGAGGTTTTTTTTCTGTCTCATAGGGGCCAAGCCAGGAGAGAGTTTACCTTCCAGTAAATTAGTAAGTAAACCATTCTTCCCATACTAGTGGATACAATGGCTTCTTCTGCAGTCCAACAGTATCATTGTTTTAATTCAAACAGTCAAAAGTATGAAGAAAAACAAAAGCATGTTTGAAACTCACTTTAATTTCCTTTCCTCAGAATCCCTCGAAGAAGCAAGGCTAAGCATCTGAGATTTCCCCTCCAGCACGGAGAACCTGCCCTCACCAATCGGCAATAATGGAAACCATAGTATTTGCACTTTGTACTTTAAAATAAAAATGTAAATTCACTTTGTAGAAATAAGGTATTTAAACAGACTGCTGAATCTGTGAATGATGTAGTTAGCTTTTGATGTCCTGACAAGCAAACATTATTTAACACATACAATGTATGTGTCCTTTGTGTGTCTAAAAAGTATACTTTTCAGAGTTGTACAAGTTTTCATGTTTGATGTTGCATTTTGTGCCCCTTCCCCGAGTGTAATTTTCTCCTTACTTTGATGATGGTAATACGGATATATGGATAGTTTGCTACAATAACTTAGACCACGCCATCTCTCATGTACTGACCTATAGCTTCTTCTCTTGTGCTTTGTACAGCAGTTTGCAAGAATGTTTTAAACAGACATCATAAAAACGTCCTCCATGTCCACATGTAATCGTGTTTATTAGGAATAAAGAACTCTTTTATACATGTTGTTCTCTGTGCGTCTGCCAGTCTTAGTTTATCCGAGGTTAATTGGGTCAGCAAATTCCTTTGTTTCTCTCCAATCCAATTAGTGTTCCTAGTTTTCCTTCTCCTCACATAAATCATGTAATGTCGGCCGTTTAGTGTTTTCTCGCTGTGTCTCTAATAAAACACCTTGTTGACACAGTCTTTATGAGCCAAGTATTAGTCATACATAGCAAACGTCGTGTATCATCTTATTTTCAGACTCTTGCCAATTCCCCTGAGGCAACATTTGAGAATTGGAAAAAACGGATGGTACACTTATGTTTGTTCTCGTCACAGATTTCCCACGTAGACTGAAGACAGATAAATGGTCCAATTTCTGCTGTGTGTACTACGGGTGCCCATTAAAAGGGCGTTATATGAGCCTGTGCGTGAGTGTGAACATGTGTATTTGCATAAGGTATACTTACATGTATACAGTAAATGTACACTTGAGCAGTAGCTTAGGTGTGAATGGATTCTTTCTTAAAGAACAGTGCTCGGCGCAGGGCTGCCTCGGCACATTATACTACTGTACATTGTTCATGCCTGATTATGTTGGGGCTTCTAAGCCGGGGCTTTTCACACAGAAAGTCCCCTATAGTGCTGAGCGACTGACCTCAGACTGACCTGCTCACTCAGGCAAAGCCTCTAATTTATGATTAACACATCAGCCTTCTTTCTGCGATATAATCCAACCAAATGGTCTGGTTTGAACACCCCAGGGGAACACAGAGGAGAGATTATGTCTGCTCTGAAATGGTGGATTAGTGATGGATAACCTATGGCCTTCTTAAGCACTTTCACAGCACAGGCAAAGTTAAATCTGAAGCAACAAGTGCTCCCCCTGAAAACCCAACTCATAAGAACAGGCTAACCAAGCCTTAATGCATCTAAAATCATTCAGTGTTTAATATTTTCTTGCTAAAACAAATTCTTCTCATTATAAACTTGCAATTCAGCTCCATCTCATTGCTACATGCCTAATTTACACCCATGTTCCCGCTCTAAATCCCACTGAAGGTGATGTTAGCACCATGCCCAGAACAACATTTGCTTTTCCCAAACAGCCATGCAATCTGTTAATGTGGCCGTGATGGTTACAGGTGTATGAGCGCAGAAGCTTACTGCTGCTTTCCTCGTCCAACAAACTCCTCAACCTTCCACGAAACCTCTAGCCAACCCCTCGACTGCTGCTGGAGCTCCAGCACCCGCCCAACACAACGCTCAACCCTTGTCATGTGTGATTTCTACTCCCCTGGGCTGAGATGCACGTAAACACCTTTTACGATTTGGCTGGATGTCAAGGCATGGTTTTCTGAATATGTTCCCCTGATGGCTTGGACTCTTGCCTGAACTGATGGAGTAGCTGAAGAAAAGCATCCAAGCCTTTTGGCCCGGTTACCAGGACAGTCTCACGATCGGCTCAGCCTCCCCCTCTCCAGCTCCTCGGTCCTGCGTCCTCACTTCTCTCCCTCACACATGCACAAACACACTCCCTGAGCACAGAGATACCATTGAGCGGGATTTGTGGGCATAGTTTGTTTGCTTTAATGGCCGAGAGGAGGCACCCGATCTCACCACTGGCAGGCCCCTGTGGGGCTGTGGACTCTGTGGAAATTACTGTCAAAAGCCATCAGGGCTTTATAGTCTCTGGCCCTCAGAGGGGCTCTGGTCTGTGGGTAAACAGCGTGAGGAAGGCCTGCACCCTGGGACCCTCTCTCACGCTCTCACTGCTTCCCCTGGTGTGGCCCAAACACCCCGGCCAACGCCGCAGGACTTTGCCGGCCATAACACTCAAAAAAATTAATTGCTAGAGGAGGTGTGACTTTTTAATGGATGGGGTGCAGAAGAAAAACAAGTGGTGTTAAGTGTTTGTAAGGGGCAAGGCGCGCTAACACAAGGAGCCTTTTCACAAACTGCCTCTCTCCCCAAAATGACCTTATTGGTTACGGGTCAGCAATAGTTTGATATTTTACACATATTTGCTTTGCAGTTAAAGATGAAATAAATCTTCCGACTCACATGTCTGTATTATATATATATATAAAGGCTACAGCCATCTGCAGATTAGTTTAGCATAAAGAAAAACACTTAGCCTGGCTCGGTCCAAAAGTTAAAAAAATATGTATCGTCTTTGTTTATTCGTACATAACCAAATAACAGCTTGTGCTTTTTTTATGAGCCAGATCATTTGGCTCAGCTCAGCGATAAGAGCCGGCTTTTCCAGCTCCCAAATGGCTTTTCATATAACACTTTTAGACTTCTGGCTTTTATAATTTAGTCAAATTTAGCATTAATATGATTGGTATGTGTGCCCATATAACACTTACATTTGTCAATGTAATTATACCTAACTTTATAATTTCCTAAACACCATCATTTTACATAGACAAATCTCACGATGCTTGGATCTTCATTTGATTACCAAAGTGAGGCGTTTCTTATTAAACAATAAAGTTATAGGATCATCCTATCATTCTGCCTTATATTAATGTAACCGAACCATTACTTGTGTTTGTACAAGAGTGGGTCTACTCCTTGGCTGTATGGGGACCGTTTTCTATTCCTTTTTTTTTTACAGATTAAACAAAAAGTGATCATGATTATATAGTAATCTTAAAATGCTTGTTAGGCATTTTAATATTCTTTCAATGCAAACACAACTAGACCTTTGTGCAAACCACATAATATGCCATCAATGGTTTTGTCTTGAATAGAAAAATGTCTAAAAGAAGTACTGTATATATTTAAAAATGATACATAGATATACGAGCCATCTAAATAGTTTCCTATTCCGTGCATCAAATGCCTAGAAACTACTGTTGTTTTCCAGATTGCTGCTCAGTTATATCAGCCTTCCTGGCTTGAGAGCATTCAGTCATTCCTGACAAACAGATCAAATGATACGCTGGAGATAGAGTGTCTGAAGTCCCGGGGGAACAGCGAAGGGAACGTCATCCCCTGCGCTTGTCGGGTGAATTGTGCAGCTTTTCTCATTTATGTGTTCCAGCTGAATGGGGTAGCTGCCAGGTTCAGGATCTGGCCTGCCATCAGAATTTCCCGGCTTGATAAAGAGACTCTTGTGTGAATCACGGTTAATAGACAGTGGGACAGAAAAAACTGTGATTCTGAGAGAGTGATATGGGCAATTAGAGGAGTGAAATTTCCAGTTGACAAGAGAAAGAGCTGTGTATGTGTGCATGGCCTTCACACCTCCAAACACCCACTAATTACACAAGGACCACATTGACAGAATAAGTAGCAAAAAACGGTGAATTGCAAATGAATAATGTCACAGTAAGAACGTGTGAAAGTTTGATATACATGACTGAGCAACCACAAATCTTTGACATTTCCGTCCAAAACAGGTCTTTACATCTGGACATAACAATATTTGCTTTCATTCTTGAATATTTGGGCGGATTAAAACCTCTGGGCCTGGGAGCTGGAGGGGGGGGGGGGGGTGTGCATGCGGGGGGTACTCGTCCTTTAATCTCATTCTCACAGTGTCTACCTTTGACATAGCAGTATCCCATTTGAGCCTGACCAGGGCTGAGAGGGAGCGCCGTGAGGAAGGGGCAACGATGGGAGAAAGGGAGAGAAGCAATGAGGGGTACTGGAGGTATAAGGAGGGAGGGAAGGAGGTGGGGGGGGGGGGGGGGGGGGGGGGGGGGGGGGGGCGTCTGTCGGGCCTAAACCCAAGGGATTAACGGGGTGACTTCTCCTCTGGAATGTTCCACTGACAGCCAAGACCCGCCCACCCACAGCTGCCTGCTACAGACAGGTGCACGGCCGAGGCGAGGCGGGTGGTGGGTGGATGGGTGAGGCTGAGGTGGTGGGGAGGAAAACAGACTTCCATACCGCCGACTGACAAGTATATCAATACACAATTAGGCAAAGGATCCTCTCGATAGTGTTTCAAAGCAATCTCAGCTGTGGCGTGGAGAGATAATACCGCCTTAAAAACTTCAATCTGTGCCTTAAATCGTAAAAGAATCAACAACTCAAAAAACAAATAAGCTACAAATTCGGGTCAAAATGCTCACAAACAACTTTCTAAGCAGCTTTAAGAGTCAGCTGAGCCTGTGACCTTGTACATGTAGAAACTCCTAAGCCTCCCTGAACAAGCTGAATAAGTTACAGATCAACCTCACACACACACACACACACACACACACACACACACACACACACACACACACACACACACACACACACACACACACACACACACCACACACACACACACACACACACACACACACACCTCTGTGGATCCTGACACCAGAACAATGCATGTGTATCTCAGTCCAGTCATTTAAGCGTCGTGCTGTATACAAAGCAGACATGGCAGCTTTCAGTAACACACACAACAGTAGGTGAATTCATTGGTCCCACCATAATTTATGTTTGGGAATGTACGAGAGCTTGCTCATGCTTGCTGCGCCGCACTCATAAGTATTACTTAGCAGAAATTGAAGACAAAGGATACATTTTTTGCACTATTATTTCCACGTTGAATTAATTCCCTCTAGGTAAATGCAACACTAACACCGTCAGGTTGTGTCAAGTAGTAAAAAAGGACAATAAATACTGCTGCTGATCTGCAACAATCCCATCTTCAGAAGCAAGGTAAAATCCCTCTCAATGTTCCCTTTGAAGCCGGTGGGATTCCTGTAGGTAGTGCGAGCGCGATTGTGCTTCTAAGATGTTTGATTGATAGAGGGTCTGTGAAATCTGACTCTTTGTTTTTGCTCTCTCTTTGGTGACCTGCCCTGCCATGTCTCTCCTGTTTTGAGAATGGTAGTCTATCCAAACATCAGGTGAACACCGGGGCACAATACAGCGCTCAGGTGGTGGGACTCCAGCCTCTGAGAGGTCAAAGGTCATACTCCGGGGTCATTCTGACATCCAGGTGGATGTTCTGGTTTCTAAGATACCAGAAGCAAAAAAAACAAAAGGGAAAACACAGGTGGGGTGAAAAATATGTGATCTTTTAAATAATTGAAGATGTGCATGTTACTTTGTATAGTCCACTTTAATGTCAATTTGATGTGGGCTTTGAATTTTAATTGCTTTTAATGCTTCAAACTATAAATTGTTATTTCATTCATCCGTCACCAGCCTTATATCTCTACAAGTATCAGATGGATTGCCATTCAATTGTGTTCATGGTTCTCAGAGGATACATACTACTGACTTTCATGAGCCTCTTCATGTCTAGCTCCACCAATGGGTGAAAATGAACTGAAACATCTCAAAATGGACTTCATGGATATGCAGAACAATGTATAGTATAGTATTCATGTTCCCCAGGTGATGAATCATATTGACTTACATTATCCACCAGAGGTCTTTTGCGTCTGTAGTTTGTTTTATTGCAATTGTTAGTAAGTTAATTGTTAACGCACTTTACTAAAATGGCTGTACTTTAAGGGAAGACAAAACTAAAGAAAAATTAAACATGTAATTCTCAAGCACCATATGAGGTGAAATGCAATGCTCACTGCGCTGCATGCATGCTCCTGTGCTATTTCACATATTTATATTAGGTAGAATGCAAACCCTTGGACAGAAAATGCTCATTTATAAGGGTTTCTTTCATTTCAAATTACTTTCTTGAAGTCAGGACAGGTTGCTCGTAGTCTAAAAGTTTCATTTAACTTGCTCTCCCATTTTAAGTCCGACTGCTTTTGATGCAAAGGCAACATGGGACACAAAAATGGGAGAAATTGCAACAAGCTGCAAAATTATATAGGCATGTTTGCACAGTGACATCGTAAGTGCACTGTCTTTTATGAATTAGACGTTAAGGATTGCAGATAATGCAGATTAATTATATTGTAATTGCTGATTCAGTGCCAACATTTCGCCAGAGTATATCCTCGGAGGAATATATATTCCTTATTTTACAAGTAGCTTACAACAGGAAATGAAAGATCTCCACACCTGGATCAAATTCAGTGTTCTTTCCGATTAAGTATTCTAAAACCGAGGCTACTTCAGATCTATGGTGCCTTACAGTCTTTGCAATTATAGAGGATGGATTTTCAGTTGGCCGCAGTAGTGAGGAAGATGGTGTTGACAAAGCAGGTGTGTCTCTGCCACCCCACCATCCAGGCTGTTTTGGGCAGATCATGCAGGCATGTGTGCAGACCACCGGGCAAGGCTTTGTACTTTCCCTGGAGGAGTCTGTCTGTTGAGCTCCGGGCTTTAACACAGTCCGGGACAAAAGCTGAGTACTCACCGCATAACTCTCCTCCAGTCACTCACTGCACATCACCAGAACAACACAGAAGTAAATTAATAGACCTCTAAATCACAGGCAGTCACAAACAAGCCAGATGCAAGAAGAAAGCAGAGTTGACAGGCCAGCAGTAAACACTCTCATGATCATTAATCCTGCACACGCTAACTTGCTCTGCATCTGCTTGGTGCCCTCTGTTGTTTATTGGTCGGAAGTCAACTCCTTCTACTTCATCAATATGTGAATCTACCCAAATTCTAGCTTGTCACATGAATCCTGAGTGTAATATTTATGAGTAAGACAGTGAGCGTAACTCCTCCTCCTCCCCCGCCTTCTTCCTTCCTGTCTGCATATAGTTCTCATGCTACTCTAATCTTTCTTCCTTCTTTTTTTTTAATAAGGTGATTTAATGATTTATTAGTTCTGCAGAATCCAGCAAAGCTACAAATCATGAAGGCCTAGTGGTCACATTGTTCAGACGTGGGGAGCAGTCAGCCGCTGTAATCCGCGCTGAAAATGCCCCTGAAGAGGCTCTGTTGCCGCTCCCCGCACCCCCCTCTCTTCAACCGGCTAAGAAAACGTTAGAAGTCAGGTTATGTGAATGTCCAGTGTCAGAGGCCTGCTTAAATGGCATTAGTTTTTGAATGTCTGTATCAGAGAAAGACTCGCCATTCTACTGAAGCTGCCTCAGATCTGGGAGCTGAGAATGGGACCGGGGTTAGATAAAGGGACAACGCTAAAGAAAGGAAGGACTTATTTCTCAGTCACAGGAAAACCTGCTCACAGATTGGTCCTTAGTAGCTCAACTATTGAAATGCTGTCTATACATGTCTCTCTACATGCAGTATTCAGAACGCTGCTGCCTGAATCCTCACTAACACCAAGAAAGTGGACCACATCGTCATGGTTCTCAGATCTTCGGCCTCATGTTCATCAAATAATTATTCTACTGTTTTAACTTAAAGGGGACCTATCATGCAAAATGCACTTTTGTACGTCTTTTATACATGAATATGTGTCCCCGGTGTTCCAGGGAACTCACCAAGTGTCAGAAAACACAAACCTCTCTCTTTTCCTCCATATCCAAATCTCTAAAAACGGGGCTGCAACAGAGCTGATACAGATTTGAAATTGTTCTGACGTCAGAAACGGGAGGTCCGCTTATATGGGCAACTCTCCACCTATCAGGGGAATGGGGGGTTGGGCCACGGCCACGGCCATTGCCGCTCGAAAGCGCTGGAGACGCTGTAGTACATATGCCAGGCCTGTAAGTGGCGCTGTAGTCTGCCACAAAAGCAGCGAAGAAGACTTCTCAAAGAATCAGCCCTTGCAAAAACAGGGCTGGAAACGAGCAAATAGAGCGAAATGAGGCATGGCTAAAATGCATGATCTGTTTGGTATTTTGAAAAAAAACCTTCACAGACATGTTTTATATAGGTATGGCCCTACAATATATTATTCAAATATAGCATGATAGGTCCACTTAATGGTTTAGAGCCAACTCACTTTCCTGTTCTCTCTCTCTCTTCGCTCTGTTATGAACCACCTAAACCATTTAGATCATCTGGGAAATTAAGTAGAAGTGGTAGTCCCTAAATGCAACATTGAACATGGATACATTTAGTTTTGAGATCACTGCATTTGATCTGGGAATGAATGTAACATTTTGACCTTGCCAATTAAGACAACAGCCAGAAGTTAGCAGGTGTTAGCCGGCTTTTCGTCAATGGAAAGGGACTTTGGATACAGATTTTTTTAATTATTACAAAATAATATTAAAATGTACTGTTCGTAGTAAAAGACAAAGATAAGAGAAAAAGTCAAGAAAATTAGCATTTAGGAATGTGATGTATACAACATATGAAAAATATAGAAGATGTCAGATTAAAATCGAAAGAGTTGATCATAATATCTTTTACTTCTCAAATCTGTTTTCTACCCACCACCTCCAGTCTGACTGAAGAGCTACAGAGGCATGGTGAATCCTCCCTTAAAGGTAGACAGGGGATGTCAGCGAATGGCAAAGCATGTTATGACAAAATAGACGAGGCGATTGTGGCACTCTCATGGCTTGATTATTGCACACAAAGCGCTTCTTTGAGAAACATTTTTTTTCTTCTTAACTTGGCAAGGGATTCATTCACATCCTTTCAGAGCAGGTCCTGGGGAGCCACTGACACCCCGACCCACCATCACACATCACCCTCCACCCCCACCGCTCCCATGCCCCCCACCACCATCCCTATCAAAGGCTTAGCCTGATCTGAAGGACAGATGAAGGGAAAATGTGATTTGTAGAAAGGGGTCTGAGAATAGAAGTGAGTGCAAGTGTTGATGGAACTGGGCGATTATGAATCAAACAAAAAGGCTGGTTGACCATAATTCAACACATTTCTGAATGTACTAGGCTGAGAAACTAGAAAAACTACTGTCAAAGAAAATGATGCACAGCTTGAGGTCACTTTTGACCCTTCTTTATATATTTATGTGCCAAAACGGACATAAATACAAAGCAATGATAGAAAAAAAACCTTTTTAAAGGAGTTAAGAAGGACAAACAAAAAAGTGTGGGGGTGGGGGATGATGAGGATGATGGCGAGGATGAGGGATGTGTTGTTGAAGGAGACAGCATCCAAGGTGTCAAAGCAAACAGGACTAAGCACAGGGGCCACAGGTGTGCAGTGTGCTCGCCTGACTGCAGACAGGCTGCGGCACAGACAGCCCTAAGCGCCCAGCGTGCATACCACACAGCCGGGGGCCCCGTAGGACTGCCCGGCCCCCTCCATCCACCTGGACGGGCTGCACAACCAGCAGAGGAGGGGGAAACAGCCAACAAACCTTTGTTGTGAGGTTCAAAATGACACATTACAACACAGAGAAAAAATGTGAGGGGCCTTTTTCCATTAACATTGAGATGTTTGTGTCTCGTATATAATGAGGGGATTAAAGATTACCGGTACGAATGTTTTGTATTATTTACTCCCTTACTTGGAAACAGATTACAGCTTTTTTGGCTTTTCCCAAAAGTTACAAAGTTACGTTTTCAGGGAGAATTCTTTTTCTAGCAGGGTTTTTTTCTTACCGAATATACATTTAAAAGTATACAAATACATAGAATTTTACCCTTTATTTTTAGCGCCTCTAGATAACGCTGTATGTTAAAGAGTGATATATATAAATACAATTCTTTATTATTATTGAATTACTTAACTATCCTGTTATTTTCCATGAGCAGGATTACAGAAAATGTATTCAAATTATTACTATATTATTGTAATATTTTACAAATATGTGTATGTAATTATTCAAATGTAGTGAAAAGTTGTGTTTTCCTTATTTGTTTTACCCTAATAGGAAAATAGACTGAACTGCTGTATTTATTGTCAAAGAGACCATACAAATAGTATTTTCCTGTCCTGCCAATATTTCATCCTTGACTCACGTCTCCAGTTCCTAAAACCTACACTTCACCTGAAGCTTTCAGTCTCAGACTTTTTTGCGCTCCAGCCCTCTATGATGATTTCTCTCTCCCTCTTTTCTCTCACACTCCTTCTTTTTCTCCCCGCCACTGCCCGCGCCCCCCCCCCCCCCCCCCCCCCCTCCCCCCCCCCCCCCCTCCACCTCCCCATCCGAGGATAAGCTGTGGTTGGGCCCTGACATCCCAAGTAATTTACTAAGTCAACACAGAGTGAAGAGGGCCCGTGTGCTGCAGAGAAAGACCCTCTATGCAACCGCCGCGGTCCCTGAGGAGACATGGCACACCACAGCACAAGGCTGCCATGCTGGGAATCATTTAAAAAAGACTGAAAGGACTAATATAAAATATGTATGTAAATGCAAAGTAAATAGATAATGAAAATATGTAATTTATATGTTTGAAATGTTTACTAATCCACACAATGGACAGTTTATCAAACATTTAATGCAATAACTCATTTCTGCTCTTTTAGCACTTCAAGGCTATTTATTGTGCACATAATTAACTTTGAAGTTGATCATTTTGATTTGTATTCTTCTGGGAAATGAGAGAAGAGTTATGAGATATTTCAAGTTCGAGTAAAAGAGGTCAGTAGGGTGAAATGCATTAAAGGGCCCCTGTCCGGTACCTACAGGACCATGTGGTTATGCAGTATTATATTACTAACTAATGGTCATGACATAAAGTCATTAGGGAATAGGCTTGACCATTATCACATAAATCTAATGCAATGTTCCTGAAACAATATTTCACACCAGGTTCATGTTAAGTTATAAAGTAAATAAATCTGGATTGGATCTTTTCAAATAAAACAGAGGGACCCTTGTCTCAACAATGTTTTACAAATGTTCATAATTTTAACAAATAAAAAGACACTATCATAATACATTTCTTTTTTATTCATATTTACATACACTTAAGTGTAAAGAAATGTGTTAGAAATGTGGAAATGACTCCAATATACGGATTAATACTAGGAAATGTGTAAAGAATGTAACAGTTCTGTAGACTATAATTGATACGAGGCAAAACTCTGCTCATGTACTCATATAGTGAAGGTCATACTCAAAATTAAAGAACATTATGCGTGAACTCGTTAAGATGCAATCAACTCCAACTACACGCACTACTTGAACATGAATGCACACACACACACACACACACACACACACACACACACACACACACACACACACACACACACACACACACACACACACACACACACACACCACACACACACACATGCTTGTTCAGGTGCAGCAGTCCACTCTCACTGCAAGCTGCTCCTTGTAAAGGGGCCTTGGTAATCACTGTGTTTGCTTTCCCATTAGGCCGCTCTTCAGATGTGAGGGCTACCGGGGCCCTTCACTCCCCGGGGAGAGCTTTTCACTCCTCTCCAAAATGCATTATGAAGAATTAGCCACATAAACACCTGCACATTAAGAGCCAGACGACAACACTCACCAAAGGCTAGTTACCTCCAGAAGAAGTTTATCTTTCACCCAAATGCCCAGAGGATCACTGGATTCAGAGTAGAGTTGAATATATCCCTCAATGATTTTCACTTTCCTCTTTCCAAGTGCCCTTGAGCAAGTCACCTTCCCGTACAGCTGCTCAGCAATCCGTGTTTTTACTGTGAAGCTCCCAGGTGTAGTTTCACCAAATGCTGCTGAGCTTGCAGACTCAGTACAACAACTCCTTAGATAAATACATGTTAAAAAAAGGACTTGCTTGTCTGAGTTCAAACTTCTTTTGGTTGATTTTGTCCGAGTTTGGTTTCAGTTTCAGCTTGGCACAAAGAGAGTTGTTCTGATTCAGCGGCAAACACAATACAGGTGTTTGCTTTCGATTCCTTTTATATGATAATTTACGAGTTTGTCTGGAGAGAGGTGAACACAGATGCTTCAGCGCCAGTCATGCGTGCACTGTGGGTCATCGCCGCTGCAGATGTTCATAAGAGGTGGATTAAGGGAGATAGAGGCATCTAGGGAGGTGATGGAGCTTTCAACGGTGAGGGCCCAGAGAATTTACTGCCCGGCTCACCATGGACAGAAGAATGGGTTACTTCACGAGCCGAGAGCGGGCTTTATGCGGTGACGGACGATGAGTCAAGAAGAACCTCGTCCTGAACTCAGCATGGAATGTTTCATTTACAGTCGCCCACATGGACACCCCGGCCTGTACCTCGTCTGCCAAGACACAAGAGGGATAGGGATTTTAAACAATGTAGATAATTCAGAGCTAAAACTTCCCCCCCCCCCCCCCACTGTACAAAAGGTTCAGTGCACTCAGATAATATGCCTTGCTTCCCACACACTCCCAGTTACTCTCTGTTATCTCACTGTCTCTGTCTCTATGCTTCACCAGTGATTTGTCATCTTTAAATGATTCCACGGAAAGAATTCCAGGCCCAAACACTTCATGACACCGCTTTTAACACAATTATTAAAGACAACATTTACAGTGTAAGCAAACAGGATTTTTACCCACAAACCTTTCCTTGTGTACGTATTTTGTTTACACCCTGAACCTTAAGGTTTCTCAGGGTTAGAGACAATATGTTGACTGTAGTAATTGCAGTATAAGAAATGCAATCATTATAGTTGTCAATGAAATCAGGTGTGACGCTCACAGTTGGCGCCTGACGATGGAGTTTCGAGGTTGCCATGTTGGGATTGAACCCAGCAGAACCAAGGCTTATCTTTATGAAAACACCATCATTTATGTTGCAACTCTGATGAATGTCTGGCTTACACCAGCTGAAATCAACACCATGAAAGAGACTTCGACCCAGGTTTATTTTTCCATGCTCAAGTTCAAACTCCCCACTTAATCCATCCGGTTCAAGATGTATGTTTTACGAGTCCTTGCCGACAGTATGCTGGGTCAAAGCCCACCGTCTCAAGGTGCGTACTTGTTTTGCCCTCAAGAAAATATCAACATTCAAGAAATATGGGGCTAGATTATGGCTCTGTTTACCAATGATGTAAACTGAGTAAAACCGTGTAGTGTTTAGTGTTGGTCAGTGCTTGGAAGGCTTCTCACTGGGCTAGGTCATGTACAAGCCATGGTCATCAATCACAAACAGCAGGGACTGCGTAGCGACGAGCTGGCGAAAGGAGTTGACGGCTTGACATGACTTGGCCTTCGGTGCCTCCTCGAATTCCAGGCCATCGCTGACTGAAAGGATTACTTGCATAATCTAATATTTGGTGGCACAAGAAAGCATTCATGCCTCATTTTGCTAAGTTTATATTGGCTTTTTATATGTGATTTAGTTATGTGTGGCTTCCCAATCCGCTTCCAATTCTGATATTTGTCTTTGCATATCATTAATACTTTTAAATGTGTCGAGAACATCCAATTTACCTTACTGAGACCTACCTTATGAAGTCTATTCATTCTCTAGGCAGCACAAGCCCTTATTCCCCTATGCAAAGCCCCTATTCCACGCTCTCGATTGTTGTTGGATAACTCTTCCATGCAAATAAACTCACAAAAAAAAAAAAATCCTCTGTCGTCTGGCTGTAATAGAGCCAAGTTAGTGAGTGATGTAACCATGCAGTGCCACAGGGTCTTTAACTTGGAGCAGGACCAATGGAACACAATCAACAAGCCCTCTCTTAAAACACTTAACTAGAGTTTAAATTGTGGCGCAAGTTTGGTGGGGATGGACATGAGGTAATTATTCCGGGTTAAAACAATACAACCTGTTATGAAAAGCAGGAAATCTATCTGTTGGCTGTAGTTTGTACTCAACTGGCACAACACGATGGTAAATTATTTTTGTCGAGTTATAACAAGATCATGAAGTTTATGGTACTGGCATTCTTCGATGTTGCCTTTAATGACTGGTTTTCTGAGATGTGATCAATACTTATGTTTTGATTACTCCCAAACTTTTATTGCATCGTCTTAAGGTTGACTAAGAAATAAACAGTCATGATAAAGCTGTGAGAGTAATCTGTTATTCTCTACCTTTGCCATCTTCTTGTGCGGAGCAGAAGGCAAGTTGTTACGCCATGACCCACAGCGGTGAGTTTACATAGCTCAGATACCCAAAGAGATACCAAGGCCTCACCCTGTGCACATCGCCGTCACATGGAGAACTGATAGGAACTAATCAGTAAATGGCGGTTTTAACTGGCAGGGGGATCTGACGTGAACTGGACCTCACAGAAGCTCCACCATGTTGTCTGAAGGTGGAACAGATTCTATCAAAACAAAACCTGCTTCCTTCCACTGTGTGGGCTGCTTTTAACAATCACTTTTTATCAGTTTTACATAAATAAACATCAATGTAAGCTCAAATGTTACTCTTGTTAAATAAGGCCTCATTGCTTTTGTCTACTTCTTAGCAAAATAACAGCCACAGTAGCAGCTCTGAGAGGCTTAACTTATGTACAGCGTTACTTTGAGCTAAATGCTAGTTTCAGAATGCTAACATCATCGCAATGACAGTGCTCAGCTTTAAACATCAGCATATTAGCACAGTAACAATACCCTAATTGTATGAGTTTGTTAGCACTTTTACAAGGCTTTCATTTCTCAGCATGCTAACATTTGTTCGTCAGCCCCAAACAGAAAGAACTGCTGAGGCTAATAGGAATGTCAATTGTTTTGAGCAACATTTTTATTCTATTTGATTAAAAAAAAGAACCTTGACAGTGTTGCAAGATGGGGACCCAAGATAAAAGTGGCAAACAAATAGAGCTCCAAAAATTCCAAAACAGATCTCGACACATGGATTTTGAGATTAAGAGATGTCAACTCTAATGAGCTTTATTAGTTGAGGAAATCACTATACAAATATTCTATTCTAATACAAAACGTGTGTTGCTCAAACAGCTGGTTACCAGGCCTTGTATAGTTGAACTGAGGTAGAAAAAAACAAAGCTTTCCAAACAATTTCTCTCAGACATTTTACGATGCATAAGCTTCTGGAAGATCATGCCTTGAACTTTACAACTTTTAAATATTATTTGATTGATTATTGCTTTACTGAATTGTTCTGACATTAACCATTAACATTTGGTTTCAAAGTTTTCCGAGTCTAAGCTCGATCAATACCACTTTCATGTCTGTACAATAAATATAAAACTAAAGCCAACAGCTAGTGGATGTAGCCTAGCATAAAGACTGAAAACATGTGTAAAACAGCAAGCCTATCCATCTAAAGATATTCTTAACAGCACCTCTAAATGCGTCACTAATTGACACATCATAAGATTTGTGTTCCATCTGGACCAAAATGGGTTATTTTGGCATTGATCGTGAATGTGTCATAGAGCACTGCCTACTAGCCTTTCTTACAGTTTTGCCCACAAATCATACGATATAACATATGAGCTAACATTTGGAAGTGTCAGTAGGCGGATTTTGTTACTTTCAGACAGCATAGTATCCCACCAATCTGTAAGCTAAGCTAAGTGTTAGCGCAGGTTTCCTATTAAGCGTATATTGACCATCTCATCTTACTTTCTGTAAAAGAGCAAATTCGTTTTCTTCCTTTGAGGTTAACCATGACAATAATAGTATTTACAGAAGCAAAAGATAGATTTTTGGCAAACTAACAGTTTTTTGATCAGTAGCAGCAATTATATGTAAACATGTGTGAAACAAAATGCAGGTAAAGCTTCACAAATTAAAAAAGTCCACATGTGGCTGTTGTGGGACGTTGTTAGCGACAGTGTATAGGGGTTTCCACGCAGCGCAGAGAGGTGACAGAGTTTCTATGGTTGGCTCACCACACAGACCTGCTCTGTCCAAGCCCACGGAGCGTCGGGCTCCCTGCGTCAGAACTGGCCTTGGAGAGAAGGGCTATATTATGGGGCCTTGGCCCCTTCCTCTCCCCTGTAGTTCACAACTTTTTCACTACAAGAAAATGTCAGGGATGGAGTTTTTTATTTCACCCTAAAAATGTCCCTTTCTAATCACGCGTCTCAACCCCTGGCTCGAGCAGCAGGGAAACTCACCACCCTGTCGTGTCCAGAAACACGTCTGTGCTATCAGCCACTCCATCAAAAACTATTTGCCATCCAAACACAGCGATAAATAAATTCTGTGCTGGGACACTGATTTAAATAGTCGTCTGGCTGCAGCCTTTTAAATACCTGTGCTGATATGTGATACTGTGAGGATTTACATAAGTGCTTTGTAGGCCTTGACAAGAAAAAGATATGCCCAATAAAGACATCAGAGTCCTCTTACAACCTTTCCTCATGACATCTCTCAGGCCTCGTACTGCACTGGAATGGCCCTGAATTTGTTTGTTTTTCTAACTTTCCTAAACATAATGCGAGCCGTACCTTCAAAGTAGAAAGGACAAGCAGTGATAGAGGATTTAAGATATCCAACGATAGAACTTTCCCACAGCCACTCTAGCATTTCTTAAATGGCTCCATGTGCTCCGCAGCTTGACCTTTGACTCCTTCTATTTAAGGTGTCATGTCCTGGTCAAAGGAAGATATCATTCAGTATAAAGCAAGACTTTAACAGTCTCCAAGTACAGTTCAGAGCGCTCATTGTTCAAGTATGTGAGGAGTGCTTCACTCAGAGGAATTTGCAAACATTTGCTGCACATTATCTTGTTACAAACACTCCTAATCCTCACTCTCTCCCTGATAGAGGGGAAAGATAATTGCTCCTCCTCGGGGAGAGATTCATAGCAATTGTTTCTCTTATTGTGTCAGGTCCTGTTTGCCAGATTCATTGTACCTTAGATAAACTGGTTGATTTAATGTTTGTTCGTTGGCTTCTGAGATGAGAATACAATGAAATAACAGTCTTGGGAAAGAAAATGCTCCAGAGAGATCCTGTCTGCTTATAATTTCAATGACACGCAAAGTTGCAAAGGTTGCGGGTGAAACGCCTCAGGAACAAAAGGTACATTTTTCAGTGGACTTTCGCTCTATGATGGCTCTGGGAAAGCAGCCCTGAGTCTTTGTTTGTGCAAAATCAAACTTTAATCTGGAGCTTTTGATAGATGTAGCCTTTTATTTCAAATGTTTATGGAAATACCCAACAACAGTCTTGTGTGGTCCTTTGTCTAATGAATCACGTACGCCTCCTGTAGCCATCAGATCACTGGCCAGCACAGTGTTCATCGGGTTGTGTGGTTTCTGAAAAGGCGAGCACATGGCGGGCTTGGGGCATAACAAGTGGGTTTCCCTCCGCTTCGGGGACCATCACATCTGTGGACGTGGGTGCCATGGGAGGCTTCCAGTCCCAGCTCTCGGCTCCACAGGCCAGCTGTGTTGGTGCTGTCAGCCTCATCCTCCTCCGGTCCATCTCCTCTGGGCCACATGAGCTCCCACGGAGGGCTTCAGGAGGATTAGCACACCAGAGGAGGGGATGAAGGGTTCAGGAGCAAGTGTTCAGGGGTCAGCCTGCAGTTTTACATTTGATCTCCCCTCGAGTACAAATTAATGTGCTCTGATGTATTATTTTGATTTGACCGGCTTACGCTGATATGAGCCTCAGTTCTTCAACCTATCAAGTGTCATTTGTTCACACAAAGGCTCACAGTGGGGATTCTGTTTGTCTGAGGGGCACAACATCACCTGAGTCTGGAGTTTTCCTGTCCAGTGCAACTGAAGAGAGAGCTTCAGGTTGTTTTGGTTTGGGTTGACGGATGGGGGTTTGGTTTGGTGGTCAAAACCCGCACAATACATTGGTTTGCCTCTGGTTGGGTCTACGTTGGGTTACGTTGAAACGTAGTCAATTACTTAATACATTACATTACATTACATTGCATTTAGCTGATGCTTTTATCCACTTACAATAAGTGCATTCGACCAACAAGATACAAACTTGAAGAAAACAGAATCATATAAGTACATCAGGTTTCATAGAGCTAAAACATTTCAAGTGCTACTCAACTGGCTTTAGATAAGCCAGTCCTTTATTAGTATATAAGTGCTTTGTTAGCAATTATTTGTTAGTGCTTCTATCGCTCGAAGCGGAGTCGAAAGAGATGAGTTTTCAAGATGTGTAAGCTTTCTGCTGTCCTGATTTCAATGGGGAGCTCATTCCACCATTTTGGAGCCAGGATAGCAAACCGACGTGTTTTTGCTGATTGGAACTTGGGTCCCCCTCGCAGTGCTGGTGCAGCGAGCCATTTGGCTGATGCAGAGCGGAGTGCACGTGCTGGGGTGTACAGTTTAACCATGTCCTGGATGTAGGAAGGGCCAGTTCCATTCACAGCATGGTACGCAAGTACCATTGTCTTGAAGTGGATTCTAGCAATAACTGGAAGCCAGTGAAGTGAGCGGAGGAGCGGTGTGGTGTGGGAAAATGTAGGAAGGTTGAAGACCAGACGAGCCGCTGCATTCTGGATGAGCTGCAGAGGTCGGATGGCACATGCAGGTAGACCGGCCAGGAGGGAGTTGCAGTAGTCTAGGCGTGAGATGACGAGAGCCTGGGCCAGAATCTGCGTCGCTTTCTGGGTCAGATGGGGACGTATCCTCCTGATGTTGTAAAGCGTGTATCTGCAGCATACAAATGTATTGGACATTTTTCTAATTAGAATTGTAACATATTCGATTAAAAAAAAGGACTCTAATCTGAATACTTTTGGATAACTGTTAAAACACTTACACTCAAATTTATACCTAAAAGAACTATAGACGTAGCCAAAATATAAATGCGAGCTCCACAAAATTCAAGATATTCAAGAAATATAATTTTTCCAAAAAATAATGTAATGCAAATAAAATGTATTTTGTATATTAGAATGTACATGTTGTCGAAATGTACTATCCCTACAAAAACGACAGTATACTGTGTGTATTCTACAACATTATGTTAAGTAGTTAAGAATTCCTTGACAATGTAACTCAAATCTAATTACACATGTTTTTAATGTAATCTGTGCTAATTATAGTTACTTTTTTAATATTTATGTAATCCAGGTTACATATAAGCGGTTATTACCCAACCATGGAATCAAGAGTGTGCCCATGCCTTTCCTAAATAAGGAAACTTGGGCAGTTGTGTGCACATTTGATCACAATTATGTGTGGACAGATGGATTGTAATGCCACCCTAAGGGCACGGCCATAATTCCACAGGTGAAAAGTTGATTCTGCAAATAAAGAAGCCTCTTAAAGTTGCACACCTGCGTGGAGACTGCAGCAGAGCTTCAGAGCTTAACCTGCATAGCCTGTGGTCATACTCCTATGAACCCAAACCTCAAGGCTAAATATCTCAGCACAAACTCATCTCAGGAAGATTTGATGCCAGGATCAGATGCTGATCAGACATGAGGGACGTTTAGACAAGAGAGTTTGCTTTTCCTGAGTCTGTGTTGCAACTGCATTGTGATAGCTTTATTGGATCTCTAAAGCCACGTCTACTGGTGTTCCTGTGTGCAAGAAAAAACTTGCACTGACAAAAAAGCTTCCCTTCTAAAGGAGGAAAGGAGATTTAGTTGTTACAGCCAAACCAGCCTTTCATGTCTATGCCACCATCTTGATAAACGTACATAAACAGTGCACACTGGACAAAGGACACAACAACTGACATAGTATGTTGGTGCTCCATGACAACAGAGCTTCCCTTCACTGGATGGTGCTCTCAGATGCAGGGTCGGACAACAGACTTCCTCTCTGTGTGCATCAGTTGTACGTGAGAGGGTAGATAAGGGACTGTTTATTTTAAAACATCCAACCACCCCCCTCCCCCTCCCAACCAATATGATTGCCACGATTGGCACATTTTGACTAGCAGTTTGGCAATTCCATGTTGTGTGCATGGCCTCCTTTCATGTATTAGGGGCACAAACAATACAGTCTATATTTCTTACAAGACAATTTTCAACAATGTATTTATAAATAACCCGTTGTTAGGATAGAGATGACAACAATATGAGCTCCCCAACACTCCCTTGTGGACACACTACAGTAGCATTCAGTTGCTATGGAGGAAGGCCCTAAAGGGTTAAGATGGATTTTTTCAGTTTACATTTTTTTTTCAGTTTGGTATACTAAATCTAGCTTGCCCTTGTTGGTTTCTCCAAAGTTGCCTACATTAACCATTCTAAAACATATATGTAACATAACAAACAGAACATCCCAAATGTTTAACTCATGTTAGTGCAAAAGGAAAGTCAGAGGATATTCAAACTCATTAGGGTTCATCCCTTAGCACCACGAATAGCCACATTTCATGAGAATCTAAGCCGTTTTCAGCCTGGATCAAAGCAATGGACTGACAGACCAACATTTCCATCCCCAGAATATTGTAGTTTGAGTGACTAAAAACCGAAACAATCCTTCAGTTCCTCACACAACTTTTCACAAGAATGTCTTTGGGAAGCTCCACTGAGCCACATTTGTGCTACCCGAAATTTGCTGACTCAACTATCGTTGCACAATGAACATCTTTGACCAAAAGAAGAAATGTCAGTGCCCTTCAGTACATTCTTTGTGAGACTGTTGCTCAACTGTGTTGCCAATAGTAAAGGGCCACCTTAAGGGTTGTAACAATAAACTGTTTAAGATGAATGCTCTATTCTGCTGTTTGGACAAAAACAGGGCAGAGACCAGCAAACCGCAAGAGGAGATGATATTGTGTCATCATTTAAATCTGATTGAGAAACAGTCTTCCTTTTATTAACAGATGTAGAATTCAGTTTAGTCCATACTCAGCAGAGGCTGCTGGGTAGCGTGGGTGTCCAGTTCTCTGCAGACAGGGTCAGTTAAGTACGATGTCCAAGTCATACACAGCTCAGACGTGCGTCTCCTATGAAAAGATATGGGCCATTTGAGACTCCCCATAATAAGTCTCTCTTATATGGACTTTGACACTTTTACATCTACACATGAAATGCAGCCTATAGGTGGTAAATGATGTCTTTCAGACTTGTGTCTAGTTAATTCTGTTTTTCTCCATCTGAAGCCCAAACAGACACACATAAGTTATCTCAAACTGCTATAAAATACTTGAGGGTGAAGCAGGTGTAAATATATAAATATGATAAAAACTTCACATCACATTCACGCCAACTGTGCCCCTTGAAAAATCCTCTTGGGGTTACACAGGGGGGGGGTGGGGGGGGCTTTTTCCAAACAGCTCCCCCAGCTTGTCACACAAGACACATAGACCATCTATTGCTTTAAATTCTCCATGGGAACTTGGCTGAATGCATCACACTGCATTCATAGGTAAGGCAATGTTAAATCAGGTAATTTAGACTGATGTCTTTATGATTTGTAGGAGTACAGCATGGAAGCCAGTCTCCCTCACTTGCTGGATAAACAGAAATTTGTTCAGCTCAAATAAAATTTGATGAGGAGATAATTTTGCGAGCCTGTAGTATAAAGGTCTCTCTCATATGCAGCATGAGGTGCTACACTCTGAGGGCAAATCAACCGAAAGTCTGGAGAGGTAGTTCAGCACACAGGGGACAAGATGATAGAGAGAGATATGGCTGATCCAGTCCACCAATAGGGAAAGGCCTACACTGGTCCACATACCGTCTGCTATCAAAATATTATTATTACATTATTATTATAAACGAAAATGAGTAGTCGTGAATATTATGAACTGAAACTGAAATAAAAACAATATCCTTTAGGAAAAACTTGACTAAAACATTCTTGCCTGGTTTAAGAATCAATACAAATAACATACAAATGAATGTATTGTCATTTGAGTTTTAGTTTCTTAGTAACACTAAACACATACAATAAAAGGAGATTGCATACATTTCCGTCAACTCTTGAGACATTATATTGACGTACAGGAAATGGTGCTATGTCACAATTGCTTCACAACTAATCCCTATTGTTTTTTACATGCAGTCCAGTAAAATGAAGAACTTGAATCAGATCAGATCTAACTAAGCTTTTCAGCTCAGGTCTAATGTTCAACAAATGGGGATGGAATGCAGGAGACAAGGTCTCTTCTGAGTGTGCCAGTCAAAACTTTCATACCCTGCTGAGGACACTATACGCTTCTCACAATGGGTCTGGTCTTTCTAAAGAAGCCACATTTTATGAGTGCTTTAAAATGAATTGCCCCGTGTATTATTTAATCAAATGTCAACATTGGATAAGTTAAGTAACCGTAAAGAAAATTCCAACAACATCAGACAGTTCATTCAACCTTTTGTTGGCATGAACAATTCTGAATCAAAGCGAAAACCCACAGAAACAAGCCTCTAATCGGGGATTTCATCAGGAGATAAATCCTGGAGCTGCTCCACTGACAATGAATTGGAAACTGACATGGTGGATTGTACAGTCTGAGCTTTTGCTCTCCACTAGGTTTGACAGTATCTGTAGACACTACCAGTTATGAAAGATAACATATCTGAAAAACCCTAAATTAAACCCTATACCTGCCAACGGAAACTAGTTATTAGTCAGTGTCGAAAGCAGTGACGCGTTATATTTCTTGGATGCAGCTTTGACTATGGGTTTCGCTGGACATTTTTAATAAATTTAGAACAACAACTGCTTTCTGTCTCAGGAACAATGACTTCCCATCAGACCAAGCTCAGATTTGAACCATGGGTGAGATAAAGTTGAAGTGTTTTAGATAAAAAATCACTTGGGGCATTAAAAACAAGTCTACGGTTTCAAAACACCTAAACCCATTGCAAGCCTTTCTTTTCAAAGGACATAGGAATAGAAGCTGCAGATAAAGAACAGATGCATTTTACTGCCAGTAAAAGTCTCTTGGAAATAAAATGTAATTCCATAATATCCCTCAGATACTCAGGAGCACAGATCTAAGTGATCAACTTGTGAGAGCTCACATGTGAACATCTTTTTTTCCCAAAGTCAAGTCAAGACTGACAAGTCCCAAGTCAAGTCCCAAGTCCAGACTGTCCAATTCTAAGCCAGAACAAGTCAAGTCCCAAGTCAAGTCCAAAGTCAAGTCCCAAGTCCAGACTGTCCAATTCTAAGTCCAGAACAAGTCAAGTCCCAAGTCAAGTCCCAAGTCAAGTCCCAAGTCAAGTCCCAAGTCCAGACTGTCCAATTCTAAGTCAAAAACCAAGTCAAGTCCCAAGTTAAGTCCCAAGTTAAGTCCCAAGTCAAGTCCCAATTCAAGTCCCAAGTCAAGTCCCAAGTCAAGTCCCAAGTCAAGTCCCAAGTCAAGTCCCAAGTCCAGACTGTCCAATTCTAAGTCAAAAACCAAGTCATGTCCCAAGTCAAGTCCCAATTCAAGTCCCAAGTCAAGTCCCAATTCAAGTCCCAAGTCAAGTCCCAATTCATGTCCCAAGTCAAGTCCCAATTCATGTCCCAAGTCAAGTCCCAATTCATGTCCCAAGTCAAGTCCCAATTCAAGTCCCAAGTCAAGTCCCAATTCATGTCCCAAGTCAAGTCTCAATTCAAGTCCCAAGTCAAGTCCCAATTCAAGTCCCAAGTCAAGTCCCAATTCAAGTCCCAAGTCAAGTCCCAATTCAAGAACCAAGTCAAGTCCCAATGAAGAGACATTCATTGATTTGTGTTAAAAAAATATAATGTTTTACATTTTTTGGCCTGGGATAAACTATGAAGTATCTTCAAGTCGAGTATAAAGTCATCAAATTTGTGATTTAAGAGATTTAAGTCTGGATACATGTGTTAGTACTGCAGTGTGGCATAGTGATAGAGGTGCTGTTGTCAGACACAAAAGGCCACTTTGAACTCTCTTTACTCCGTCTTTTGTTGATGACAGAATACCTGGGCAAAGGAGTTTCAATCAGAGGACCTGCATGGGAATCCCCTGACACGCAGCAAGAGGAACACACAGAAATATGTAACAATAAACACCCCCTAACCCCCCTCGGAAATTGCGGAAAATCAACAAAACCCATAATGGGAATCCTGCTTCTTTTCAAGCAGGCATCGGAGTGTCTTCTGTATGATATCAGATTTAGCTCCTTTGAAGTCGTAAGCTCATAATACCTAAATGGGAAAAGGCTCGGTTTTTTTCCATGCATCACAGAGCTGACAACAGATTCACTCCCTGGCTCTTCCTCTCACACATACACACACAGTCCCACATATGACAACACCCCTTGTTTACCCGTCTGACTTTCATCCCACGCATCCTGTTTGTGGCAGCATCTTCTATTGTTCCCGTATGTGTGTACCTGAGCAGGTTCAAAACCTCTAGCACGCTCTTTCCATTGCTGCTGTTCAGAAGAAGTAGAATTGAAGTGATCCGTGCCCATTGCTTTTGTTTTGTTATCAACATTTGGCCGCTTTATCTTTCTTTAAGTGGGCGGAAAAAGAGGAGGGAAGATGGAAAGACTACTGATAAATGCAGAACACAAAGAAGAAGCCACACAAAGAGAAATATCCTGTGAGAGCAAGATGTGGAGTTAGCATGCAAGGTAAAAGAGTGTATTTGGTTATTTTTAAAAAGCCTGGTTTGATGAGGTTAGGAAGGCCATGCTGATTTGAGTGAAAAACCCACTCTTGCTTGCTCAATAGAGTACACCTATTGTAACAGCTGATGTCACCCTGAAGGAAGTGCTTTGAAGGGGATGGGGGCAGAGGGACATCACAATGCAGCGTTGTATGCCAGCAGCATCACAAGGACATGACGCTATCCCTGTGAGGAGTGGGCTTCACAATGCACTATATATAATGTGAGCATCTTGATGTGGGGGGCCTACCATCAAAATGATGGGGATGTGCTTTTGCAATCAGGGTTAGGTAAACAAGTGATTTAGCTCCATATCTCCGTAAAGAATCAGCAAATAGCACGATAAGCTGCAAAATGAATACAGCAGCTTCAGCTTGCACCCAATTTAATTAATTCTACATTTCTATCAATTGTACAGCCTATCTACCAACAATATATCAAAATATTAAATGAATGTCACAATAATGAAGTAGTGTGACACTGCCCTCTAGTGTCTAAGGTTAATAGTTTGAAATTAATTGTATGTTATCTGCAAATAATGCGCCTTAATTACATTTATACAGCATGCAAACCACACGTTTTTTAGCAGACAATTATATGATTTAGCTTTTATTTATAATTCTTTAACAGCTGTATCTTCAAACAGCCATTTGTATGTGAGTGAGTGAGTGTGTGTGTGTGTGTGTGTGTGTGTGTGTGTGTGTGTGTGTGTGTGTGTGTGTGTGTGTGTGTGTGTGTGTGTGTGTGTGTGTGTGTGTGTGTGTGTGTGTGTGTGTGTGTGTGTGTGTGTGTGTGTGTGTGTGTGTGTGTGTGTGTGTGTGTGTGTGTGTGTGTGACAAAGAGACATACTCACACAGGTGTACACCCCTCCTGGCATTTTGGTATTTCCTTTGAACTCTGGCTTCAAGATAGCTGCAGATATCAGCATGAAATAATCTCCCCACCTGTGATGCAGTGCGAACAGCAGCAGTATAGGTGAATAGTCTGCAGCCTACCTCATGTTGATTCTATGATGAGGGCTCAATCATTCTCATTTTCATTTGTTATCAGATTATTGACAACGAGAGCAAATGCTTCCTGGTCGCATCTAGATGAATCACAGCTGAGGTGGAAAGTAAAAATAATGAGTCATATTGTTGTGAGGAAGAGATTAAAAGAATGAACAAATGAGATCAGTGGCATGATTTTATGAGGCATAGGATCTAAATGGCTGAAATAGGCATATTGCAAAGTAGTTGCACTGATTTTACACTGATAACAATATTTAGTCAAAGTAAATAAATAAATGTTAACTTTAAAAAACATTTTATAGTTAAGATACATCTGTTGATTCTTGACATTAAATACAGTTTGTAGGAGCTTTTAAACAAACCATGGTCGGTATCTTTTTATTTTGGCACTTATAACCTTATAACTTAGACACTGAAGTTCATTTTTGTAGAAAAATCTTAAGTAATTTGCAATTGTACTGTCATACATTTCACTTTGTGGACTTGTTTCAGCCATTGAGTACAACAAAGCAGTGGTGGAAAGTACTCAACTAAATGAAGTACTGAGGGACTGTACTTAAGAGCAATTTTGAGTAAATTATTTTCTTAAGTATTTCCATTCTCTGCAACCTTACACTCCACTTTAAAATAAGGATCAGGCAGATATTGTACTTTACTCCAGTATTCATTTTTTGATACTTACTGTGATGTCCATAGCCTCGCAGGGTAAAGCAATAACACTGCACCCTCACCTCCAACAGTGTTACCTCATTTCAGTTGCAGTCAACCACATCAACAATTAACACCTTTTGACCCTTTCGATTTAAATAGTAAACTGTTTATTTGCCTTACACCTGACATTATTTCATGTACTCTATATAAATAGAGGCGAAGTCCCTCCCCTTCCGGTTGAGCTCCATGGGACCTTATTTCGGAAAAGTTATGCATTGAAGTCAATGGAGAGAGAAAGATTATCTTTTGATCCCGTTTGAATTGTGCCACGAATTACACATATGATGTTTGTCAATTTAAAAGATAATTTTGCAAGTCAAAAAAATAAAAATGTGTCGTAAAACTGTGAAGTAACACTTTTTTTGTGTGAAATCGCTCAATGAACTACATCTCCCGTCTCGCACCACACACCAAGACAGCTGTCACGTTGGCACATTTCACCTCTTTCTTTCAGAATGAGGCGGAGAGTATTAAAAGAGGTGAAAATCACTACAAGTCTGGGCATGTTGAGAGCTGTACATACACACAAGGGGAGTTAGTCGGTTCGTAAGAGCCAGCATGCGGGACCGGGATTCTGGGATTTGTAGTCTTTCTAGTTGCGTATTTTTCATAGTCTTATATTTCAACAGTTTTACGACAAACTGTGACTTTTTTGACATGGAAATTATTTGTTAAGATTGACAAACATCATATGTGTAATTCGTGGCACAATTCAAACGGGATCAAAAGATAATCTTTCTCTCCCCATTGACTTCAATACATATTTTTTCCGAAATAAGGTCCCATGGGTCGGAAGTAGATGGGCGGAACTTCGCCTCTCTATAGAGTGGCGAAGTCACGCCCACTTACTTCCGGGTAATGGGACCTTATTTCGGAAAAATTATGCATTGAAGTCAATGGGAGAGAAAACGTATCTTTCGATCCCGTTTGAATTGTGCCATGAGTTACACATATGATGTTTGTCAATCTTAAAAAATAATTTCCATGTAAAAAAAGTCACAGTTTGTCGTAAAACTGTTGAAATATAAGACTATGAAAAATACGTAACTAGAAAGACTACAAATCCCAGAGTCGCGTAAGTGATGTCACAATTGTTTTCCTCCACCATTCAGATACCTAAGATCAGCGCAATATAGATATAATCTATCTATATGGCGCTGGCTAAGATAAGATAACTTTAACAAGATGCCTGTGTGCTTAGTACCAGGTTGTTATTATACCAGCAATGGGTCTTGCTCGTTCTTTTGCTTCCCGTCTGATGAAAGGACCAGGAGTGGCTTGATCAAGTTAGCTACCTAGCTAGTAGCTAGCACGTTAGTTCGCATTACAGCCTTGTCATTTTTATTAGCCTTAACATGAAGTAACTTTAAGTAACCCAAAATGTTAAACAGTAAGAGTAGTAGTCATATTTCGTGAACCCTTTGAATAGTACTGTCACCGGTGTGATCATTCTATAATACACCATTTAAGCCCGGGGGAGAAATGCTAACGCTAACGTTAGCATCGGCGATCTTCTCTACTTCATGCTATCTGCACAAATGGTTGACATTAAACATTAAAACGACCAGGCAGTTCAGAGAGAATCGAAGGCAGGCAGGCAGCTTTGCATGACATTCTTCAGGACGTGTTTCATTGTGGTGATAGTGAGGGAAGTCAATCGTTTTGTTGACAAGACAGTAGTGACGGCCATCTTGGTGACGTGTGTTGTTGACCAGAGATGTAGTTCATTGAGCGTTTCACACAAACAAATGTGTTACTTCACAGTTTTACGACACATTTTTTTTTTTTTGACTTGCAAAATTATCTTTTAAATTGACAAACATCATATGTGTAATTCGTGGCACAATTCAAACGGGATTGAAAGATAATCTTTCTCTCTCCATTGACTTCAATGCATAACTTTTCCGAAATAAGGTCCCATGGGGCTCAACCGGAAGGGGAGGGACTTCGCCACTCTATACAGACTACGTACAGAATACACTGCAGACTCGCTGTTTGAGGGCTTGATAGCCCACTCCCCCTCCACACCGCTCCACACTCGTTGGTTTGGAACAGCACTTAATCTGGCGGACCCTCCGCGCGAACCATAGGGCGCGAATGCGCAAACGGAGGGGTAGTGTGTAGGGGTAGGGTGTTGGGGGCGGTTTGGGATTGGGCCTTTTTGTATTTTCTTCATTTTAATTACCCTTTGTTTTTCTATTTGGTTTGGCCATGCCACTATATATGTTCAATTTTGTAATGTTGGCAGGTTGGTTTGTTCACTTAACACCTGTTTAGTTGCTGTCATATTTAATACAGTTATTTTCTGTTGACCACTTCATAGGCCTATATTGAAGACTTGTTTTTTCAATGTGTGGGTTAATAAAGAAAACTGTTTCTTCAAACAATTCCTCTGTCCTGTTGCCTTTCTGCTTGATCCCTGACACCTTTTTTGCAGATTAAGAATAATAATTAAAAAAACATAGTCGGCAGATAATGATGATTTGTCATATTAGATCATAATATTGTATTGATCACAAAGGGTAAATTCACTGGACACTGACACTAAATGCGGATACCATTGACCTGATGTTCAGCGTCCAATCAGATAATTCAAACACATCTTTCAATGCATGACTATAGGTGTCTTTATTGGTAGATCTTTCCTCATCTGGTCCATAACAATTATATATCGCTATAATTCTTAATGTTTCTCTTACATTCAACCACTGAAATACGGTTCTGTTATCACATTTTAATAATTAAGAAACATTATAAAGTAATTTTGTTTCTGTTTTTAGTGTCACTCAAATTCAGATTACACTGGCCATTTCCCTACTCACTCTTTGTGTTGTCTTGCATTTAAATGTGACACCTCAGCAAAACCTTAAAGGTCCCATGTCATACTTTTCCGGTTATTACCCGTCCCCTTGTGTGTTATGAAGGTTTTTATGCATGTAAACGGTCTGCAAAGTCACAAACCCTCAAAGTACACCCTGTAGCGAGTAAAACTCTAACACAGAAAATACCTGTCTATGCTGACCCAGAACGCCTCGTTGGAGATTTCTCTTTTTCTTCCTGGGTACAGTGACGTGCCCATACCCAAATGGACCCATTGGTCCAAATGGACCAATCCCTGGAACCGTTACGTTACGTTCGCGGAGCCGTTACTTCCTCACACACACACACTCAATCTTTTCTCAGCTGCAGCTCCGCCGATTTCTCCTCCCTGAGACGGCGGGACGCGGCGAGGCTGTGAGTCGGTGTGTGAGCACACACACAAACTCCCAGCCAGGCTGCGGGTGTGTGTGTGTGTGTGTGTGTTCGGGCTGGTTTCGGGCTGGGTTTCGCTGTGTCTCGCTGTCTCGCAGACGGCCACTGGGCTCATAGGGAGGGGGGGGCAGGAGCTCCAACAAGCCATTTAGGACAGAGAGTGAATACACATACTATACAGAGATGCTGTATGAGAAACCAATGTGAGTTTGGAAAATTGCACAATATACATTTATTTTAGTATACCTCAACAATGGAATTATGATCAGTATAAATGGCCATGACATGGGACCTTTAATGTTGCTCAAACCCATGTGCAGGTCAACAAAATGTGGTATTCTTTACAACCACCAGGGGGCGTCATTCATCTATTACTGGTCTATACTGTCCCTAACATCTCTCTAATCTCTATTTCCAAGACAAAATAGATAAACTTCTACTAAAACAGTTTGTTAAGGAGTAACTTTAAATCAAGGACTATGTTATATTGACAAATACAAAAAGTGATTGATGTAGGCTACGCTTATTGGAAATGTGATTTAAAAGTTGAGTGTGTACAGAACTGGAATTATAGCCTCAAACACAACCCTTGTACAAAACAATATGGATTTCTTGCTGTTCAAGTAATTGAATTGTTTGTTTTTATGTGGTGAGTGTTTTCATGATTATAAGAGGCCATGCTATATTATTGCCCTGGAATCTCCTACATACTCAAAGTTGATCACATATCTCTGGGTAGCCTAGGCTAATACTAGAATAACAACAACAAAAGAATAGTGTAAATAGCATAATAATATGCCCATCATGCCATGTGGTATTATGCAGATTAATTTAGTACATGCCTGGGCAGCTTCAGTGAGGACTTGAATGGGGGAGATTAGTACCAGATGTTGGGTCTCAGCAGCCAGCCAATCAGGAGGAGGGCCGTTTGGTCTGTGGGAGGGGCTCCGGCTCTCCTCTGAGCTCAACATTTATTCTAACAGGTAGTTTATAAACCAAACTGGCCAACAGCAGCAGCAGCAGCAGCAGCAGCAGCAACACTAGCAAGACAGTGACTAACGAAGTCTGAGCGGAGGACGGTTTCTTTAACAGCATCTTATTTCTGGATATGCCCTTACACCGCTCTTCAGCATGCTGAGCAGGAAGGGGTCTTGTGCGGGGATGATGAGCGCTGCAGCCGGAGTGGACCGCAGCAGGGTCGGGGAGAGGCTGCAGGCTGCTCTGGCCGGGCTGCAGGAGCTTCATCTGCTGAAGGACAGACAGAGCGACATGGTGAGCTGGGCTCTGAGGATGGACCGAGAGGAGCCGATCACTGCTGCCCACACCGGCCCGGAGAGTCTCATGGTGATGGGGGCCGAGGAACAGCGGCTGGAGGCAACCCTAACAACCCTGAAGCAACAGCTGGTAGGAAGCCATTTATAAAGCCATAAAACAAAATCATTAAAATGCCTCTCAAGAGATACTAATCTGCAGGCAGTTGGTTGGTGTCACCATAATTGTGCCTTTATTATATATTTTTAAAATGATTGCACACATTCTCATTAACTTTTTTTAATTGTTAATTATCCTTGGAATAAAGTCGTCAGTCAGCTGATGCTCATGTGCATTCCGTCTTCAATTATTAGCAGTCACACTTTCATGATCTCAGCTGGGGGTAGGAAGTAAGATAGGTGTCATAAATCAAGGTTCACTGCAGGACCAAGAGGACTTTGAGTTGTGTATGTGCGCGCACACAGTGCATGTGCAGACTGCAGGGGGGCAAACCTCAATCATTAACCACTAATGCCAGGGAATCTAACAAAAAAAACCTGGTGCGTTTTTTAAGGTGGTTCATTTGCTATGAATGACAGTCAGTCATGAGAGGCCCCTGAGTGTTTGAAACAACTGGCTGAGTTTTCCGTGACAAGCTTTTTCCATGAAGGCTGCTGTTATAACCACAGGAAGTGCAGGGATTAAGGTGCTCGGCTTGAATTTAAGTAAAACTGGGAATAAGATACACTGTAAAGTATATGACAACATATGGTTTTGTTTTACATGCGTGCAAAATGGTGCACACTCACAACACCCCATGTTTAAGAAAACACCACCAGCTAGAAATAGCCTTAATGGCCCAAAAACACTTTCCAATAGCTTATTTTTTGCCACAGTCTGAACGAAGTCAACCAAACTAACTCTATTTTATAAGAGAATAAAAAGTAAATAGTGCATTTTGCAGGCAATGACCCCGAGCCCTTATTTTAAGAGCCACTGTAACAGTAAATGCCCAGCCCGAGCTGCAAAGCAAACAGTCCTTCATCCCAACCCCCAAGCTTTCCTCCTCTATTAGTTTACACAATGGCCAGGCCCTCGCTGTGGGGGAGAAATGAGTTACCCACCACTGCTTCTTCCATGCTCCCCCATGTCCTGCTGGGGTTAATCATCAGCCACAGCTGAGGCTCCTTTGTTTTTCTGATAGCTGTACATTAGAGCATCTTTATCCGAACAACAGGCCCCTTCTTAATGTAATTATAGAGTTGCTAACGTGCATTTACCAGGAAGTTTCACTTATTCAAAGAAATTCTGTGCAATCACCTGTATTTTTGTGCATGAGTAACTCTATTGCATAACCATAATCATTCGTGAACTCCCTTCCAAATCAAAGCAGGCTTGCCATTTGTTTCAGGTTGTATCACACACTTTTGGGAAGTTGGCTAAAATGTTGTGTGTTGTTTGTTTTATAGTCTCGTCTTCGTAAACAGGACGTAGGCCTTAAATCTCACTTGCAGCAGCTGGATCAACAGATCAGTGAGCTGAAGCTGGATGTGAACAAGGCTTCCACAGACCAGCTGGAGAGTGACAGCAGGCCAAGTTCAGGTGTGTAAGCAAACACTGGCACTAAAAGCCCTACGGTTGCTTTATAACGAGCCATAAAGCATCCACCCAAGATTCTATCACACGATGCTGAGAAAAATACTCTTTATATATACACATTTTACTAATAATACACATTTTTTTCCTGCTCTTTCTCCAGGTTTCTATGAGCTAAGCGATGGTGGCTCTTGCTCATTGTCCAACTCCTGCACCTCTGTGTACAGCGAGTGTCTGTCTTCCTCCCAGACGAGCCTTCTCCTCCTTCCCACAAGCCCTGCTAATTCCCACATCGGCCAACCCTTACAAGTAGACGTATGCCGGCGGCGTTCTGCTGATGAGAGCACTTCCCAGCCCAACCCTCCGCGGGCCACCGGCCTTCATCTAGGCAGCAGCAGGATCAGAGCAAGCACCGAAAAGGCTCGCCCAAGGCCTGTGTCAACAGGTAACAAAAGCTCTCAATCTCTCATGTAATAATGGGAATCACACTACTGTTGTTACTCAACGTGCACATGTCATTTTTTAGGGTTGTGTCTAGCTGGTAGCCTGAGATGCGCAAACTCTTGTGAGACTTGTTGCCTTGTCCATTCAAGGTCAATTGTCCAACCGCTAGCATCTCGCAAGAGTTTCGATTTGAAAGGCTAATCAAATTTTTGTGTTTGTGTTTATTAGGTGATCTCGATAGGATGATGGCCCAAGGACTGAGCCACTACCGACCTGGCGATGCAAAGAAACCCCCAATGTGCTCAAACCTAAAGACCTCCACAGTGGACCCCAAGTTCCACAGCAACCTGGTGTCCCGCAGTGGGACGGAAGTGTACCACTACCCCAGCCCCCTGCACGCTGTGGCTCTTCAGAGCCCAATCTTTTCCCAAGGGGGTGACGCAGCCACACCTAGACTTCTTGAGGGCCAAGCAAATGGTTCTGAAACCCTCCAGAGGGCGCAAATGTTTTATGACACCAAGACCCTGGGTTACATTGACAAGCTCCTCCTGCGCAGCTCAAGCAAAATCCAAAGTGACTCAGAGACTCTGCAGAGACACAGTGACTATCACAGGAGGCCCACTGAGGTTTTAACTGCATTCCCTGAAGTGTCTCAGAAAGAGGTGCCTGTGGTGAAGCCTCCTCCAGCACAGACCACAAACATTACCCCACATGATAGCAACCAGAAGAGACACTGCAAGACATTCCCCAGCCAAGAGCCAGCTGATAACACTCACCACAATCAGTCAGCGAAAGCCCCTGAGCTTTCATACCGATACTCCTATCCTGTTGCCAGTAGGGAGTACAGCTCTGATGAGGTCACCACTTTATCTCTGAGGAAGAATGGTAAACCCAGAGGAGAATATGCTAGTGGAGCAAGAAGCAATTCAGAGAATAGATTTGGGGATCATCTAGGGTCAATGCCACAAGAGAGGAACGGCTATAGGCAAAGATCTACGATGGCCCACAGCTCGAGCGCGGAGGAGAGTCAAACCTTTCAGGTTCACACTGCCCCCACAGCTTCCCCTGAGTTTGTCCACGCTGAATTTGTCCCTGCTGGGTCACAGAGGGTCAAGGTGAGACAGGCGGACCGTAAAACCAAAGCCCTGAAACTGAAAAGGAAAAACACAGAGAAGCCTCGAGCAATCAAGCAGCAACATGGCTACTCCTCTGGTGAAAAGACCAGAGAGGGCAGCGGTGCAGCAAAGGGGGAACAGAGAAGATCAGGGAAAGGAAAAGTGACCCAGAAAACAAGCCTTTCTTACACAGAGGAGCGCATACAGGGCTCAGGCTCTGACTCCAGCCACTGTAGTCCTGGACTCATGAACACCTACAAGGTCCATGCAAAGCCACATCCAATCCCTGCTGTCACAAAGTCCAGCAGAAGCCGCAAAATGCAGTGCCCAGAGTATGATCAGCCTGTGGAGCAGAGGAAGAGGAGGCAGGGGGCGGCCAAATGGCAGTCGGAAGTGGAAATGCTCCAGGCCTCGTATGTTCAGCGTCAGAGGTCCAAAGAGTCCCAGGTTCAGGCACATGGAAGCATGAAGATGGTCCGCAGTATGAGTGCCAGAACCGGCCAGTGGGTTGGACCTCCTCGCCCCTTCCAATCATCCATTTCCTCTAACTCTTTCCTCCAAAATCTCAATGCCAGATACCCTCCAGCAGCCTTCGTCATGTCTTGCCACTACCCACCCAGATGTGAGTCTGAGTACTCAGCCGAATGCGCCTCACTGTTTCACTCCACCATTGCAGAAAGCAGCGAGGGGGAGATGAGCGATAACACCACCAACCGCTTTGGTGATAGCGAGTCCAGCCAGAGCTCCCAGTCTTTCTCGGACTCTGACAGCAGCTTGTCCCTGGATGAGGAGGACCAGGTGGGAAGCCAGGAGGAAAAGGGCCTGGTGTGGGCTGAGGCTGCTCTGGGGCCCACCGCAGCTGGACAGCCCCTCCAGCAGCTCCCACGCCCCGAACCATCAGCCTGCCGCATCAAAGCTTCCCGAGCCCTGAAGAAGAAGATCCGTCGGTTCCAGCCGGCCTCCATGAAGGTCATGACCCTGGTGTAGAAGTGTTCCCCCTGGGCAGAGGGAGAACTGTTGGGAAAACAGAAATTAAGGAAAATGCTTTCAAAACTGTTTGCAGGCCTGGTCTTAGGGCTCAGCATATGTGCACTGATTGTTTTGTTCAAACTAAAAAGATAAGTTATGTTATGGTTGAAACTGAAACTGTACAAAATGGTAAATCGTGTAAAAGCATGTTTTAAAGGAGAGGTGTCATGCTTTTCCGGTTATTACCCGTCCCTTTGTGTGTTATGAAGGTTTTTATGCATGTAAACGGTGTGCAGAGTCAAAACCCTCAAAGTACACCCTATAGCGAGTAAAACTCTAACACAGAAAATACCTCCCCAAAACGCCTCGTTGGAGATACGTCATTGTCCATTTGATTCTTCCGGGTACCGCATGATGTCAAGATGTACCCGGAACGAAATGGACCAATCCGTGGAGCCGTTACGTTACGTCCGCGGAGCCGTTACGTTAAGCCCCCGCTGATTGGTCCAAATTGACCAATCCACGGACTTCCTCACACACACATCTGTGTGCAGGGAGCAGGCAGCTCTGCTGATTTCTCCTCCCTGGCTGCAGGCTGATAACAGACAGTTGGGATCGCGGCAAAATTCTCTCTGCAGACCCATTCTCACAGCGTTTATCAACCTTTTTCTTACTCAATATCAAGCCACACTTATTGTTTTTACTTCGGATGTGAGTTTGTGTGTGCTCAGGATGAGTTTGGCTGTGTTTCGCTGTGTATCCTAAACAAGGAAACAACACCTCCACGGAGCTCAGCTCGATTCACAACGTCCCGACCAATCAGAGCACACTGTGCTCACAGGGAGGGTGGGGGCTGGAGCTATTGGAGCTACAACGAGCCGTTAAAGGCAGAGAGTGAAATTCAGTGAATACACGTAGTTTACAGAGATGCTGTATGCGAAACCAATGTGAGTTTGGAAAAATGCACAATATAAATCTATTTTAGTAGACCTCAACAATGGAATTATGATCAGTGGAAATGGCCATGACACCTCTCCTTTAACAATTATTACTTAATTTGTAAATATGTATCTTGTAATTAAAGTTTCCCATAGCATGTGGCTGCATTTGACAATTCCATGGACATTTATGTCATATCATTGTATTTACCTGAAAAATAAAAATAATTTCTTTAAATATCTCAAATACGTGTTCATTTTCAGTTAATCTGTTCATTTTTCTTATTAACTATATTAAATGTATTTCATATATGCTGGGTTAGTTTGAGTTTGTATGTATTAGTCACTTTTCTTTAATATGTTACTAAATCATATGCTTTTCTCATAGACTGTATATATAAGGCTTTTCTATTAGCTGATTGAGCTAGGTACTAGCTTTGGTATTTATAGCATTACATTTTTCTTATTCAGTGAGTAGGCAATGTCAAATGAAATCTCATCGTCCAACCCCTATTTTGTTGACTATTAGGCAGACATGTTAAAAACAATCTCCATTTAATCCTCAAACGTCCCACTGAGAGGGACCAATTTAGCACTGATAGCGCTAACGGCTCCTTATCTGGTTTCCTGCCCAGCTGTTGGTTTAATAAGTTGCGTCTTCAACAACCAAACCCAGACAGTCTTGTTTAATTAGAGGGTGAAACTTATCAGCCTCAGTCATTTAAATGTAAGTAAACACTTACACCAAAGTACTAAAGCACACAGTCACACTCCTTCAATTACACAGACATTAAGACGATGGCAGCAGAAGCTCAGGTTTCTGAGGAAAAACAGTTGGTGTGTATGTCAAGGGGCACATGGGATTTAGAAGGAATGACAGATGATAAGAGACTTCTCATTTCTGAGCTGTCATGAAGAGATTAAAAAGCGGGCAGTTGCACAGAGTTGCCCAATAATCTCATTTAAAAAATCTGTCTTGGTATCTTTCCATTAAAATTCTTTCAAAGACGGGGTGAGCAAAAGGACACTCGTGAAGGTAAGCAGTCCCTGCCTGGCCTTCCACACATCAGCACGCTCTCCCCTGGTCAAACATAATAATGTTCTCTCCCATCAGAAAGCTCTGACCTTAAAGTTCCCCAACTAAGAAGCTTATAGAGCTGACAAACATTTTCAGCATTTCACCAAATTCTTACTTTGAAGTTTTGTTCCTTGCAGATTTAATCACTTTTAAGTCTCTTGGATACTTCATTTAATTTTCTCTCTAGACATGTTCAGTTAAAGAAAGGGCGTAATTCTTTGAATTCAATTTCTCACTAAAAGGGCATATGTTCATTCAACAGCACTCTTTTCTATTCTCATCAAAACACGAGACAGGTCTCGAGGGCACACACATCAAAGATAGCATTTTGGGTTTAGAGAGTTACAATTGAATCAACCTATTAGGATTTGTACAACCAGCTGACCCCTGTCCTTTGAGAAAGAGTGGTTGGTGGGATTAGTGCTGCTGTTTTCGACCCGGCTCAGAGTGATCATGACAGGCGCTGGACTTGTCTTTGATGTTGAGTATAGCTGGACCCTGTCGGCTTGACCTTGGGCGCTGGGTGACCTTTGCAGCTGTAGGGCTGGCTCATCTCTGAGGGCACCTCTCCCCACAATAGAGGGGTCAGGGGCCTTTTTTGTACCCGCGCTGTCTCTGGTTTTGTCTTTTTTGTGTTCAACATTTCTGCTATTTGCTTCCCTTTGACTGGTTGTTTGAGCTTGTTGTAAGAAAGTGAGTCCACCTGTCCAGCAACACTTTCTGATACAGTTTATATCTTTCAAAATCAATACATTGATCCAGTATATTATAGGAAAGGCTTAATTGCTGCATATCTTGGCTCCTACCATTGCCACCCACCCTAGATCAAGGGCAGACGGGTTAATTAACGATAAGATTAGATTAGATAAAATAAAGCTTTATTAACACCATGTAGGGAAATGTAGGTGTCATTGTAGCAACATCAGTGACAATGAAACAATTAAGAGGATAGGTAAGAGTACAACACACACAATGACAATGAAACTATAAATGTAACACATGTTTTATAACTGATAGGCTACTTTATTCATAATTTTAGATTGCCACTGTGATAAGTTGCTGTAATGGTTTAATAGGGAATTTGGCCAAGTCCTCTGCTCCTTTTAAAGGTATTATTATTATTAGACTCCTCTCTTTATAGATGCAATACAAATGTTCTCACAATTGTTGCTGAACTCGGATATTTACATTTTCTTCTGACAAAGACAGCCATGTATAAATCCAATGTACATAATTATGAATACATATTTTATTTAAGAAAAATCAAATGCATTGTTTATTATATTTTTATTTTGCAGAATAAGGTCCCTAACGCCTACATAAAGTAATTGGATGATGGATAAAGCTAATTCAGCTAGGGACTGGAACCTCTTGGGGGGCGAATTTGAAGCAGCAGGTGAACAGGTGCACACCTGCGAAAAGCATTCGGTTATGATATTTTATAGGGTGTAAAATTGACTACAGTGTGGGGCGTTCATGAACATACTCCCTATGGATGTCTGTCAAGTCTTACTGGAGGACTACAGATGTCGTGTGGGATCTGATTACACAGAAGTGCTCTGACTTTGGCATCAAATAAAGGAGAACACATGGGCCAACGACTCGCATCTAATCAGGATCCCACAATTTCAGCTGACACCACAACCGCAGATAAAAGGCTGTAATTGAGGCGTTTTAACCTTAACAAAGACTGAGCCGTGGTGACCTTTTGACATGGCTAGAGATCCATGAAGAGAGTTGTATTTTTATTGATTACACAACAGTCTGGATACTGAAAGTGAAATGTAAAAATAGGGTGTCTAAGCAGTCATGGTTCTGATAGTTCACACAGCTTTCCTCACACGATCCAGTGAGATATAAATAGGTGGAAGTGTCGTACCAAACTAATTTAAGTACTTGGACAGGTAAACAGTGAGTTAATGCAGAGAACACATGCCTCTGAGCTGCTTTGGACATTGATCTAATTAAGTTCACCTTACTCTACTCTTTCTCTGCTAACACGCATCTTAATTGATTGACCAACATTTTATTCACATCTCTAAGGTAATTAAAAAAATATTAAATCCAGTAATTGTCAGTAGATTTACCAATTTTGTGTAAATTCCACATCTATAATAAAGAAGAACATGTGAGAAAGTGAAAGCAGAAAAAGGAGTTCAAATAACAAAGGGTGTGCCGCAGACAGGTGTTGATTAAACTTTTACTTGGTTCACTTTAGGTCACAGTTGGGGGAGGGGTTCTCATTTTACGTGTGCATGAGGTAATCCCAAAACACACACACCCTTCCCAGTCTGCCTCCATGCGCAAAACACATAATACCCCATCAAGCTGTCTGTGTTTTCTCTTTTCCTCAGTCTATGTATTACTCAGTTTTTCTTGTATTTACATTAAGAATAACACTGCCTATCTTATAATGGCCTTCAGTTCATTGTCTGTGTATCTTCACCCTGTAGTAAAGAAAAATGTCTACATGACTTCTTGAAGCTGTGTTGCTTCCCTGATGTGAAAACTGGAGAGAGGGTGCTGCCCGGGCCTCATATATAAAATGAGGATATATTATGTTGACAAGTGGGAGCTCAGGAACTCTACCACCCCGATGAGAGGAGCTTTCCACTCCTACCCACAATGCACTGGAAACACAGAGGTGGCCATGCTTCTCTCGGTTTGGCATGTTAAATATCCACATTTACTCAAAGAAACATATGAAGTTGTTCGTGACTTCAAACAGGGCTTAAAATGACATGCTATTTTTTTAACTGCAAAATTACAAAGTGTATTACATTTACATTGCAATAAAGTAGTGATACAACTGAGATTCACCCAGCTCCTCTGCCTCCCTTTACACGGGGGATGGGCTCTATAGTGTGTGAGGTGGCTTTTGTCCCTTTGCTTACTGTACATATGAATGAGGTTGGACCGGAATGTCCACCCTCATGAATGTCAATCGTCTGAGGCCAGAGTTAAAGAGTCGGCTTCTCTGGTTGTGTCCAAGAGGACAATGGAGATAGAGAGCGGGGAGAAGAGATAGAAAGCGAGGGAACTGAACAGGAAGAGATGAGCTAACTGAGGACAAGTGCGGAAGATCGAGAGCAATTGAGACGGAGCATGAAGATGAGAGGAATTGAGAAATTAGGGAGATGCATGATGTGCCATCCCTGCAGAGGCTTAGCAGGCCCTTCCTCAACCACCACCTGCCCCTCTTTAAGCACATCCTGTCATTTAATACCTAATCCCTTCATTCACTCCAGTGTGTTTACTAACCATTGTCTCAACTCTCTTCAAGCTGTGGTCAAGAGGTGGTTCAAGAGTTCGCAGTGTATGGGGAGCACGCACTCGCAGTAACAGAGGCCATTGTGGATTTCTTCGCTCCTGCCAAGCAATTGTCTGAAACAGAGGGAAATCCCTGTGCACGCAAGTGAAGGAGTCTCTGGGCCCTATAGCTTTTGAGGCCAACATCAGAAACCTTCGTTGACAAGAACAAACCAATATTTAGGGACAGATAATTGAACCACAGTGCACTGACATGCCCTGTATTACCAGCGAGTTTAATTAAAATATATGTGTTTTATGTTTTTCTTCGTATCTAGCCATCACCTTAATCATGATGTAATCATTTAATAAAGCCAGTATGCTTTCAACTGTAGTTCTTTGCCAGGGCATTTAACAAACAAGCTAGGGTTGAGTTGTTAAATGTTTTGCTTTATTAATGATGACTTTAAAATGACAAGACTAATACATTTTTCCATTGCATGGCTCTTCTCGTCTCACTCTTTTTTTGTCTTTCATGAGCAAAAGCTGCGGATAGAACATGGTCCTGTTTTCTGTACCATGTCTGTCTTGGTTTGAGGTGAGCTAAGCCGATACTAGGAGCCGCAGATAAAACCCTGCAGACCACTGATTGGTCAGAGAGAATCCTCACATTTACAACATGAATAATTGTTTGTACAAATTCAATATCAATCAGTGGGAACCTCCACTGGTTGCAGAAATAAGTCAGATTCTATAGGAGTCTATATTGAAAATGATCTGATTTATCTCCTGATTTATTACATCAGTGAACATTTTCCTTATGACTTTTTTGTCTAAATCACTAGTGTTTAGACTTCTCCTATATAGCATGGTGTGCATTTTTGTAAATTATGGTCCCATTTGTAGTAAAATAGGAATTTCTATTTTAAAAAAAACAACTTCTTAATCCGTCCAATGTTAAGATATTTCAAGACAAAGGAGACCAAGCATGCCACACACAGATGTGGCCATACCTAAGGCATTACTTACTACTTCTCACTGGTGTGTGGTTAGTAGTGCCCAATGGATACGAAAGTAGGGAGAGCAGAAAGCAGAAGGCAGTCATGCTCCCTAATAAACAAAACAAAAAATGGTTGGGCAACAACATTATACAAATCAATAGGATCTAAAAAGAAATAACAGACATCTTTCAAATGTGTGAATGTACTGGTAATTGTCTGAAACATGTTGTTGCTGCTTTGAACTCAAACTTTATTATTTATTTTTTAATCAGTATAGCTGTCTCTTATAACAAGCTTTCGTGCTTGGGTAGGCCAAAATAATCACTACACAGTCTCCCTGCAGATGACTGGAGTCTACACAAAGTGTGCAATTTTCAAAGGAAGGCATGAGCTCCGGAAGGACAGTGGCAAGTGCATTTGTGATTGAGATGAATACAGTGTTTCCCCTTGTATCAGTCCCAGTGTCTCTGTGAGGATGTCCTGGCTGTTTTATGAGCAGGATGTCCTGTGTCAGCTCAGAGGAGTGCCTCTCTTTTGTCAAGCCTCTGGCTCTTATTGAACTGCCCCTGCCCCACATATCCTCAGAGAGCTGTAACTATCTCGCTTTATCTTGATTTTTCTTTCTACTGCGGGGCTTGTCCACTGGCTCACCAACAAAGCCACCAAACCTCATTATGAACAAAAACAAGCCTCGACTCTTCTGAAGTGGTGTGTGTGAGCTCTGAAGTAGGACATCAAAAGAGTGGGGAGAGTGACAGCTGGTCCTCCTCTTGGTCGGGCCCCCTGATAAGATCAGAGCGACAGGAGAACATGGGACCCAACAGGTACCTCCCTCCCACCCCAGCACCCGCTTTGCTGCTCCCATATGGCCCCTAACAAGTCCCTCTTCAACAAACACGTCAATTCCCTCTTGACTCCTCAGCCGTTTTTATTGCTTCCTAAAATGTGAAGGTCAGATTCTTGAGCATTTATTTACATTGAAAACATGCCGGTGACAAATGTGTTGTAAAGTGAGAATTATGTGTTTATACTATCAATATTATTACTTAATTATTTAATTTGTATTGTTATCTTGTTTTCTGTTTCACATGTATTTATTGAGTTTTTAGTGGGAACAATTCATTTATTTAAAAAACATGAATAAATAAAATATGTCTTAAAAATACACACAACAAGGTGTCACATGTATTTATTTTCTTCTCACATATAGTTAAATGCTGATTTGTATCTTTTTGTTGGAGCTATTTCTACTTATCACTTCCACACTGTTTGTCTGCCCTTCGTGTTTGACTGCTCTGCTTCTCCCAGCAGCCATAAAGCCGTTGGGAGTGTGCTCACAATGACCACTTGAAAGCTGGGGCTTCCTCCAGCTCCCAGCCTAATGGACTCTAGCCTTAACACCTATAAAACATGTTTTAGCAAAGACTCCCACTCGTCTCTCTCTATTGCATGTGCTCCAGTTAAAAGACAGGCTCAGCTGGCATGTCTGAAAGGGTCAATATTCTATTAATTTTATGAGTACGACTCTGTTTGTTAAGCTCACAGTTTTATGGCACCTTCGTCCTCTTCTTTCACTTCCGTGGTTTTCCTTTTCAAACTGTGTTTTTAATTGCTTCTTTTGGGACGTAGGAGGGAGAAAAAAATATAATCACTGTGGAAATAAAAAAAAGCTTTTTGCAAAGCTTTTTTCCAAAGCATCGTAGGCCGTCCAATTAAATGTAGTCAGCTGGGGGAAATTGTTTGTTGTGGGGAAAACTGCAGCATTTCCTTGGGGTCAGTGGTTTGCTGTCTGGTTTGTTTGCCTTTGTCTCCCATGTATAGTTAGTGGTTAGCTTGTGCTCCCCCATGAGGGACAGGTCCCAGCTCGCAGGTGTAGTGGAAATTATCCATAGAGAAACTGTGGAAGATAATAAGGCTCAGTACAACCTGAATTAGAATTGTGTCTCCTTTCTATACTCTTTTATTGCATTTGACTATATTTAATTTATGGTTTGATTTTTCGAGGCAATAAGCAAACAAACATGAAACTGCAAAATAAGCAAATGTAATTTTACTCCACCAGCACCCTGCAGGACACCCTGAGGTCCTATCTCTCCGCAGGGGTCAGGGGTCATGTAGGGAACAGACTGATCCTCCGGGCAGTATTAAATCTGTTTATCTATCACGATAAAGAAAGACAGGTTCAAACAGCTGTCACCATCAGACTAACCAGAACCAGTTTAGCTCAACATAATTGGTATAAATACATGGATTATAATATGCTTTTAAACTCGACTTATGTATACTGATATGCATGACAACCGAGTCATTATTAGGGAGGGAAAGTTTACACCAAAATATTTTGACTTACCTGTCATGTGAAACTTGATAATCACAAGCTAAATGAGGGCAAAAGTTTGAGATGTTGCATGGTATTGTCAGTTGTGTATGTTATACTGATGAATGGGTCTTTGAAACATGACACAAAAGCAACTCATGGGGGATGGATGGCCTTAACCCTTTGTACTGTGGTATTAGGGACAGTTGAAGGGGAAGGCTTACAGAGAAGAAATGGATCTTGTTGTGAGCAGGGGTAAGAGGTATTAAGGCAGGAGTGGTGGCTAGGTTCAACAATCAAAAATGTAATCAGAAAATCTTATTGTCTGTGTTTGGTTGATTTTGCAATACAAAATAAACTATTTTTCAGTGGAAGGCAATGGAAAATGTTATTTTCTTTATTCTTTGTGTTGATTTTGAAAGGGTAAACAGTGTTTTTTCACAGTGGTTCCTAAAGGCAACATATGGCAAGCCTTCCTTTATCTGCTCCCGGCTGTTAGCACCACAGCTTCCTGGCATAAATATGTTAAAAGGGTGGCAAGTGAACTTCCCTTTATGGCTCTCAAGATAAACATTAACACCTGACAGTGAATGTTCCCCTAGATAAACCAAAGATTCGTTTTTTTGCTATGATAGCAAAGATGAAGGGGCTTCTCAATGGAGGTTGATGGCTGTTTCATCACATTAAAAGCAAAGAAGTGGATAAATCTTACAAATCTGGACCACAGCTCCGTGAGAGGTCCCCCCCAGAGGCCTGGACGATGACATGTGGATGATATGTTTATATGGGGTGTGTACCGAGGCAGTAAATCACCACAGGCAGTGTGAGGAAGGATGACAGTATCCGGGGCCCCGTGTGTTTTTAGAGAGAAGGGGGATAGTTTGGGGGTATACCCTGTCCCTTTGAGAGAGGTTGACCTGGCAGGTTTGACCCCGGCGCTCCTTTGAACAGGACAACCCAGGGTGTCACTCTTGGTCAGTTTGGTGGGAGATTTGCACATGAAGGGCAGAAGATCTCAGAGGAGGACTGCAACTGAGATCCCCCCATCTTTTTTGACATGCGTCTTACATTAAAATAGAAACAGATGAGGTTCACATAAATGAAAACACTTTTCCTTGGAAAAAATGATGTGTTGTTAAGTGTGGTTTTACTCGTACCCTGAGGAGGTCAAGTTTTAACATCAAAGCATTGCTTAACCACTATCTAACTTCAGTTAACCATATGCTTAGTTGGCAGTGATAGGCCTTGGTTATCTATACAGTTCACAGAAAAATGATAATTAATAGATTCAGGTTCATGACAGGTTCATGCATAGAAAATATACATGATATGGGATTGATAAAAGGCTGTAAAAGAGCCATAAAATCTTGTTAACACTTTGTTAGTTCAAAGTACTGTAAGTGAGTCGTCGGTGTCAAAACATTTGATAAGATTTTTCTTTTTTATTGCATTGGTTAATTTTGAGAGTTGGGCTATTTGTGTTTTCTATTTGTCCTAAATCCGCCAAAATGTATCATTACATAATACATCATTGCATATTTAAACATAACATTTCAGAAAACTTGTAATACAAAAAAATTGCCTGAATGTTAGAAATGTTAGAAACTAGGGAAGCGCCGTAGAGATATCTTTCGGTTTAATGTTGTCCCCCTATTACCTGTTTGTTATCCCCTTACTCAAACTGAGATCAAAAGCAGCTCTGTTTTTCCAAGTGCTAATTTCAAACAACATACATTTGTGGTTGTTCTTTTCTAAAGTTGTGAGGTTTTATAGTTCAAACCAACAATTATAGTAGTTTCCGTGGGAACACTACACAATATGGTCTCAGTTAGGATTATGTAGTCGCGCTATATGGCGCCACATTAGAAATGCCATAATCATTAAATAAATAAGACAAAAGATGACAGACAGGGTGACACAGGCCTCAGAGGCTCCCGTCAGGCTGCTCTCCAGCACTCATTCAGTACAGTTTGACATCATCACGCTCATGGCTCCACAGCGGATCTATTCTATTGATCAGTGTGGGTGTGCTCTACTTGGATCAATGCCCATCCTCTTTGCAATCTGTGCCAAAAGTATATCCTCCCTAAATGAGATCGATGACAGCAAGACATCCTGCACAGGATGGGCATATGGAGGTGGATATCCTCCTCTCTGGTCCTTGAAGTTGTTAAAGCCAAAAGAGATTGGGATGAAAAGAAGGGGAAGGATGAGACAGTATGGGAGAGCTTTGATACTGGCTCTGCGTGTATCTGGCGTCCAGATGACCTGTGCTTGCAGAGCAGATTACTTTGACAGTTGTTTCTGGAGAGAGGACGGGGGTAGGAGGCGGGGGGTAATCTAAAGCTGTCTGGAGATCCTCAGCCATGCAACAGGCCAGAGCAGGTACGCATGTGTCAAAAACCCACAGAGCAGCCCTCCGAGCCTTATCTCAAGAATCCAATGTAGAAGGCCATGGAGCAGATTAGAGTATTTACATTTAGTGGAGATTTTTATCCTGACATTCCTTCAGAATTAGGCACGCTGCGAGCCAAGAGTGGATTCCTGTCTCACACAAATGTCCCTGCAGCGAGAGGCTTCTTATGTCAGCGGTGGGACAGACAGTGCATAAGCTAAAACTCCACGACCTCACACCGAAGGGCACTGCTTGGGCATATCTCAGTGTGAATCCACCTAACAAACACCCAGGCTCTCCAGGAGATCCACTGTGTGTTGTCATGGCAGTCCTCCAAACACAGTAGGGATGTATTTAGGGGCTTTGTATTTCCTGTGTTTACCAAGCGTCTTGGGCAATCCTGCAGTGAGGCACAGGATGCTGGAGTCTTTGGATTCTCTGTTGGTGGAGCAGCACACACAGGCAGAGAAGGGAAGCTAATCTTAGATGACAATAGTGTGCAAGGACTGAGCTGTTATGTCACTTCTACATCGTACTGGCTAGAATGCTAATGCCGCTCTTATCCTTCCCTTCATCGCTTCTTACCTCTCACATCACATCCATAGGAAGGACTCAATTCGGGACATTCTTACGCAGAGGTTAGAACATCTTGGTGCCATAAATGGATTTGTAAACCAGAATACCGGGCTTGTATTTATAGCCGGATCTGCCAGAGGACAGTAATCTGACCTGTTTTAAACTCACATTAGCTAATAAAACCCAACTGCAATCTGGGCTGGAAGTGTAAAGGGGCTTTTTTCCAGGTGTTACATCAATTTCCCAAACATTGTTCCTTTTCACCAAGCAAGTATACGCACCAGTAATGGACTACTGTAAATCCTTAGTGTACCATTGGGCTGACTGGAGTGGCGGCAGGGGAATAATTGTCATCAATCACCCTATTGTTAACATCAGATCAATTAAGAAGGGATGCGTGCTGGTGTTTAGCATAATGAAAGGACAAGCCCGCTCCCCTGTTGATGAAAAGATCTTTACTGGGAGGCTGTTTCTTAACACACACGTCCATATGGTGGCTTGATAGCTCCCACTGGAGAAGAAATTCTTACCATGTTTGATTAAAACACCAATAAATTACCAATGGCAGATAAATCTTATACCATATCAGTAAAAAAAAAACTCTTAGCTCAGGTCTGTTTAGCATCATATTATTGCAAAGTAGTTCTTATCTTATCTTATAATTGTGAACATGATTTGTATTTTAAATCATGTCTCATCTGTTGGCTCTATTACTGTTAGATAGATTGCAACAGTGTTTGGGGTAGTTTTTTCCACAGTGAAACACAAACTTCCCTTATCCTTTGCAAATGTGCCACATTAAAAAAGACATGGGTGAGTCATTTCTAAATCACATGAGATCTCTGTATACCAGTCCTTTGCGAATAGGGCTTTAGTCTAGTTTTGAAAAGGCTTTCATTTTGTATCCTAAAATAACCAATTATTTGGTTTGTAAGCCACAATTAATGGCATTTAAATCACAAATAAGTGAACATATATCAGTGGCATTATTATGTACAGTCTTTGGACACAGAAACCTTAAAGCTGCATCAGATTGAATGCACATGATGAAAATGAAGAATATTTTCCAACCCACAGAAATCAGGAACCTGAGAAACAGTGAGAGAAGTGTAGGAGTTCAACAAAGCACGACTTTTCCTAAGGGTGTATAATAATAAGAATATATACGTCAAAACCAACATTAATAAGAGGGGTTGTAGAAAAGATAAGGCAGAGGAGGACAATAAAGAGTTGAAGTGAGGAAAAATAAAATCAGATCAAAGAGTCAGCTGACTTTTACTTCACTACACATTCCTGGTGCTCTGCCATTTCCTCATAGCAAATCTGACATGGAGCCCCCTGCAGAGTCCCATCCTTCATCCCTGGATGAGTCTGCTGTCTAATGAGGGGCTTAGATTCAGAGCCATTACTTCACCACTGCCATTCCCATCACGCTGTTCAGCCGCTCTGCTTTTGCTTCTTTCTACTCTACTGTTCAAATTAGACTGACAAGCAAGCACTTAAATGCAGTTTTTTTTTTTTTTTCTCAGAAGTGCCTAGTCATTATAAATTGTACGAGTATTGTTGAGTCTACATATAGCGTGACACAAGAGGGGTTTGAACTTTATCAGCCTCAGGCCACTGTATTATAATACAGAACTAGTTGCATTTTTGATTTAACACGATTTGCTGTCAGAATGAATATGTACAAATGGGAAGACCTTGTTTCGATGTATTATCCTCAAAATGAACTATGAAACTGATATTTTCAATCAGACTGTAGATTATCAGGAAATTAATATTAACAAGGATGCATTTAATCAGCCAATTTTGTTCTTAAAAATGATTTGATTTCACTCTATAATGGACATTATGCATTTCCACTGCTAAAGCTACCCGACCTGTACTTATCAATATTGCACAATTGCACCCATAGTTGTCCCACTAAAGTGATTACAGGGAAAGCAATGTGATAAGCCTGTGCTGTTCTAATGATCATACTAAGATAACAGGTTCCATGCAGGTTATCAGCATGTAATTACATACATTATGCTGTCAAAGCAATGAAGAGAAAGCATATCGGCAAATTTATCCAATCTGTTTTCTTTTGTCTATTTCTGAGTTGAATGGCTTTTTTCAGATTTTTCAAACATTTAACAAATTATAGCGAACAGAAAACCAAAGACAGCCCAATTCCTTATCGTTCCAACAATTAGCAATCAGGGGGCCCTATTATGCTTCTTTTTTTTTTTTACCTTTCCTTTAGTGTCTATACAGGTTTGTTGTGCATTGAAATGGTCTACAAAGACCAAAATCCCATATTCCACTCCCCCCTGCCTGATACTTGATAGGCTAAGGGGCAGGACATCTCTAAGTGCTTGACAAATCACAACAGAGCCGGCCAGCTGACTGAGCAGACTGGGCTCTGGTGTTAGACAGAGGGTGAAAAGAGGTGCTGCAGAAAATACCTTTTTGAACATTAAAGCATGTAAACATGTCACAGTAGAGGCACAAAATACAATTATGAAACCTGAACATTTGTTTAATATTTCCTCTTTAAAGATAAAAGTGTGAAAGACTGAAAAACAAAGAGAGACAGCACTAAAACAGTGTTTTATCCTTAGAAAAAGGCCTCCTAGATAAACATCACATCCCTGTGGTGAGCAAACATTAAACTAAACATTAATATATATAAGAACCAATACTTAGATAATACCTATAATACGTTATATGATTATTATTTGTATTCCTTAAATACTCTGTAACTCCTGTGTTACCATGGTATAGAATTTCTAAATAACACCAATAATATTTGTTTTAAAGTGAAGGTTATGGGCATGGGCACGGGGCAACACACTTCACACAGCTCAGAGAAGAGTGTGTTGGGCTTTGAGTCCAGAGCAGTGAAACGAGTTCCTCTTTACACACTAACAAAACTGTGATGAGTTTTGGCGTGAGGCTCCTACCTCATGGTGTGAGGTGCTTTTTTCAGCTAACACCCTTTCACCAAATGTCAACTGGCAAATAAGCCCAGCACACCCCCCAAAAGAAGACCCTGATTAGGCTGACCCTTCTCTTTATATAGCGCAGGAGGCAAGAAGATGCTAAATGAAGGTAAATAAAGAATTAAAGACCTTTAAATGGTTGCAGCATTGAACAATACTCATCATTTGAAATCCTGCAAACACACAGATGCAAAGGAAGACACACACACGCACTATCTGCATGACAGTTATCTTATTTATGGTTTGTTTTTAACACAAACACGCAGACTTTGAATGCTTGACATGTTATCATCTAGCAATCACAATATGAATGGAGACAAGCAAGTAAAGGATATACACGCAAACATATCATCTGCAGCACAAAAGATCCTCATCTCTGACAAGATAAACACACAATGTGACCAATGAGACTCTGGTAAGTGGACAGCATTCCTTCATTGGCTTTTGAACTTTCTCTGCTGCAGGCTGTTTCTGCGACTTCAAGACTACTATTGTTCCAGTGTGGTCATCAACAATGACCTGGGTGTGTGTGTAGCTTGTCTGCAGCTCCACGCTCCTCTGATTCTTGTTTCGCCATGTGAACAGGCCTGAACGACGCACCCCACGTCAGTATTGCTCTCCCACAGAGACCTGTGTGAGAAACCAAGACATCCACAATGCTCCACTGGCAAACGACAATTCAATCCAAATAGAAGCTGTCATTTAAGTAATGCATGACCGCTAACGAACAAAATACAGTTTAATTTTGAGAGCTGAGGGAGAACAAAAACAGGTGGTTGTGTAATGCTTTTTTATGTCTATATTTCTGCAATTAATTCACATGTTCACCACCTCAAACTTTGCCGCAGGCTTTAATTCAGCTTCTTGGCAAGTAATGACCCAATTACCTCTACTCAACATGTTCACATAGGACAGCCAGTCACTGGGTTCAGCCCCACAGGTGTCCAGAGTACAAGCCTAGAAACATCAAAAGACATCTTTTATGATATTTCTTATGCTCTACTAGATTTGCCTATTCTGTTTACCAGAGACGTCTTTCTCAATGCTAAACGAAGCATCTTCTAACAATGTACTGCAAGTCCAGCTGGCTAAAAAAACAACCTGCACAGGCCTTTGGTTTCACACAATAAGACACAGTTGTGTTGTTGTTGGTATTTCATAACTCTTTCTGCTGTACTCTGCGTGACATATTGAGTCAGTTTAAGGACACTCAATTTAAGGACACTCAACTGAGTGCATTGCAAGAAAAAAAGAAAAGAAATGTGGTAAAGAGAGGGAGGTAAAAGTACAGGTTATGAGACTAATTACATGTTTCAGGGACAGGCAAACATTTTCCCATGAAGAGCCATGAGAACTCATTTGGTGTAATATGGCCACTTTCAACAGATTGTTTGCAAAACTGCCTTCAACATGTTTACAGTATAATGATGTGGTATTAAAGTGGCATACTCAAAACATATTGCAAGTATTGTATTAAATGTACATCACGCCGGGTCATTAGACAAAATACACAAACATTGTATATTAATGTAGTGCTTATAGATTGGATGTTCTCTACACTGTGGGTTTACTTTGTATTTGATAATATGTCGTTTTTTATTTGTGTGCTGGTGCATTCACAGTTTAGTTCCTCCTCTCCCCGGCTGACAATACTAATAGGTGTACTAATGAGTTTGGCTGGTAAGAAGACCTGCACACTTTAAGACTTCCTTGGCATATGGCTGCTCATCTTTGCTCCAGACAGTAATGAATAGCCAGTTTAACACACCAACTGCGCTAACCAGCAGAAAAACAATGCACATCCGATTGTTTACAGCATCTCATTTGTGTCCAAGGCCTAGGCCGTGCTGTTCATCCTGCATCTGCACCTCGGGCCTATGTCTGAGGGGACTACCCTCCCCCCTGCTGCGTCCACTCCTTGTCCAGTGTTCCTGGAAGACCGCGGAGGAGTAATCAATGAGTCATGTGTCCTGATTACAACCAACTCCCTATGGGGCATCTTCAAAGGGCTCCAGAGGAGAGGGAGAGAGGGAGCATTGCCCTCCATGGGGTAATTACAAGTTGGGGCTCCATAGTTTCTGCTCCTTTTTCTGTGGAGAGTCAGGCTTAAAGACAGACCAGTTAACAATTCACCCAGTCCTGTTAGCGCAGTGGGAGGCGCTTTCAACCAAAGATCACCGACTGGTGGGGCATGCCATCCAAAATTATACAAATCCCCCCTCATGCTCACACAAAAACACATGCTGTAGCACACTGCTTAATATGAGATTAACAAATGAGGTGAACACTGAAAAAGACAAAAACTAAGGGGAAATTACATCTTCAGGGTTGGTGCAGCTGAGTACATGCCTGTCTGCCTGTGCCAGGAAAACAAGCTGAGTGTTTATGAGTTAAAAGGGCCATAAAACTAGACAAACACAATTAAGCACTGTCTGTCTGGATGCCTTTAGGCCTCCTGTTTCTCTCCACTACTTCCACCTTTGGCTTGTCCAAAAATGCTCGCACATTTCTTTCCTCAATAAAGTCTTCACTTGCTTAGATTGGAATACTAAATCACATGATTGTTTTGCTTGTTATTGTATATCATATTATCTCAGGACTGAATGAAGCAAGCAAAACCAGTTCTCCAAACAGCAGACCTCATAATGGTTTTAATGTTGATATAGTCAGTTTGTTTTTCCAGTTTCGTAACTGTCAGCACTGCAACTGAAAAGGCAATAGAGTTGTAATTAATGTGATTACAGTTTGATCAACTGAATCCAGTGTAATGCATCTGTTGTCTATTTAGATGTGATCCCTTATTATCATTATGACTGTGAAATTAAGGTTAATTAGTGTTTAAAGTGATGACTACATGGAAAGTTCACCAAGAGGAGTGGTAGCATGGAGACAGTGTGGCTGCTGGTGTCTTTGGGTTAAGACTCCAGTAAACCCTGTCTGCACGGGAGCACAGAGAGAGAGAGAGAGGGCAGATCAGAGACAAAACAGTCATTAGCTTCCTGTAATGATGGAGAATAATACAGCAAGTGTGTGTGTGTGTGTGTGTGTGTGTGTGTGTGTGTGTGTGTGTGTGTGTGTGTGTGTGTGTGTGTGTGTGTGTGTGTGTGTGTGTGTGTGTGTGTGTGTGTGTGTGTGTGTGTGTGTGTGTGTGTATTCGACTGAATAACACCTGGGTTATGAGTGTCAATTGGGGGGGGGGGGGGGGGATTCCCATGCAGGCTCTTTAGGCTGTAGTGTAGGTCTTCCAAATTAAAGTCCCCATTAAGAGACAAGGCACACAAAGCAGTTATACTGCTTGCATATTGTTGGCAATAAAATACGTTATTCTGCTGTTCTGCACTCATACACATTGGTGTATGTGTACAAATAAACACCAAGAAGGTTCAGATTAATATGTTATCCTTTCAATATATACATCTATGAGTGTATTTTTTTAACTTTGTTTGAAAAACCTTAAAATATGTATTTACATTTGTTATACTTCATCGGAATAAATAGTTGATTGATCTATTTGCAAACACATTCCAAGGTAACTGGTCATTGAAACGCAATCCTATATTTGAACATATCCATGTACATGTGGTGTAGGGCTGCATGCTTCAAATTTAGTATAAAATGTAACACAAGCAAGAAGAATCCATTATCAGCTACTGCCCTCTTGTGGACAAACCCTAAAAATACCACAGTCATTTTGCCCTCCCCTAGTGCTCTAGGGTCAAATGAGTATGGATATTTTATATTGGTATAACAATATTTAATACTCAGACTTTGTATTTTATTACATCTGATACATTGTATATTAATAAGGGCTGTTTTGTGACCTGTAGGCAACTAACAAATAAAATGTGTAGCAGTTTGTAAATGCATTAATTCAAATGTATGCAATAATTATGTGAGCTCTATTGGGGGAAGCAGTACAAAAATATAGTTTATTTTTCATTATATGCTATATACATAGGCAATTTATGAGATAAAAATGTCAAGGTAAAGAATGTGCCTAATTTTAAATACAGTATTACATTAGGCTTTCTTAAAAGCACTTATTTTGAAAACAAACTGGTAAAAAAAAACACAATAAGGACAGAACCTTAAAATATTGTGAACCCAATGTTCAGTCATGTATAGGCCTACAGGCTTATAATTGGTCCAATACAAAGGTTGCTAAATTCGCACGTTTACTTAATTTGTTATGTTATTGAAGTTATTAGGGCTTAAAATAACCGACTCTATTTCTTTCTTTCTTCCATGAATTGTTTAAGCTTCTACTGAACTTCAACAGATATACAGAAGCAATACATTGTGCTTTAAAGTACGTTTATTATATTATATTATAACGGTTACCAGAAATTAATCTCATTGCTTGTCTAAACAATTTCCATCATGCGCGCCTCTAAATCCTTATACTGAGTCACCTAGCTGTTATACCTGACCACTCAATGGAAACCCACTCTCTCCCAGTAGGCTATGATATTTCAGTGTGTCTGACGGCCCGTGAATGCAGCATCACACCCTAATTTTTCCCAACATCCGGGACCTTTGAAGCCGCTAGTGTGTGTGGAAACTGGGTGAGGAGGGCAGTGGAGAGCGGTGGAAAGGCGGACTGATGACAGCTGTCAGTGTGGACAAAAACACTACTAATCTCTGACGAGAAGCCGAATGGCTCGCCCCTAAACCTCCAGGAGAAAAGGGACAACTCCTTGGCAGTATCGCGGGTTATTTAAAGGTGTCGCGAAGGTAACGTTATATTTTTGGGATAGGGAATAAGACGGGAGGATCAGTGCCAGTTTGCCCTGTCTGCCTCTCAGGAGAGTCGAGGTTAGCCCCACTGGCTATCCAAGCTAACTCCCAAGCTAAAGTGGTCAGCTAGCCTAGCCTTGACTCCCAGAGATTGTGTTCGGTGCTGGGGGTCATTGCTGTAGAAAGGACATGTGTGGATCCATGGTGTGGATATGTCTCGTTTTTGCTAAGCGCTAGCTTCAGCGGTAGTGGAGGAAGAACCTAGAAGGGTAGCTAACTTTTAAATAAGGGTTTTGTTAAGATGAAATGCTAGTTAGCACTCTTAGTTAGCTTACCATTGAACTGGCTAATTCTAGTCAACGTTAACGTCAGTATAATTAGCTATTGTTAGCTAAGGCTAACGGGGCATAAACCTTACTTTGGCGCAACTTTGCTAGCTAAGGTGAGTATATTACTATCCGTTTACCCTAATGGACATGGGACTGTAATGGAAGCTTTGGGAATGTTTGGAAAACCGACCGCGTAAGCGCCAATGACTCATAAAGTTAACCATAGCTGAAGTTGGATGATTAACATAAACTAATAGTAACGCATCAACCTGTTTTGAATTGACAAAGGATTATCCGTATTCATTTGTTTGTTAGCCAGCGTTTCTGAGGGGGTCACACTGGTTATTTTGAGCTATGGATCCAAGGGTTTCAGATCATCAAACGTCTTCAAGGAGTGCTCATGCTTCGCTTGGGTCCTCTGACTCAGCTGGGTCTCAAACTAGGCGTTTTCCCCCTGTCTTTACCAGCCAGCCACGGTGCTCTTTTGTCTGGGTGATCTGCAAACTTTGATATTTCCTGAACGTCTATCAAATACATATCATCTGGATGATGCAGAATACTGTAATACCATCTAATGATAATCATGTTTCAGATCAGTTAAAAATGTATAGCTTAATGTTCTTATACGATCCTTAGACCTCATTACCTGTTGTTTAATGTAATGTTATCTTTGCTATAAAGCTGCAGTTGTTCTGCATGCCATTTAAAGGCTGGTTCATGTCAGCCATAACTGATCCAAAGCTATGTAAGAGCCATTCATACGTGTGTTTGCATGAATGGAAACAAGAGATGAGTAGTGTTTTGGTTGTTAGAGAGATTAGAGTGCATAAAACCGTACACAATAAAATGTTGAAACTGGAGAATGGACCTGTGCTATTATGTTCATTCACACATGGCTTTGTTTAAGTACCATTCATAAGTGTTCTTTGTGTTTCTTGTTTATCCTCATAGGTGAAAACACACAGTTCTGTGTATCTTCTGGACTTACACATCATCGCTGGAGCTACAGTTGCAGGCAACATGGGGACACAAGGCTCTGGTAGAAAGCGTGCTCCACTGAAAGACCGCTTCTCAGCAGAAGATGAAGCCTTGAGTAGCATAGCCCGGGAGGTAAGAACAAACTCCATCACATGTCTTTTCCATTTTGGAACAAAGTACACTGGATCTAGGCCATATTCTTCATCATTGCTATATTCATGCATTGCTTAATCCATGCTAATATGATTTTCTAACTCAAATTGTCTTGATTATATTCATTTAGATAATGGGTTTAGGCATATGTAGAGGAATGATTTGTCAGTCTCAGATGGCCTTAATTTGTTCAGCAGCATCATCATATTTTCAACAAAAGGGAACATGGCTACTAGATTATTGGAACCATTATGTGCACTCAGGGTTGGCTGACACTGCACTGTGGATGGAAGATAAACCTTTTAAGATAAAATCTATGTGGAATGTATTTCCAAAGATAGATGTGTATATGTAGGCTGTTTCCGGGTGCATCTATAGTCCATGTTGTATCATTACCTTAACCAAAAGAGTGCTTTGATGAGTGTTATACTGTTTAATTGTGTCACGTTTTTCTTGAAATGTATGAAATTGTCATATTCGTAGATAGGGAAAACTAAACTATCCAAATAGATTTTGAGCATTTAACTTAGAATACTTTACAGTTTATTAGGATTTTTCTTTCAGACTTGTTGCTTTTGAGCACACCTGGATTATTTCTTGAAAACTGGGAGCAGGTTAGGAATTACATACAAAGTATAACCTAGTAGATAATATGTCAACACCCATGTTAAGTGAGACAGAAACAGGTAATTATTACGCTATCAATTATGTTGATTTGTAACGTGGTCAAAGTTGGGTCAGTGGGTTTTGGAAAGCTGCTTAAATGTGGATATTCAGGTCCTGCTGGATAATTTGAGTTTTAGCCAAAGTGAGTAGAGACAGCTGGTTTGGACCAGAGAGAGACTGACTTAACTTGTAGTGTTTTGGTTTGGGGGGGAAAAACACTGGCAGAGCAGAGAAGCAGCCTAGCCTGTAACGACATGCCCTGGGATTATTCCATTTTGTCAAACCGCAGGGCTGCCATTCCTTTGCCTTTCTTTCAGAGTGAGTTAACTAACATCATGAAATGGAAAGCTCAGTTTTCAGAGTTTAATGACCTTTATGCTAGTGAGGTGAAAAAGCCACCTTGTTTGAAAACTTTTGATTTTACATGTAGAAATAAAACACTGGTTAAAACTTCAAATTCATTAATATTTGCACTAAGAATGCTTGATCCATACAGTGCCTGCACTAAGCACAAGGCTCCATTTGCTCTCTTTATAGTCATGCAGGCCGATCATAGAAACATGAGTCATCTGACCCTCCCAGTCAGGTCCTAAATGTGAATCTCTTTGTGGAGCGAAGAAAGATTAGATCAACTGTTCAGGGAGTTCATTGGGTCAGTGTCTAACGTGTTGCCAATCAACACACTCCAAAACAAATATTCAAATCACAGCAGCCTTGTGTTGTCCGTTGCTGTTTAAGAAACAAGGTTCAAGCCTGCCTGTGCTTGGCACGGATCACTGCTGAGAATGACTGTGAATTTGAGCCTGCACCGTCACCAGCTCTCTCAGTTCTGAGGCCTCTTACATTACTGGGAGTCAAACCCTTTGAATACCAGCAGCTTGCTAAGAAATATTACAGTGTTAGAACTAGATGAACATCTCATACCTGTCGCCAATCATTGAAGCAATCATTGAGGGTGTGTGTGGAAGCTATAGTTCATAGTCTCCTATTTGTGATATCAACAGGTCATTATTGCAATGGAGAGTGAAACACTTTCATTTCCGTGTACGGTTAGGACACTGTTCAGACTTCAGAAAACAAAGCAGCTATTTAAGCTTCCTTCTGCAAATGATGGACAAGGACTATCACATTGTTCTGACTTCCTTCCTTGATAATGCAAGCTTTCTAACGGTATTTGGTTTTAGTTTTTTTTTTATACATTTAAAGTGTATTTTTTAGTTGTACTAAAAGCAAGCAATCAAGGACAGTCTAATGTATTTTTTATGTTGGACAAGGCACTCAAAGGTTAGTCATTTACACAGCGTAGAGCAGGGGAGTGAACCTAGAGTGACTGCACTGGCCTTTATTTAAAGCTATCTATGTGCTTAAAACAAATGTAATCAAATTATTAGGAGCCGCTTTTACCAACTTTAATGCTGCGGTGCCTTTTTGGTGATCAGTATGTAGGGAAAGTTGAGTTGAATTGGCAATAAGCAGTGTCTTTGTTGTTTGAACTGCCAGGGATTATTGGGGAGTTTATGTATTATTGAGGATGTGAAAGTATCCCATTCAAACACTTTCCATTGATATATCTATTGTAAGCTAGTTTCCTTTTTTCATTTGTAGAGTAATGAGCTCATACATACAGCAATAGTGACCAAAATAATGAAACTGGTCATGCTTTTTCTTACTTACAATTTGTCCTTTTATTGGTTTGTAATATTTGTTGAACACTGCACTTTTTGTTTCAGTTTTAAAATTGCAGTATACTGTTAAAATATTTGAATAGTTCCTTTTTCTGTTGATTACCTTTATCCTGAGGTCTTACTTTTTTAACCAACATTCTTTTACTTGCATATATTAAACACCAAAATGGATGAATCCATACATTTCATTGGAGCTACCCTAACAAGGGTATAATTATGAATTGATCGTACTTTCAGTGCATACACAATTCAGTGTTGGGAGGGTTCCAGGTGATCTCATGTTGGGTTTCTGGACTTTTATTGCTCAGAGTGCTGGAGGTGTGTGTGATGGTGAACTTCTGGTGCTCATGTTACCCCTCCTAGCCCCATGATACGGCTGGGGGCCGGACGGTCCGGGCTATAGATAGGACGGAGACAGAGAGCTCAGCTGTGCTGCTGTGAGAGCGGGTCACACTGTCAGACAGCTCGACAGGTGCAGAGCACAGGGACAGCCGTCGCTCTTCCTCATGTGCTCCCTCTTCTTCAGACAGCTTTACTTCCCTTTTCACATTGTATAAAGTTTCATTGTATGACCATAAGTTATACTCCAAAATCACACATAGCGGCCAATAGGAATTTCCCAAATTGCATGTAAGTTTGCAAAGCGCCATTTAAATGTCTGTGTTTTGGGGTTTCGGTTTGGTTTTCATGCAGTTTGTTTTCTTATCTTATTCACACACAAAAAGAATCACAATTATTTTATGATACACTATTTATTTTTTCATTCTTTCTCAGTGAAGAAAATGAAATTTAAAATATGGGTTTTATTCTGTCATTTGAAAGTCATGGTTTCACATTTTGGAAGGAAAGTTAAGTAAGATCAAAGTCTCATTATAAAACAAGATGGATACTATAGATAACTAAAACTATATTCTGTCTTAGTGCATACTGATCACTTCCTCCTCATGTTGATATCTAACTTAGCTTCAGTAACATGTTTGTCTGTTACTAAAATGTTTTTAACATTAACGAGGTTTAAAACTCCCTTTTACACAACACTAGGTGTTCAGGCAAAAAATAACATGAATTTGTGTGGTTGTTCCGCGTTATATAAAACAGTATTGCAGGCTAGTATTGAAAGAGGAATAGTCTATAACCCACAGGCCTTCTATTCTGGCAGAGCAGAAATTGCTGGAATGCTGACAGTGTTTGTCTGCAGCGAGATACTGTACACACCACACGCTGTATTTATGGACTGTCTTTTAGTAAGAGATAAAGGGCTAGGCTTCATGAGCAAGTGGGCCATTCTTTGTTGGTGGGATGTTCAGAATATGTAAGGAATGTAAATGGTATTACGGACTTAATGGAAGGATTGTCTGCAGTCACCTGTGTGACTCCTCAGGGCTGTGTGGGAGCTCGCCTAAATTAGCCTTCTGCTGAGGAACTCTGTAAAATTAGCTCTTGTTATATTCTGACTAGTCGCAGTCAAAATATGCAGTCACTATTCTCACAGGAGAGAGGATTGAGTTCACTTTGGCTTGTTTGTACTTCCTAATGTTAAGTTACTGTTGTTGCAAAATCGCCTCCATGTTTACCGACCCAGCATAACTACACTATTGTGTCGCTTTGTTTTCTCTTGATCCTGTTTCTCTGTCAGTTTGTTTGTGCACTACTGGCATCTCCCCTGTGAGGCCTTTAAATCAGCCCTCCTGAAACTGATGGTTAGCACATGTTGTTGGTGATGAGGCATCCCAAGCATTCACTGTGGACAGGACTTACAGAGCCGTGACTCACACACGAAACTGGTCTACAAGGGCACACAGGACAGAATGAACTCTGTTGTGCTGGACAGGGATGTGCTGAGTGGAACATTTTACAGAGGAAAAATAAAACTTCTCAGTGCTCTCAGGTGGATACAATATGTGGATGAGTCACTGTCTTTGAGTTACCTCAAATGTATCTTTGGCTTTTCTTAACTGCAGTTTCGTGATGGACTAAATATATGGTGATACCGGTGATGTATGTATATATATATTGGCCAACATTTTTGCTAGTTTCCTAGTTTTTCTCAAAGGAAACTATTTTCTATTACAGTAAATACATTTTGTGTCAGTAGAACAGGTATTATAGACTTGAATCATTATACTGATGCTTCACATGACTGCCCTTTCAAACAAGATTTCATATCCAAGAAAACAAAGCAGTCAACAATAAATTATTCAAACAATAAACTGTGCATCCATACCATAGATGAGAGCAACCCATCCAGGTACTTTCCCTCTACGTCGTTATAATGTCCTTTAACTGGTGGTAAATACAAATTCTGAGGTCTTTGCCAATCCCATAAAAAAAAATTATGAAAAGACTTACATTTTATATCTACACGGAGCCCTGATGTAATGGTCCATCAGGCAAACAATTACACATGTCATTGTACATCGGTGATTGGCGTCTATATGCCAGAATTAAAAGCAATAGATTTTTTTTTCAATCTAACGGTGGATGAGTGGCACACCCTTAAACTGGGATTTGTCAGTTTATATTTTAATGCAGCTTCTACATTCATTACCTCGACTTTTCATATTTTACAGTTTACTTCGAGGATTGACCTCATTAGCATAATAATTTGGCTGTGATGAGGTGTTTCCCAGACATGGTATCTATTGACAGACCGATTCTTTGTTTTCACCGGAAAGTGGGCGGGGCCATAATGTTGCCGTGCAGTGGCGTAGCCCTGTTCTTATCTATAAAGTCAATGTTATCATGAAAAGGTTTGTTGATAACGAACTAGTCCAGGAAGCTTGGTTCTTTTAGGTCTAGACAACCACACTTAAGCACACAAGGAATTCAACGTCGGCCTTTTCCACGTTTTCTAACAGGAAACCAATGACTTGAGTACTTCAATGTGATCCTGTGAATTCTCCAGTTTTTTTTAATGAAGCCCTTTGTGTTTATCCCTTGCGCTTGTTGGGGCGTGACTCAGGGAAAGGCTTGTTTATCATATTTCTTTCATGGCTAACAAGTGTGTTCATGTTTTGTTTCACAGGCGGAGGCGAGGCTTGCAGCGAAGCGGGCGGCTCGGGCCGAGGCCAGGGATATTCGAATGAGGGAGCTTGAACGGCAGCAAAAAGAGGTATACAACATGAAGCGGACGTGATTCGCTGAGATGCACTGTCACCATTATTCAACTCATCGAGCCAGTTTGTGTAAAGCCTCACAACTGCTGCTGTCAGCTGCAGATTCTACATGGAGATGGAACTTCATTTCTCCTATTTTTGTATTTGTTGAGCTGCTCTTCTGCCTTGATAGTCACCGGTGCAGAGAAGCTATTTGGCTTTATGCCTTGAGAAACACTTTTAGATATATCTGACTGTACAGATATCCACAGAAAAAGTGCTGCATGTCCACAGATGAAACCAAACGTTCTATTCTTGAAGTGAATGTCACCAAGTTTTTTAACGTTTCAGCATTTCTTTAAGTGAAGTATGATGTTTTTCCTGGCACTTCCTCCCTCTGTCCAGCGTTCTTACCACACGTCATCCAGCAGTAGCAACAAAAAATGGGGTCAGATCCACCAGTGGATGGTAGGCGAGAGTATTGCACTAACACAGCCTGTTGTGTGGGATTGAGTCCCAGTCAAGCCTGACCATAGAGCTACACTTGACTCACAGACAACACTGAACCTCACTGTGGAAATGTGCCGCAGCAGTGTGTTTGCTTTGGAGACACTGTAGTGTGTGGCTGTGTGTGTATTCGTAGCGCCACCATTGGCCTTTGACTTTATTTAGGTTGGGTGAGTCTGCATGCAAGAAGGTGGTTTGTGTTACTCCTCTAACTCCAGGCTACTTGGAAAGGATGGATGCTTTTGAATGTTTGTGAACAACTTTTGCATGGGATGAATCTTTATGCGTGTTGGTGTTTTTACAAGAAGCAGAGATGTTCATTTTGTGCCGTTATGTTGCCTTTTGGAAAAAAACAGAGACGACCAAAATGTGCAATATATAAGCTGTTGTTGTATATCATTAATCTCACTGCAGGATAACATTTTCAAATGTTTATAACAACCATTTGGTTATAAACATGATGACAGAAGTTGTTTTGCATGGTTTGGGCTTTTGAATAGCAACTGCTGAGTTTTGCAGCGACCTTACTCACCCCTGAGCCTCTCTACTTTCTCTCTATAATCTTTTCAAACTTGTCCTTCCTCCCTCCAGGCTGACTCAGACAAAGCCAGAGGCAGTAGTAGTAGTATATCCAGCAGCAGTCATCGCCGGGTCTGTATCTCCCCAACACACTTCCTCTTTGTCTGTCTGCATTTCCTTTCTTCTTTCCTCTTTAATTCTGCAGTTAGTAACTCATCACACATGTTCCTCTCTCTGTCTGCCTTTCTGCTGTGACTCCATGTTTCCACATGGGCAGGGGCTGGATGATGATGTCATGTCGGTCCGCAGCTACAGGGTGCGTAATGCATAATAAACCCCTGCCAGTTTTATTAAGACTGCTCTCTCCTAGATGTGATGTGAGAAAGCCATTGTTCTTCTTAGGAATGCACTTATTAAAGTACATTTGGGTGAAATACTTTTATTGGTAGTGTTCATTTGCGTCAGAGTCTAAAATAGTTGGCCAAGTTAAGATTTCCCCTTACCTTTGCTTCTGTTTTTTTATTTAAAGTCAACCTCATCATCAGTACGGGACGTTGGGTCAAAGAGTCGATCCAGTTCCCTTAGAAGAGATCCGTTGGTGCGTTATGTGTATGCATGTGTGTGAGATAATGTGTGGATTTTGGAAACTGACTGAATACCTGGAGTCTCAGCATGTAGTTCAGGTCTGGCTAACTTTATGGTGCTAAGCAGAATTCACTTGGATGGATGACCTAGGATGTGCTTAGAAGCAAAAACATGTGTTGATTTCATATTTCTTTCGTGTTTTCCACTCATCGATTTCTACGCAAGTTACCTTGGTCCCCTTTCATATCAGACATTCATTGATTATAGATGAAGTTATACCTAAAAGGAGATCACAAAACAATCATCTGTTTTTCCACATTGAATCTCTCCTTATCTTTCTAAAGGGAAATGCAGTCTTTCTGTAGGACACTACATTTGATTTAGAATTGTCATTTAGTGCATTTTTCACCTATATGTTGTCAAAACATACCAAAGCAGAAAGCCAGAGCTGTTTTCAGCACTATTACTTAGGGAATGTCTACAATAGTTGATACAGAAATGTGATGTTGCATTCTGTAAGAACGTTATACAAACCTTATAATGGGCACAGTGCCTCTAACAAAAGCTTTTGTACCTTTTACTGTGGCCTTGGTAGGGTGTACAAAACAAATGGTTTGATCTGTAGATGTGTTGGATGACTTGTTGCCTGTTGAACAACTAACCTATTGTTAGTGAGGAACACGTGTGTTGCCAGTAAACAGCTAACAGCAACCCAACAGCCTCTCAGGTATTTGATCTTCTGATTATAACTATTGTGACTCCTGTCCTCTCTTCAGTCTGATGCCCTCTCCACTAGCTCCGCCCTCAAGACTTCCCGCTCCACTGTATGTACCTGTGTGACGGTCATCTGTTTATCACTGCTTATACGCTTCTTCAAGTCATTTTGTATACTTGTTTCTTTTCCTTTTTTTAATCATTTTTCTCTGGGCTGATTAGAGTTCTGTGTACAATGACCTGCACGACCATAAAAGGTCTTCATCCAGCTCCTCGAGGAAGGACCTCCTGGTCAGTTTACCCCCGTACTGTTTTCTGCTGCCTTAAGCATGGAGGCAGTGGAGAGACTAATAATAGTGGCTTGCGGTGGTGATTTACTGTTGATCGACTTTACCCCTGATAAATATTGACTATTTGTTGTGAAGCAGATGTTGACCGATCCGTGTTGAATGTGTCTGAATAAGTTCTTAGTCTGACACTTGAGGATAAATATGTCATTGTTTGGTTGAGGTCATATTATGTCACTACCCTTCCAGGCTGGACTTTACCACGATCAAAGGAACTACACCAGCCTCACGAAGACCAAACCAACGCCTCCTTCCTCCACCTCCACTTCCACCTATACTCCTCGGGTCGGTCCCCCTGAAAGTCCTGTCCAACATTTTACACAAACAAGCTAATGTGGTTAAAGACACTCAGTGAAACCAGAGTCGGTTCAGGCAGTATATTCGTACCTGCATGGTCTAGTTTATTGGACATTTATATGCGTTACAGCTTGTTATATAACTGCGATAAGAGATATTGTTTGTGTTATAAAATAATCAAATAAAAGAGGGTCATTGTTTGCAGCTAGTGTAGCTCTCTATTATACAGATCTTGTGATCATTTGACTTTATGTAAAGGACTTGCTTTAGGTGGTTATCCTCCATCTGTATTAAAACAGTCGATAGGGACATCGTCACATGACCTCACTTCTCAACACTTTCCACCGTAAATGTAACGGTCAGCAAACATTTATCCTGTTTCCACTTTCCGCAGCTCTTTAGTCTCTCTCACTTCACATTCCCACTACAGCTTTCCTCTGTCCTCTAATCTGACATTTCCCTGATCCCATCCTCCCTGACAGGCCGCCACTTCCTCCTCCTCCACCACTGGCACGGCGCTGCCTCGTAGCTACAGCATGGTCAGTTTCTCTCTGCATGCCTCTGGTTACCTTCAGAATTTCACATTCTTCCTCTCTTGTGGCCACATACATCTGATAGGATGCCCAGGTTGGCGGGGACTTTATATATTTAGCTCCTGGACAAAGAACACTTGTTGGTGTCCAGACATTTGTGCTTCACTGAGATAAGGCAGAAGTTTGCATGAAGCCAGGGCTTTTGTTGTAGAGCACTGAAACAAATGGCCTACTTGAAGTTGGAAATACACAGTGTTTCTGTTTATTGAGTGGCCCAGATAAAAGTCAGTATACTAAATAAACTTAGCTACTACGTCAAAGACTCATGTGCCCTCTTGTGATCTGCTTCATTGTCTCCCACGTGTGACCTCAGGCCTCTATTGGCGACGACGCCGGCCTTTACGGCTCGGGGCAAAGTTCAAGAGCCGTAAGTTGTTCTGGGTGTTTGTTAAACAGCGTTTTAGTCACCACCACTGCAGCTAACTAGCGTGTTTTGCCTGTCCTGTCCTCCTCCCGCTACCACAGCCCTCTGAATTGAGCTGGTACTCCTCTGGAGCCGGCTCCACCCGCAGCAGCCCTGCGGTGAGCACCTAAAAACCACCGCCCTCCTGCATGGTTTCAACAAACACCACACGCTGGTGCCTTTCTATTAACACGCTTATCACACCCCCATGCCTCACTCCTGCTAGGGACATTTGTTGGTCAGCCATCCCGACCAACTTGCTTTAGGGATTAGCATTTTGAAATTGAAATAAAAGTGTGTGAATTGACGATTTTTAGTTTTAGCTATTGTAGCGAGGGAGATGTTGTCTTGTCTCCCTTAGCGCTGCTTTTGGCATATGGTCCTAATTGCATGAATTGGCATTACTTTAAAGGGGCCCTATTATGCTCATTTTCAGGATCATATTGTAATTTGTGTCTCTACTGGGACGTGTCTCCATGCTGTAATGTTCAAAAAGCGCTTTATTTTTCTCAGACTGCCTGTACTGCAGCACCTCTTTTCACCCTCTGTCTGAAACCAGAGCCCAGTCTGCTCTGATTGGTCAGCTGGCCGACTCTGTTGTGATTGATCAACCGCTTAGAGATGTCCTGCCCCTTAGCCTATCACTTACAATGTATTGGAGCACTAGCCAATAGAGATGACGCTATGTTCCGGAAGTAAACAAAGGAGTCCAACTAAGGTGTTTCAGGCAGGGGGGGGGGGGGGGGTTGTTGGAGAGAAACTCCTTCTGGCATGAACTGATGATTTTTAGCCTAGAAGACTATTTACATTCACAAAAACCTATATAACACATTACAGGAAAGGGAAAGCCCCAAAAAGCATAATAGGGCCCATGTAAGAGTTGCACCGTCTCGGGAGCAATCCAATATTCAGTTTAGCACAGTGCTACCTATTCTCTATAGATTGCTGTTTGAACAAGAAATGTGTGTGTGTGTGTGTCTGAGAACGCCTTTGGCATGCAGCCATCTTACATTACTTCAACTCCTCATCTTGTGTGTGTGTGTGTGTGTGTGTGTTTTTTATATGTACGTGTGCGTGTTCCTCTCAGTCTTCTTCAGATGATGACACTGTCAGCAGCGTGTCCCAGGAGCGCGTCAACCGAGGCCGCAGGGACAGTGTGGTGAGCTGTAGGGACTGATGCTGTACTACTAGTTGATAATCTAATAATCAAACCTTTTTTATTTTATTATAATAAGCTGCATAACAGCCTCAGATTAATACCTCATCATTTGTCACAACACAATCATGCGTTTTGAGTTCCCTTAATGCCTAATCTTTCATTCTATCCTGTTTTTTTCCTCCTACGATTCTTCATCTTTGGCTCTCTGTTATTCTTTATTTCTGTGCCCCTATCCCTCTCTTCTTCATCCTGCGTGTGTTCCGAGCAGTCGTCTGACTTCTCCGACATTAGTGAGTCGGCTGCTGATTATTTCAGCCGCACCAACCGAAGAGGCAGTATTGTGTCTGACCTCGATGATTTGAGCATTCCAGATCTTGACAGTGTAAGTTTTACGACAGCGGTTTGGAGAGTGCCGTGTGCAACCCCAGAGATGCATGATTAAAAATAACACTTGGTTTTCAAAACTCATACCACAGTGTGTTTTGATTGACTCTACATAAGTGGTGTAAGCACAGCTGGTTTGGCTGCCGTGTTGCATGGATGTGGAAAATCTTCTTTAATGGAGTGTGAATCACTCAGTGTTACATTGCTTGTTTGGTTGTCAACTCTTTATGGTCTGTGAACATGCAGCACTTATCACAGCCGTGTATTAACTCTTGGACTAACTCCCTGATTTACAGACGAAGAAACGGCTCCAGGCATGACGCGTGATCTCAAAATAATCTTTTATCTATGTTTGAATATTTCTTCTCTTTCTTTCAGCTGGATGAAAAATGTGACAAGCAGTATTCAGATTTTAGTCGGGTGAGTGCACCATCATTTATGCTTTTTACTTTTACTCAAACAGGCAATGAAGCAGTCAGTGGGTTTAATCTCATACTGAACTATAAATAGATTTGTATGCCACATTAGGCAGCTACCAAGTAACCACAACACAAAAGTATTATCTGGGTTTTATACACAAAGTTTAGTAGCAAAACACTTGAACACATGACAGGAGGATTTCAATTTGGCGGGATCAATTAAAAGTAGGGGTTTGTTGGTACTTAGTCAGTGTACTACAGAAGATGGCCGTCTTCAAACCTGGATATCAGTTTATTTTCTATGCTTAATTTAGCACATTTCCACCTCTTAAACCTGAAAGCATTTTCAGAAGAATAACAGAAGCCTGTATCTCTGTTATTAAAAGCACCAGAATCCTTTGACAACATTTTTTTACTGCGCAGATCACAGAGATTAAAAGGTCAACCTTCTTCTTCTTGTCTATTAACAACTGGAAGAGCTTTTACATACACAAGTCAGCATTCAAACACAGAGGCTTCCATAAAAGATGCATCATCAGGTTGCTGGTTAACCACCGCCTCGATCGGTTAGTTAGTTTAATTGTGTGACTTTGATTCATCTCAAACCAACCACGTAAAACACGAAAGTACCTCACAGTACCGCTTCAAGCGATCAGTGGCTATCACTTTGAGAGCCCGGCGGCATCACATGATGTCCAAGTTGTGAATGTGTTGCATTGTGTTTTCTTTCCTGACTAATGTTCTGTGGTTCTCTGTCTTCTCAGCCATCTTCCCGATGCGCCACCCCAGGCCTCTCAGTGGCCACGTTGGCGTCGCTGGGCGGCTCGTCGTCACGGCGGGGCAGCACGGACACAGGGAGCATCTATGACGCCGACACCAGTCTGAGTGAACTTAGGGTAAGGTGTACCACACACACACACTGTCACCCTTCTATTACTGCAGCTGAATAAACTGAAAAAAAATAGCATGTGGATTCAATTTGACTTGCTGTAGTTGCCATCAATCACATTATCATCAAGCTAAAATGCTAATTCACATGTTCTGTATACATCTGTCCCTTCTTCATATGAAGCTCCCACAGCGTTTCTTCTGTTGTGTCCTCCCTGCTGTTTCTGCTTCTTTCTTTACGGATGTGACATGTTTCCTGAGATGTTCCTTATTTCTGGGTGCGCTGGTCATGTGTCTGCCAGCTGGATTGTTTTTGCAGCACGGGTGCTTTGTTATCTCTCCTTGATACCCCCCCCCCCCCCCCCTGACTCTCTGATACCCCGGTTCACCCCAACCATTCCTCCCATCTGCTCTACAGGATATCTATGAACTTAAGGACCAGATTCAGGATGTAGAAGGGCGGTACATGCAAGGGCTTAAAGAGCTGAAGGTAGAGGGGCTTGAGCTCGCAGCATGCCTTCTCTTTTTCTCTGGGAGCAGTATGGCACCACTAACCCCCCCCCCCCCTCCAGAACCCCACTCATACCCCCCCTCCTGTAGCTCCTAACACCACAGCCCTGTCTTTGCGTGCTCCCAGTCTGAATTGCGTAATGGTCCTTCTTTTTGCATGATCTTCCCTCCACTTCCTGTTTTGATCCAACTCACTGCTTGTGGCCTGACACGAAGACACTCCCACAATTCCACTGGGTTCAAAGTTGTCCGAAGAAGAGTTAAAATGCTCCACCTGCTGACAGATAACAGTCATGCTTTACAATCTAAAGTTCTCTCCACCCAGGCCACAGTGTTGGATGGCCTTCTGGCTGTCCCTTTCACTTTCTCATTCTCTTAGAAAGTGTGTATCTTATAGATACAAGTAGTTTACTAACCAATTAGTCCTGGCTTGTTCTTGGTAGAGTTTGACATTAGATCTTATTGTCCACTTTTAGTTCTCTCTTTCAGATCCCTTTTTCACACCATCGCCTTGTTTCACTAAAGAAATTGACTCAAGGCATTCTTATAACTGCAGGATTAACTCGCACCACATTATTAGTCCTCCATTTAAAATAGAATGATACCACAAATGGGCTAGAATGATGTCTTACATTGGGAAACACAAAGATACGTGTTTAGTGTGTGTTACATTTGTCATTATTAAACCAGAAACCCCACCTGGTGCATGTTCTGTAGGTGAGCTGTGCTTTGAACCCGTTTACTCTGCTTATTAACATGCTCCAACCTTTTATCAGGAGTCACTTGCAGAGGTGGAGGAGAAGTATAAGAAAGCCATGGTATCGAACGCACAGCTGGACAACGACAAAGGCAACTTCATCTACCAGGTGGACACACTAAAGGACGTCATCGAGGAGATGGAGGAACAAATGTCCGAGATGAAGAGGGAGCTGGAAGACAAGTCAAAGGTAATGCATCTGTCAAAGAAAGCTTATTCTAAATCAATTTCATTAAGGTACACGTACAAATGATCATATGTCCATGTTTCCAGGACCTAGAAAGACAAAAGCACACGTGTACGGTCCTGCAGCATAAACAGGACGAGCTGAAAGAGGGAATCCGCCAGAGAGATGAGCTTATAGAGGTAAGACACTAGAAGTACAGCTGTTTCTGCCAGCGTGACCACATCACACTGCTCTCCCTCAGCACTGTGAAAGGTGTCGCTGCCTCTGAGCAGGCTGCAGAGGAGCCTCTGTTCTGCAGGAACTTGATAAGGATTGATTGGCACCGGCCTGCCTCTGAGGGTCCTCCCTTTTCCCTTCTGACATTTAGCTCCGTTTCCTATCTGACGCTGAACACTATCATTCATTGCTTTCTCAGCAGTTTCTCCTCAATCGAGTCTCTTCTTACCCTGTTTCACCTGCTCCTATCTCTCATTTGTGTATCTCATATCAGGGTTTCCGTTTCCAAGATAAGTCAGCCGGCCCGATTGTCCTGGGCAAATGGGAGGATTTCTGGTCAAATATGATCTGTGTTTTTGTAACTACTGCTGCCTCAGGTTGAGCCGTTGACCCATGTTTGGTCCTTACTGCAGCGGCCAAGGTTCAAATCTGACCTGGGCCCCTTTGCTGCATATCGCCCACTCGCTCTTCTCCATTTCTGTCTATCTGCAGTTCAAATAGAATTAAAAGCCCCCAAAATGATCCTTATAAAAATGTAAACATTTGATCAGCAGGCTAAATAAAGAATGATATCACACTTTATGTGATATTTCTGTTGAAAAGCAGGTTGCTTTTGCTTATACATTAAATTCCAAATCGAGGCAGGCTACATGGAGGATGTGGACCCTTTGCAGAGCAAACGTTAATATTTGCCAGTCTCTCTCTCTCTTATTTACATTTTTCACATGAGGGTCCTTTAAACAGAAGTTGCCAATATACAGAACTCTAACAGACTTCATGGCAATGAGAATACTGACAGTTTCTTTCTCTACATTTATTTAGTATGTTGCTGAGCTTAAGTGACTCAATCCCAAGCATACTGTAGTTTCTAGTTGTTAACTTACCCACATTACCAAACTAAGTAAATAAAGCACATTTCACAGAACTCGGTCCAAAAACAGCCAGTTAAAACATTCTGCTAAAGACCCTCTTTGTTACGTCTTTAATAACTGAAGGGAGATTTTCCCGGTTAAGAAAAGCAGTAATCCCAGGACAACGGAGACCCTGATGTGTCTGTGTTTATGTACATATTCCCTTCTTTTGTCTTTGTTCCATTCAATATTTCCTATTCTCTTCTTATCCTGTATTGTGTCGTCTCTCCACGCCGCTCCAGGAGAGCCAGCGAATGCAGACTAAGTTAGACGCCCTCACCAGAGAGGTGTTTGACCTGCAGGAAACCATAAACTGGAAGGACAAAAAGATCGGGGTAGGAGGTCCCCTCGGGTGCTCTGACAGAGCACGGGGGGCAAAAGAGGGTTGGGCTTTTCCCCGACCTTTTAGACATGGTTTTACCCACCTCTTTTGCCTCTCATGCTGTCTCTGCATGATGGAGACCCTTTAGGCTTTACCTGGACATATTTACTCTCACAGTTTGGAATTGTGCATGTCCAAATAACAGGTTTTGGTTTGGATCCTGTGACCCCGGCTAACAATGCAAGCGCACCAGCACCATGTAGAAGCTTACTGTGACATAACACATGTAGGATAATCAAGTGAATTACAAATGTAAAGAAGTATTATCCACATATTCAGGCACGATATGCATGTTACACTTGTGGATCTGTTCATTAGTTAGGTGATAGAGGTCTAAGTAAATAAAGCATAATGATTATATGGTTAATTTGAGAAAGTCAAACCGATCTACCTCCCAACATCTTCCTTCTCTTTCCTCCTCCACACCTTTGAACTTTGTCATCTGTGTGTTTGTTTCTACATCCTCGATGTGCATGTGTGTGCACGGTGATGTCCTCCTGTAGCACGTGGTGTTGCATGTCTGTCCTCCAGAGTCCTTCCAACTTCTCCTCTGCCTCTTTCTCCTCTTCCTCTCCGTGTGTGTGGCCAGGCCCTAGAGAGGCAGAAAGAGTACTTTGATTGCATTAGGAGTGAGAGAGACGAGCTCAGAGATGAGCTTTCTGACATCAAGGGGAAGGCCAAAGCAGGAGAGGTACGTCTTCCTTAAGGAAAACAAAAGATTATAAAATGAGTTGCTGGCCAAAATCAACTTTGTATGTATTTTTCTGTTGGAACTAAACAAGTTAATGCCGTCAGACCTTCTATTGTGTTGCACTTCTGCTTCTTTGTTTTCATTTCATTTTATGTTTCAATACTTGCTGGTTTTCCCTAAGCCACCTGACCCTGTCTGCAGTGTACTATGTGACATTAAGGCTGGATGTGTTATTTATTAAGTGTATTGTCAATTCAAATGGTGTCGTTTTGCATATGACTGTACAACAGATATAGAATGCTTTTCTAAAACGGAGACTCGACATATAGTGAAAGTATTCTGACAAAAAATGTATTGATTAGGAAAGTCCTGACGCATGCTGCTTTCAAATAATACAAAGTGTTTTTATGTTGGACCTTTAGGGTTTGGTTAATGCACCTCCAGGAGTGTACATTTAAAAAAAATGTTGTCGACATTTCAATATACTACAATATACTATATAGCAGCAACCGATAATTAACTGGTATATGTTGTAGCAGATACAATAACCACTGCTACTTTTATAAGTGTGTATATGCTACAAAAATCATGAGAATTACATCTTATTACTACTTAAATGTTATCTGTGTCATCATAGATAGCTCCTGTGGCATCATGCTGCTGGTAGAGATGAAAGGCTGCTTGATCTCTGCCTCAAAGTCCACAAAAGTTCAGCTAATTTTAAGATGCATAGCTAATTGAGCCGTTACCTGCAAAAACAAAGTATTCTTTAACTCACTCATAATAATATTTCTTAAGCATAACTAACAACATATAGCTGTACAGAGCAGACTGTCTGTGAGTTAGGGTAGGGCAGGGAGTTAGGATAGGGCAGGGAGTTAGGATAGGGCAGGGAGTTAGGATAGGGCAGGGAGTTAGGATAGGGCAGGGAGTTAGGATAGGGCAGGGAGTTAGGATAGGGCAGGGAGTTGGGATAGGGCAGGGAGTTGGGATAGGGCAGGGAGTTGGGATAGGGCAGGGAGTTGGGATAGGGCAGGGAGTTAGGATAGGGCAGGGAGTTAGGATAGGGCAGGGAGTTGGGATAGGGCAGGGAGTTGGGATAGGGCAGGGAGTTGGGATAGGGCAGGGAGTTGGGATAGGGCAGGGAGTTGGGATAGGGCAGGGAGTTGGGATAGGGCAGGGAGTTGGGATAGGGCAGGGAGTTAGGATAGGGCAGGGAGTTAGGATAGGGCAGGGAGTTGGGATAGGGCAGGGAGTTGGGATAGGGCAGGGAGTTAGGATAGGGCAGGGAGTTGGGATAGGGCAGGGAGTTGGGATAGGGCAGGGAGTTGGGATAGGGCAGGGAGTTGGGATAGGGCAGGGAGTTAGGATAGGGCAGGGAGTTGGGATAGGGCAGGAAGTTGGCTGGGAGCAGCGCGGTCGAAGAAGTCACATCTCAGTGAGATCATGTTCTGCGCTCCCTCTCTGGCAGATTCTCCAGTATTTTACAGGACTCTAGTAAAATATACCCTCACTGCTCTGTGGCCTCTCTGATCCAAAGTCCACTGTGTGTGTATGGAGCTCATCCTCATATCAACTGTGACCTAGAGAGCAGAGAAATCACAACTCAGCCATGCTCCACATTATTATTAGACGTCGATAATATGCTGAAATTAAATAATTATAACGCCAATTGATAACTTCATTATCAGCCAGTCATATATTGGCCATCTATATATTGTGCATCCCTACATTTGACCAAACATAGACCAATGACTTTTCAGTACTTTGTGCAGACCCTTGTTATTTATTTTAGGCTGTACTTTTGCAAGGGTTTACCTAATCAAATCAAATTCAATTCAATATTCCAAAAGATTGCACATAAAATTAAATGAATAAAAATAAGGCAGTCAATTAAAGGGAAAACAAAAACATATTCATTTAAAATGTTAGTATACATTTTAAAAAGGATATTCCGGTATGCAACCATCTTACTACTACTGTAGGTAAAGGCTTCACAAAAACAAAAATTCAATAAGAAATGTAAATGTCTTAAGTGAACTACAAATACCCTTTTAACAGAATAACATCTATTCCTCACGTTGGGTACCTTTTTTTAACATACCTGTTAACAGATTTTCACATGGACACTCTTCAACCTCTGACACACAGATGACTTTATGCTTATATTATCTTTGCAGTTTAACAATACTTATAGGACAACATTACAAAGCATGTAAGGTAATAAATAGGTGGTTTCTTTTGGATTTTCTCCACAAAGTCGGCTATGTTTGGTGGGGGGGGTTTGTGTTATACAAGAAGTGAGCCGGTCCTCAGTAACGCGTGTTCTCTCGCCACAGAAACACGGGCTGGTCATCATCCCCGACGGAACACCCAATGGAGATGTGAACCACGAGCCTCTGTCCTCGGGGATCACGGTGGTCTCCCAGGAGGCCGCGCAGGTGCTGGAGTCTGCCGGGGAGGGTCCTTTGGGTGAGTCACGGAAAGCATTCTGTTTACACACGTTCCTAAATCTAAGAGGTGTGTAAAGCAAGAACGAGTCCTTACACCTGGGAAATGCTAGCAGGTGGCTAACAGAGACTTTTAAATACCAACACAGCTAACATTAGCCACCTTTAGCTTGGCGGTGGTGATGTGAAGTCATATGACCGTGATGTAGTTAGTTTGTAGCCTAATGGTAGCCTTTTTCTCTCAGCTGTTGCATTTACACTTTAACATTTGAGTGTGTGTTAAAATCTTAATGTGTGGAGATTACACATCAAGTCAAACAAGTCATAAAAATGTGTTTGCCACTAATCTTATTTTCTGATATACACAAATACAATCTTTGTTAGCCCTTGCGAGCTAACTTCCAGGTTGGCCGAATATATAGTCATCCCTGCAACACTTCATTTAGACGCAAGACATTTATAAACAAGTGACTGTGTTTTAGCACGCTGGACACACTCCAGTTCACTCAGCTTGACTTCTTAAATTGCCTGAGCTTAATGTGTTTTCCATCTTGTCCGTAGATGTCAGGCTACGTAAGTTGGCGGAGGAGAAAGATGAACTGTTGGCTCAGATCAGGAAGCTGAAGAACCAGCTGGAGGAGGAGAGGCAGAAACACTCAAAGATGGACAGCGCATACACAGACGGAGAGAGGATGGAGAACGGTACAGACCTGCACATCATCGAGATGCAGAGTAAGTTGGTCCAGCACAACAACACATTTGAACACTTCTTTTTGTATTTTTTTAAACTCACCGGTTGGTGTTTCTGTCTGCAGGAGATTCCAACAGACAGATGAGTGAATACAAATTCAAGCTTTCTAAAGCAGAACAGGAATTAGGAACAATGGAACAAAATGTAAGTGAAAAGAAAAGGTCTTTTCAAACAGATTTCTAAAAGTAGTACATTTCTGGGCTCTAATTCATCAAGTCTTTCTTTTATGTGTCCGTTTTCCAGATAAACAGACTTGAAGGGCAAGTGTCCAGGTACAAGGCATCAGCAGATAGTTCAGAGAAAGTAGAAGACGAACTAAAAACAGAAAAACGGCGACTTCAACGAGAGGTAAAGACTTGGACTTTGTCAAATGAAACGGTAAAAGAAGAAGTTTAGAGTGTAACATCCCCCCCTCTGTTCCCCCGCAGCTGCGCATGGCTCTGGATAAGAACGAGGAGATGGAGATGACCAACAACCACCTAGTGAAGCGTCTGGAGAAGATGAAGGCCAACAGGAACGCCCTCCTGTCGCAGCAGTGAGGCAAGGCAGCGTCACCACAGAAGCCCTTAAACTCGCACCTCAGACCTCTGACTGCCATATTGTGTCTGGAGCACATTTCCATTTTTAGCTGTAACACTTTTGAGATTTGTAGCTAACCAAAAACACTTTAAAAACGAAAAACAAGGTGTAGCACAGGCGACAAACGGAACTGTCTTCTCTTTTTTTTTTTTTTAACGGAAGCGTTGGTTTTGCCTGGCAAGCCGCCGCTGCTTTGGGAGGAATGACTCAGAAACAAACTAATAAAACTATTAAGTTGCTGGGAGATACATCCGAGGGAATCTCTAATCACTACTTAATGTTCAGAGCTTTGTACTGCATCTTGTTATCCACAGATCTTCACTCTCTGGCTGGGTGCTTGGCTGTACTCTTTGTTTGTTTTTGATAAGTTGCATGAATGAATATTATGATGCTTTTTAAACTTTTCAACTCTCACGGCTGCTCCGCCCCGCCGCACCTTCCCGGCTTCCCCTCACAGTGAAGTGCCTTTTCACACTCGGAGATCGGGGGTCCGCACGGCTCCACGAATAAAAACAATAATCGTTTTAACAGGTACAGAATGATGTATTTAAAAAAAGGTGCAGTCATTATTTGAAATGTATGTAGAACCAACTGTGTCTGCTGCGGTTTCATTGAACATTTTCAAATATTTAAAAGATTTCTTGAGAATAAATGTGTAATTTACAGAACTGTGTATACAATCTGAATCCTTTATTTTGTTCAGTGTGCAGTTTTGCTTTTTACCGTTGTAGTATCATTATACTCTGTATTGTTCATTTTGCATTGGTTTCCGGAAAATGAACCCTCAGTTGCTATTTCATAAGACAGGAAAATACTTTTGCAGGTTCTTCATTTAAAGCGGGCATATTATGCTGTAGCTAGCTCCACCCGCAGCAGCCCTGCGGTGAGCACCTAAAAACCACCGCCCTCCTGCATGGTTTCAACAAACACCACACGCTGGTGCCTTTCTATTAACACGCTTATCACACCCCCATGCCTCACTCCTGCTAGGGACATGTGTTGGTCAGCCATCTCGAAGTGACTACCTCTTGCTTTAGGGAACAGCATTGTTCATTGACATTAAAAGGGGTGAAATTAGGTATTTATTTTGCAGTTCTGCAAGTTGTTTTAACAAAGCCGAGGTTGTCTTGTTTCACTTAGCGCTGTTTTTGACTTATGGTCCTAATTGCATTAATTGGCATTACTTTGAAGGGGCCCTATGATGCTCATTTTCAGGTTCATATTTGTATGTTGTGCCTCTGTGACATGTCTCCATGCTTTAATGTTCAAAAAGCTCTTTATTTTCCTCATACTGCCTGTGCTGCAGCACCTCTTTTCACCCTCTGTCTGAAACCAGAGCCCAGTCTGCTCTGATTGGTTAGCTGGCCTGCTCTGTTGTGATTGGTCAACCCCTTTAGAGATGTCCCGCACCTTACATAGTGATGTCACTAAGTTACGGAAGTAAACAAAGGAGTCCAATGGAGGCGTTTCAGGCACTGGGAGTGTGTGGGAGAGAAACTCCCTCTGGAGGGAACTTTGGGATTTTAGTCTTTGCAGAACATTGAAATGCACAATAACCTATAACACACTACAGGAAATGGAAAACCCCAAAAAGCCTACTGTAATACAGGTTCCTTCAATTTTCCAGGCTTAAATGTGTTACAAACGTATGATTACATTAAAGTCCATAAAGTGGAACAATTAGCTGCGGTGTTTATTTCCTCCCCACCGAGCGCTAATCCTCCACACTTCCTGTGTCTTAGACTGAAATGTAGCTGCAGTAAAAGCCCAGCTAATGTGCTGGCACTGTGCCGGTAACCTTATGGGATGTGTGACCCTGATTCACTTTTTCCTGGCTGCCTCTCCCAGGTCTTACTTTTAGGAAACCATGTGTAGCCTTGGCACATTTGAATGGGCTTTTTAGGATTAACTATGACATCATGGAATATGGTGTCTCTCTCCAAAGACACATCTGGAGCCTTGTTTTACACAAAGTATTTATTTACAGCACAAATGTTACATAAAGGAGCAGCATGTTTGGTTGGACTGAGTATCCGTTAGCACCTCTCAAACACTTTATAGAGGTCGGGTAAGTTGGCGATCTGCAGCACAGTGCCGTCCTCGCTGAAGTTCTTCGGAGGACTGAAGAGGGTTCGGAAATATTTGAATATGACGTGCTCGACTTTCCATCGCCATGAGTTCACCTCAGCCTCCTGAAAAAACATCACATGTCAGTTCTTTAGCATTCATATTCTATTGAATCAAAGGAAGTGAACAGGACTGTTGGGAGTATGAGGTAGTTATCAATAGAGAAGCAGGCAGGAGTATGGGTACAGGGGCAGGGGAAAAATGTATGTTTAAGTGTACGCTAAATTTAGAATACTCACAGCACTCTACTTCGCGTTAGACAGCCTTTACTGATAAGATAACTTAGGCAGTTGCATTGCTCTCTTCAAAGCCACCAGACTCCATTGACAAAAACAGTCATTTTATCCTGCAGAACACAGACGCCGCTGGTCTACTGAGTGACACCTTGTTTGGTTAGTGCATTTGTGTTATCAAGCTATAACATAAACAAAATAACTGATGGAAGAAGCAGTACACCAAAAACTCCTGTCTTCTGCAACTTTAAGTTAGTCTGTTTGTCAATGGAGTCGGGGGGGATTTAAAGAACGAAGCTTTTGTTTGTAAGTTGCTTGAACTTGAAGTTGCATTGAAAAGAGAAGCCGTCTGGGGACACGGCATACTTTTCTAAATAAAGACACACTAAATTAATACTGAATATGTTTTTTAAAAGGTGGCTATATCACACTATGTTATTGGCACAGTCAATAGAAGAACATTTCTTAGCATTCCCAGTATTCCTGTCTGTTTCTCCAAATATAAGGCGTGCAAGCCACCATCCATTGTGGGGAAAGCACTGACTAGGAATAAGTACCTCATACAACCCTACTTCAAACTATTCCTCAAAAATGCGGAGTCCCCACCTGCTCCTCTCCGGGCTCGGCCTCCAGGATGTAGCGCTTCCTGATGGAGTAGAACATGCTGCACTCCTTACCGAAGTCTCTGAAGCACTCTCTCTCATTGTCCCAGTTCACCTGCACAACACCACCAAGCACAAACCTTCAGATACAGTTCATCTCCAGAATCTCACCATAACGGCGCAGAAAGATACTCACCTCAGTGGCCAGGCGCAGGATGAACATGGGGAGACCCTCCATCACCGGGGTGTACTTGTCGAGCAGTAACGGCAGCCCAGTCAGATTCCCTTCCTAAAATGTACAAAGATCAGATTTAAAGCATGTGTAAAAGTAGATTGATAATGTCATGTTTTGCTGACAAAGAATACATTCTTATCTAAGAAATGCTCTATAGTTCATTAAGCACCTTTACTTTTTCTCATGTAGGAAACGGGTGGAAAAGTTGTCAGGATCATTTTCATCAGTAATTATTCTTATTCTGGTCACAAAAGGCTGAAATGCAACGACTGCATGTTTTAAAAATAGGACAACATTTTTTAATTTGATGTTACATTCTAATAACTAAATGTGTACGTTGTGTTTAGAGGACATTGAGAATGGTTAAACTCACTTCACCAACCCAAACTTATTTTTTTACCCTATTCTTAACTCAAAAAATAAAGTATCATACTTAGAAACTTCCCTCCGGTATTCCATAGAAAGACATTTGCATGGAAAATGTATTTGGAGACTTTGTGTGTTTTTAGAGGACAATCACTGTCCTAATACCACAGACCTGGTCTATCTCCACAGAGAAGTAGTCCCCCAGCATCTCAGTTTTCTTCTTCAAGAAGTCCACTATGTACTGAGCCAGGCCTTCTTTAGGGCCGTCGTCTTCTGTCCAGCCGCTCTCCTCAGAGTCCAGAGCCAGCATGGCCAGGTCGTAGAGTGGAGCTGGGGTCTGAGTGCACATTATCAGGCATATCAATCAGAAACTGCACAATATACTATATACTAATGATTCTCAAAAAACAGTAATACTTACAGATAGTCTTAATACACCAAAGTTCCCAAAGTCGTAGATGAGTATTTGGTAGAAAAGCTCCTGGCTGCAGAAGAATAAAAAAATGAATCATATGGGAAATAAAGTAGCTGACTGAAATAACTTCACATGTTTTTTTTAACGGGGTTGCATGCTGTACTTATGAGTCTAGATAAAAATAATCAATATCAGTTTAAGTGTGTGCTATATTTAGAATATTTTCCCCGCTTTACCTTGCCATCAGACAGCCCTTTCAGACAGAACTGAAGCTGTTATGCTTCAAAGACGCCAGACTCCATTAACAAAAACGCTAATATTACCTTGTAGAATACTGGAGTTGCTGGTCTAATGCTGCCTCGATCAATAAGTTAGTCTGTGTTATTGTGTGATGTGGTAAATCCGGTTTGGTAAAACACACAAAAACAAAGTGGTCGAGGCAGCGATACACCAGCAACTCCCGTACTCTAGTGTTAATATTACAGTTTTTGTAGATGGAGTCTGGTGGCTGTAAAACATACAGGATGTGGTTTCCCAGACTGTCTGAAGGCGAGATGAAGGAGGGGGAATATTCCAAACTGACTGTACACTTAAACTGATATTCATTATATTTGGTTGGACTTTCTTTAGGGGGCTAAAATAAATTGTTCTGCTGCCCCCATCAACCGTTTACAGCAGTGGTTCCCAACCTTTTTTGCGTGTACCCCTTGAGCTGGTCTCCATTCTATAAGTACCCCCTCACTCATGATTCGCCTACATGTTTTCTTGTGTTAAACCCTTTGTAATCATATTTAACCAAACTCACTTTTAGCAGTTTCAACTGCTTATATTAAGAGCTTTTAATGAGACACTTGTGCAGGACACCAGGCTTATGCAAATTCATTTTAAAATGTTTTTTGTGTGGAAATATATTGCAATCCCTAATCTTTCTACATACCCCCTTACAATCCCCTCAAGTACCCCTGGGGGTCCCAGTACTCCCGGTTGGGAACCACTGGTTTACAGTACAGTATACACTGATTAACAGTTTTAAACTATTCCAACTACTAACAGAACAGTGAGCTGCTGTGGCTCTGACCTGAGTTTGGTGGTGTTCAGCAGGTACAGTTTGGTGTGATGTTGGATCAGAGTCCACTGAGGGTTGACGCAGCCCACAAACGAGTGGTTCTGCAACATTTCTTGAAGGCCTGGAGGAAAAAAAAGTGCATACTTAAAAGAGGAAAAATGTGTTGATGGGTGAATGAGCAGATAGTAAAATCACTGTGAGATTTGGAGATGGGAGTGAGCTAGACAGCAAGGAGTCACTCCTAAAATTCTACAGTTTATCGGTAACAGATGTTGTGTTTACCTTTGTGTGTGTTCTCAGTGATCTCAGTTCTGAGCTCTTTGATGCTGGACAGTTTAATGGCTCGTCTCTTGGGTGTAGCTGCAGCCATCAGGTCCTCCACTTCCTCCACCTCCTGCTGCTGCTGCTCTTTCCTGGGTCGCTTCCTGGCCACACACACACACACACACACACACACACCAATCAATCAATGTTTATTTATATAGCCCAATATCACAAATGTTACATTTGTCTCAGTGCACTTCACAGTTTGTACAGAATATCAGTATGACAATACGACACCCTCTGTCCTTAGACCCTCACATCGTACAAGGAAAAACTTCCAGAGAAACCCCACAGTTTAAAGGGGAACATGGGAGAAACCTCAGGGAGAGCAACAGAGGAGGGATCCCTCTCCCAAGACGGACAGACGTGCAATAGATGCCGTGTGTAAATTACACCATGCTGTTAAACCTCCAGCATACTTACAGCACACTCTGCACCCTTGTACTCTCCACACAATAACTCCCATGGGTTTGCAGTGGACACACTATAAGACTTCACAGGCTGTGAAATTGTTTAATGGGCGTCACATATTTGTATTGTCCCGCCACAATAAAAGTACAAGTTAAGTCTGCATCAATTCCTTTTTCAGCCACATGGGGGCAGAGGATATCCACAATTTGATGAATTTAAACTTGCCATATGATCATTTGTTACAGTTTTAGGGACTACAGTAAGTTAACAAAGAATTGCAACATCAAACAGGGAGCAACATTAGCATTCAGTCGTGTTTTCTAACCATCTGATGACTGGACCACCATTGACCACTCTTTAACTAGTTTGTTTGTGTTTACCAACTACTGAGAGAAACATCTTAGTCTTTAGCTGCTCAATTTCTGTCATGGTTCACCTGAGCAGCTAGTTTACTGTACACTGCATTTATCAAAACCATTTTGTAGGAAACTGGTTTAATGACATTAGTGAGACTTATAAATGTAATGTGTTTGTCTAAACTGAAACAAGAAGCTAAAAGACGCTAAAAAGGCTTCAGAGCTGGAGGTGGCAATGAACCCGTGTGGGTTTCACCACTTTAACAAACTCCTTTTTATATAACTGATTGATTTTTTGTTTTACCTTTGAACATAGTCTGCCTGGTCTTCTCCTCCTCTTGGCTCTTCTGCTTCCTGCTGAGTCAGGGCCTGCAGCATGTCTGCATCGTCTGTCTCCTCCATCTCTGTCCTGTCAGGCTGGGCACTTCTGCTCGCAGCCTCCCTGCTGCTGGGTCCGGCTGATCCAGGGTCAGGGGCCGGCTTCTCTTTGGGCTGCAGGAAGGCGTCCAGCTTCTGAGCGCGGCAGTCGGTCCTCACCATCTGATGTGCGTAGACTCGATCACTGGACTCTGCCGCGCCGCTGGAGGACTTCCCCTCGCTGCCGCCTGCGGCTGAGAGACCCGGCAGCAACGTCTGCACAAACAGAGATATGTCAGAGTGTATCCTCACCACAGCTCAACACTAACTTTAAAAGCCAAACAAGACCAGGCATGAGGTTTTGGTTGCGGAAACTGAAAATATGGTTGCCATTTTTCACCTTTTATTCTGGGTGATTAAGATACTATGTTTTTATAGGTTGGCTTATTGATAATAATCAGCGTTAAAACAACGGAAGCTTCAAACTGCAACAAACTATATTCTTGGTAGTCTGTGTTTTATATGATAATTTACAGAATTCGACACACACTACAGGAAAGGGACAACCCAAAAAAGCATAACAGGGCCGCTTTAAAAGTCAGTAAGAGTGATGGCAACTTAAGAACATGAGTTTGTTGGCAATTATTCAAAATGGTTGCCAATGGCATCCTGTTCACCGAGCTCAGGCTTCTTATTTCTTGCACCTCCAAGATCAAATGGCAACATGTAAAGTGACAGCTGATCTCTGGGTGGAGTTATAAAAAGGTTAAGGTAATAAAAGCAGGTCAGATCTGTCAGTGTGTTGACAGAGTCATTATCATACCTGAGTGAAATATGTGCGAGAGGAGTTGGAGCCAAGGAGTTTGCTCTCGATGTGCTTCTGGACGCTCTCTATGATGCTGTCTTCGTGCAGGAAGTGCACCTCGTGTTTTGTGGGATGGACATTCACGTCTACGTTGTGCGGAGCGATCTCCAAGCTGCAGGGATCAGAACGCACTATTGAATGTCAATTTCATTCAACCACGATCAAAAGCATTGCAGAAAGCAAACACCTGAGGTCACCTGAGGTAAAGGAAGGGGTGTGTGTTCTTGGGAAGGTAAGCAGCATAAACTGTCTCGATGGCCTTCTTCAAAGCAGCGGACTCCACCAGGCGATCTGTTACGTCACAGATCACAATCTCCATTCAACACATTCGTCATAAGTTTAAATCATCTTTGCAGGCGAGACACTTTTCCAGGGATACGTACGGTTGATGAACAGGACCAGGATGCATTTCTTCATGGAGTAATTTGCGTTAGAGATGTGTCCTTTCATCTCATAGGCGAGCTTCTGATCCTCGCAGCCGACTTCGATCAGCTCCCTGGGAACATGCCACACAGCCAGCGTTAAGGCGAATAAGAACGTCATGTAACTACAGAGAGCATCGAAGCATTTTCAAATAAATACCTGCTGACTGCATTGCCAAAAACTCCTCGAATATTATCCACTACAGAGGCGTTGGGTAGGGTCCTCACATCCGCCACCGTCTCTCCTTGCTGGAAAAACATAACATAACAATTATTGAATATTTATTTTTTGTCTAATTAGTCAGTGTATTTACAGACATAAAAACACAAGTGCAGCATCCACAGGAATATACTAATACAGAATTTATTTTGAGTTTTTTGCTCAGGAATTGTTACAAAAATAAAGAAATCTCACCTTTTTGACGGAAAAACTCTTCCCTGAATTGTGTATGGCGTACCTGTACAAAAGATTTGATATGAGAATGATCAAAGCACAACGAAAAACATAAAAACAGCATGAATCACAAGAAACAAAGAGTTAGATGGCAGACCTGCTGACCACCTCCACAATCCGTGAGTACTCATCTCCGGGGCTTTTTAAAGCTTTCCTCCGGGTGGACACGTTATAGAAGAGGTCCTCCAACTGCAGGCAGGGGGGGGGGGCACATTATTGAAGGTCATGAAACATCCACATACTACATTCTGTTAGTTTAAGAGCTCCATGGACTCACAAGAATCTGTGTGCCCTGGTTTCCAGCACATGGTTTGGGAGGGCCTTTCAGTTTGCCATCGCTGTAGTTGGCTCTGCAAAGAAATCCATACATCAAGAGAAGTCTGAAATCCTTTATGTCCAGTGGTGTAGTGGTCGTTGGACGCGGGGGATCGCCGTTCACATGTTGTATGTGAGGGACTACGGATGGAAATGAGCTCAAAGCTAAAATCCGGCATGTTTGCGTTTTAAAGCATTATTTGTTTTAAATGTTCATCAATGTGCATTGTCCCTCTTCAAATAAACGATTAAATGAAATGAAAATTTCCTTAAAAAATTATGATTCGTCATCACGCTCGTGACCCCAGGGTGACACCACCAGCTCGCCGCCCGCCGATTTTGCAGCAGCTCTTTCCCTCAAGAACGCAAACGAAACAGCTCTATAATGGCAGGCAAAAAAACATTACTTGACTTCTTTTCTAAAAAGAATATCATTCACGAGAAGAAAGAGGCTAGCAGCACCGAAGCTACAAGTGAAGCTGCTACTAGTAATACATCATCAAGAGCCGCCTACTGCAACTTAGGCCTATAAATTGTTTATGTAACTTATGTGCCAGTGTGTCCATGGTTTTGAGTCTGTGTGTGTGTTGAGCGCAGCGCCGTCTGCTTTTTGCAGTACAGTAACTAAAGTAGGACTAAGCATACCGGTAGTTTCTGTAGAACTGTCCCGTTTTGTGAGTGCACTGCGCGTGTGCGCACTTGTGGCATTGTTTGGGATGACCTAATTCAAATAGCGTCCACCCAGTAAAAAAATCCCCACTACACCACTGTTTATGTCTGTTATGAACCATTTAAAATAAGCATACCTGTAGGCACACTTGGCATCAGCTGTCTTCGTTGTTATGGTCACATGGGCAACATGGCTCACACTAGCAAGGGCCTGCAAAACAAAACAGACAACAAAACATTGATACATACTGAATTTATAAATATCTTACAGCCTTAAGGGGGGTTCTGCTGCAGCTTTACCTCTCCTCTGAATCCATAGGTGGCTATAGCTGAGAGGTCCTCAAATGTCTGCAGCTTGCTGGTGGTAAACCTCTCACAAACGATTTCCATATCTTCTCTCTGCATCGGAAATAAAAAAAACAGCTCGGTAAGAGGAAACTACAGGATAAAAAGTCAGGGGCACAGTTTTACAGAACTCACACAGTGGGCGAGGGAAAACAAGACACTGAATCCAAATCCAAACTGACGGGGGTCATTCAACACTGACTCACCAAGACCTCACAGGTCATGTGGTGGATTTTCTCAAAAATAATGTGTGTGAAATATTTCTATTAAATTCATGGGACCTTGCAAAATCATAAAGCTGCACTCCATACACTTTTTAGTTGTGAAGTTTTGGAGGTTTTTGTATTCCAAGCCTCACCAATTTCTTATTTTTCACCCGATTTGATTAGTTGTACGGAACATCCATGAAACCCTAGGGATAATCTGAAACAGGTGTTCATGTAAATATGTGTTGCTGAGTATTGACAGTACTTAAAGGTGGGGTAGGTAATTTTGGAGAAACCAGCTCGAGAGCGCTAGAATTTGAAAATACACAACCGGAAAAAATCTGCCACTTCCTTACAGAGCCCCTCCTCCAACACACACAAACGCGCACATGACCAATGAGGGCACGAGATAAGTTTGTGCACAGATGGAAGGCTGACAGGCAGGTAGGCCATCCAGTTACTTTAGCCGGGCCGGCTAAAATGATTGGTCGTGCTTTTTACAGTATTACGGCTTCCACAGATGACATTTTTTTATGGATTTTTTGTCAAAGCACTTAAGATATTCATTGCTATCGGGATGTTAAGAGCATTCTATGGAATATAACAAAAAGTGTATCTCGAACCGGTTTCTCAAACTTACCTACCCCACCTTTAAATTAATAAAACATATTTTCTTTACATTAAAAAGTAATTTTTCAATTAAAAAATATTATTTACACTAGTTTTTTTTTCTCTTTCTTACAACTACATTTATAATATGTGGCATAATAAGTAAAGCTATCAAAAAAAAAATCGGAAATGCATTAATAATCGAGTGCCACAGACATTGCTAAATAATCTTCCGAAGTTAAAAGACTTAAAGATATTTAAGGTGTGTGTGAAACAAATTTGGGGAATTCTTTGAAACGAGGAAGTGCTATTATTCTTTACATTTTCAAAAAAAAAGAAATTTTAAATAGCATATTTCATACTATTCACTGCCTTTGATATAACTAAGAGGATCCTTTTTTTTTAAGTGGTTTTATTTCATAGGTTGATATTTGCGCAGTGTTAACTTCATGGTTTTCCATCTCTGTTTAATACTGAGCCAGTTGTCTGCTCTCATCTTAAAAGATCACACTTTTCATAAAAATCTACCACTTGTACTTTCAATTTGCAAAACATTTTTTGCCACCACACAAGCAGAGGTGTTTCTTCTTCACCCACCCTGATGCCAGTTCCGTTGTCCTGAATCTGAAGGAGCTTCATGCCGCCGTCTTTCACTGTCACCTGAATGTTGGTGGACTTGGCATCCAAACTTTAACATGCAAAATAAAAGAGTGTTATTAAATAAACAGATATCTAACATGTTCCGTGGAATTATCTAGTCAGCAGGTTCACGTGGCTGTCGCTATGTTACAGGTGTGTTGATAAGCAGATTTGCTAAAAACGTGATGTAAACAATGGTGGCTTCTGCCATATTTTGTCCCTTTCTTTTCCCCACAAGTCAAAAGGCTAACATTAGGCACTTTATCAAAAATAATTGTATAATTTAGGTTAACTGTTAGATAGTCAGTTACCAGTTCTCAATCAGTTCTTTGACGGCGTTGGCAGGACGCTGGATAACTTCTCCGGCTGCTATCCGGTTGACAACAGCCTCGTCGAGCCTCCGGATAACACCTGCCATGTTCACAGTGCTGCCGACTAACTTCAGGGTGAGTTAAACAACAGGTAAACGCTGGGAATAACTTTACATGTGCATACAAATGTATATATTTAGGCTTAAATGTAGAATTTCATCTCTGTAAGAAAAATAGCATGCATGAGATCAGAGAGGTGAAAATAGGAGGAGGTCTTACTCTGCTCCAAACATCAGTGAAACAGTGAAAGTCATCATGTAAACGCTTAACTTTCCGAATTATAACACAAATTGTAGCGTTATGGAAAAGGTTAAATTGAGTAATTTACCCTTAAAAAAAGGTGAAATAAAACTAAGTGTATTCATTTATGTAATGCGTGGCTGTTGATTAACAAAGATGTTTCAGCTACCACTCTTTGGTGTTCAAGTGAGTTATCTTCTTAATTATATATGATCTTTGATGATTCTGCGCGGGGAGGCAGCATGTGGGCGGGGCCGGTTAAAAGTCTTCTTCTCTGGTAGATATTTTTGGAACTTTTAAGCTTTGACATTTTCACAGCGCCGGATGATGGTTAATAACAATAATGTTTTTTGTCTTCTTAGACACATCTAAAGTAAGTCGTTTGCCTACAGAAAAAAAGATTAGATTTTCCTCAATATAGTCTCTTTAAAAATATTTCTGTGTACACAATTTAATATACAATACATTACATTTCAAGCATAAGCTTGTCATTTCTGCTGTAGTATCACAAATTACGTTTTTTTGTTTTGTTTCTGGTTTGTTTACCACGTAGTTTTCTTTTCTTATTGATCTCTTTAAACTGATAAAACACTGATCACACAGATATGTGTTTGTGTCTCTGGCATGTCCAACTCTGGAATGAAGTGGCTACTATTAATACATCTATATGCAGATGATACTGTTGTGCTAGCACTGTTGCCCTTGCATTTGAACGTCTGCAGTCTGCTTTTGACACTTTTCAGTCACCTGTTCCACCTCAGGTTGGTGTTAAATTCAGACAAGACAAAAGTCATGTTGTTTTCCAATAAGAAAAAGTTACCAACTGTTCTTCCCTGCATCATGCCTGCACAGCATAACCCAATTGAAGCTGTTACCTACAGATACTTAGCAGGGGCACCGGAAGCAGGGGGGCCAAGGGGCCACTTAGGCATCACTATAGATGAAAACCTCTGCTTTAAACCTCATATTGACAATCTTTTAAGGAAACTGAAATAAAAACTGGGATTCTTTTTTTAGAAACAATGCCTGCTTCTCCACAAGTGCTAAGAAACGGCTTGTAGCTGCCACATTTTTGCCGCTCTTGGACTACGGGGATGTTGTGTACATGAACGCCTCAGCTCACTCCCTTCATCTGCTGGACACTGTTTACCATGGGGCTCTGAGGTTCATAACCAACTGTAAACCCCTCACACACCATTGCACGCTGTACTCTTTAGTTAACTGGACATCACTATCAATGCGCAGATCTCTGCACTGGTACAAATTCATCTATACCTCTATGCTTGGACTGCTGCCCCTCTACATATCTACTTACATATCACACAAACAGTACAGACTACGATCTCAAAATGACATCACTCTGTCCGTCCCCTCAGTACGCACAGAGTTTGGGAAAAAAGCCATATCATACTCTGCCCCCTCAACCTGGAACACACTTCAGCAGGAACTTAAGCTGACCAGTTTGATACCCATCAGAGATTTTAAACTAATTTAAAAAAAGCTGGATAAATCATCTGTGGGTGTTTGCACCTGCAATATCTGACTATATGAATTTTCAATGACTACTTTTTACGATGTTTTATTTTATTGTTGCCTCTGTGTTTAGTGTCCTGTCTGTCTGTCTGTAACTTTGTGTGGTAGTGTTACCACTGAACAGGTCTCTCTTGAGAATGAGACCCTGTGTCTCAATGAGTTTTTCACTTGTATAAATAAAGGCTAAATACAAAAATAAATAATAATAATAATACACTTTATTTATATAGCACCTTTCATGCAAGATGCAGCCCAAAGTGCTTTACAGAGTAAGACAAGATAGAGTATAGAGAGGCGAAGTCCCTCCCTTTCCGGGGGACCTCCATGGGACCTTATTTCGGAAAAGTTATGCATTGAAGTCAATGGAGAGAGAAAGATTATCTTTCGATCCCGTTTGAATTGTGCCACGAATTATACATATGATGTTTGTCAATTTAAAAGATAATTTTGCAAGTCAAAAAAATTAAAATGTGTCGTAAAACTGTGAAGTAACACTTTTTTTTGTGTGAAACCGCTCAATGAACTACATCTCCCGTCTCGCACCACACACCAAGACGGCCGTCACGTTGGCACATTTAACTTCTTTCTTTCAGAATGAGGCGAAAAATATTAAAAGAGGTGAAAATCACTACAAGTCTGGGCATGTTGAGAGCTGTACATACACACAAGGGGAGTTAGTCGGTTCGTAAGAGCCAGCATGCGGGACCGGGATTCTGGGATTTGTAGTCTTTCTAGTTGCGTATTTTTCATAGTCTTATATTTCAACAGTTTTACGACAAACTGTGACTTTTTTGACATGGAAATAATTTGTTAAGATTGACAAACATCATATGTGTAATTCGTGGCACAATTCAAACGGGATCGAAAGATAATCTTTCTCTCCCCATTGACTTCAATGCATAATTTTTCCGAAATAAGGTCCCATGGGTCGGAAGTAGATGGGCGGGACTTCGCCTCTCTATAAAGAGTAAGGAACATAATTAAAAACAAGTTATAAACAAACAGAAAGAGTCATATCACAGACCCATAAAACAATAAAACATCAACAGTGATACCACTATAATTACCCCAAAATCTAAAGACAAAGGGATAGGTCCCTAATTTACTATTCAAAATTCCAATGGAGTTTGCTGTTTTAAGATCCAATGGGAGGCAGTTCCACAGTTTGGGGCCATACAAACAGAAAGCAGCCTCCCCAGAGTAAAATACTCTAGGTACCTCTAAAAGAAAGACATTGGATGATCTGAATGTGCTGGTTTGTAAAATTAAACACAGTCACTGGTATATCTAAGGTCATGTAAAGCCTTGTAAATTATTAAAAGCGCTTTCAAATCAATAATAAGATCAAGTCAATTGTCCCTGGGGAAGATATCTTTAGCTTGTCACAATAAAGGTCTGAGTTTGGAATCAATCAAAGATCAATACCTGTCATAACAAGTATGCTTGCCAAATGTAGTGAGCAGTTCATCACAAAATGGATATTTTTCAACTTATCACCAATGACTGACTTTATCTTTCAATTGTTAACTACTGAAGATGTTGGTGTATAGCAATAACACAATGAAAAGTTCAAGTTCCATGTCCGTAAATCTGTATGTAAAACTCTTCTTCCAAATCCCTTGGTTTCCAACCCACCAGTTACTATAACCTGTTTAGGCAAAGCCATTTTTATTTATTATCTTAAAGGTGGGGTAGGTAAGTTTGAGAAACCGGCTCGAGATACACTTTTTGTTATATTCCATGGAATGCTCTTAACATCCCGATAGCAATGAATATCTTAAGTGCTTTGACAAAAAATCCATAAAAAAATGTCATCTGTGGAAGCCGTAGATCTGTAAAAAGCACGACCAATCATTTTAGCCGGCCCGGCTAAAATAACTGGATGGCCTACCTGCCTGTCAGCCTTCCATCTGTGCACAAACTTAGCTCGTGCCCTCATTGGTCATGTGCGCGTTCGTGTGTGTTGGAGGAGGGGCTCTGTAAGGAAGTGGGAGATTTTTTCCGGTTGTGTATTTTCAAATTCTAGCGCACTCGAGCTAGAATGAGGGCACGAGATACATTTGTGCACAGATGGAAGGCTGACAGGCAGGTAGGCCATCCAGTTATTTTAGCCGGGCCGGCTAAAATGATTGGTCGTACTTTTTACAGTATTACGGCTTCCACAGATGACATTTTTGTATGGATTTTTTGTCAAAGTACTTAAGATATTCATTGCTATCGGGATGTTAAGAGCATTCCATGGAATATAACACAAAGTGTATCTCGAGCCGGTTTCTCAAACTTACCTACCCCACCTTTAAGTATGTGCAAGAACAAAATATCAAAAGCGAAAAATGGTTTACACTTTACTGCATTGCACATATACTTCAAAGGGATTCACTGTAATCTTCCACTGTGCACGTAGTTGGCCTGACCAAGTATGTCTGCATTCCTCACAGAGCCAAATGTCTTTTTGATCAGCAGAACGGTGGTCCAAAATCCACAAAAATACAAGTGGTCACAGAGGTATCTTTCTGAGAATATTTCTTAAAATGAACACTAATCTATGCTCCACTTAGTCTCTGTGAATGTTACAGAAGCTTTCGAAATTATGTTGCTAGGCTGCAAAACTTCGGCCTCAGGCAGGATGACCTCAGCAGGATAACATTCTGTGAGTAAGCCGTCCGGGGTGTGGCGCTGTTTAGATGTCATGACTGGGGAGAGTGTCTCAATGCAGTCCAACCTGAACGCACTATCCTCAAATACCTGCATGCAGAACATATCAAATGAGGAAGGAAGTGAGTAACACATCTGGGTTAAGCTTCTACCAGTCTAACTGAATCTTAAAAGAAAATAAATGTAATGTATGTGTTGGATTAAAAAAATGACACAGAAAGAAATATGCACATGTATCTATATGAAAAAACTTGGACATTTTGTTTAAGTTGATTTTACAACCCTTTTTTAAGATGTGAAGGGACAGAGATTGTTAGGGGGAAATGGTGCTGTGATAATACTCTCCAACCCGATAGCCCCTTAGAAATAATTATTTAAGACTCCATGTCCATAGTAAGAACCATTTCAATTTAAAGTTAGGAAAGCTTATTTAGTTTTGTGAAACTCAAGGTGAGAAACCAACTAACCTTACCATCTCATACAGTAACATCATACTTCTGACCTGTTATTATTTTTGGATTTTGCTAATCCCACGGTGTCCCAGGAGAGCATCTGAACAAAGGAAACTCAGCTATAAATCTGGGTGTTTCTGTGTAACCTATTCCACATTTTGTATAAAAGCATAGGCTTGTAGCAACCAGCCTTGAGAGCTAATTTGGCACAGTTAAGTAGCTCAGCTGCTTGTTATGCTGCTCCTTGGGCCTTTGCCAACATGAATTCCGTACCATAAACCAGCTAACCACAGTCAGACTCAGACAGATGAGACGCGATAACAGCAAAGAACGCAGCCTGAAATGTCACTGGAGTATGTAAGAAAAAAATCACTTTGGAACTGGTCTACAATGACAGAAATGGGACTCTGATCAATCCATGTCCTACTTTGTTGCATCAGATGATCTGCTCATTCTGCTCTGTGCAGCCTCTTCATGTAACGGAGGTGCACCCACAGAGATACGAGTGACATCACTATGATGTCACGCATATTTCAGTTCATGGACTTTAATTCAATCCAGATGTGTGCATCGACGCTGTTCTGGTTTAAGTTCCTCCACCTCTCCTCTAGGCCGAGGGAAATTATCGGCCATTGTGTTATCTTTGCTTACATATTGCAGGGATATAATTTCATCCTGAGACGTGTCCCTGACTCTATGTGGGACATTCCAGTTTGTGCTGTAGCTGCAGGATGTGACACAGGATACAGTACAATAGAACTGGAAGCAAACAAAGTATTGGAAGGAAGGATACACTGTAAATGTAAAGCACAGTTGCTGTTCCAGGTTCTTCATTTACTGTGTTGTCAGGCAGCAATTATGACGTCAATTTATAGGCAGCTATTCTCTTGTGTAAATGCAGGGCCGCCCCTGGCCAACTTGTGGCCCCACGCAAAGTTATATGATGAGGCCCTCTCTGTCGCGAGCGTCGACGATGACGGGGGGGGTGCTAGTGGAGCCGCATAAGTGCGAGATGAGGCCCCCTCCGCGAGGTGAGGCCCCACGCAGTCTGCATGATCTGCCTGTAGGGAGGGGCGGCCCTGTGTAAATGTACTCTTTGATAGGATGAAACTGTAAACAATGTCTTCAACAGAGTGCCTGGGTGGGGTCAAAACTGATTGTGTATCTCATAGGTCAGTAAAGGCCTCCTTTTTGGCTCCTATACTCTACTCTTAGCCTTTTTGTGTCGCCTTCCACTGAAACTCAAATGGCAACTAAAGCAGCCTGTATCGACCTGCCACACGCAATGACACACACACACACAGACACACTAATGTAATTACACTCAAACGTGCAGGTGCGCACAAGCATGCACAGGTACATGCATGCACAATAAGCAGAAAAGAAAATCCTTAATGTGACCGAAGAGGATTCTTAAAATGAGAGTATAAATCTTTCATCACACCCTTTTATAACCCACAGACACACAGAGGAGAATGCACTCCATAATACACAAACACTGCCAACATGCAAAATGACATGCAAATCAGATACAAATGCAAACATGCTGCTCAGTACTACGCCCATTGTGTGGGGTAGTGTTTGAAATGAACAAATGGTGTTAATGACTGAAATCACAAATCCTCATCAATACTTGCATGAATGTAATACAACAATTGTGTGTGTGTGAGTGCGCTTGTGTGCGTGTATGGTGTATGTGTATGTGTATGTGTATGTGTATGTGTATGTGTATGTCAGTACCTGGACAATGTAGGCCTTAAAATTATTAACTGGGTTGGGTTAATCATTTTAAATCATCAAAAAACATATTATATTTTTATAATAAATTAATTGAAATAAATTAAATTAAAATGGTATAGTAGACATAATTATAATAACTCAAAATGAATAACAGTAAATAATATAATTTAATCATTATATTATTTGAAAATAGAAATAATTTAATAATATTTTATTATAATATAAAATATATATATAATAATTTTTATAAACAGATAAATATAAAAAGCTACTGGATTTGTTTCAAAATTCAGTAGCTTGTGCAAACTGTCGATAAAGGCGATACCACGTGTCACTCACACTATTGTGCAACTCTTTTATAAACAATATGTGTGGAAATGGATCATGTTAATAACTCAGCTTTGGTTGACTAACTTTGTGAGTTTGTATGAGTCACTCACATAAGGGAGTTGTTTAAGTGACTCGAGTAAAGTGCATTTGGGTGAGTGACTCTGACTCTGTACTAACCCAAATGCATCTTAGCTTAAACACAACCAGGCAGGAACCATTCCACACCTCCATGCTGATGTGTGTCTATACATACCGCACTGACAAGAGCCTGTTGTTTCCACTGCTTTGGTTTTGTATCACATGTGTGTTTATGTCTAGTCGAACACCCCCACTCTCCTCTGTCAAAGCTGTAGAGAAGTCACTGCCAGTGGCCTCAATGACAGAGGAACTGAAAGGTGTACAATATCTCTTAGCGACACAAGATGGGGAAACATCTTTGGAATTTGTCATGGCCTCTCTAAGGGACAAATATAGAGCCTGTCTTTCCTCTAATGATAAGGGTGGATCCTCACACATTGACTAATCTCAAACCAAATTCTCCTTTGGCCTCTTTTTAAATCACGTAAAATAATGTTGTGATCTCAGCTGAATCACTGTAAGACAGGTTTGGTAGGTGTGTATTTATGGACTTTGTATCATGGCTAATCGTCCCCACACTACAAGTAATAGTCTAGTCCAAGTGTTTCCACTTGTGCTTATTGGTGTTCATTCATCATCCTCATCTCTATGAGGGCCTTCTAAGTATTATCTCACCTCTTTGCAAACTTCCAAGACTTCCTGTTTGCTCCATAGAATGATGCATCGACAAAAGCGATTCTGCAGCTGCTGCTCTTCCTTTTCCCATTGCTTTCTCATCCTCTTCCTTCTCCCATGACAATCTTCCTCCTCCTGCTCTCCTAATCATTAGAGTCTTAAGACATTATAAAAGATGAGCACACAGTTTCCCAGTTGAAAAAAGAAGCGGTGGTTGGCCACCAAAGTAAAAGTACTTGAACAACGGCTGTTAAGATACTTCTACTGACCAAAGATACAACTTATCAAAACGTGCTCATTAATCATTTGTAGAGGGAGTCAGCTCTATGGTAGGCTGTCCTAAATGCTAACATCAATATGTTAATATGTTCACAAAGGCAGTGCTTATATGTAGATAGCAGTTATAACGTACCATGTTGATCATCTTAGTTTTAGCCTGTTAGCATGCTAACTCTAACTGAGGTTGATGGGGAAATGATCAGCTTGGCATGTATTTAGTCATCATCCAAAGTTTTGGACAACCTGATGATGGCCCAGGGTGAAAGGTCAGGGGATCAACCCTACATTAGGGAGACATGAATATGTGAACCAAATGTATTTGCAATCCATCCAGTTGTTGTTGAGACATTACATTTGAAATACCAAATGTTAGGTAAATGGATCCCCAAAGTCGCTTACATTTTTTTTATCCTGGAAGTGTTCTGTGCAAAATGTCATCGAAATCTATCCAATAAAGTTGAGATATCTTTCAGCATCAAAAACCTGTTGATTGATATTTCCACCCCTTGCGGCTCCCATGGCTAAAAACTATCCCTTTTGACACCTGTGCAGACATGCGGGTGCCCACATTAAAAGGCAACCTGCCGACACGTGTCAAACCTCACCCTTTTAATGAGGCTTTTAATTTTCCAAATAAAAAACAGTGTGTGGTAAGTTTTCGCTTTGATGCAGTTATCCTTATTTCTTCTCCTGCTATGAGTTTAATACCCATTACCATTAGTTCCCCTGAACCAAAAGTCTAAAGATTAAATTAACCTACAATCAAGCAGTTTTATTGTTTTACTAAAAGTGGGATTTCTAATGTCCTCTTTAGCATTAATACATGGGAGTTTCATATATACCTCCACCCATAAGGTTAGTTTTTCAGAGTAGCATAGGCCAAAAAATAACACATTTTGGAGTGGATCCATCACATGGCAGATGGCCAAATAATTTTTACTTTTGTTAACAGTGCGAGAAAAGGCATTTCCTTGGGAAGGGGAGAGGTAATCAAGTGTTGTTTTGCTTTGAGTTTATACAGTGGATGGTCATAGAAGCCCAAACCTCTCAGGTTGGCTTCTGTCACATCTGCATGTGAAAGATGTCAACAGTTTCTCCTTTTTTCCACATTACATGTAAAAGCACAGCCCTCAGTTTGATGAGGTAGATGTGAAAATGGAGGATTTGAATAAAATCCTCTTTTAATTGTCACATCAACCACACAGTGCCCAGGAGGTGAACTGGTGATAAACTGGCGAACAATCTGTTGACCTTAGAGAGTGTCCGACACAGTAGAAATGTTATATATTAATCCTTTGAATAAACTAGACCTAATCCACAAGGCCTCAATGTGTACACAGTTATATATGATACAGTATAATCTACTATTTATTCCAAGCAATACTTTGTATCTTTGTTCACCTTCAACAATAACAGTTCATTTCGATGGAGATTATGTTATCACACAAATCATATCAGTTACCCTTTATGCGTTTGATTGATATGGAGATGTTTTTTGAACGGGAAGGGATCCAGCTATGAATCATAGTTGGCCAAGATCATGTTTCATAATCAAACCTGTCAGTCAAAACACTAGAAGGAAGGGCACTAATGCTAATACATTTTATTTTTTGCCATTTTTCAGAGCCACATAGTTAAAAGACTAAAGACAGTTGTAATTGCTGCACTCAGTATGTAGTTTAGCAAATATCTATGAACTCAGTTACACTTTATTGTCATGTTTATATTCTTACTGCTCCTATGTGTGCCTTGGGTGGTGCCTGAAGGCAACAATGAGGGATTGTCTTCAAGTCTTCACTCGAGCAGCAACATTGCATCACTTCCTTTTCTTTAGTCATCAGATTTTATCCTGCCGAGGCTATTTGAGGTCTTAGTGTGGTGCAACAAGTTAAGGAAAATTACTTTATTTGGTCATTCATTTTCTCTCTCCTTTCAGGTTTTAACAAAATGTGTGGCTCAAGCTCCTATCTTGGATATACTGACGGCCTTCCTCCAACTTCAAGGCTAGGCACGCATGGCTGAAGATTGTTTTCCTGCAGAAAGGGGTGCGAGTTGTTCACATTCAGAAGTTAACGTTGTTGCCACACAAAATGCCTAACTTCACTCTTTACTTGAGAGATTGGTTGTTTGATTTACAACTTTAAATGTGGTTCTGTTCCCTTGCCACTTCTGGGCATCTGATAAGGTTTTGCTTTTGAAAGGTCTGATCATTTTTGGCTAGCCATGCCTGAGTGCAATTATATATATCCTTGTTTAGGTCAATTGGGCAGGGTCCCTGGGCTCTTTGGTGTCATGAATCATTGGATGAGAAATAAATAAGCAAAAAATCATAATTTTTCAATAAGTGATCAATATGTTGGTTGAGTAAGGTTTAGTAGGTATATTTAGTAAGGAGCAATGTAATAAGCGGGTTATGTACTGCAAGCTGCTCTTTCTTACTAAATTAACTTAAAAGAATGATGCACAACCCCAACTTTGAGCCTTTGGCCCCCCAAGGGTCTGGGGACCCGGGACAATGCCTGTTATAATCCCTTGTAATCCAGTAATGGATATGTTAATGTTTTTCCATAACCTTGCAACGCAAGTCTTACTTAATAACTAAGTAACTAAGTACATTATACTCAAGTAGTTAAGTACAATTATGAGAAACTTGTACTTTACTTGAGTATTTCCATTATGCTATGTACTTTTACTCCACTACATTTACCTTTTAACCTTTTGAATACGGGACTTTTACTTGTAACAGAATATTTCTACACTCTGGTCTTTTTACTTTTACTCAAGTACAAGATCTGAGTACTTCTTCCACATCTGCTTAATAATAACACCTTATTAATTATTTTAAAAGCAAGTAATCTCCTTTTAGTCCTTTGGTATGTCAGCTCTATGTTATAGCTCTCTCTATATATATTTTCAATTTATAAATTACATCTGTTTTCCAGATATTACAAAAATAAACATTTGGTTTCATATTTGGTTTCATATTTAAATGAATGTGAAGAATGTGTGGTACAATTAGGGATGGTTTAATAAGGAGTTATGACAAAGGTTTTACACATTAATGAATATGAGCAGGTATACAGTAGTATAGGCCTCATATCACCTTAATGATCCACTTAGCAGTATCGCAGATGTAGCAGCAGCCAGCTGGAGATCCAGTGGACAGATTACACATGAGCAGAGTGCAGCCTGCTCAGCTGCCTGAGACAGGCATGAACACAGAGCTGTGAAGAGCAGGAGTCAACTGTCTGTGTGGAGCTAAAGTCGAGGCGGGGCGACATTTATCGACGGCAAGTCTTTCTCACTCTCTGTTTGCTATCTCCAACATTCTCGCCAACATGCCTCAAGCATGACAATAAACGGGTTTCGCTGGGTGACGGGGGAAAAGTAATGTAACAGAAAACTTTCGACGAGTCCCACCTGGACCAGAAGCACGGCGCAGCGGCAGAGCAAAACATGGTGAAGAAGGCAAGATGACGGACTTAACGTTTAACCAAGGAGAAGCGTAAAGAGCCAATAACAGTGTGGTAAGTTCACTAAATAACTACCATATTATTTACGCGGTTTAGGATAGAAAGTTTTATATGTGTTACGTTTATTTGAATTCCGATTTGTCATCTTGCTCAGTGGAAAAAGTGTTTGTCGATAAAACATTGGACTTTCAAACCTTCCGTTGGCTAAGTGTGTCGCCTCATTTGTTCTATTTTAAAGTTATGTCATTCGTGTTTGTTTGGGTTTTTTTGTTCGGGTTGTTACGTTTCCTCTCGGCACTTCTCATATTAGTGGCTTTACATGAACTTGCAAATGGAGACTTGTGCTTTTGGCCAGAGGGAGGAGCCACACCCAAAAACCCATCAATCCTGTGGTTAGATTCCTGCTTATTCATTGTGCTGAAACTACTTTAGTTATTTTAACTGATAGGAATCCTCTAGGCTGCATCTATTGTATGGAAGATACAGATCTGAAAAATAATGAGCATTATTTAGCTATAGGTCTGTGTGGTATGGTAGAAATGCATGTCATAATATAAATAAGATCAATATCTGTTCTTAATATACATCACAGTATGGCAAATTAATGCAAACATAACATGATGCTTAATCAAATAAAACACTTGTGTTACATCTGACATTTTACACAAGTTAACACAAAACTACAGTTTCCAGTTTTATGGACAACAGAATTATGTAAAATGACAGGATGTGATCATGTCATAACTTGATTCCTAGAAAAAACACGATTAAAAGGAATTGATGGGGTGCAGCTGATCATTCTTTCTCGATCCAATAAGTTGGTCAATGTTCCCTTGAGATGTCAATCTTATGATTTATGTCTTTCATATGGAGATTTTTCACTTGTATATGATAAGATTAGAAGTACTTTATTGATTCCAATTTGGGAAATGTTTGCGTTGCAGCAGCATAAAAAGACAAGGCATTGTACATTAGAGAAACGAAAAGACTAGAAATTAACAATCCAAAATGTTAACATCTCAAATAAAAATAAAATAGCATTAAAAAGTAGAACATATACATGTTGCAATACAAACTTACAGTAACAAAATATAAAGCAGGATATTATATATACATTAAAGGGGACCTATCATGCAAAATGCACTTTTGTACGTCTTTTATACATTAATATGTGTCCCCGGTGTTCCAGGGAACTCACCAAGTGTCTCTAAAAAAGGGGCTGCAACGGATCTGATAAAAACTGATCCAGATTTGAACACTTCACTGACGTCAGTAAAGTGGCGCTACGGCTATTGGGCCAACTCTCCACCTATCAGGGGAATGTGGGGTTGGGCCACGGCCGGCCATTGCCGCTCGAAAGCGCTGGAGACGCTGTAGTACATATGCCAGGCCTGTAAGTGGCGCTGTAGTCTGCCACAAAAGCAGCGAAGAAGACTTCCCGCCCATAGTTACCATGGTTACGCTTCTGTTTATTCTCCGCTGTGGCTTTTTTTCTCCCGCCTCGAGGCAAGCGTTTGCTCCCGCTGCTTTAATTCAATGCAATCCCTCCCCGTCGAGGCAAGCACTGTAATTCTCTCCGGTTAGTCCACCAGCAGATGACAAACACCCACCTCTCCGCCTCTTCCAAGGAACGAGGGGACCGTGCGGCAGAGTTTCAGTTTCAGTTTGTTTCGCCGGTCAAGATGTCCGTTAAAGTTGAAATCTTCCGGACAAAATTAGAAAAGTGCCGGTCAAAGGTCTTCTTTGTTATTTATTGAGCTTTAAAACAAATGAATAACGACTCTATAGGCCTATAATAATATAATAAAACACGGACGACGGAGATCTTTTTTTCTCCCCCTCTTGACTTGATCAGAGCACGGCTCCCCTCTCCTGCAGGGGGGCGTGGTCAGCTGCAGCTCACAGAATCAGCCCCGTAGACAGCAAACGGCACATAGAGCGAAATGAGGCATGGCTAAAATGCATGATCTGTTTAGTATTTTGAAAACAGAAACGTATAAATATTAGGGCTGTCAGTCGATTAAAATATTTAATCGCGATTAATCGCATGATAGTCCATAGTTAATCGCGATTAATCGCAAATTAATCGCACATTTTTGATCTGTTCTAAATGTACCTTAGAGGGATATCTTTCACGTTTTTAATACTCTTATCAACATATGGACAGAGTGGACAAATATGCTTTATATGTTTGTTTTATCATTTGAACAATGACAAATATTCTCATGAATATTAAACACAACAACCTCTGAACATTACAAATATTCGCCTCAATTCAACCTGGAACCTCATACAATAAGTGTGTGTGTGTGTGTGTGTGTGTGTGTGTGTGTGTGTGTGTGTGTGTGTGTGTGTGTGTGTGTGTGTGTGTGTGTGTGTGTGTGTGTGGACACTGTGATGGATCGTTGGAGCTATGTGCAGCTCAAGGCATATATGCTCGAATGGGAGCTGCCTGGACGCTGCAATCATGTTGCTGTCCGTGCTGAGTGTGCTGACTTTTTGTACAATGTCCCACTGTCTGGCTACCTGCATAAAGTCAAGTGCTCGGCGCAGTTGTCGGCGAAATGTCATTGAAACATCTCCTTATATCCGTTAGCGCAGCTAGCTAGCACCAGATGCTAACAACAACAACAACACGTAAGGTGTGCCTCGCTCGCGCGAGTCGCGCCACACATACACACTCCCTCCCGGTCCTCCCGATGGCCAGTCCGGGCCTGCCAGTGAGCGTGGAAGTGTGGTCTGCCACAAGCGGGCGGCAGGAGCAGGGCTGTCAGCATCAGCTTGTAGATGGTATTTTACACTCGATGCGCTCTGAAACTACGGCGGCCGAGGACAAAAAATACACATGCGTTAATCGCGTTAAAATAATTAGTGGCGTTAATTTTTTTTTGCTTTTACGCATTATTAACGCGTTAACTTGACAGCCCTAATAAATATACCTTATATAGGTATGGCCCTACAATATATCATTTAAATATAGCATGATAGGTGTCCTTTAAAGGGCCCATGTCATGCTTTTCCGGTTATTACCCGTCCCCTTGTGTGTTATGAAGGTTTTTATGCATGTAAACGGTCTGCAGAGTCAAAAACCCTCAAAGTACACCCTGTAGGGAGTAAAACTCTAACACAGAAAAGACCTCCCCAAAACGCCTCGTTGGAGATTTCTCATGTTCTTCCTGGGCATCGTGACGTCTGGACACCCAGTAGCCACGCCCAGAGCTATGACGCGATACGGTCATGCGGTACCCGGAACCAAATGGACCAATCCGTGGAGCCGTTACGTTACGTCCGCGGAGCCGTTACGTTAAGCCCCCGCTGATTGGTCCAAATTGACCAATCCACGGACTTCCTCACACACACACTCAGTGCAGGCAGCTCTGCTGATTTCTCCTCCCTGGCTGCAGGCTGATAACAGACAGTTGGGATCGCGGCGAAATTCTCTCTGCAGACCCATTCTCACAGCGTTTATCAACCTTTTTCTTACTCAATATCAAGCCACACTTATTGTTTTTACTTCGGCTGTGAGTTCGTGTGTACTCAGGATGAGTTTGGCTGTGTTTCGCTATGTATCCTAAACAAGGAAACCACACCTCCACGGAGCTCAGCGCGATTCACAACGTCCCGACCAATCAGAGCACACTGTGCTCACAGGGAGGGTGGGGGCTGGAGCTATTGGAGCTACAACGAGCCGTTAAAGGCAGAGAGTGAAATTCAGTGAATACACGTAGTTTACAGAGATGCTGTATGAGAAACCAATGTGAGTTTGGAAAATTGCACAATATGAATCTATTCTAGTAGACCTCAACAATGGAATTATGATCAGTGGAAATGGCCATGACATGGGCCCTTTAATGGCGCATTTCCACTACACGGTCGGCCTCGGCCACGCTCGGTACGGCTTGGCCGCGTTGGGCCTTAACAGGGCCGACTCACTTCATGCTGCGCTTCCATTACAGTTTAGGAACTGGGGTAGTTACTATAGTAACGCAGTGTAGGCGGAGCCGTGACGTCATCTTCAATGAGAACTCCAGAAAAACAACACAGCCGTTAGCTGTTAGCACTCAGAACTCACAGCTCCTTATATATGTTCAGAAACTCGACAAAAGTTAAACAAGTACACACCACAGACTGCCTGTGTCATGGTGAATACAGTCGCCGCTTTATTTATGTCTGTATAGGCCGTTGTTGTGAGTGTGGACGGTCGGAGCATATACTGCGTTAGCTTAGCCAATCTCCATCTCGAAAAACACGCATTTTAAAAGGTTTTTCGCCTGCCGTCTGTCTGCAGACTTGACAAAGCATTAATTCATGGTTTTTACTAACCGGTATCAGTATGTTGTTACTTCGGCATCATTTTGAAACGTGTATTACAATTAAATCACGGTCAAATATGTTCATTTTGTTGTAGTTGCCAGCAATTCTCTCACTAGTTTAGCATACTCAGCCCGACTCAGCCCTGTTTGTTGGCCCCGATAGAACCACAATTTTGTCGGGCCAGAAAAGAGGTGAAAAAGTGGCCCCGGGCCGGGCCGTGACTAGGCCTAGTGGAAGCGCAACCAAAAACGGGCACGGCACGACACGGCACGCTTAAAGCGAGCTCCGCGCTGTAGTGGAAATGCGCCATAAGTGTGTAAGGAATGGAATATTAAATATTAAATTGAATATAAAAGTAAAATGTACAGGGTGATTTGGGATTTTAAGTCCAGTTATTAAGAGAAGCTATGGATCAGAGAGTTCTCTGCCAGCCAGAGGTGATTTGTTGTACAGTTATTGCAGTGGGAAGGAATGTTTTCCTGTATCGGTCCTTGTGACAGCGGAGCTGCAGCAGTCTGTTGGAGAAGGAGCTCCGATGTCTGTCCAGCTGCAGGTGGAGAGGGTGGGTGGGGTATTATGTTATACCTGTTCTTCTGAGACACAGGAACCAGAGAAATGTGGCCATTTTTGTTTAAAAAGTGTTTTTTAACAGTCAAATTATCAAAATTGTTTTAGATCTAGTTAAGGTATCATTCAGAACTATATTGCTGGTGTTCTTGTTGTGATATCTAGAGAAACTGAAACATATTTGTGGTTTTAAAATGATTAATACAATGAATTTATCACATGACTCTTTTTGCTCTAACCTTCTCTTTAGACTTCAGTATGGCACATCGTTCTCAGTGTTCCTCTGCCGGGGATAACCCCCTGGACCCCAACTACCTCCCCCCTCACTATCGGGAAGAGTATCGCTTGGCTATTGACGCTCTCATTGAGGAAGAATTGGAGGGATACTACCAGTTTCTCCAAAAAGCAGATGTGGTGGACTTCTTGGCCTCATCTGAGATTGAGTATATCTCGAGCTCTGTTCAGGTGCCTCAGCAGAGCAACAACCCTGAACAATATTATCAAGAGGATGAAGGAGATGGCTCCTCAGACACTTACTGGCCGATTCACTCTGACCTGGACGTCCCAGGCTTGGACCTCGGCTGGCCTCAGATGCACCACTTCATCGGGCCCACAGAGGTCACCACTCTGGTCAACCCCCCTGAGCCTGACATGCCGAGTATCAAGGAGCAGGCCCGACGACTTATCAAGAATGCTCGGCAGGTAGATCTTTCACTTTCTATGAGACTTCCTGCTTAAGTTGCCAGTACAGTGTCATTCTCCTGACAGTGTGTTTTACAATGTGTTTGTTTGCTTCTATCTCCTCAGGTGATTGCCATAGTGATGGACATGTTTACTGATGTTGACATACTTGCGGATATTCTCAATGCTGCTATGAGAAATGTTGCTGTCTACGTCCTTTTAGACAAGCAGAACGCACATCACTTCGTCAACATGGTTTCTAACTGTAGAGTTGATCTACAAAGCATTCAAGTGAGCACATTTTCCTTCAAAAAATCTGTTAAAATAACAAACAGAAAAGGTTGATTACACATTTAAATTCTATTCATGTTTCCCTTTTCTTCAAATGTGCGAACCTGGAAAGTAGAAGTAAATAACTAATTTAACTGAAACTAACTCACTAACTAACTTACTGACTGCATTGGGCAACAATAATGTGTTTTCAAAACTTAATTAGTTTAGACTGACTAACAAACTAATTATGAAAACACATTATTGTTGCACAATGCTGCACTGGCCTTTGTCCGATGATCTGTAGTTGACTTTGAGTCACTGTGTTGCTGCAGTTACTAACCCACTTGAGCACCAAACAGAGCTGAAATAAAGTCCCCATCAAGTTTACTATTTACTTCTGATTGAGAGTAATTTGCTCAAAACAACAGTGACATGCTATATCTGTGCTTATATATGTCATTCATTTTCAAAGACTAATCCTCAATTTAAAAAAAAAAAAAATGGTCTTGAGGCTGAGAGCCACAGACAGAGTAGGAAAGTCACATAGTAATGAGTCACAGGATAAGTTGGCAAAAATATAGAATAGACATATCCTTAAATAGTCATTCTCTGCCCATTTAACGGAACTTGTTGAAAAAAGCAGAAGTACAGTGGGTACACCACAGCTGTTGCTAGAGGTGACTCCCTCATACAAACAAAGACAACTTATCAGCCTTTCCTTTGCCAACATTATGTGGCTAGTGCCCTTTTAACTGAATTGAGATTACTCTTATTCAAACTGAATTGTACTCTTTCCAAAAGAAATTGAGCAAACAAAAATATACTTAAGAATAGACAGTTTTTTTTATTGATAGAAATCACAGTAACAGCATACTACTATGTAAAGCAACTTGAGATGGAGCCCTTTCGTTTAGCTAAAACAATGCTGCCACCTAGCTTGGACTGCAATTAAACATTAACACCACTATATGTAAACATGTGTCTTGATATTTATTTTTGGGTTATGTGTGTCTGGCAGCTTTTACGCGTGAGAACAGTGTCAGGCATCAAGTACCACTGCCGCTCAGGGAGCACCTTCACAGGTCAGATGATGGACCGCTTCTTGTTGACAGACTGCAGGGCTGTGCTGAGTGGAAACTACAGGTGAACACATTTAAAACTGCCACAGAAAGCCACGCCTCTACACTTGCATACCACACAAGAATTTGAGTGATTGATATATGTTTTTATGAATACATTTAGTTAGTTTCTTTTTGTATAAAATGTGTATGTCATGAATGAAGTGCTTCTGTTAATTCATACTTATTGTCATGTCTCTGTCTAGCTTCATGTGGTCTTTTGAGAAGCTCCACCGCTGTATGGCACACCTTTTTCTTGGACAGCTCGTTACGACCTTTGATGAAGAGTTTAGGATTCTTTTTGCTCAGTCCCAACCACTGATCATTGAAAACCTTGCTCCAATGGAAGAGTTAAGCCTTTCACAAAAGAGGCAATATCCAAGTGAAAGAACAATGTACAGGGAGACAAAGAAATTTCAGTCACTGGACACCGGTCATCCAGATGAGGGGCTAAGGCATCCTTACGGTGAACGCATGGATTTGAGAATGATGGCCCTTAAAAAGCAGGAATCCTTGCAAGGCCCTGCAGACATGCACAGTAGATTTACACCCCAGCATCCTCGCATGGATCCATCTTTTGATCAGGGCCCTTCCAGGATGCCCATGATGGAAAATCCTGCCTTCAAACGTCACAGTTATGCTGAAGGCGGTCATGGTAGATACTCTTTGCCATTCCTGCAGCAACAGGGAATGCCAGAATCTGAGAACCTGGGAAGGCAGTTCTACAGGGGGCAGCAGCCTGGACCAGCCCCAGGAAGAGAGGCAGATACCGGTGCCAATGAGAAGTTCTGGAACCAAGACTTTTATTCGGCAGATCCTAATATTGAGCCTGGTTTACCACCAGACGTCGAACCAGGTGATAACTTTGACCCTGTGCTCAACTATTTAACATCTACCAGGATTGCCGAATTTGACAAAGGCTCAGAGGAATTGCAACACGTAGCAGATTTTCCGTTTGGTTCATCTCACCCTAGAAGATCGAGTCTAGGCAACCAACAAGCCTTTCAAGCGTCTCCCACCCCATCAAATCCAACTGATCAGAAGCAGTCTTTCCAGGAGCCTATCAATGACCGCAAGGATCCTTTGGTGAAACGGGGGCTAAGAAACTGGAGGATTAGCTCATTTCTAAGTGCACATGATAATCCAGAAGAGGAAGGCCTGCCATCAGCACCACTAAATGCACAGGATCCATTTGAAGTGCCCTCTAACCCCATACAGCAAACAGCAGGCATAGATTTAGCACTCCCAAAAATGCCTAAGTTCAGAGAATTTAGGGTTCCTGCAATATCAAGGGCAAGTCAGATGCCAAGTTTTGTCACCACAAGACAGCCAAGGAAATTGCCTGATGAAAACACTGCAGTAGCAGCGGAAACAACACCAACCCCTTCAGAATCCTCATCATCCACAACTGAAGTGGAGAAACTAGAGGACGTGGAACAAAAGGAACCAAAAATGTCTGGCCTTCGAAGGGAGGAGTCGTTCCGTCGAAAATACAATGCAGCTCTACCGAGGAGCTCTAGGCTAAGATCCTCTATGATATTCAGCTCTCTGGACCAGAAGAATACTGCTCCAGGTGACCAACAGGATGAGGAAGGAGACAAAGATGAGGCAGAACAGACAAAACTGCCTTTTGTTTCTCAAGTTATGGGACAAAGGAGGACTGCAAGAGAACCTTTTGAGTGGAGTCGTTACATGAAGTCAGCCACCTTAGAAAACTCTGCCACAGACCAATCCAAACCAGATGATGGTAACAGTAAGCCAGATAATAAAGATTCACCAAAGGATACAAATTCAGAGGATCTTTCAGAGGCACAAAAAACATTCAAACAGCCAAGTGTAGAGCAAGCAGATTCTTCACCATCAGTGCCCCAATCCAAAGCTGATCAACCAGTAGAGCCACCCAAACCTTTGCTCACCGCTCCATTGTATGTAGACATGTCTGATCCTGATAATAGGCTCATGTTTTTCAAAGAACTGGCAGCAAAACGCAAAGCTGCTAATTCTGCAGAGGCTGAAAAGAGCAAAGAGAAGGCTCCAATGAAAACACCAATGGAGCTGAAAAGCAACACAGCTGTTGAAAAGGGGAAGCCTGTACCAAAAGAAACATCAGAAAAGACGGCTGATGCTTCTATATCTAAGGGTTCGTTAGATAAAAATGCTAATGCCAAGGATGCAGGGAAACCAGTATCTACAGAAGCATGCAAAGCAGCCAGTCTATCTTTGGATGCCTCCAAAAGCTGTAAACAAGAACAAACCAGAGTTGCGACTGATTCGGAGAGGATAGAGCTTAGTAACAACCAAACAAAAGCAACTCTGCCTGTTTCTGCAGAAACATCGAAACCTCAGAGCCAATCACCAGAAGAGCCAAAGCTGTCAAATCCTGCTGTAAAAACAAGTAGCTCCAGCCATCCCCCTACACCAACAAATGCCACTCCAGCTAGCGTGCAATCCCTTGCACAAGGTACAGATAAAAGTAAAAGCCCATGCCTTGATTCTACCTCAAAAGGGTCTAGTTCACTCACTCCCAGTTCAGAGAAGGTCCCACCATCTTCTGAATTAGCTGTATTGGATTCAAACACTCCAAACCATGAATCCCTTCAGTTAGAAACCAGCATTTCTTCTGACCCATCAGGCCAAAGCTCATCCTCTGAACAAATTCTGCCAGTCACTGGTTCACAGATCAGTCCAAGTCCTTCTTCGTCTACCCGTGCTATTTCTTCCACTTCATCAGAATCCATATCGTCTAGTGTTACCCAGAAAGACTCAAGCTCAACAGTAACTCCCAGCATATTGTCCCCTAATGCACAGGAATCTGTCAGCCCCTCCCTGCCAGCACACTCCCAACTGACGTCACCTGATACCATTTCAGCAACTGACTCTGCACATGTGGAATCTGACATTTCTCCTGACACATGTGCTGCTGGTTCAGAGCCAAACAAACCTTCACTACAGTCCCATACAAAGACAGACTCTGAAGAATCAAGTGCTCCTACACCTTCCGAAAAAGATGTCCCGGAATCAGAAAACAACTCTGTTCCTAAGGGTGTTGGAAAGAAATCTGAGGTTCTTGAATCATCCGAGAATGTCAAAGCCGATAGCACACCTCCTAGCCTTAGCCCCTCATTGCCGAAATCTTGTTTACCTAATGTATCTAACCTAGAAAGCAAATCCAAATCTGCTACAAATGAGACAAATACTCCTTCCCCTTCCCCAGCAGACCCTCCACCCAAACATTGTCCAGCAGAACCAAGCTCTCGTGTCAAAACAGACTCTACTACCAACGCTTCGAAGTCAGAAAGACAAGCAACCCCTCCCTCAAAACTTAACCTGAAATGTTCTGTCACTCCTCCTGAAACAGAATCCTCTTCAACTCCTTCTTCTCTTTCACCTAAGGCTGAACAAACAAAGGGTGTTGAAAAGGAATCTAAGGTTCTTGGATCATCAAACAATGTCAGAGCTGATAACAAACTTGCTAGCCTTAGCCCTTCATTGCCTGAAACATGTCTACCTAATGTATCTGACCTAGAGAGTAAATCCAAATCTGTTCAAAATGTGACTAATACTGCTTCCCCCACCCAAGCAGTCGCTCTACCCAACCATTATCCAGTAGAAACCAGCTCTCCTGTCAACCCAGACTCTACTACTAATGCTTCCCAATCAGAAAGACAAGCGACCCCTCCCTCCAAACTCAACGTGACAAGTTCTGTCACTCCCACTCCTCCTGAAACAGAATCATCTTCAACTCCTTCTTCTCTGTCACCTGAGACTGAAACAACAAAGGGTGTTGGAAAGGAATCTAAGGTTCTTGGATCATCAGAGGATGTCAAAGCTGATGGCAAGCTTGCTAGCCCTAGCCCTTCATTGCCTGAAACATGTCATGTATCAGATCTAAAAAGCAATCCTTCAGAGCCACCTGTACCTGCTAAAAATATGAATATGGACAGTCAGAATGAAGCAAGGAAAGAGACTGAAAAGACTGACCCTGTTGCGAAGAAAACTGGTGATACCAAGGCAACAAATAAGGTCAATAAGACTAGTACACGGGAGTCGGTTGGTAATGAAAAAACGAATGAACGAGTAAGCCAGAACAACTGCTCCGGAACGCCAGAGATCACACCAGAGATCACACCAGAGATCACACCAGAGATCACACCAGAGATCACACCAGAGATCACACCAGAGATCACACCAGAGATCACACCAGAGATCACACCAGATGTTCCTTCGTCACCACAGTCCAAGCAGCCAAAATCTAGCCAGTCTCGCTTCCAATCATCAACAGCCAACGTGATCTCAAGCAGCAACCTCAGAGACGATACAAAGCTGCTTCTAGGGCAGATCTCTGCCAATAGCCAAAGCAGGAACGAGGCTGCCAAAGAGGCTCCTGTCACTGATGATGAGAAAGAAGACAAAGCTGACAAAAATGCCAAAAGGGAGAAAGAAATAGGTATCAGGTCCCTTAGCAGAGGGCAGCCTAAGTCAATTGAGGAGCGTGACAAGCTGTTGGAGAAGATTACACATATGAGGAAGGAGAGGAAAGTTTACAGCCGATTTGAGGTATAAACACAACACAATTTTTACTAACACCTGTTTAAATGTAAGTTGTGTTGCCTAAGTTGTTACTCATTTTGTTTCTCTATTACTTCCACAGATGGCACCTTAAATGGAATCTTAAATGGAATCTTAAATGGAATCTTAAATGGAATCTTAAATGGAATCGTAAGAAATGTGTAAGAATGAACTGAGCATAAAGTGTGTCTAGAAAGAAAAAGATTCAATTTAAAGATGAAATGATGACCAAGAAATGTTTCTGACCAATGACATTTTCTGACCAAAGACCTTTAGTTTGTTTTCTGCAACAACAAAAAAAGGATATTATGCAAACAGGAAGGGGACCTCGAGCTGGCTTTAAATGGTAAAACTAGCAGTTCAAAAAATTAATAGAAACCTGATTTTCCAATTGTATTACAATGACCAACAAAGGGTTTACCAAGATATGAACATAGACTACGTGTGTGTGATCTGATGATGATGAATGATGTGTTTTTACTGACTGCATGGGTGAAGTGCAATGTTTGCAACAGGATCTCTGTGATGACGTCTGTCCTTTATTTTTTTAACGGCACTGACAGCCATTACATTAAAGTATGTTGGTTTTAAAAGTGTAATAGATAATCTTTATAGTCAGAGTCTGTAATATACTGTATTTGATATTGTAGTTTTTCACAAGCATGTTAAACAAAGATGCTGATTATTACGAGGGTTTGTGAAACTAGTAAATAAATACATTCATATCCACGCAGGACTCTTGTTTCAGTGAAAGTACGTTGGCGCTTAATTTTAATATAAGCAACAGTGTCAACCATATTGTGGTATTTTGATGAATTGTTTATCAAACAAACAAAAAGTAAAAAATATGTCTCGTTTTTTTTTTATGTCATTTTTTATGTTTAAAACCAAAGCTACATGCATGGCTAGATTCCACTGGGGTAAGTGACTATATATGGTGTTATCTTATGTAATAACCCTATTTTGTCTCTGGAAATGTGCTTTTTTTCAATGAAAACATGTCATACCTGTACTGTACACTGAAACAAGAAAATCTGAGGCTGCAAAGACTACACGACAGTATGTAAAATTGTGCCTTGAAATACTAGATTTATTGAGTCTGTCTTCAGCAGCACTTGCCCTTTGTAAATCAAATGGTGGTGTTATCCTGTCATGAAATTGCCAAAAGAAGGTACTATGAGAAGCAGCGCTGGTTTTGTTGATAAAATGTGGCTAAATGGAGTAATTCACATTTATCATGTGCTGTATAGATCTTTTTCAGATCTTACATAATAGGGAAATCACAGGTCTTAATTATAACATTAACTATGACTCCATTATAGTAAAATGTCCCATTTAGCCAGAATAAACAATAACACCCTGAAACGTATATGGAACTTAAACATCATTCATTATTTACTCCTGTAATTTTTCTAATGGGATAGATCAAAATGGGTTCTGTCAAAAATACCTACTCTTTTTTTACTTGTCTCTAAAGAATGAATAAGTTGTTATAACCTGTGTTGACAGTGTGTGAGTATCAAGTATTAATCTTGAAATGTTTTGGCTCTATGAAACCTGATGTACTTATATGATTCTGTTTTCTTCAAGTTTGTATCTTCTTGGTCGAATGCACTTATTGTAAGTCGCTTTGGATAAAAGCGTCAGCTAAATGTAATGTAATCTTAGAAACTAATGAAATTTTAAAAGATCTTATTGGTTTAAGACATGATTAAAAGGTCAGTTGTCAAATATGGATTAAATAGCGTATCTTTTCTCTTCTTCGGCTTAATGAGAGGATCCATGGAACTGCAAACAATCATCTGTACTAGAACAATTTAGATAACATGTTATGAGGTTATCGAAGCATGACTTACTTTGATTTCCTCGCCTACACAAGGCATCCCTTAATCTCATGAATCTTTCAACCAAATGACCTTTCCTCTACCACCACCCTCAGGACAAGATTATCCATAACTAGCAGCATGCAAATCTCTGAACACGTTAATACTCGCGAGAACACTTCATTAAAAAATGCTTAACAATGTTGCCTTTATTCAACCTAAGAGAGCAAACGTGTGTCTATTTTAAATCTGCCAAACATCACTTGAGATGTATCATGCCTTGTGATCTTATTTACAAAGAACTTAATGAGGCAGTGTATATCTTTTTTATTTCAGTTCAATTGACAACAAAATGTGTACCCCTCCATGAAGTCACAATTCAACTACTAAACAACACTCTTGGTGCTGGGTGGGGGCTTTTCTCGCAAAACACTGTAAGTAACCCTTTAAGCTCTTTCTGTAATAGAAATTGTGCACGGTCACATGCTATGGCATTGGTTATGAAAGAAGGACTCCTATGCTTCATTTGAAACAGTGGTCCTCTTGTCTCCGCTGCTTACAAACGTCTTGATAAGCTTGTGCTGCATTACACTAATCTTTAAAGAACATTCTCTGCCCAAAGAAACAACAGTTTGAAGGGATGCTTTAAAGACTAGTTATTCTGTCAGTGTTTAATTTATTCTTGTTGCTTGTCAGGGCTCAGTATACGTTTATATTAGAATGACTTTAACCATGAGGAGAGTTTACCACATCGCAATATTCAGCTGGTATGCTTTTGTTGTGAAGAATCTCGCTGCTAAGGATGGAGAGCAGTTACCACCAGGAATCTTTGTGTATGGGGGACCTTGGAAGTACCTTACTTTTTTGAATTTGGTGAGTACAATAACATCTAAAGCACATTTGTTAGACATTTTCAACATTAAGTTAATGGTAAACGATAAGTTTGCTTTCAATATTCCAGTTATTACAAATGTTATTCTTTGGACTGGCGGCACTGAGTGATCTACAAGCTGGTAACAAGGCAGAGAGTACTCTGAACAGATGTAAAGACCTTCTCTTCTCTGTCTTTGCATTCCCTGTTGGCACGGTGAGAAACACAAAACACTTCCATACATTGTTAACCATAAAAAAAGAATTGTGCTACACATTAACTCCCTGTTCTGTGTTTTTCCTTTAGTTTGTTGTTATATTTTTCTGGACGATCTTTGCCTATGACAGAGAATTAGTCTACCCAGCAACCATTGACACTTTCTTTCCTCCCTGGATGAACCACGCTATGGTGCGTTAAACTGTATTTTTAACAAACTTATGTAAAAAAATCCTCATTCTCTTGTCATAATCCATCACTCTTACTAATGAATTATCCCCACATTGTTTTCTCAGCACACACTTGTCCTTCCTTTTTTACTCGGAGAAGTGGTGGTGCAGCCTCACATCTACCCACAGACAAAGCATGCACTGCAAGCATTAGGAGGTGTGGGTGCGGCCTACTTATTTTGGTAAGTGTTGAGTCAGCACATTCTGCACAATCATGACAAAAAAAACTTTTATTAGGCATATAGTGAACACACATATATCATAGCGGAATCCTTCTTGATTTAACATCTTTCATTTTAAACATGACGCAGTCTTATTATTGTTTTAATGCAGCTAAAAGTAAATCAGTGTCTAAATGTGTCTAATTTCTTACTCTTACTTGTCTGGACTAGTCCAATGCAGAACCTTGAGGGGTAACTTTGAACCTTCAGTTGGCTCACATACCTTAATGCTACCTTTTTAATGTAATTTTTTGTGCCGTTACAATCTTACAATCAGTGTTGTCAGTTTTAGTGGGTGGGAAGCTATGTGACTAAATGTTTCCACAAGAAAAATAGTTCAAGAGACAAGACTGTACAAGTTGTTCTGACAGATACAGTAATGCAGTTTCATTTTTTTCTGTCTCTTAACATGTTCTGCAGGATTATATGGGTATACTTGTCAGTGGGGATTTGGGTGTATCCCCTTCTTGCACACTTCAGCACACCTGGTCTGGTGGGCCTCTTCTTTTTCAACATGTCTGTGGTGGTGTTGCTCTACCTGCTAGGAAACAAGCTCAACAGCCACTTCTGGAGTAAGACACATTAAGTTTATAAATGGACAAAAACATAGGTCTACAAGTTCATTTGTGTTTAATCTCTCCCTTTTGTCTCCTTTACTCTAGGTAAGGAGGTGACCAGTGGTGGACACTAACTTTACATTACTATGTACAGTTACTCAACATGATATCAAGTTATGTTCTTCAGTTCAATTTTGTCATACTTGTACTTTGCTAGAGTATTTCCATATCCTGCTACTTCTGCTCAAATACATCTCAGCTGAAAATATTGCACTTTTTACTCAACGACATATATCTGATAACTTAAGTTATTTTGAAGATCCAGAATAAGAATACAAAATATAATGACAAAACTAAAATGTATCATATTACTATAACATAATTGATCCCTTCGCAAAAGCTACCAGGCAGTATAAGTACTTCAAAAATAAGCCCCTTCTTTACCAGCTGCAACATCGAAGTGATGAACACAGTATGTACTATGTATCAATAATGATATTTAAATAATAAAGTATATACTAATACTAAATGAATGCTTTTACTTATGGTACTTTGTGTTATTTGATGCTTGTTCTTTACTTTCTATTCAAAACATTTAGCTAAACGCTACATTGTCTAGCTAAATGCTACCGTTTAGCTTAGTGCTACTGTCTAGCAAGCAGTAAACAACTGTTTAGCATTTAGCTTAAAACCTAATTAGCAATTGTCCATCTGATTCAAGTGTGGCCTCAGCTGCTGTTTAGGAAAGTTACAGTCTCACTTAAAATATTATGGGCTGAAACTGTACAACAGCTAAATTACACATCACGTTTTAAGGTCAAATTACATTTTACAGCTCAACAAACGGCATGGTACACTTGAGTAAAGCAATTTAAAGCAAGCATAGTAAAGCAAGTTCCACTTAAAAGCAACTTCACAAGTTATGCCTTTTTCTATATGTTCATTATCATATGAAAAGAGATGAATGTTGAATGTATGATATCAGTGGCTGTTTTTCACAAAGTATACAATGAGGCAAAAGGAAACAGTCAGTATTCACCATCAGCATCATCACATCCATTATAATCAAATCAAATCAAGTTTTATTTATAAAGCACATTTAAAAGCGATTTTTGGTCGAGCCAAAGTGCTGTACATGTAATAAAAACACATTACTACAAACACAATAAAAGACAATAAATTACAACAGATATATATTTTAAAAAAAAACATTATAGGCGCCATTCAGTTCTCCTCCACACAAAGGGGAGGACATTCCATAATCGTTTTTCAATGTCACGTTTGACCTGAAAAAAGTGCATGTTTTCCATTATCATGGAACATCTGGAGGCAGGAATTGCTTGACTTGTGGTATCCAAAACAAAATGCAGAGTAGCCTTGATTTGGTGCCATTGTAGGCAAAAATGTACTTTAGGGCGGGCCTGTATAAAATAGGGTGGGCCAGCTTTTTCCAAGGGGAAAGGTAGGCCTGGCCTATAATAATAACATATAATGATGCCCATTGCCAAGCATCGTTGTAGCATTTCCCTCCGAATAATGGTCTTAGACTTGACTGATGATATGAATTTATTGAAATCTTCAATATCAACGTAAGAGATATAAAGACACAAAATAAAATAACAAATACATTTAGGCTCCATTCGTATTATAATCACGTTAGCATACTTCCAAATCAAATGTTAACTGTAAACAGACAGCAAAGCTTCAAAACAGCATACAAACGAATTAGGACACAACCTACATTTTTATATTATAGTTAATACCAACTTTGTTCCTCTTTGGGGGGTGCTAAACTTAAACATAAACTTTGTCCTTTACTTTCTCCGTCTTTATATGTAGATTAATCTCCGCTCCTTTTCTCCGTCACATTGTTTCCATAGCAACAACAACTTCCTGTCAACAGCGTAAACTCGCCTTCAAAATAAAAGCATCTAAATAACACAGGAAGTTAACCTAAATTACATTTAAGACATATTTACAACTGCAACGAAAGTAACAAAAACAATGTAATATCCTTTTCAGTTTCACAGAACACAAATTGGGTTATTTACTCTTGTATTGCACTAACAGCAACAATAGGTTGTGGCATTCAAACCTGCTCATGGACTTGCAGTGGTCCTCGCTTTTTTTATGTCTCTCCAACGAGTTACGCTGTGCTTCCAGTCTAAATATCCATCCCTCGTAAATGCACCTTCAGCTCCTGGGCTGGGGAAATGTCTGCACATTTTGCAGAAAAGCGCGTCCCTACTTGCGCTGTATTCCACCCAGGGAAAATCTCCATACCACCTTGATGAGAAGCACCTTGCTTTCCCATGATTTAGAGTGTAAGGGAACTTCTTGAATTGTGGCTGTGAAGGCGGTTCATCAATTGCAGACAGACCAGCGGGTAGGCCCACACCTGCTTCATGCTGACGACCGGGAGCGGGAGGGAGCACTGCTAGCGCCGTGGAGCAAGCGGCCGTAACAGTCTCCGGACTAGTCGGAGAGCCTGGCCCTGGAGTCTGGCTTTTTTTTTAAAAACCAAAGTTCATTAGTGAACTTTGAGCTATCATTTGCAGGCAGCTCTCTGCCTCTCTCACGTTACTATGGCGCGCGCCGGAACCAACAACCAGTTTTTAACATAAATGAGTTCGGTTCAGAGGATAAAACACATACAACATTAATTCAACTCGATATTTGTTCACTTGAATTTCACTTTGAATGCTTGGATATTCTCAATGGGTGAATACATTTTTTTATAATAATAATAAAAAAATTAAAAATGACACCGAAGCTTTCTCAGGGTGGGCCAATGAGTAAACTGGGTGGACCTGGGCCCACCCTGGCGCTATGGTGGATACGCCACTGTAAAAACTCCAAGGATAAATCCAGGAATAGCAGTATGCTGTCAATATATTGCGGTATTTGGTCTTGTTTTTTTATTTTAAAGAAGATCAGGGACCACGCAAGTCTCTGTAGCATTTAAGATGGTGGAGATAGTTTGGATCTGCATCGACCAATCCAACTGAAAGGATCCTTGCCAATAATTGCAAGTCTTCTTCGCTCAGATCCTTCTGCTGAAGAAAGGAATGTTAAATATGTCCTCTCAGTTATTGTAAACAACAATCATTTAACTTAGTTTGGTTACTTACTTTCTTGTTGTTGGGAAGGGATTCAGATAGTTGTATTCTTTGAGGTTTAATTCCCTGTCAACGAAAAATAAGTTTTATTTCTGAGCAACACACCTTATTTCCTACTTCCTTAAACTTGTCAATCGTCTAGCACAGGGGTGGGGAACCTTTTTCCTCTCAAGGGCCATTTCAATTTTTACAACATTCTCCGAGGGCCGTACAAATTATTGACCTCTGCATAAAAAAACTAAAATCACAGCCCATTCATTTGGCCTTTCTTTCATGCTGTGCAAAGAAAAAGCAACCTCTTAATCCAGATATTTTACCATGACTCGCGTATGCATGCACGTGCACGTTTGTGGCATGACCACCAAAACAGAAAGATATGGACACAAGATGTGTGCAAATGTATTTCGTTTCCTATCCATGTGGACATGATTTAAGTGGGGGGGGACCTAACCTCCTCTAGGGCGTTCCGGGGGCATGCTCCCCCGGGAAGATTTTTTTTTAAATGTTGAAGTTAAAAGCATCAATCTGGTGCACTTTGAGAGCAACATTAAGAGATCTATGGATACATCTCTCAACACCCATATGAAACAGAACTGTAAGCAGATTTTATTTTTCTTTATGGATATTTTACAAATCACTCCCTTTTCAAACTGTATTCTTGTTTATTAATAACAACTTTTTTTTACTGTCATATAGTATTTTATACCAGTTTTTCCTTTATTCTCTTATTCTTGTATAACTATAATGATCATATAAAGATGTGCCTTTACCTCACTGGTTGTAGAAAAAGCTTCTTATATTCGTTAGCATAGCTAGCTAACCAGATGCTAATAACAACAAAGTTATTGACTGTATGATCAGTATGACAGATGAACAGATCGCCACTGGGCTTTCAACTAAAGACACAGCCACGCAAAAATTGCGGCATGTGTACGGCTCCTTATGGGTACTGCAATTGTTGAAGTCCCGGAGTGGCGTTCCGGTGCTTTCCGGCAGAACTGTACCCCTGTCAGACGAGACATATACAACGTGATGACACGTTAGGCTCGTGTTGTGTTCAAGGACCCTGTCCTTAGCCAGGAAAAACAGGCACTCGTTTAATTCTTTTGCGGTCTAGATTTCTTTAATTTTTTGCGTGTGTTTATAAATGACCTCGAGGGCCGTATCAAATGGTCTCGCGGGCCGTATACGGCTAGCAGCTGGGTGCAGTCTTTAAATGTCTATGTATGTCTAATTATTTTTCTAAATAAAATTAAAAAAACATAAAACAATGTACAAGGAGAATGTACTTCTGTTAATGTTACTCACCTCTTTGAGTCCTTTGGAAAAGCACATTATGATGAAGAGGAGGCCAACAACCGTCTGAACATGTTAAAAGAAAATATATTTCAATATTACATAAATGACAGTCCTCTTTGGACAATTAGTTGACATAAAAGGAATAAAGATCATGTAAAAGAGGTTTTTACTTACTCCCAGCAATTGCAACATTTTTATTTCTCTTGGTTCTTTCCTGCTTCTGCGTTGATTTGTATCTTATATGAGTGAAAAAGTTCCTCCTGCTCTGAGATATTACACTGCGTAGTGCGTAGGTCCAAAGGGAGAAACCCATGAAAAACCAGCAATACAGGAAACACAGGATTTTAACAAGCACCTGTTGTTACACCTGAAAGATGTTAATCATCAGGCACATGGGATGTTATTGTGAATAGAGGGCTATCATTGCCTGTCAGTGTTAACGCCGTGGGATGTCTGTCACCTGAAAATAGCAACAAAAGAAAAGAGTTACGACTGGCGCATGATCTATGATCTCAGATTGCAATGCAGCATTGAGAAACATTGGAAAAAACACGAGTTGAATCACCACCCGTCCATTTCAATTCCATCTACCTGACCTGTTTTAGAAGTGTATTGATTAAAGGAAATAATGTATTGGGGTTAAGATGTTCTGTAAACACACTCTTTAACTTAAAATAGTCTACCTAACTTTTAATAGTAAGTGTAGTTAAGCAATTTACTTGTGAGTACAGTTTTGAGGTACTTGTATTGTACTTGAGTGGCCTACGTATTTAATTTCACTTTATACCTGACCTTATTTAGAAGTGTATTGATTGAAAGTAAAAATGTATTGGATTAGATTTAACTCTATTGTCATTGCACAGAGTACAAGTACTGAGACAACGAAATGCAGTTTGCATCTAACCAGAAGTGCAAAACAAGCAGAAAGTGTGAGTTATTCAAGTATTATATAAATATAAATATATATACATGTGACAGAAAGATGCTGATGTATTTACACAATGAACATTATAAGGAGGTATAAACATTATTAACAGCGGTATAGAACATTTTTTTGAAAATACACTATGGATCAAGTATAAAAATATACATTATAATTCAGACACTATCATCAGAATAAATATGAGTGTACTATAGACCGTTATTTAAATAATATGAGATAATAATAAGATGTTCTGTAAAACACTGTTTAACCAACAATAGTCAACCTTAATTTTAATTGTAAGTGTAGTAAAGCAATTTAGTCATGTGACAGTTTTAAAGTACTTGTAATGTATTTGAGTGGCCTACTTATATTTAATTTCACTTTATACATTTACTCCAAATTTAAGATGGAACATTGTAGTTTTTACTTTTGACAATGCATTTATCCTACTGTTCTAGTTACTTTAATTTCAATTGAAAATATAAAATACAATACGTTGGTGTGTCAAACAGTATGAGATCTTTCAATTAAGCTCCACCTGGACCTGATCCAAAAATATATATATCTTAACATGTAAATACATCAGCCTAAACAATCCAGAATCTATTGAGGATACTTAATAGAGGATACTCGCACCATATTTCAGTGATTCATGTACCTTTATTAAAGAAAGTATTTGAAGATGTTTACTTATATTATACTTAATATTGTATTTATTAATTGTTAATTACTACAATAACAGATAGTTCCAATCTCCCCAGTTAGAAGCAAATATGATTTTAGTGTTGTGCTATGGTCAAATCAAACACTTGGTCTTTTGATATTCTTTGGGTTACTAGCAGCTAGTATTGAATGAAAACATACAGGGTATAGGGATATATTATATGAGTGATATTTTTTAAACGTCCACTAGAGGGAGACAAATGTCTCAAAGAACACATTACCTTATTCTTATTGGACATTTTTAAGATTGAATCGTGTCTTTGAAAAGCAAATTAGATACAGCAGATGAATCCTTTCAGTAGAAAATGGCATAAGGTCAACAAACATTGTTAGACAAATATGTATATTATAGTACAGTTTAAACACTAGAACTATAGTGTTTACAGTGTAGATGTTTAACTTCACTACTCCATTGTACCTTTTTATATTTGAAAAATATTCTTATGTTACCTTTAGCATTATTTTCAGTACTCAAATAATACAAAGTAGTAAGTTATTTTGCAGTGTATATGCGTGTATGTCTATTTTGTGTGCTTAAATTAAAGTGTGTGTACACACAGCTGCAGAGGGGCGCATGCGCGTGTGCCCATCTAGAACATTGTGGCTGCATCGCGACATTTCTCAGTAAAATAAAGTCAAGTGTATGTGAAAGCAGGAGCATCTCCGGTTACATTTCTGCACTTTCAAAGTAAAAGTCAACACACTTATTCTTGAACTATTATTTAAAAAGGGTTCATATTACCCAGAGAGTACTCTCAGTAGCTAGTGAAACTGGAAAACACATTCGTTTCACGGTCCTGTACGCCTCACCGCTACGCTACTACAATGTGAGTTTTGTTTCTAAGGTAAAAACCGGATATTCAAAGTCTTAGTGCAGCTAACTTGACAGCTGTCTTCACCAGTCCTGTACAGTAGTTGTTGACAGACACCGGAGTGGAGGGATTGGGGAGGATTTTCTTACAACAAGCTAGCAGTTGGCTTTTAATATTAATTACTCAAAGTGTGCAGGTATGTGCGTTTTTAAAAGTCGGACCAACTAGTGAGCAAACCCTGGAAGACAATAACATTGTCAAATCTGGAGGGTTTGGTAAGATTTACTATTTTCCTTTAATGTCATAGTAAACTGAACGTAAGGACCACCATGTACTTGATCAACGTTACTGCTTCACAAGACGTACATTAATAACATATATTTAAGTTATTTTACATAGCTGTGCAACCACCTTAATAAGGCTAATTTAGATGGGATGTGACTGTCGTTAGCTTGCTAACATTACAACACTGTTGGAGTAAAGCTACTCTATCAATGTTACCACGTGTTATACGCTTTTATTGAAATTATTTGTAACTGCCATTCATAACTGTTAAACTATACTGTTAACTAAAGCTAATTATACTAAGTAAAGTTGCCTCAGTCATTATGACTGATCATCAGGGTAAACCATGGGTAAACCAACGTCAAGAGGCATGCTAGCTGTCTGTCTCCGCGGTGCGCCTGTCAGAACAAGAATACTACTTCCGGTTAGAATATTAAAAACATTTCTCAGGAGAAACATGGCAGTTACTGTTTTTTATGACAGCCGTCATAAATATGAACTCTTCTGGATCTATTGTTAATCTGTTTAAGTACAACATTTTAGCAGTACATTTTCAAGACATGTTTAGCCGTTTGCTTTAATTTAGAAATCCAGACGCCCCAGACGGAAGTTGTGTGGTTCGGTGATTTAAGCTTAACTAATTTAACCGTTAATTCAACTGTAGCTTACTTGGCTAATCTGTTTACATATGACTTACCTGCTCTGGGTTCATTATATTTGTAATATTTATATTATTACATCCTGAAGGTATCAAATAAGCTATTAACAAGTACGCGTACCATAATGTTAATAGCCATAACGTTAAGTGGCTACCTTGCTAGGTGAAACCAGATGAAGTGCACCCTGCACCCTGAAGTGTCTGAATGTGCTCTGTAACGTTATATTAGCAGAGGTGTCTCTCTCGTTTTCACAGAGACCGGGATCCTGCAGGCCTGCATAGCCAAAGGGGGAAACTACAATGCTGTGCTGGGGAAATGCTTCCTACGGACAGCTAGGCTTGGGTGGGATTGATGAAGAGATTGTGGTTGAGCCACGAAAATGTGAATTCTTCCACGGGAAGAAAGTGTGCGATGTGGGGTGTGGCCTCAGACACACAGCCTTCCTGCTGGAGGATGGGACAGTGTACACCTGTGGCTGCAATGACCTGGGGCAGCTGGGCCATGAGAAGTGCAGGAAGAAACCAGGTTGGTGATATACATCTTATCATTATTTGTATTTTTGTATGATACCACTTGGGGAAATAATTAATCTCATTTCTCTTTGTGTCCTATTAGAACAGGTAGTGGCCCTGGATGCACAGATCATACTGGCGGTGTCCTGTGGAGAGTCCCATACACTCGCCTTGAATGACAAAGGGCAGGTGTTCTCTTGGGGCCAGGGCTCAGATGGGCAGCTGGGCCTAAATAACTTTGAAGAATGTGTCCGTGTGCCTAGGTGGGCTCATTTTTAAGATTTACTGATTTGATTGTTTTGCGTTAAGACTTAATTAAAACTAGTGATGGCTACATAGCATTTTTTCATGTCCGATACTGATACCCCAACTTTTATTATCTGACCACATCAATACTAGTTGATTAAATATTTTCCCCTTACATAATATCAGAATCAGAATCAGAAACAGGTTTATAGAGAACCGCAGTGACGCGTCCTAAAACCCGGAAGTAAACTTCTTCCGGTTCCTTCAACAAAAATGCAATGCAATTTCTCCATAGGATTTTGGAAAATAGCTCGAAATAAGGTCTGTGGTTGACACACATTTAAGAGACGGATCACGTTTTGTTCAGCCGGATAATCTCCACATGTCTACCCTACTTTTATAATTTTCTAATCATAAATCAAATCGATAGATTTATGATCGATAGATTTAGGTTCTCTATTACCAGGTAGGTTTACACTTACGAGGAATATTCTAATGATATATCTGTATGGAGGCACTTTGCTAAAGAAAACCGTCAAATAATTATTCTACTCTAAAGAAAATACAAATCCACAACATGACTTGGTAATGCTATAAGTCTCCTTTTTATTTAGGCGTTTTCCCTTTTTGACAAGCAATTTTCACCATTCAAAAAAGGACATTTAAAGTACAACCTTGTGCAAATGTATTTAGAATAACAAATGAATTATAATTCCAGTGTAAAATACTCAATGACACATTTTGGCAGATAGTTTATACTGTTTAAAATATATCTTATCCAGGGATTTTGGTCATGATCAAAGCGATTACCGAAATGTATCAACATGTTCATCTAGATATCAAACTCACTTTATTAATACCATTGTGCTACACATGATGAGATCACAAAATGTTTGTAACAAACAATGCTTATTTCTTTCTTCTTCAGAAATATCAAGAGTTTGTCAGATATACAAATAGCTCAGGTAGCCTGTGGGTATTGGCACTCCCATGCACTTTCAAGAGGTGAGGATGGTTTGTACCAACATAATGCACAATTAATTCAGCTTATTATGTTTCCCACATGTAAAGACATTCTACTTTATGTCTAATTCTCCTCGTAGGGGGCCAAGTCTTCTCCTGGGGCCACAATCGATATGGACAACTTGGGCTAGGCATAAACGGACAGAGCATCTCAACGCCCCAAATCATTCAGTCTCTGCAGGGCGTTCCTTTTACTCAGATATCAGCAGGCGGGGCTCACAGCTTCGCCCTCACTCTCTCAGGAGCCGTGTTCGGTTGGGGGCGCAACAAGTTCGGTCAGCTGGGTCTCAATGACTGCAACGGTGGGTGGTCACACCCCTAAATGAAAACTTCTACCTGTGAGCACTTAGGCCATAAAGTCAGACTCATTGTCAGATTGTCTTTTTCAGATCGCTCTTACCCAACCCTGCTGAAGTCCCTCAGATCGCAGAGAGTGATTTATGTCTCCTGTGGAGAAGATCACACCGCAGCACTGACCAAGTTAAGTTATATCGTTTTTGATTATTTGATAAACCTGAAGTGTTATGTGTGTCAATGAGTTCATATTTTTTCACAGCCTTTGCCTTATTCTTTTAATATATACTTAAAACAAATAAGTGTTATTATTTTTCCAACCATCAGTCCCGATTGTAAAGATGATCTTTCTTATAAAGCTTAAAGGTAGGGTAGGTAAGAATGGAGAAACCAGCTCGAGTGCGCTAGAATTTGAAAGTACGCAGCCGAAAAAAATCTGCCCCTTCCTTCAGACTTCCTTACAGAGCCCCTCCTCCAACACACACGAACGCGCACATGACCAATGAGGGCACGAGATAAGTTTGTGCACGAGATGGAAGGCTGACAGGCAGGTAGGCCATCCAGTTATTTTTGCCAGGCCGGCTCAGATGATTGGTCGTGCTTTTTACAGCGCTACGGCTTCCACAGATTACATTTTTTAATGTATTTATTGTCAAAGCATTTAATATATTCATTGCTATCAGGAGCATTCCATGGAATATAACAAAACGTTTTTCTGAAGTGAATTACCTACCCTACCTTTAATTGCTGAGATATGGGTTCACAGGTACTCCACTTAGCGTAGCCTATAGCTTTACAATAGGGTAAGGCCAATCTGACATATTTTAAACAATTAAAATTGTAGTCATATTGTTAACCACTCATTTTGAAATGAAGGTTAACCTGAACAAGTAAGTAAGGGCTAATGTCTCATTAGTTATAACATTGAATGGCATAATTAGGCGAAGTGCAGTAGGTCAAAGTTCAAGGTATGTTTTCTTAAATGCACAAAAATGACAAAGAAGCAGGAAATAGAAATCTAAAGTCTCAGAATCATAACAACAATGCCAATTTCATATCAATTAAAAATAAAAAGAATACTATGCAAGTGCACACAAAATGTCAAAATAAAGCAGTGCATGTTCAAATAATGTATGATAGAATATACCGTAAATAAATTATTAAATACATTGTTATAAACTAGAAAGTAATTGCAAATGAAAAAACTGAATGAAACAAGGAATGTAGCATTATGATAAGTATACATCTACAGTGAACAGCTGTAAAACAGTAATATGAGGAAGTAGTCCTTTAAAACCTAATAGATTGTAATTGTCTACAATTGGGCAATCATTTTAACATGGAGCTAAAAAAGTCTCTCCCCGTATTCTATCAATTAAACAGGTAAGAAATGCTATCATAATTAATATGAATGAAGAAAATAATTAGAATTTGGCTATAAAGACCTTAACCTCCATTATGTTTACCAGCTGAATATTTCTGTATCTAAGACTTGCAGATTATAACATATCCTGTGACGCCATGTAGCGTTCTTTAGCTGTTTCCTATTAATGAATAACCAGATGAAGTCACTAACATGATTACATCCTGTATGCTTCTCACTCAGTTCCAGCCCTGTATGCTGTGGTGTTTGTAAACACTTTGCCCTGACAGTCGTCTTGTTCTCGGGAAGTTCAGTTAAAACTGGTGTTTCTGCTTTTACAGGAAGGAGGTGTGTTTACATTTGGAGCGGGAGGATACGGACAACTCGGACACAACTCTACAAACCATGAAATCAACCCGAGGAAAGTGTTTGAGCTCATGGGAAACGTAGTCACGCAGATTTCATGTGGAAGGTAAATCGACCGTGTATTTTTTAACACATTTTATTCCAAATATGGAGTACTTACTACATTTGTGTATTGATGTCAATGCGCATAATGTAATATAAATAACCAGCGTGAAAGGTAGATGGCTATAATGGATTTTTTTACAATTTTTAAAACAATTGTACAATTATTAGGCAGCACACGATGGCCTTCACGCCCTCCTGTGGAAAGATGGATGCTTTCGGGCTTGCTGGTAACGGGCAGCTTGGTACCCGCTCCACTTGCAACAGAAAAAACCCGGCCCCTGTCAAAGGCCCCTGGGGAGCCTCCAATTCTTCAATGGATACAGGTGAGACACTTTAAATAAAGCTGCATGGAGTATTTTCTAAGAAGTAAAACAGCAGTATTTAAAAAAACAAACTCGCAGATCACAAATCTTAAATTTAAGGAAACATTTGATGTAATGTTATTATAAATATTTGGTGGATCTCTAAGATGCCACGTTGTACTTGTACTGTGTAGATCCATCCCTACCTCCTCATCTATTCACACGTTTATTCTTGCTGTCATTACATAACATTGCAGAATCGGAGTCGGGCTACTGTGTCAAGAGGATTTATGCAGGAGGAGACCAGAGCTTTGCTCACTATTGCACGGCCAATGTAAGTGTTCAGGAGTTATATTTTGAGGATTCTAAGAGCTGCTTACACACCAAAGAATTGCAAGATTTGCATTACTTTTAACATGCAATACAATTAATTTGCAGCCTGTGATTTGGTGAAAAAAGGGTGAATGGGACTATTTAAATAATGAAAAAAAATGTAATGTCAAAATAATTATTTGTTTAAATGAATTGGGATTGCATTACATGTTTGTTTTTTAATAATTTAGCCATGTTTATAAAGGCCTATAGAGGAGCATGAGCTTATCTGTTGATGGGTTCAAGTAGAGCGTCTTCTATATTGTTTTAAACAGTCGAAATCTCTCAAGATGCAACCTGGTTTTAATTGAAAACCTTTTCGATTTTGCACATGATTTCTGATTTGATTAAAATCTCTTTTGCAAGTTAATTTAATTTTCTCAGACTTAATGTTGTTGAAACTCCAGGACAAAGACGATGTGAGGATACCAGACCCCCACAGGAGAATCTGCACCTTGAATCAGGAGATCATACACAAGTGGTGCAACTACTCCCCAGGACGACTCCCAATAGAAATCTCCAAGTAAAGTCCTCTCCTCCCTCAAACCCCGTCTAACATGTTATTCTTATTTTTAGTTCATTGTGGACATTTACAGTTGGACACTTTTTCATGATTCAGGAACCTTGTGGAGATCTTCTCATTAACACTAATAACTTGCCTTTCATGATTCCTTCAGTGAGATTGAACTCGTGTTCTCCTCAGCAAGCTGCCTCAACGGATCATTTCTCTCAACGAGGTGACAGAACCATTCTCATCTAAAGTTATTATCTTTTTAATTCAATGTCTGATATACAGTATGTCTTAATTGAGGATTACCGGTGGTTAACTGAAAGTGTTAGACATACTACAGAGATTATGCTGTATGGATGTTTTATCTCGACCCTCTTCGTGGTTTTTATTCAAGGTTATATTCATGTCAGATTTACATTTCCTTTTTAATTAGTGGGGTTCATTTTACTTTTTTGATTGAGTCAGTCTCATATTAACTGACTGTTTCTTTCCCACAGTAATCCAGATCACTACAGCACCAGCAGTAAATGTTCGGGGGTGGATCTGAGCATGGCTCGCCTCCTGTTGCACAGAGTGGTCCAACAAGATCACCATGAGATCGCTCAGCAGGTCAGTGATCACAAACATATCCTGTAGTTGGGGCACCTTATGCACTAGTTTATTGCAACAATTACATAATAATTGTCCATGTACGTTTATATAAGACTGTAACAATATTTCTCAGATTTGTTGAACTGGGATTGTCCCGACTTTAAAATTCTCATATCATTTTTATTTTGTGCCTGGAAATAGTTGGATTTAGTTGAGATGAGGATAGTGTAACTGTCAGGCCCTGTACATAAGTAGCATCAGTAGGTCCATTTCCCCTTCTTATACATGTACATAAAGTTATCTTGTGTGTATAATTAACATGGTATATTTATTTCATTTTTTCGTTTAAATATCACAGTTATCATCAATACTGTTATATCGTGATACACCTAATACAAAACATAGATTATTGTGCCTTTAATTAACTTTTATACCAAGGCTTTTTTTGGGTACCTCCCTTGTTGGGGCCCATGGTTATTATTTTCTTAACTCCGCCTGAGTATGTAATTATTGCGCTTTGCCCCACCACCTTCTCAACACAGTGTTTATCAAACAAACACAAGAGAAACATTTATTACTAATTATGAAATCAATAATAACACACCTTTTATCTTTTCCTCTGCCCCCTCAGATTGCTGCCAGTCTGGAGAAGAACCTAATTCCCAGACTAAGCAACTCTCCTCCAGACATTGAAGCCCTGAGACTCTACCTCACTCTCCCTGAATGTCCTCTCTTCAGCGACAGAAACAATTACGTGACCATCGCTATCCCATTTGCCAAATCACTCCTCAGTCTGAAAGAGACTCCGCTGAAGGTGCTAGGTAGGATGAGGATTGTTTACCCCACACACGGTGCAACCATTTCTCTGCCGCTTTCTGCTTTTCACACTCTCTGTTTGGTCTTGTATTTGCTTCAGGAAACTGGTGGTCTACGTTCGAGCCCCCTGTCTTCCAGCGGATGGTTGAGTTGTACAAGGGGGTGGTGGTTTATCTGCTCCAGATGCACAAGATGGGCATTCCCTCGGTGGAGCAGAGAATCTTCACCTGTTTCCTGGACACGTCCCTCCGGCTCCTGGAGATCCTGCACACGGTGAGGAATAAAAAAAACTAATCCAAGCATGTGTTCTGCAGACAGTACAATGTTAAAGAGGCCCTATTATGCTTTTGTGGGTTTTCCCTTTCCTGTAGTGTGTTATACTGTATAGGTTTTAGTGCATGTAAATGTTCTGCAAAGGCTAAAATCCCCAAGTTCCCTCCAGAGGGAGTTTCTCTCCCACATACTCCCCCCCTGCCTGACACGCCTCCATTGGACTCCTTTGTCTACATCTTCAACATAATGACATCACTATGTAACACCCCCACTTCAATTGGCTAGCGCAATCATACATGATAGGCTAAGGGGCGGGACATTTCTAAGTGGTCACAACAGAGCCGGCCAGCTAACCAATCAGAGCAGACTGGGCTCTGGTTTCAGACAGAGGGTGAAAAGAGGTGCTGCAGCACAGGCAGTATGAGAAAAATAAAGAGCTTTTTGAACATTATTATTGAATAAGTCTGCAGATTCTAATTTCTACTTTCTGACCTAAGGTCCAAAAAATAGAGTGTCGATAACTTCTAGTTCTTCTGTTGTTTCAGGTGAGTGAGAGAGCAGGACACATCATTGAGTACGATAAGTTCTACATCCATGAGTTGGATGACCTGATAGACATCAGAAATGACTACGTCACATGGATTCAGAGGCAGATGTACCCACTGGTGAGTCCACTGTTGATGTCAGATCCACAATTCACTTAATTACATTTGTCTAGGTTAATTCCCCAGTTTGAACCATTTATTTATGCCTCTGTATCCTCAGGGTCAAGATGGCGTGGTGACTCTGTGCAGGTATCCCTTCGTGTTTGATGCCCAAGCAAAGACCACGCTGCTCCAGACTGACGCTGTCATACAGATGCAGGTGATAAGGAGCCTGTATCTGAATGGTTGAAACATATTAATGTGTCAATCATTCATCATCCCCCTTTCTTTCTTTATAGATGGCAGTGGACCAGGCACAGATGCAAAACTTCAGCTCCATGTTCATGCCAGCGGTGGAATCAGTCAACCCGTGCCTCATCCTCATCGTTCGGAGGGAGAATATTGTTGGAGACACCATGGAGGTCCTCAGGAAGTCCAAGAATGTCGACTACAAGAGACCCCTCAAGGTCAAAGCTGTTATAATTGATATTGTTGTCGCCATTTCAATTGAAACATCAAATGTGCTGCCAATGCTCTAATGTATGCGATGTTCACGGCAGGTGATCTTCGTGGGAGAAGAGGCCGTCGATGCTGGAGGCGTCAGAAAGGAGTTCTTCCTCCTGATCATGAAAGAGCTGCTGGATCCAAAATATGGGATGTTTCGTTACCATGAGGAGTCCAGGCTCATCTGGTTTTCAAACAAGGTACTTACTGTGTAATTAGGGCGAATGCTGTTTACAGCATTCCACTCTTCTTCTTCTTCTTCTTCTTCTTCGGTGGTGGTGGTGTGTTTGAAGAGGGAAGAGGGATTTTCACTTTTATTTCGTTTGTTTCTGTTTAAATCGTTTCTTTAACTGTATGATCTTTCGTTGGGATATTTGTACTCTTTGCGAGTACTGTTAATACTTTTTCGTTAGTGTTTTTCCGTGCCTCGCGGCGGGGATGGCGTCCTTCGGGGCGCCGCCGGTGTCTCTGAGACACGGAGTGCGGTTGGTGGCTCAGGCCGCAAGCACAGTGGAGCAGGTGTTGCTGGCTGTGGGGGATCAGGTCGGTCATGTAAACATCTCCTATGCTTCCCGCATGAACAAAGCGGTCGTGGTCTTTTTGAAAGACCAGAAATATGTGACGGAACTTATCGAGAGCGGATTAATGCTAAACGAGGAATATATTCAAGTTTCACCGCTGGCGACACCGTCCACGCGGATCACTGTGTCTGGCGTTCCTCCGTTCATCCCGAATGAGGCGCTGGAACGGGAGCTGAAGCGTTTCGGTAAGTTTGCCAGTAATCTCCGCACTGTTGCTGTAAAGGCCCCTACACACCAGGCCGATATCGGCCGTCTTGCGTTGTTGGGCGAAAACGGGTTCCTTGTCGCCCAAAGTTAATTTGGTGTGTCCCGAACCCTCGGCCGTGACACGCCTTATTTGGCCTTTCACGATCGACACCCGGCCGATTCAACATGTTGAATCGGCCGGGTGTCGGACACAAGCTATCGGGCCAAGAAACCACTCTGATCAGCTGTTCAGCTAGCAAATGAGAAGCGAAACGGAAGTGAGGGACGTAAACAAACGATTTAAATGTCCTCTCTTACCTCCCACACATAGCAGGGACATCTCTGATATCGGCGGGAGCGTCCCCGGCTGTCCTCTGCTGAGAGCTCCGTGATTTGTTTGGTCAAGTCCGGTTTTTCATCTCATCGTAAATTTAGCAAGAAGTGGCCATTATTACATTGCTGACTCAATAAACTACACACCCGCCAGAACACTGCGATCATCAGATGCAGGTCTATTAACTGTGATTTTATAGTATGTCTGCACTTTATGTGCTCATTTCATCATGCATGTATTTTTATATTCTAAAACATGTTTCGAACGGCACCCGCTATTTGTTTGTATATCAGTCTGTTCTTCTTCTCTGTCTTCCGGTTGTTGCCTATTTTGAATGACGAATACACACTACCGCCGCCTGCTGGTAAGGAGAGTTATTGCCACTCACGCATGCGCAGTTCGTACGTGCTCGGCTGTAGTAAACTCGTCGATGGATCTGTCGGTGTTGGATGTCGGCGAGTTCTCTGGTGACTGCCTGGTGTGTCAGGGCCTTAAGGATGAAAACATGTCCAATCTCTGCGGAGACAGGTTTTCATGTTTCTGAATTGTCCCACTCAGACACTAGATGTGTCCTTCCGGGTGAGGCACGAAGAGGGTTTTTATGGTTTATGCGAGCTCAGGGAACGTAAAGTGTTTTGAGTGTGGGGAGTCGGGTCATAAACGTGTTGCATGTCCACAGAGACGGCACGCCGCTCCGCCGTGCAGTGAGCTGTCACATCCAACCTGTTGGTTTTACAGATCATCAGCTAGTTTCTTTAGATTTGGTTTTATCCAACACAGAGAAACCTAGATCGTTCTGGCAGTTTAATGTTCACATTTTACAAGATTTGATTTTCTGTGAGAATTTTAAATTGTTTTGGATCAACTGGAAATCAAAGAAAGAGTCTTTTCCCTCCCTGAGTCAGTGGTGGGAGGTAGGAAAGGCTCAGATTAGAGTGTTCTGCCAACAGTATACAGCCTACTCCACTGCAAACATTAGGAGAGCTATAGAGCACTTAGAGAGGGAGATCAGAGAGTTAGAGAGTGTGTCTGCTCGAAATATAGAACAGTCCCTCCTAAAACAACAACAGCTTAACTGTTTTCTTCAGGAGAAAGCCAAGGGAGCTCTGATCAGAGCCCGTTTTACTTCCATGAGAGACATTGATGCGCCAACCACCTTTTTCTTCAACCTGGAGAGGTCTGTGGGCCAAAGGAAGCAGATGGTATGTCTGCGTCTCCCCGATGGACAGGTAACCTCTGAACCTGCTGAGATGAGGAGGCAAGCAGTGTCCTTCTACACGAGCCGAAGGTTGTGACGTGGAAGCTGCTGATGAACTTCTTCAGGGTCTTCCACAGCTGAGTCCAGCCGAAAGTGACACCCTGGGCTCTGACATTACGCTGGAGGAACTGACCTCTGCGGTGACACAGATGGCCTCCGGCAAGGCTCCGGGCATAGACGGTTTACCTGCAGACTTTTTTAAACATTTCTGGAGTATTTTAGGAAATGACTTGCTAGACGTATTGATGGAGTCCTTTGGGAAAGGGACTCTTCCAGCTTCCTGTAGGCGTGCAGTGATTTCACTGTTGCCTAAGAAAGGAGATTTAACCCTGTTGAAGAATTGGAGACCTGTGGCTCTCTTATGTACGGACTATAAGATACTGTCAAAGGTTTTAGCTAACAGACTGAAGTGTTTTATCGAACTTCTTATTGGTACTGATCAGACATATTGCATCCCTGGCAGATCAATTGTGGACAATTTGTTTTTGATGAGAGACACTTTTGATGTTTGCAAACTGTATAATATAAATGTTGGTATTATTTCTATTGACCAGGAGAAGGCGTTTGATCGTGTGGATATTTATTTGGTAGTCATGAAAATCTGTTTATTTATTTATTTGATTGTGTAATGTATTAGGGGACTCTTTTGCAGGGTGGGTGTATGTGTGAAACAAGAGGTTTATTTCTCATTCAGAACAATGGAAAGGCTCTCCTTTCACTGCACATCACCATGGTAACCTTTGATCTCTGGGCTCACACACAGGTGTTTGATAACGTCGTCACCTCAAACACAAACACACAGGGTGTTTCTCAATCGCGAGTAAAGCTGCTGCAGAGCCACTATTTCAAGCATACTACGTCATCGAGTGCCGCCGAAGTACTGTTCCAATCTCCAGCATACTTGGAAATCTACCGAGCCCGGCGTACTCCGTTTGGAGAAATATCGAGGCTGCACATGAGTAGACTCCGCGGTCTTAAAATCCCCACAATGCTTTGCGCACGGACCAATTTCCAAAATCTGTGGCGGAAGATGTAAGGCGGGGCCTCTCATATGACGCACACCTGCACACTTGCTAGCCTGTTCCATTCTTTGTTTTCCAAATGCCAGGAAGTATTCTTGACTCGGCAGACATGTGCTACCAAGCAAGCGTACTCGCGATTGAGAAACACCCACAGACTGGAGTTTAACAGACTGTCTCAGCCTATTCTTTTCTGTCTGATGGAGACCTCATACTGACTTCAACACGTTCCACATATTTTATACATTATTGGTGACGTATGGTTTTAGTTCAAAAGTTTGCAGTTAAAATATTCTGATGCTTCTCAAAGCGTTTTTACTTTCTTTTCTCTTCTTAATACACATTCATTCACTACTACTTACATTTAATATCTAACTCCTTCAGCCTACTTTCAGCTACAGAAACCATTCAACTATTCAATTATTCAGCTACTTCAGGACATTGAGGCTATACATGTTGTTGTTTATACCTTTTTTAAACCTTTTCTTTTAAATATTAAGCTTCTTCACTATTTTTCCTACTCTTCCAGTTTAACATTTCACTTTCAAGTTTTCAACAAAGTCATTGCAATGCATTTGAGCTGTAACAATTTTAATTCAAATCATTTCACTTTTCTGCATTTCTCCGCTAAGTTCAGCAACACACTTACTTGGTTTTTGTAGCTAAAAGCAGCTACAGAGACCATTCAACTAATAACATATTCAGCTTTTTCTGCATTGTCAGCTAAATTCAGCAACAAATGTACACAGTTTACAGCATTCGCATGCATTTTCAGCAGGAAATGCATTTTCTAGTTCACCTTTAGCATGCTCATGCAGCTATAATATCTCTGGCTGTAGTTAAGTGGACTCTTAAACATCCCTCCGCAAAGTATAAGTAATGGAAAATAGGTAATGACATATCCTGTTTGCATTTTTTACAGTATTTTAGTTTTATACTGTATAATCTGAATTTGCAGGAGGATTGATTAAATATTTGGAGCTACCCAGTATTTTATTATATTTGCACACTCACAAGACTGCATACAATCCAAAAAATCCCCCAAATATCTCCCCTCAAATGAAGGAAGAAAATAAACCGTAATAAAAAAGTGAAAAAAATAAAGCCAAGTTAAAATAATTGAGGTAAATAAAACAATAAAACATGATGATTACCACACACAGCATACATTCCTCAATTTCCCTTTTTGTTTGCCTGTATTTAGATGAATGTAAACACCTTGACTCTGCGCTCTAACTAACCCTTTGACCGTCCCTTGCAGACCTTTGAGGACATCGACCTGTTCAACCTCATCGGGATCATCTGTGGTCTGGCCATCTACAACCTCACTATAGTGGAGCTCAATTTCCCCGTGGCCCTTTACAAGAAGCTCCTGAAGAAGAAGCCAACACTGGAGGATCTGAAGGAGCTCATGCCAGATGTGGGAAGGTCAGATCATGTTTATGAATGTCAGTGTGCCATGGTATTTTCCTAACTGCGTCTAAAAGTCTTTAGATGCTGCAATTAATTACCACAGAGCGTGTTAATTAAAAGACTCACCAAATGTCCAATGAAGAAAATAATGTATAACATTTCTGTCTCTTTATCTAGGAGTCTGCAGCACTTACTGGACTACACAGAAGACGACCTTGAGGACACTTTCTGCTTGAACTTTACAGTAAGGTGTCCTTAAAAAGAAAAGAAAAAAATACTCTCTTTGGTGGATGAAGTTTAAAATAAATAGTTGGTCTATACCATATCAGCAAACTCCAGAGATGGCAAAAGTACACACATCCTTTACTCAAGTAGAAGTACAGATACTCGTGTTTAAAAAATACTCTGGTAAAAGTAGAAGTACTGACTAACCTTCTTTACTCAAGTAAAAGTAAAGAAATATGGGCTTCGAAATGTACTTGAGTAAAAAGTACCCATAACTACCAGCTGTTTTAAAGAGTAACTGACCTCCCTTTATATTAATAGAACAATAATGTCATTGTTAGCTAATGAATGTTTCGAAGCTGAATAAAAAAAAGACAGTTTTCATTGGTCCCTCTTCTTTAGAGAAGACCAGGAAATGATGGATACACGGATCGTGTTCAAATCAATAGGCATGCAATGACTCTAAATAATAATGATCATGCCACCAAACGCAGATTAAAATTAAAATAACGAGCCTGTTTTGAAAATGTAAGAATTAGAAAGTACAGGTATTTGTGTTAAAAATGCAAGTAAAAATAAAAAAGTCGTCAGAGAAATAAGTAGTGGAGTAAAGTACTGGTACCAGAAAAATGTACTCAAGTACAGTAACAAAGTATTTGTACTCCACTACTTCCCACCTCTGGCAAACTCTGAACACATTACCTTTGTTTTTACAGATCACAGAGGAGAACTATGGTGCTACAGAGGTCCTGGAATTAATACCCAATGGCGAAGACATCAATGTCAATAAATCAAACAGGTAAATTGTTGACCCGGTAATATTTAGATCACAGGAACAATACCACTCACAGGTCATACATCATACACAATATGTAGGTGATGCAGTAAACAACGATTATACCATGTGTTTTGTAAATCTCCTTATGTCAAATCAAATCAAATCAAGTTTTATTTATATAGCACATTTTTAAAACGATTTTTGGTCGAGCCAAAGTGCTGTACATATAATAATTACCTTACAGTAAGAACACTTTACAGCAAATATAACAGCACAGTTTGTGCAGAATATCAGTATGAGAAAACGACACCCTCTGTCCTTAGACCCTCACATCGTACAAGGAAAAACTTCCGGAGAAAAAACCCACAGTTTAAAGGGGAAAATGGGAGAAACCTCGGGGAGAGCAACAGAGGAGGGATCCCTCTCCCAGGACGGACAGACGTGCAATAGATGCCGTGTGTAAGAGATAATACATTTTTCAGCGTAGGTAGACCGAATGTTTGGAAATGCATGTGTCTATAATAAGAAGATGAATCCACGAAGATGTCAAGAACAATCCTGTGGGAGCCATCAGGGAAGCAGCATGACGAGACCAAGGCAGGACCGCAGAGACAGGCCCAGCCATGACCCGAAGTCCACGACTTAATCCAGAACTCAGGATAGAGGATACAGGGCACAGGACCACAGCAAGAGGATCAGCCTCGACTCCGGATCCCGGCGTAGATATAGACATATGTGTTATCTTGGTGGAATCAGCTTAATCATTTTAATTGTAAAAAAGAATCTGCTCATATTCAGAGTTGGGTAATAATATTACTTTTGTCGGTAACGGAGTAGTGTAACGCGTTACTTTTATAATTCAGTAATCACACTACAGTTACTAACAATGCCCCGACACGCGTTACTTCGTTACTTAAAATCAGTCATAATCACACTGACAGACAAGAGGGGTTTCCGCCGCAGGTTTATATGTACGTAATCTGCGCGACTTGCGCGTCCACATCTCCACGTGCAGTGCTGCATAAACATGGCTGAGTCAGCGATAACTTTCGAGGGGTGGAGGTATGCCCATTATTTTGAGTTCGTCCGAAGAATAGACAGGAATGTGACGGTGAGGTGCAAACTGTGTCCAGGCCAGAAGCTGTTATCCACTGCTGTAAACACCACGTCAAACCTCAACAAACACCTGCAAAGAACACATGCTAAGCTGTCTTGCAAGCTTGTTGTGGTAGGCTGGTAGCCTATTTTATTAAAGAGCATATAAAAAGAAAGACTTGTGTTATGTCTTCCTTATTGCAATAGTAATTGGGGGTGCAAGTGGAGTCTCACAGAGGCAAAACTGTGGCGCGCTTACACTGTAGGTGCGCCGCAGTCTGCGTGATCTGCCTGTAGGGAGGGGCGGGCCGGCCCTGCGAGTAAAGTAACGAGTAAAGTAACGAGTTACTTTATGTAGAGAGTAACGAAGTAGTGTAATATATTACTTTTTTTTTTTTAAAGTAATATGTAATATATTACTTTTATTTAGTAACGACCCCATCTCTGCTCATATTGATGTTTAACTATTGCATTTCACTTTTAAAAATCCCTTTCTTCTTCTTCTAGGCAGGACTTTGTCAATGCGTACGTAGACTATGTGTTCAACACATCAGTGGCCCCGCTGTTTGAGTGCTTCCACGCGGGCTTCCACAAGGTGTGCGGTGGAAAAGTTCTCGAGCTGTTCCAGCCGAATGAACTGCAAGCCATGGTGATTGGGAACACCAACTATGACTGGACGGAGCTCGAAAAGGTCTTCTTTTATATATTATCAATGAAAATATTTCAGCTCTTTATTTTTGGACTTGTGAAACTTCAGATGCTCAGAGGGGCAAGAGAGGAAAACACAATTCTAAGTCTGATCTAAATTGCTTTCTCTTCTGTGGGGGACTAAAAAACAGGTCTCTAGATTTAACCTTTTTTTCTCTTGAAATAGATTTGAGTATTTTAAATATATCTTAATTCTCTTAATACATAACTGAAACAAATGTAAACTGACCTGAAAAATAAAAATCAGACTTAAGAAATGGATCCAGTTTTTTTTTTTTTTTCTTGCCTCAGGGATTCCAAACTACCCTTGTAAAAGAGGGCATATTTATGGGTGTTGTATGACACCAACATTTAAGAACAAATTAAGTTTCTATAACTCAATTGAATGTTTCCTCTTACCTGTTGTAAAGTTATTTTCCCAAAATGTTTGATAACCTTAAACTTAAAAATTGTTTTACATGCAAACTAAACTGATATTGAGTATCCCATTTGAAATATTACCAATAACTTATGTCTTCCCCCTTCAGAGTACTGAGTACAAAGGGGAGTACTGGGCGGACCACCCCACCATCAGGCTCTTCTGGGAGGTGTTCCACAGTCTACCTATAGAGAAGAAAAAGCAGTTCCTTTGTAAGTGATACCTACCTAATGGCGCTTTTCCACTGCAGCACGTAGCACGGTTTAAGCGGGCCGGGCCAAACCAGGTCCGCTTTTTTTTGCTTTTCCACTAGGGGTAGTTCCGGCTCAGGGCTACTTTTTCACCTTTTTTCTGGCCCTCCAAAATCGAGGTTCTTACCGGGCCAACAACCGGGCTGAATATGCTAAACTAGTGACGTAAACACTCTCGACTGCTGAATGGTCAGAGAGAATCGCTGGCAAGGGGGCTATAACTACAACAAAATGCACATATTTTACACGTTTGTAATTTGTAATACACGTTTCAAAATGATGCCGAAGTAACAACATACTGATATCTGCAGACAAGACGGCAGGCGAAAAACCTTTTAAAATGCGTGTTTTCTGAATGGAGATCGGATCGATCAGGCTAAGCTAACGTTGTATATGCTCCGTCCACACTCACAACAACGGCCTACAGACATAAATAAACCAGCGACTGTATTCGCCATGACACAGACAGTCTGTGGTTTGTACTTGTTTAACTTTTGTCTAGTTTCTGAACAGATATGAGGAGCTGTGAGCTCTGAGGGCTAACAGCTAACGGCTGATGTTTTGGTTTTGTGGTTCGCATTGAAGATGACGTCACGGCAGTTTTACGTAGCGTCGCTCCGCCCGCCGAACAGCCGATCGCCCCGCCTACACTGCGTTACTATAGTTACTACCCCAGTTCCTAAACTGTAATGGAAACGCAGCATAAAGTGAGCCTGGCCTACCAAGGCCTAACCATACCGTACTAAGCCGTGCTAGGTCCTGCAGTGGAAAAGCGCCATTAGTTATTTTGTATTTAACAGGGACAGTGCACATTAATTTACATTCCTGTAAATGTGCCAAGAGGCTATTTTTCATCTGTAGTGCCTGGACAGATTTAAATTAAATATGTATCTCTTTCCCCAACAGTGTTCCTCACAGGAAGTGACCGCATACCCATTCTGGGCATGAAGAGTCTGAAGCTGGTGATCCAGCCCACAGGTGGAGGAGAGCAGTACCTACCTGTGGCACACACCTGCTTCAACCTGCTGGACCTACCCAAGTACAGGAGTCTGGAAAACCTCCGTGATAAACTTCTCCAGGCTATAGATCACAATCAAGGCTTTAATCTCGCCTGATGGCACACAGAAATGCCTCGAACTCCATGTCCAGACTGCAACCACATTCCCAAATGTTTTGTTTCGCAGTCTGACTTCTGCTGTAAGAAATTGAACACTGGGTGGAAAGAGGAGGAGGCCACATGGCAATAGGAGTAATTAAGAGTTGGATGTCTAGACTCTCACAGGTAATCTTGACTTTGATTCTCCAGCTATCTTTTTCTCATTGCATTACAGTATTTTATGCTCTTATTACAAGTCGATTTACATTTTATATTGATCTATTAGATATAATTTAATTCATGTTTGGATATGGCAAGTGGGATGAAGAAAACTACTGGTATGGACTACAGGGAATGCATACAGCAACAAAAAAACCTGTAAAATATAATAAAATGCAGTAGTCGCAAAAGAAAGTAACATTTTAAGCTCCACTGTGGTAGTAGTTGCTGCATGACTACTGCAGTGATTCATATAGTATTTTACAGGAGACGCTGATGTTGTGTACACCCCCTGTGCAGTAGGACAATGTACACTAACTCTTTATGTTTGACTTAAGTTCTAATGTGACAATTGTTTGAGAGTACGAGGCTTTTGCTTTAGATCCTGAGTGGATTTGATTGGCTGTCAGCCTTAAACAATCCACACATAATAGTACAGCCACTGAAATAAATGTGTGTTACTTTGGGGATAAAATGCTGTCCTGTTGTTCAAGGCTTTTTTAATCATCTGGATCATTTGATAATTTCAACTTATTTTTGGCCTTTTGGTATTATTGCTGAAAGTTAATGAATCAATTCATGCATTTTCCACAATTCATTGTATGACATGTTAATGAGTTTAATACCACTCAAATTAGCACAGTTTGGCTCTAATTTGCTGTTTGCCACAGCATGAGTGATGTTGATTTGCTCCCTTATTAAAAAAACTAAAAAAAGATTCCTATCAAGAAAATTGAGTTCAGGTTTACATTTTAATGATAATTCATGCGCACACATTGCAATATATTGCCATAAAGGAGGCAAATATGGATATCTGTGTTGTCCTGTTTGTACAGAGCTTGTAATTTTAGTTTCAGTGGGGCAGTTCATGGTGGACCAGCTGGTAGTGGGAACCACAGGAAGGACAGCGCTGGGCGTCTCCCTTGTGAAGCCAGAACCACACGATAGCAGTGTTGTCTTCCTCACCTGCAGAGGATTATATTTGGATTACCCTGGTTTGTAATGTGCACATTCATACAGATCATTGTACTTTGCTTTAAAGGGCAAACTATGACTGAACAAAGAATCCCAAAAATGTAGAAAATTGGTCAGAACTGCAAAACTTCATCACAAGAAAAAACTCACACAACTTGTGCAGTATAATCCAAGTTAGCCCACCCAGTCGCATTCTCACTAATTACTAAATTGATATAAAAATGAAAATGTTGGGGGTGTTTCTTTAATATACATCACTTACAAACGCAGCCCACCATCCTCTGGTTTCCAATGCTTGGCACAATGTGAGGGTCCGCTTTGGTACCAGCATACTCCTTGGGCTTCAGCATACTGTAGGGATCCTGTATGTGTATTCATATGCGGTAAGTACATGTAAGGTTCAAGCACAGTATGCAAGTTGTGTGTGTACAGTAGCCTACCTTCCCCTGTTTAAGGGCCTGCAGGGCACGCCGCTCCAATCCAGTGGCCTGTTCGTCATCTGTCGGTATTCCTAAATGCCAACATGAAATTGCCTTTGTTAGTTAATAAATTGTATTTAACTCCAATTTTGTTTTTAAATGGGAAGTAAATGCATGTAAAAATGTTGGTTGTGCTGTGTGCACATTACAGTCAGGCGGCCAGTGTAGTTGAGTGCAAGTGAAACTGCACGTCTGCAAAGGAAGCCACCCACTCCACCCTGCTGCTGTCCCATATCAGGAAACTGGCATTAAACCAAAAATACGCCTGCCAGAGGAGGTGGGTCTATCAAAGGCCTTCCACGAGTTTAAGTCCAGATGACCTTCATGTTATTTATTCAAACGTTATAAAGTTACATTAAGGCGGAATCTAGTGACGTTTCGGTGCTACATAACCGTCCCACGTGACATAAATGCACCACAAACAGAGAATGTATTACTGCGTATTTATATTGTCAAAATGAAATCTTATTTATCCTCTCAATAACAAAAACAACAGCGTAGCGAGCTAATATCGCACTGCAGACGTCGCATTTGATATAGCTGTTAGGCCACTTGACTGCGCAATAAACAAAAAATAACTTTAATACAGACAAGACAAGCTCCTTCTTCATGACCACTGACAGGGAGTTTTACCGTACCCCATGTGCCTGACTTGCGGTTTAAAGTCTTATTTTCTCGGTGATAAACACACGTACCTTTCCCTGAGGACATGGCACGGTGGAGCGGTCTAGCCACCACATTGCTCCTCAGCCTCAATGTTGTTTGTGTACAGGCTCGAAGAAGAAGACGTCCCGCCATTGTTGTCACACTTTCAGGTATCCAGACTGATCTGAGACTGATCTGAGACTGCTCTGAGCTGGACTGAAATGACCCCGACAACCGTCTGAGTGACAGGTGCGCGGACCAATGAGAGCAGCAACGTGGCTGTTCTAACCAATCCAATACGTATCAAAACAACATGTAGCGTTAACGTTGCTCAAAACTGATAATACAAATTACATTGGCTAATGAGAATTAAAATTGCCTCTGATATTTGCACAAATTAAAAGTACGCTGATTTTTGAAAATGTTCTGCCTCTCGACATTTTCTTTGTGAAGGATACTTTCAGTTTCCTGACACCCCTTTTTTTTCTCTATCAGGAAATATCACTGCATTCAAAATAATGCTTGTTTAACGAAAGTAAATGTATAACGAATTTGACTGATCATATTATAAAGTCAACATGTAAAACATTGATCTTCAGAGTAATGTGTGGCATAATGGTCGGATAGATATACTTATGTAAAGTTACAATATTTGCCTTGAAGAGATTAATAGAGGTAGCCTACTTGAGCAATTTCACTTTCTATCACTGTAAAAAATCTATTCACAGGCGCGATCCCACTACTGAGCGGCACGGGGGTTTTGACCTGCTCCGTGTCCGACCTGGGCCGGTGCCCCCCTCCTTAGACGACCTGGTGGTCCCAGGCTCCCCCAGGAGCACCATATCGATACCGAACTTAGTGCGGACACCCGTTCGGCATAGTCCCTGCAGCTCAGAGCTCCTGAGCTCAAACGCTCCTCCAGCCTCAGCCTCCCATTAACTGGGATTACAGGCGCGCGCCACCGCACCCGGCGAGAGGACTCTGCACCGGAGAGGCTTTGGGGTTTAGAGACGTGACGTCATGTCTTGTTTTGTATCATACACAATGATATTCTTCCTCTCTTCATCAGTTTCCAACTTGTTTATCAAATTCAGCTGATGATTTGTTTTGCTTAAGTTATTGGGAAGTTTGATATAAGAACATTTACAATTAGACAGGTAGTTTATGCCTAAACTATGTCGTTTTGTTGTCCTGAGTCTTTTCCAGTCATTTCCAGTTTTTATCAGGAACATTTTTTATAGGTTTGAATGTTTTATGCCGACTCATTTACTTCTGGTGAAGTCTGACGACTGGCATACATTTATTGCTAAAACTGAAAGTTTAACTTTGAATGCTGTATGATTCTTAGTATGCACATCTTGACATTTGTATATTAATACAAGAATATGAGTGTGTTTTTTTTACATTGTACTTTAGTCCTTGTGAGTTTAAATGTATACATATCCGTCAGTAGCTTGTCATCCTAATTTCTCAGTAATACTAATAACATTTAATGGATGCTGGCTAACTGTAAAATAAATTAAATAAAACATGAGAAATATTAAAGTATCCCTTTTTGGTTCATTTTTGTGGATTCAAATGACAGATCTGATGACTGCAGAGATTGATGGACTTTATAGAACTCTAAGAAGAACAGGAGTTGGTGATGAAGGTGGAGGATGAGGAGGAGGAATAAAGGTCTCTGATGCTCGGCTCTGGATCAGCTGCTGTAGATCTGGAAGACCGTGAAGTCCACCAGGACCTGGAGGAAACCTGAGAAACTGGAGGTAGAGTTTGACGGAGGTTGAAGAGGGAACAGGGTTTTAGCAGTTAGGTCCAACAGGTGGGAGGTTTCCAGAAGAGGTTTTAGGTGGAGCATGCGTCTGCAGCTTCCTGCTGTCTGCAGGTGGAGGCTGGGTATGAAGGCAGAGTTCAGATCTGCAGCTGGAAGAGGGGGGAGAAGTACTCAGATCTTGTACTTGAGTAAAAGTACTAGAGTGTAGGAATACTCTGTTACAAGTAAAAGTCCTGCATTCAAAAGGTTTCTCAAGTAAAAGTACAAAAGTATTGGCATCAAAATATACTTAAAGTATCAAAAGTAAAAGTACTATGCAGATTGCGTCTTCTCAGAATATTATGTAGCCTATTATATGTTTCAATTATAATGATTGATGCAATAAAGTGTTTATCAAAGGTGCAGCTATAGTTTTAATGACTTTATATTCTGTGTATGTGTTACACAATCACAAAATATATATTGTATTCGATGTTTTGTCAGTGAAATGAGACAACTGAAGTAAGTAGATTACATGCAAACGTTAAAAATAAATCAACTGGGGATTGATGCTCCTTGCTGCTCTCCTCCAGGAGGAGGCGCTCAGGACAAACACACAGAAGTGGTTTGTGAAGGTTTCCATGTGAAGAACCAAATAAATGTAGAGAGAAGAAGCTGCTGTAACATGTAAACACATTGTTGTTGAGTGTGTGTATTGTCCCAGGTGTGTGTTCAGAGTGTATAAAGACTGGGTCCCGCTGTATTGCTCAGGCTTCACTACAGCGTCTATTCACAGGCGCGATCCCACTACTGAGCGGCACGGGGGTTTTGACCTGCTCCGTGTCCGACCTGGGCCGGTGCCCCCCTCCTTAGACGACCTGGTGGTCCCGGGCTCCCCCAGGAGCACCATATCGATACCGAATTTAGTGCGGACACCCGTTCGGCATAGTCCCTGCAGCTCAGAGCTCCTGAGCTCAAACGCTCTTCCAGCCTCAGCCTCCCGGTAACTGGGATTACAGGCGCGCGCCACCGCACCCGGCGAGAGGACTCTGCACCGGAGAGGCTTTGGGGTTTAGAGACGTGACGTCATGTCTTGTTTTGTATCATACACAATGATATTCTTCCTCTCTTCATCAGTTTCCAACTTGTTTATCAAATTCAGCTGATGATTTGTTTTGCTTAAGTTATTGGGAAGTTTGATATAAGAACATTTACAATTAGACAGGTAGTTTATGCCTAAAACTATGTCGTTTTGTTGTCCTGAGTCTTTTCCAGTCATTTCCAGTTTTTATCAGGAACATTTTTTATAGGTTTGAATGTTTTATGTCGACTCATTTACTTCTGGTGAAGTCTGACGACTGGCATACATTTATTGCTAAAACTGAAAGTTTAACTTTGAATGCTGTATGATTCTTAGTATGCACATCTTGACATTTGTATATTAATACAAGAATATGAGTGTGTTTTTTTTACATTGTACTTTAGTCCTTGTGAGTTTAAATGTATACATATCCGTCAGTAGCTTGTCATCCTAATTTCTCAGTAATACTAATAACACTTAATGGATGCTGGCTAACTGTAAAATAAATTAAATAAAACATGAGAAATATTAAAGTATCCCTTTTTGGTTCATTTTTGTGGATTCAAATGACAGATCTGATGACTGCAGAGATTGATGGACTTTATAGAACTCTAACAAGAGCAGGAATTGGTGATGAAGGTGGAGGATGAGGAGGAGGAATAAAGGTCTCTGATGCTCGGCTGTGTATCAGCTGCTGTCGATCTGGAAGACTGTGAAGTCCACCAGGACCTGGAGGAAACCTGAGAAACTGGAGGTAGAGTTTGACGGAGGTTGAAGAGGGAACATGGTTTTAGCAGTTAGGTCCAACAGGTGGGAGGTTTCCAGAAGAGGTTTTAGGTGGAGCATGCGTCTGCAGCTTCCTGCTGTCTGCAGGTGGAGGCTGGGTATGAAGGCAGAGTTCAGATCTGCAGCTGGAAGAGGGGGGAGAAGTACTCAGATCTTGTACTTGAGTAAAAGTACTAGAGTGTAGGAATACTCTGTTACAAGTAAAAGTCCTGCATTCAAAAGGTTTCTCAAGTAAAAGTACAAAAGTATTGGCATCAAAATATACTTAAAGTATCAAAAGTAAAAGTACTATGCAGATTGCGTCTTCTCAGAATATTATGTAGCCTATTATATGTTTCAATTATAATGATTGATGCAATAAAGTGTTTATCAAAGGTGCAGCTATAGTTTTAATGACTTTATATTCTGTGTATGTGTTACACAATCACAAAATATATATTGTATTCGATGTTTTGTCAGTGGAATGAGACAACTGAAGTAAGTAGATTACATGCAAACGTTAAAAATAAATCAACTGGGGATTGATGCTCCTTGCTGCTCTCCTCCAGGAGGAGGCGCTCAGGACAAACACACAGAAGTGGTTTGTGAAGGTTTCCATGTGAAGAACCAAATAAATGTAGAGAGATGAAGCTGCTGTAACATGTAAACACATTGTTGTTGAGTGTGTGTATTGTCCCAGGTGTGTGTTCAGAGTGTATAAAGACTGGGTCCCGCTGTATTGCTCAGGCTTCACTACAGCGTCTATTCACAGGCGCGATCCCACTACTGAGCGGCACGGGGGTTTTGACCTGCTCCGTGTCCGACCTGGGCCGGTGCCCCCCTCCTTAGACGACCTGGTGGTCCCAGGCTACCCCAGGAGCACCATATCGATACCGAATTTAGTGCGGACACCCGTTCGGCATAGTCCCTGCAGCTCAGAGCTCCTGAGCTCAAACGCTCTTCCAGCCTCAGCCTCCCGGTAACTGGGATTACAGGCGCGCGCCACCGCACCCGGCGAGAGGACTCTGCACCGGAGAGGCTTTGGGGTTTAGAGACGTGACGTCATGTCTTGTTTTGTATCATACACAATGATATTCTTCCTCTCTTCATCAGTTTCCAACTTGTTTATCAAATTCAGCTGATGATTTGTTTTGCTTAAGTTATTGGGAAGTTTGATATAAGAACATTTACAATTAGACAGGTAGTTTATGCCTAAAACTATGTCGTTTTGTTGTCCTGAGTCTTTTCCAGTCATTTCCAGTTTTTATCAGGAACATTTTTTATAGGTTTGAATGTTTTATGTCGACTCATTTACTTCTGGTGAAGTCTGACGACTGGCATACATTTATTGCTAAAACTGAAAGTTTAACTTTGAATGCTGTATGATTCTTAGTATGCACATCTTGACATTTGTATATTAATACAAGAATATGAGTGTGTTTTTTTTACATTGTACTTTAGTCCTTGTGAGTTTAAATGTATACATATCCGTCAGTAGCTTGTCATCCTAATTTCTCAGTAATACTAATAACACTTAATGGATGCTGGCTATCTGTAAAATAAATTAAATAAAACATGAGAAATATTAAAGTATCCCTTTTTGGTTCATTTTTGTGGATTCAAATGACAGATCTGATGACTGCAGAGATTGATGGACTTTATAGAACTCTAACAAGAGCAGGAATTGGTGATGAAGGTGGAGGATGAGGAGGAGGAATAAAGGTCTCTGATGCTCGGCTGTGGATCAGCTGCTGTCGATCTGGAAGACTGTGAAGTCCACCAGGACCTGGAGGAAACCTGAGAAACTGGAGGTAGAGTTTGACGGAGGTTGAAGAGGGAACATGGTTTTAGCAGTTAGGTCCAACAGGTGGGAGGTTTCCAGAAGAGGTTTTAGGTGGAGCATGCATCTGCAGCTTCCTGCTGTCTGCAGGTGGAGGCTGGGTATGAAGGCAGAGTTCAGATCTGCAGCTGGAAGAGGGGGGAGAAGTTCTCAGATCTTGTACTTGAGTAAAAGTACTAGAGTGTAGGAATACTCTGTTACAAGTAAAAGTCCTGCATTCAAAAGGTTTCTCAAGTAAAAGTACAAAAGTATTGGCATCAAAATATACTTAAAGTATCAAAAGTAAAAGTACTATGCAGATTGCGTCTTCTCAGAATATTATGTAGCCTATTATATGTTTCAATTATAATGATTGATGCAATAAAGTGTTTATCAAAGGTGCAGCTATAGTTTTAATGACTTTATATTCTGTGTATGTGTTACACAATCACAAAATATATATTGTATTCGATGTTTTGTCAGTGGAATGAGACAACTGAAGTAAGTAGATTACATGCAAACGTTAAAAATAAATCAACTGGGGATTGATGCTCCTTGCTGCTCTCCTCCAGGAGGAGGCGCTGCAGGACAAACACACAGAAGTGGTTTGTGAAGGTTTCCATGTGGAGAACCAAATAAATGTAGAGAGATGAAGCTGCTGTAACATGTAAACACATTGTTGTTGAGTGGGTGTGTTGTCCCAGGTGTGTGTTCAGAGTGTATAAAGACAGGGTCCCGCTGTATTGCTCAGGCTTCACTACAGCGTCTATTCACAGGCGCGATCCCACTACTGAGCGGCACGGGGGTTTTGACCTGCTCCGTGTCCGACCTGGGCCGGTGCCCCCCTCCTTAGACGACCTGGTGGTCCCGGGCTCCCCCAGGAGCACCATATCGATACCGAACTTAGTGCGGACACCCGTTCGGCATAGTCCCTGCAGCTCAGAGCTCCTGAGCTCAAACGCTCCTCCAGCCTCAGCCTCCCGGTAACTGGGATTACAGGCGCGCGCCACCGCACCCGGCGAGAGGACTCTGCACCGGAGAGGCTTTGGGGTTTAGAGACGTGACGTCATGTCTTGTTTTGTATCATACACAATGATATTCTTCCTCTCTTCATCAGTTTCCAACTTGTTTATCAAATTCAGCTGATGATTTGTTTTGCTTAAGTTATTGGGAAGTTTGATATAAGAACATTTACAATTAGACAGGTAGTTTATGCCTAAAACTATGTCGTTTTGTTGTCCTGAGTCTTTTCCAGTCATTTCCAGTTTTTATCAGGAACATTTTTTATAGGTTTGAATGTTTTATGTCGACTCATTTACTTCTGGTGAAGTCTGACGACTGGCATACATTTATTGCTAAAACTGAAAGTTTAACTTTGAATGCTGTATGATTCTTAGTATGCACATCTTGACATTTGTATATTAATACAAGAATATGAGTGTGTTTTTTTTACATTGTACTTTAGTCCTTGTGAGTTTAAATGTATACATATCCGTCAGTAGCTTGTCATCCTAATTTCTCAGTAATACTAATAACACTTAATGGATGCTGGCTAACTGTAAAATAAATTAAATAAAACATGAGAAATATTAAAGTATCCCTTTTTGGTTCATTTTTGTGGATTCAAATGACAGATCTGATGACTGCAGAGATTGATGGACTTTATAGAACTCTAACAAGAGCAGGAAGTTGGTGATGAAGGTGGAGGATGAGGAGGAGGAATAAAGGTCTCTGATGCTCGGCTGTGGATCAGCTGCTGTCGATCTGGAAGACTGTGAAGTCCACCAGGACCTGGAGGAAACCTGAGAAACTGGAGGTAGAGTTTGACGGAGGTTGAAGAGGGAACATGGTTTTAGCAGTTAGGTCCAACAGGTGGGAGGTTTCCAGAAGAGGTTTTAGGTGGAGCATGCGTCTGCAGCTTCCTGCTGTCTGCAGGTGGAGGCTGGGTATGAAGGCAGAGTTCAGATCTGCAGCTGGAAGAGGGGGGAGAAGTTCTCAGATCTTGTACTTGAGTAAAAGTACTAGAGTGTAGGAATACTCTGTTACAAGTAAAAGTCCTGCATTCAAAAGGTTTCTCAAGTAAAAGTACAAAAGTATTGGCATCAAAATATACTTAAAGTATCAAAAGTAAAAGTACTATGCAGATTGCGTCTTCTCAGAATATTATGTAGCCTATTATATGTTTCAATTATAATGATTGATGCAATAAAGTGTTTATCAAAGGTGCAGCTATAGTTTTAATGACTTTATATTCTGTGTATGTGTTACACAATCACAAAATATATATTGTATTCGATGTTTTGTCAGTGGAATGAGACAACTGAAGTAAGTAGATTACATGCAAACGTTAAAAATAAATCAACTGGGGATTGATGCTCCTTGCTGCTCTCCTCCAGGAGGAGGCGCTGCAGGACAAACACACAGAAGTGGTTTGTGAAGGTTTCCATGTGAAGAACCAAATAAATGTAGAGAGATGAAGCTGCTGTAACATGTAAACACATTGTTGTTGAGTGGGTGTGTTGTCCCAGGTGTGTGTTCAGAGTGTATAAAGACAGGGTCCCGCTGTATTGCTCAGGCTTCACTACAGCGTCTATTCACAGGCGCGATCCCACTACTGAGCGGCACGGGGGTTTTGACCTGCTCCGTGTCCGACCTGGGCCGGTGCCCCCCTCCTTAGACGACCTGGTGGTCCCGGGCTCCCCAGGAGCACCATATCGATACCGAACTTAGTGCGGACACCCGTTCGGCATAGTCCCTGCAGCTCAGAGCTCCTGAGCTCAAACGCTCCTCCAGCCTCAGCCTCCCGGTAACTGGGATTACAGGCGCGCGCCACCGCACCCGGCGAGAGGACTCTGCACCGGAGAGGCTTTGGGGTTTAGAGACGTGACGTCATGTCTTGTTTTGTATCATACACAATGATATTCTTCCTCTCTTCATCAGTTTCCAACTTGTTTATCAAATTCAGCTGATGATTTGTTTTGCTTAAGTTATTGGGAAGTTTGATATAAGAACATTTACAATTAGACAGGTAGTTTATGCCTAAAACTATGTCGTTTTGTTGTCCTGAGTCTTTTCCAGTCATTTCCAGTTTTTATCAGGAACATTTTTTATAGGTTTGAATGTTTTATGTCGACTCATTTACTTCTGGTGAAGTCTGACGACTGGCATACATTTATTGCTAAAACTGAAAGTTTAACTTTGAATGCTGTATGATTCTTAGTATGCACATCTTGACATTTGTATATTAATACAAGAATATGAGTGTGTTTTTTTTACATTGTACTTTAGTCCTTGTGAGTTTAAATGTATACATATCCGTCAGTAGCTTGTCATCCTAATTTCTCAGTAATACTAATAACACTTAATGGATGCTGGCTAACTGTAAAATAAATTAAATAAAACATGAGAAATATTAAAGTATCCCTTTTTGGTTCATTTTTGTGGATTCAAATGACAGATCTGATGACTGCAGAGATTGATGGACTTTATAGAACTCTAACAAGAGCAGGAGTTGGTGATGAAGGTGGAGGATGAGGAGGAGGAATAAAGGTCTCTGATGCTCGGCTGTGGGTCAGCTGCTGTAGATCTGGAAGACTGTGAAGTCCACCAGGACCTGGAGGAAACCTGAGAAACTGGAGGTAGAGTTTGACGGAGGTTGAAGAGGGAACATGGTTTTAGCAGTTAGGTCCAACAGGTGGGAGGTTTCCAGAAGAGGTTTTAGGTGGAGCATGCATCTGCAGCTTCCTGCTGTCTGCAGGTGGAGGCTGGGTATGAAGGCAGAGTTCAGATCTGCAGCTGGAAGAGGGGGGAGAAGTTCTCAGATCTTGTACTTGAGTAAAAGTACTAGAGTGTAGGAATACTCTGTTACAAGTAAAAGTCCTGCATTCAAAAGGTTTCTCAAGTAAAAGTACAAAAGTATTGGCATCAAAATATACTTAAAGTATCAAAAGTAAAAGTACTATGCAGATTGCGTCTTCTCAGAATATTATGTAGCCTATTATATGTTTCAATTATAATGATTGATGCAATAAAGTGTTTATCAAAGGTGCAGCTATAGTTTTAATGACTTTATATTCTGTGTATGTGTTACACAATCACAAAATATATATTGTATTCGATGTTTTGTCAGTGGAATGAGACAACTGAAGTAAGTAGATTACATGCAAACGTTAAAAATAAATCAACTGGGGATTGATGCTCCTTGCTGCTCTCCTCCAGGAGGAGGCGCTGCAGGACAAACACACAGAAGTGGTTTGTGAAGGTTTCCATGTGGAGAACCAAATAAATGTAGAGAGATGAAGCTGCTGTAACATGTAAACACATTGTTGTTGAGTGGGTGTGTTGTCCCAGGTGTGTGTTCAGAGTGTATAAAGACTGGGTCCCGCTGTATTGCTCAGGCTTCACTACAGCGTCTATTCACAGGCGCGATCCCACTACTGAGCGGCACGGGGGTTTTGACCTGCTCCGTGTCCGACCTGGGCCGGTGCCCCCCTCCTTAGACGACCTGGTGGTCCCGGGCTCCCCCAGGAGCACCATATCGATACCGAATTTAGTGCGGACACCCGTTCGGCATAGTCCCTGCAGCTCAGAGCTCCTGAGCTCAAACGCTCCTCCAGCCTCAGCCTCCCGGTAACTGGGATTACAGGCGCGCGCCACCGCACCCGGCGAGAGGACTCTGCACCGGAGAGGCTTTGGGGTTTAGAGACGTGACGTCATGTCTTGTTTTGTATCATACACAATGATATTCTTCCTCTCTTCATCAGTTTCCAACTTGTTTATCAAATTCAGCTGATGATTTGTTTTGCTTAAGTTATTGGGAAGTTTGATATAAGAACATTTACAATTAGACAGGTAGTTTATGCCTAAAACTATGTCGTTTTGTTGTCCTGAGTCTTTTCCAGTCATTTCCAGTTTTTATCAGGAACATTTTTTATAGGTTTGAATGTTTTATGTCGACTCATTTACTTCTGGTGAAGTCTGACGACTGGCATACATTTATTGCTAAAACTGAAAGTTTAACTTTGAATGCTGTATGATTCTTAGTATGCACATCTTGACATTTGTATATTAATACAAGAATATGAGTGTGTTTTTTTTACATTGTACTTTAGTCCTTGTGAGTTTAAATGTATACATATCCGTCAGTAGCTTGTCATCCTAATTTCTCAGTAATACTAATAACACTTAATGGATGCTGGCTAACTGTAAAATAAATTAAATAAAACATGAGAAATATTAAAGTATCCCTTTTTGGTTCATTTTTGTGGATTCAAATGACAGATCTGATGACTGCAGAGATTGATGGACTTTATAGAACTCTAACAAGAGCAGGAGTTGGTGATGAAGGTGGAGGATGAGGAGGAGGAATAAAGGTCTCTGATGCTCGGCTGTGGATCAGCTGCTGTCGATCTGGAAGACTGTGAAGTCCACCAGGACCTGGAGGAAACCTGAGAAACTGGAGGTAGAGTTTGACGGAGGTTGAAGAGGGAACATGGTTTTAGCAGTTAGGTCCAACAGGTGGGAGGTTTCCAGAAGAGGTTTTAGGTGGAGCATGCGTCTGCAGCTTCCTGCTGTCTGCAGGTGGAGGCTGGGTATGAAGGCAGAGTTCAGATCTGCAGCTGGAAGAGGGGGGAGAAGTTCTCAGATCTTGTACTTGAGTAAAAGTACTAGAGTGTAGGAATACTCTGTTACAAGTAAAAGTCCTGCATTCAAAAGGTTTCTCAAGTAAAAGTACAAAAGTATTGGCATCAAAATATACTTAAAGTATCAAAAGTAAAAGTACTATGCAGATTGCGTCTTCTCAGAATATTATGTAGCCTATTATATGTTTCAATTATAATGATTGATGCAATAAAGTGTTTATCAAAGGTGCAGCTATAGTTTTAATGACTTTATATTCTGTGTATGTGTTACACAATCACAAAATATATATTGTATTCGATGTTTTGTCAGTGGAATGAGACAACTGAAGTAAGTAGATTACATGCAAACGTTAAAAATAAATCAACTGGGGATTGATGCTCCTTGCTGCTCTCCTCCAGGAGGAGGCGCTCAGGACAAACACACAGAAGTGGTTTGTGAAGGTTTCCATGTGAAGAACCAAATAAATGTAGAGAGATGAAGCTGCTGTAACATGTAAACACATTGTTGTTGAGTGTGTGTGTTGTCCCAGGTGTGTGTTCAGAGTGTATAAAGACAGGGTCCCGCTGTATTGCTCAGGCTTCACTACAGCGTCTATTCACAGGCGCGATCCCACTACTGAGCGGCACGGGGGTTTTGACCTGCTCCGTGTCCGACCTGGGCCGGTGCCCCCCTCCTTAGACGACCTGGTGGTCCCGGGCTCCCCCAGGAGCACCATATCGATACCGAACTTAGTGCGGACACCCGTTCGGCATAGTCCCTGCAGCTCAGAGCTCCTGAGCTCAAACGCTCCTCCAGCCTCAGCCTCCCGGTAACTGGGATTACAGGCGCGCGCCACCGCACCCGGCGAGAGGACTCTGCACCGGAGAGGCTTTGGGGTTTAGAGACGTGACGTCATGTCTTGTTTTGTATCATACACAATGATATTCTTCCTCTCTTCATCAGTTTCCAACTTGTTTATCAAATTCAGCTGATGATTTGTTTTGCTTAAGTTATTGGGAAGTTTGATATAAGAACATTTACAATTAGACAGGTAGTTTATGCCTAAAACTATGTCGTTTTGTTGTCCTGAGTCTTTTCCAGTCATTTCCAGTTTTTATCAGGAACATTTTTTATAGGTTTGAATGTTTTATGTCGACTCATTTACTTCTGGTGAAGTCTGACGACTGGCATACATTTATTGCTAAAACTGAAAGTTTAACTTTGAATGCTGTATGATTCTTAGTATGCACATCTTGACATTTGTATATTAATACAAGAATATGAGTGTGTTTTTTTTACATTGTACTTTAGTCCTTGTGAGTTTAAATGTATACATATCCGTCAGTAGCTTGTCATCCTAATTTCTCAGTAATACTAATAACACTTAATGGATGCTGGCTAACTGTAAAATAAATTAAATAAAACATGAGAAATATTAAAGTATCCCTTTTTGGTTCATTTTTGTGGATTCAAATGACAGATCTGATGACTGCAGAGATTGATGGACTTTATAGAACTCTAACAAGAGCAGGAGTTGGTGATGAAGGTGGAGGATGAGGAGGAGGAATAAAGGTCTCTGATGCTCGGCTGTGGATCAGCTGCTGTCGATCTGGAAGACTGTGAAGTCCACCAGGACCTGGAGGAAACCTGAGAAACTGGAGGTAGAGTTTGACGGAGGTTGAAGAGGGAACAGGGTTTTAGCAGTTAGGTCCAACAGGTGGGAGGTTTCCAGAAGAGGTTTTAGGTGGAGCATGCGTCTGCAGCTTCCTGCTGTCTGCAGGTGGAGGCTGGGTATGAAGGCAGAGTTCAGATCTGCAGCTGGAAGAGGGGGGAGAAGTACTCAGATCTTGTACTTGAGTAAAAGTACTAGAGTGTAGGAATACTCTGTTACAAGTAAAAGTCCTGCATTCAAAAGGTTTCTCAAGTAAAAGTACAAAAGTATTGGCATCAAAATATACTTAAAGTATCAAAAGTAAAAGTACTATGCAGATTGCGTCTTCTCAGAATATTATGTAGCCTATTATATGTTTCAATTATAATGATTGATGCAATAAAGTGTTTATCAAAGGTGCAGCTATAGTTTTAATGACTTTATATTCTGTGTATGTGTTACACAATCACAAAATATATATTGTATTCGATGTTTTGTCAGTGGAATGAGACAACTGAAGTAAGTAGATTACATGCAAACGTTAAAAATAAATCAACTGGGGATTGATGCTCCTTGCTGCTCTCCTCCAGGAGGAGGCGCTCAGGACAAACACACAGAAGTGGTTTGTGAAGGTTTCCATGTGAAGAACCAAATAAATGTAGAGAGATGAAGCTGCTGTAACATGTAAACACATTGTTGTTGAGTGGGTGTGTTGTCCCAGGTGTGTGTTCAGAGTGTATAAAGACAGGGGTCCCGCTGTATTGCTCAGGCTTCACTACAGCGTCTATTCACAGGCGCGATCCCACTACTGAGCGGCACGGGGGTTTTGACCTGCTCCGTGTCCGACCTGGGCCGGTGCCCCCCTCCTTAGACGACCTGGTGGTCCCGGGCTCCCCCAGGAGCACCATATCGATACCGAACTTAGTGCGGACACCCGTTCGGCATAGTCCCTGCAGCTCAGAGCTCCTGAGCTCAAACGCTCCTCCAGCCTCAGCCTCCCGGTAACTGGGATTACAGGCGCGCGCCACCGCACCCGGCGAGAGGACTCTGCACCGGAGAGGCTTTGGGGTTTAGAGACGTGACGTCATGTCTTGTTTTGTATCATACACAATGATATTCTTCCTCTCTTCATCAGTTTCCAACTTGTTTATCAAATTCAGCTGATGATTTGTTTTGCTTAAGTTATTGGGAAGTTTGATATAAGAACATTTACAATTAGACAGGTAGTTTATGCCTAAAACTATGTCGTTTTGTTGTCCTGAGTCTTTTCCAGTCATTTCCAGTTTTTATCAGGAACATTTTTTATAGGTTTGAATGTTTTATGTCGACTCATTTACTTCTGGTGAAGTCTGACGACTGGCATACATTTATTGCTAAAACTGAAAGTTTAACTTTGAATGCTGTATGATTCTTAGTATGCACATCTTGACATTTGTATATTAATACAAGAATATGAGTGTGTTTTTTTTACATTGTACTTTAGTCCTTGTGAGTTTAAATGTATACATATCCGTCAGTAGCTTGTCATCCTAATTTCTCAGTAATACTAATAACACTTAATGGATGCTGGCTAACTGTAAAATAAATTAAATAAAACATGAGAAATATTAAAGTATCCCTTTTTGGTTCATTTTTGTGGATTCAAATGACAGATCTGATGACTGCAGAGATTGATGGACTTTATAGAACTCTAACAAGAGCAGGAGTTGGTGATGAAGGTGGAGGATGAGGAGGAGGAATAAAGGTCTCTGATGCTCGGCTGTGGATCAGCTGCTGTCGATCTGGAAGACTGTGAAGTCCACCAGGACCTGGAGGAAACCTGAGAAACTGGAGGTAGAGTTTGACGGAGGTTGAAGAGGGAACATGGTTTTAGCAGTTAGGTCCAACAGGTGGGAGGTTTCCAGAAGAGGTTTTAGGTGGAGCATGCGTCTGCAGCTTCCTGCTGTCTGCAGGTGGAGGCTGGGTATGAAGGCAGAGTTCAGATCTGCAGCTGGAAGAGGGGGGAGAAGTTCTCAGATCTTGTACTTGAGTAAAAGTACTAGAGTGTAGGAATACTCTGTTACAAGTAAAAGTCCTGCATTCAAAAGGTTTCTCAAGTAAAAGTACAAAAGTATTGGCATCAAAATATACTTAAAGTATCAAAAGTAAAAGTACTATGCAGATTGCGTCTTCTCAGAATATTATGTAGCCTATTATATGTTTCAATTATAATGATTGATGCAATAAAGTGTTTATCAAAGGTGCAGCTATAGTTTTAATGACTTTATATTCTGTGTATGTGTTACACAATCACAAAATATATATTGTATTCGATGTTTTGTCAGTGGAATGAGACAACTGAAGTAAGTAGATTACATGCAAACGTTCAAAATAAATCAACTGGGGATTGATGCTCCTTGCTGCTCTCCTCCAGGAGGAGGCGCTCAGGACAAACACACAGAAGTGGTTTGTGAAGGTTTCCATGTGAAGAACCAAATAAATGTAGAGAGATGAAGCTGCTGTAACATGTAAACACATTGTTGTTGAGTGGGTGTGTTGTCCCAGGTGTGTGTTCAGAGTGTATAAAGACTGGGTCCCGCTGTATTGCTCAGGCTTCACTACAGCGTCTATTCACAGGCGCGATCCCACTACTGAGCGGCACGGGGGTTTTGACCTGCTCCGTGTCCGACCTGGGCCGGTGCCCCCCTCCTTAGACGACCTGGTGGTCCCGGGCTCCACCAGGAGCACCATATCGATGCCGAACTTAGTGCGGACACCCGTTCGGCATAGTCCCTGCAGCTCAGAGCTCCTGAGCTCAAACGCTCCTCCAGCCTCAGCCTCCCGGTAACTGGGATTACAGGCGCGCGCCACCGCACCCGGCGAGAGGACTCTGCACCGGAGAGGCTTTGGGGTTTAGAGACGTGACGTCATGTCTTGTTTTGTATCATACACAATGATATTCTTCCTCTCTTCATCAGTTTCCAACTTGTTTATCAAATTCAGCTGATGATTTGTTTTGCTTAAGTTATTGGGAAGTTTGATATAAGAACATTTACAATTAGACAGGTAGTTTATGCCTAAAACTATGTCGTTTTGTTGTCCTGAGTCTTTTCCAGTCATTTCCAGTTTTTATCAGGAACATTTTTTATAGGTTTGAATGTTTTATGTCGACTCATTTACTTCTGGTGAAGTCTGACGACTGGCATACATTTATTGCTAAAACTGAAAGTTTAACTTTGAATGCTGTATGATTCTTAGTATGCACATCTTGACATTTGTATATTAATACAAGAATATGAGTGTGTTTTTTTTACATTGTACTTTAGTCCTTGTGAGTTTAAATGTATACATATCCGTCAGTAGCTTGTCATCCTAATTTCTCAGTAATACTAATAACACTTAATGGATGCTGGCTAACTGTAAAATAAATTAAATAAAACATGAGAAATATTAAAGTATCCCTTTTTGGTTCATTTTTGTGGATTCAAATGACAGATCTGATGACTGCAGAGATTGATGGACTTTATAGAACTCTAACAAGAGCAGGAGTTGGTGATGAAGGTGGAGGATGAGGAGGAGGAATAAAGGTCTCTGATGCTCGGCTGTGGATCAGCTGCTGTCGATCTGGAAGACTGTGAAGTCCACCAGGACCTGGAGGAAACCTGAGAAACTGGAGGTAGAGTTTGACGGAGGTTGAAGAGGGAACATGGTTTTAGCAGTTAGGTCCAACAGGTGGGAGGTTTCCAGAAGAGGTTTTAGGTGGAGCATGCGTCTGCAGCTTCCTGCTGTCTGCAGGTGGAGGCTGGGTATGAAGGCAGAGTTCAGATCTGCAGCTGGAAGAGGGGGGAGAAGTTCTCAGATCTTGTACTTGAGTAAAAGTACTAGAGTGTAGGAATACTCTGTTACAAGTAAAAGTCCTGCATTCAAAAGGTTTCTCAAGTAAAAGTACAAAAGTATTGGCATCAAAATATACTTAAAGTATCAAAAGTAAAAGTACTATGCAGATTGCGTCTTCTCAGAATATTATGTAGCCTATTATATGTTTCAATTATAATGATTGATGCAATAAAGTGTTTATCAAAGGTGCAGCTATAGTTTTAATGACTTTATATTCTGTGTATGTGTTACACAATCACAAAATATATATTGTATTCGATGTTTTGTCAGTGGAATGAGACAACTGAAGTAAGTAGATTACATGCAAACGTTAAAAATAAATCAACTGGGGATTGATGCTCCTTGCTGCTCTCCTCCAGGAGGAGGCGCTCAGGACAAACACACAGAAGTGGTTTGTGAAGGTTTCCATGTGAAGAACCAAATAAATGTAGAGAGATGAAGCTGCTGTAACATGTAAACACATTGTTGTTGAGTGTGTGTGTTGTCCCAGGTGTGTGTTCAGAGTGTATAAAGACATGGGTCCCGCTGTATTGCTCAGGCTTCACTACAGCGTCTATTCACAGGCGCGATCCCACTACTGAGCGGCACGGGGGTTTTGACCTGCTCCGTGTCCGACCTGGGCCGGTGCCCCCCTCCTTAGACGACCTGGTGGTCCCGGGCTCCCCCAGGAGCACCATATCGATACCGAATTTAGTGCGGACACCCGTTCGGCATAGTCCCTGCAGCTCAGAGCTCCTGAGCTCAAACGCTCCTCCAGCCTCAGCCTCCCGGTAACTGGGATTACAGGCGCGCGCCACCGCACCCGGCGAGAGGACTCTGCACCGGAGAGGCTTTGGGGTTTAGAGACGTGACGTCATGTCTTGTTTTGTATCATACACAATGATATTCTTCCTCTCTTCATCAGTTTCCAACTTGTTTATCAAATTCAGCTGATGATTTGTTTTGCTTAAGTTATTGGGAAGTTTGATATAAGAACATTTACAATTAGACAGGTAGTTTATGCCTAAAACTATGTCGTTTTGTTGTCCTGAGTCTTTTCCAGTCATTTCCAGTTTTTATCAGGAACATTTTTTATAGGTTTGAATGTTTTATGTCGACTCATTTACTTCTGGTGAAGTCTGACGACTGGCATACATTTATTGCTAAAACTGAAAGTTTAACTTTGAATGCTGTATGATTCTTAGTATGCACATCTTGACATTTGTATATTAATACAAGAATATGAGTGTGTTTTTTTTACATTGTACTTTAGTCCTTGTGAGTTTAAATGTATACATATCCGTCAGTAGCTTGTCATCCTAATTTCTCAGTAATACTAATAACACTTAATGGATGCTGGCTAACTGTAAAATAAATTAAATAAAACATGAGAAATATTAAAGTATCCCTTTTTGGTTCATTTTTGTGGATTCAAATGACAGATCTGATGACTGCAGAGATTGATGGACTTTATAGAACTCTAACAAGAGCAGGAGTTGGTGATGAAGGTGGAGGATGAGGAGGAGGAATAAAGGTCTCTGATGCTCGGCTGTGGATCAGCTGCTGTCGATCTGGAAGACTGTGAAGTCCACCAGGACCTGGAGGAAACCTGAGAAACTGGAGGTAGAGTTTGACGGAGGTTGAAGAGGGAACATGGTTTTAGCAGTTAGGTCCAACAGGTGGGAGGTTTCCAGAAGAGGTTTTAGGTGGAGCATGCGTCTGCAGCTTCCTGCTGTCTGCAGGTGGAGGCTGGGTATGAAGGCAGAGTTCAGATCTGCAGCTGGAAGAGGGGGGAGAAGTTCTCAGATCTTGTACTTGAGTAAAAGTACTAGAGTGTAGGAATACTCTGTTACAAGTAAAAGTCCTGCATTCAAAAGGTTTCTCAAGTAAAAGTACAAAAGTATTGGCATCAAAATATACTTAAAGTATCAAAAGTAAAAGTACTATGCAGATTGCGTCTTCTCAGAATATTATGTAGCCTATTATATGTTTCAATTATAATGATTGATGCAATAAAGTGTTTATCAAAGGTGCAGCTATAGTTTTAATGACTTTATATTCTGTGTATGTGTTACACAATCACAAAATATATACTGTATTCGATGTTTTGTCAGTGGAATGAGACAACTGAAGTAAGTAGATTACATGCAAACGTTAAAAATAAATCAACTGGGGATTGATGCTCCTTGCTGCTCTCCTCCAGGAGGAGGCGCTGCAGGACAAACACACAGAAGTGGTTTGTGAAGGTTTCCATGTGAGAACCAAATAAATGTAGAGAGATGAAGCTGCTGTAACATGTAAACACATTGTTGTTGAGTGGGTGTGTTGTCCCAGGTGT